>NW_024070201.1:7155126-7755126 GCF_014754425.2 Oryx dammah
TTACTAAAGGATATTGATGAACGGTGCTTCCCTGGTGGCAAAGATGGTAAAGGATCTGCTGCAATGTGGGAGACCTGGGTTCAATCCCTGGATGGATAAGATCCCCTGGAGAAGGGAATAACAACACACTCCAGTATTCTTGCCTGGGAAATCCTAGGGACAGAGGAGCCTTGCAGCTACAACCCATGGTGTTGCAAAGAGTTGGACACAACTGAGCTGACATGAAAATTAAAATATTGATGAACAATATTACATTAGTTTCATTAGTACAACATAGTGATTTAACAGTCAAATACATTACAAAGTAATCACCCTTTTGTAAAGTACAGTCCAGTAACCATCTGTCACCATAAAAAGTTACAGTCTTATTCCTTATGTTATATATTATATCCTGTGACTCGTTCAGTTGCTCAGTCATGTCTGACTCTTTGAAATATGGGTTGCAGGATGCCAGGCTTCCCTGTCCTTCACTGTCTCCCTGGAGCTTGCTCAAAGTCATGCCTATTGAGTCAGTGATGCTATACAACAATTTTATCCCGTTGTCCCCTTCTCCTCCTGCCTTCTATCTTTCCCAGCACTGGAGACTTTTGTAATAAGTTGGTTCCTCGCATCAGGTGGCCAAAGTGTTGGAGCTTCAACTTAGCATCAGTCCTTCCAATGAAGATTCAGGATTGATTTGCTTCACAATTGACTGGTTTGATCTCCTTGCAGTCCAAGGGACTCTCAAGAGTCTTCTCCAACACCACAGTTCAAAAGCATCAATTCTTCAGTGCTCAGCCTTCTTGAAGGTCCAATTCTCACATCCATGACTGACTACTGGAAAAACCATAGTTTTCGACAGACAGACCTTTGTTGGCAAAGTAATGGCTCTGCTTTTTAATATGCTGTCTAGGTTGGTCATAGCTTTTCTTCCAAGGAGCAAGCATCTTTTAATTTCATGGCTGCAGTCACCAACATAAGTGAATTTGGAGCCCCCGAAAAGAAAGTCTGTCACCATTTCCATTGTTTCCCCATTTATTTGCCATGAAGTGATGGGACCGGATGCCATGACCTTTGTTGTTTGAATGTTGAATTTTATGCCAGCTTTTTCACTCTTCTCTTTCACTTTCATCAACAGGCTCTTTAGTTCCCCTTCACTTTCTGCCATAAGGGTGGTGTCATACGCATATCTGAGGTTGTTGATATTTCTCCCAGGAATCTTGATTCCAGCTTGTGCTACATCCAGTATGGCATTTCACATGATGTACTCTGCATATAAGTTAAATAAGCAAGGTGACAATATACAGCCTTGACATACTCCTTTCCCAATTTGAAAGCAGTCGGTTGTTTCATGTCCCGTTCTAACTGTTGCTTCTTGACCTGCATACAGATTTCTCAGGGAAGAGGGGATAAGGTGGCCTGGTATTCCCATTACTTTAAGAATTTTCCATAGGTTGTTTTGATCCACACAGCCAAAGACTTTAACCTAGTCAATGAAGCAGAAGTAGATATTTTTCTGGAATTCTCTTGCTTTTTCTATGATCCAACAGAAGTTGGCAATTTGATCTCAGGTTCCTCTGCCTTTTCTAAATCCTGCTTGAATATCTGGAAGTTCTCAGTTTATGTGTATTGAAGCCTCACTTGGAGAACTGAGTATTACTTGTCTAGTGTGTGAGATGAGTCCAATTGTGCAGTAGTTTGAACATTGTTTGGCATTCAAAGGATTGGAGTGAAAACAGACCTTTTCCAGTCCTCTGGCCACTGCTGAGTTTTCCAAATTTGCCAACATGTTGAATGAAGCACTTTTACAGCATTATCTTTTATGATTTGAAATAGCTCAGCTGGAATTCCAGGACTTCCACTAGCTTTGTTCATAGTGATGCTTCCTGAGGCCTACTTGACTTCACACTCCAGGATGTCTGGTCTACGTGAGTGATCACATCATTGTAGTTATCTGGGTCATGAAGATCTTTTCTGTATAGCTCTTCTCTGTATTCTTGCCACCTCTTCTTAAAATTTTCAGCTTCACAAACCATTTGTGTCCTTTATTGTGCCCATCTTTGCATGAAGCATTCCATTGCTATCTCTAATTTTCTTGAAGAGATCTTTAGTCTTTCCTTTTCTAATGTTTTACTCTATTACATTGCATTGATCACTGAGGAAGGCTTTCTTATCTCTCTTTGCTCTTCCTTGGAATTCCACTTTCATATGGGTATATCTTTCCTTTTCTCCTTTGCCCTTTGCCTCTCTTCTTTTGTCAGGTATTTGTAAGGCCTCCTCAGAGAACCATTTGCCTTTTTGCATTTCTTTATCTTAGGGATGGTTTTGATCACCACTTCCTTTACAATGTTATGAACCTCTTTTCAAAGTTCTTCAGGCATTCTGTCTATCAGATCGAATCCCTCGAATCTATTTGTCACTTTCACCGTATAATCCTAAGGGATTTGATTTAGGTCATACCTGAATGGTCTAGTTGTTTTCTCTACTTTTTTCTATTTAAACCTGAATTTGGTAATGAGAAGTTAATGGTCTGAGCCACAGTCAGCTCCCATTCTTGCTTTTGCTTACTGTGTAGAGCTTTTCCATCTTTGGCTGCAAAGAATATAATCAATCTGATTTCAGTATTGACCATCTGGTGATGTCCATATATAGAGTTAACTTTTGTGTTGTTGGGAGAGTGTGTTTGCTATAACCAGTATGCTCTCTTGGCAAAACTTTGTTATCCTTTGCTCTGCTTCATTTTGTACTCCAAAGCCAAACTTGCCTGTTACTCCAGGTATCTCTTGGCTGCCTACTTTTGCATTCAAGTCTTCTGTGATGAAAAGAATGTTTTTTTGGTGTTAGTTCTAGAAGGTTATATGGGTCTTCATAGAACTGTTCAAGTTTAGCTTCTTTGGCATCCTGTAACTAATATATTTTAAATTTGGACTCTTCTATTCTTTTTTTTTTTTTTTTGACTCTTCTATTCTTAATCCCTTTACCTATTTAACAAGTTTGCTGTTTGTATCTAAAGTCTGTTTCTGTTTTGTTCTGCTTGTTTTTGTTTTTTAGATTCCATATATAATCATCACACAGTATTCATCTTTCTCTGTCTGACCTATTTCACTTAATACTCTCTACGACCATCTATGTTTGTATGTTGTCACAAATGACATGATTTCATTCCTTTTTATGACAAAGTGATATTTCATTGTGACACACACTGCTTCTTTTTTATTCATTCATCTATCAATAGATAGACAAATAGATTGCTCCCATATCTTGACCATTATAAATAATGTGGCTGTGAACATGTAAGTACATATATATTTTTGAGTTGGTGTTTTTGTGTTCCTTGAATAAATGCCAGAATTGCACAATCATATGGTAATTCCATTTTAAATATTTTGAGGAGCCTCCATATGGTTTTTATAGTGGCTATACCAATTTAAGCCAAAGAATTGATGCTTTTGAACTGTGGTGTTGGAGAAGACTCTTCAGAGTCTGCAAGGAGATCCAACCAGTCCATTCTGAAGGAGATCAGCCCTGGGATTTCTTTGGAAGGAATGATGCTAAAGCTGAAACTCCAGTACTTTGGCCACCTCATGCGAAGAGTTGACTCATTGGAAAAGACTCTGATGCTGGGAGAGATTGGGGGCAGGAGGAGAAGGGGATGACAGAGGATGAGATGGCTAGATGGCATCACTGACTCAATGGACATGAGTCTGAGTGAACTCCGGGAGATGGTGATGGACAGGGAGGCCTGGCGTGCTGCGATTCATGGGGTCGCAAAGAGTCAGACACGACTGAGCAACTGAACTGAACTGATACCAATTTAAAGTTTCCATCAACAGTGCACAAAAGTTCCCTTATCTCTACATTCTCTGCAATACATTTTTATTTTTTGTCTTTTTTGATGATAGTCATTCTGAAAAGTGTGAAGTGCTACCTCATTGTGGTTTTGATTTGCATTTCCCTGATAATTAGTGATGTTGAGTATTTTTTCATGTGTCTGTTGGCCATCTGTATGTCTTCTTTGAGAAATGTCTATTTAGGTCCAATGCTCATTTTTCTAAATGGATTTTTTTTATATTGAGTTGTGTGATTTCTTTAGGAAATTTTTATATTAAACATTAGCAAATATATTGTTTAAAAATATTTTCTTCCATTTGGTAGGTTGACTTTTAACTTTGTTAATGATTTTCTTCCCTGTGCAAAAGTTTTCTGGTTCAAGTTAGTCCCATTTATTTGTTTATGCTTTTGTTTCCTGAGGGGACAAATCCAAAACTTTTTGCTAAGATCAATGCCAAAGAACATACTTATTTGCCTGTTTTGTTGTTGTTGTTGTTGTTTTAATGTTTTATTTTTGTGGAGGTTTTATGAATTTAGGTCTTATATTTAAGTCTTGAATCCATTTTGAGTTTATTTTTGTGTGCGGTATAAAACTGTTGTTCAGATTAATTCTTTTTCATATAGCTGTTCAATTTTCACCATTTGTTGAAGAGGTTGTCTTTTTCCCATTGGATATTCTTGCCTCTCTTGTTGTAGATTAATGGATCATATACTTATGGCTATATTCTGGCCTCTCAATCCTATTCCATTGATCTCTGTGTCCATTTTCATGCTAGCACCATACTGCTTTTATTACATAGCTTTATAGTATAGTTTGAAATCAGGAAGTGTGGTATCTTCAGCTTTGTTCTTCTCAAGATACTTTTGGTTATTTGGAGAATTTGTGTTTCCATAAAAAGTAAATTTGTATTATTAGTTCTAGCTCTGTGGAAAATGCCCTTGGTATTTGATAAGGATTCCACTGAATCTGCAGATTGCCTTGGGTAGTATGGTCATTTTAACAATATTAATTCTTCCAATCAATGAACATCTTTCCATTGGTATGTATCATCTTCAATTTCTTTCATCAATATCTTATAGTCTTCAGTGTAAATGTCTTTCACCACCTGGTTAGGTTTATTTCTAGATATTTCATTCATTATGCTGAAATAGTTGGAGAAGGCAATGGTACCCCACTCCAGTACTCTTGCCTGGAAAATCCCATGGGCGGAGGAGCCTGGTAGGCTTCAGTCCATGGGGTCACTAAGAGTCGGACACGACTGAGCGACTTCACTTTCACTTCTCACTTTCCTGCATTGGAGAAGGAAATGGCAACCCACTCCAATGTTCTTTCCTGGAGAATCCCAGGGATGGGGGAGCCTGGTGGGCTACCCTCTATGGGGTTGCATGGAGTCTGACATGACTGAAGTGACTTAGCAGCAGCAGCAGCAGCTGAAATAGTAAATGGAATTGTTTTCCTAATTTCTCTTTCTGATACTCCATTGCTAATGTAAAGAAGTGCAACAGATATTTTTTATATTAATTTTGCATACTGCAACTTTACTGAGTTCATTTCTTATTTCTAATAGATTTTTGATGTTGTTTATAGTGTTTTCTATGTTTAGTATCATATCATCTGAAACAGTGACAGCTTTACTTCTTTCTTTCCAATTTGGATGCATTTCATTTTTTTTTTCTTGTCTGATTGCTATGGCTATGCTGAAAAAATATGTCTTGTTCTTGATCTTAGTAGAAATACTTTCAGCTTTTCATTATAGAATGTTGACTATGGTGTGGAAAACCATTACGCGGAAGACTATAAAATGTTGTAGCTGTAATGGTGATGGAAAAAAACTTAGAAAGGCAGATTCTTTGCCACTGCACCACTTGGGAAGCCCAAGAGATCTTTTTAGGCTAACTTGTTAAATGAGTATATACTGGTAAGTAAGATAGATGGGGTTCCCATTCTCATGGAGCCTATATTCTACTCCAGGGAAACATGCAACACAAAAATAAGCAAACATAGGCATCAGGTATTTATAAATTCTTAGTCAAAATAAGTATGGAATGGAAGATAATCATGTGGGGGCATGATGTTTTGTATGGGGTGGGTATGGAATGTATCTCTGACTAGAAGATGTTAAAACAGAGAGCTGAAGGAACTCAGAGGATGAGTCCTGTAAACATCTACAGGCAATGGGGTTTTAATAAGAAGCAGCACATGAAAAACAAGCAGAAACAAGCTTAGTACGTTCAATTTCTTGGCCATTTGTTATGCCTTCTGTGAGTTACTTGTTCATACACTTTCTCTACATTCCCACAGAGTCATTCCTTTTTTCTTTTTTTTTTTTTTAATTTATTTTTTATTTTACTTTACAAAAGATGGCAATGATGACCCTGTATGCAGGACAGCAAAAAAGACACAGATGTGTATAGCGGACTTTTGGACTCCTTTTTTCTTATTAATAAATAGGAACTCAGTATATTATGGCTAGTCATCTTTTATCTTTTATTTATGTTGCAAATATTTTCTCCCAGTTTTTTTTTTTTTTTAAGAAGAATTCCATACTGGATAATTTTATTATTCCTTGTGAACAGGAGTTTTAAAGTTTTTTGTTTGGTGGAAGAAAGTTTTCTTGAACAAGTCATTTTATTTTTCCTGTGAAAATAGAGGTCATAATCATTCCAGATAAGTTATCCTCAAGTGCTTTATTTTTTATTGCTCTCCTGACCCTTCTAGTATTCCTTCAGGAGCTCTTTTATTTGTTATTGCCATGTCCTAGGGAAGATGCCATGTCCTAGGGAATACAGCTGCAATTCAGGAGACCCTGGTTTGATTCCTGGGTTGGGAAGATCTACTGGAGAAGGGAAAGGCTACCCACTCCAGTATTCTGGCCTGGAGAATTCCATGGACTGTATAGTCCATGGGGTCACAAAGAGTCGGACAGGACTGAGCGACTTTCACTTTTAGGGAAGATGTAGTACTCTGGAATCGCTACTAGCTGATGCCTGTCATCCCAAGAAATGGATCTGCTCAGTGAACCTCACAGCTGTACACTGGGTAGAAGTTATTTTTCCCTCATGAAATGAAGAAATGAGATTTGTAATGATTTAATGGGGCTCAGAGATAACCTTAGAGTGAGTGTATTTGTAGGGTGTCCTTGGGTGGCTTTGAAAATGGCTTAGTGATGGAGTAGTCATAAATTTTTCCCTCCTCACCTAGTCCTAAGATTCCAGGAGGGTATATAACAAGAAAATGAAGAACACAGTGAGGAATGGACCATTCAAATCTTTGGAAGACAGATAGTTCAAAAGCTTGGATTGATTACAAACTCATTATGTGTCTTCTAGATATGGCATTCAGCAACTTTGAGATATAGTTCTCAGATTTGATAGAGGATCAGAATCATTCCCATGGCTTTCTGAAAAGGCAAAACTTAAATCAAGAAACTGTAATTCCCTATGTATGGTGTGAGTCTTGGAAACTAATTTCAAAGCCAAATGGGCAATCCAAACATCAAGTTCCTATCTTGCCAACTGTCTATATGTATCCACATCTGATCTGTTTCCAAAACAACTTCAGAGCACTAGAATAATAATGTTTTGTAAGAATGATGAGTGGTAAATATTTTATAATATTGAGTGTAGATGCTTTTAATCATTTGGCTTTATTAAATGAAACATACCTCACATTTGTAAGATTTTCTTGTTGTTTAATATGGAGTATTTTAACTTGCTCTTGTTCTGTTTCTTTCCACTAGTTTGTTATTTTCTCAGAAGTAGGAATCATTTCAATTTTTTCCATCATAACATCCAAAAAGGTCAAGAACAATATTGAAAGGTGGTTTATAAACACATTCATATCTGACCACATGCTCCAGAAATCAGGAAACAGATTAAATCATTATTAATTCTTAAGAGTTAGGTGTCTAAACAGCATAATTAAGACCTCTATGTACTAACCATAAAGAAAGATGTCGTATTGTTAACAATCATCATAAAAAGTAACCAACTCTAAGGCCAAACAGAACTTCCTAATATTGAGTGAAGTTCTAAACCATCAATAGGATATTCAACTAGTGTGGTTAGATAATAAAACACATATGGAAATTCAAATAGCAGAATGTATAAGTAATGTGATTTCTTTCTGAAAGATCAAATTTGAGTGCATGAGGGAGACTTGGGAGACATGTGGAAGATGCAGTTCCAGGCAGCTTTTGCTATTTTTATGGCCCTAAAAAATCATTGTAGGAGTATGTCATTCTAACCCCAGTCACAAGACAGAAAGATACTCTTCCTTGCCCTAACCTCCACACAACTGCAAAACTAAGTTTATGATTCTCTCAGGAATCCATGACTCACTTTGGAAGAATCAGAGGTCAACACAAGCTGTCAAGTCTTCTGCTTCTGACTGAGACAGAGCAGCCCACATTTTCAGACCTCCATCCATGAAAACTGTTTTACTCAATTTATCCTCAATCTAGCCTGATATTTTTCCATGTTCCCTATCATCCAGCTTCTTACTTACATCTTTTGTCTTTGTTTCTCCCTAGGTTCCACTCCTCATACTCTGCACTCCACAAGGATAACAAAAACATCACAACATAAGCATCCTTGTTTACTTCTTTGTAATTTCTAAGAAGCAGTCTATTTGTACTATTCAGCTTTTGCATTATTTAACTCTGGACATGATTTTATACTCAATATAGGAGACAAATGAAGAAATTTAAAAGGGTTACAATTATATATATAAACTATATACTACATGGTATTATTATATTTTATATAATGTATATTATGTTCTTTTTGTTCATTCACTAAGTCATGTGTGATACTAGTGATCCATGGAAAGTAGCTCATCAGGCTTCACTGTCCTTCACTATCTCCTGGATTTGCACAAACTCGTGTCCATTGAGTCGGTGATGCCATCCAACCATCTCACCCTCTTTTGTCCCCTTCTCCTCCTGCCCTCAATCTTTCCCAGCATCAGAGTCTTTTCCAATGGGTCAATTCTTCGCATCAGGTGGCCAAAGTATTGCAACTTCAGCTTCAGTATCAGTCTTTCCAATGAATATTCAAGGTTGACTTCCTTTAGGATTGATTGAATTGACCTCCTTGCAGTCCAAGGGACTCTCAAGAGCCCTCTCCAACACCACAGTTTGGAAGCATCAATTCTTCGGTGCTCAGCCTTCTTTGTGGTCCAACTCTCACATCCATACATGACTGCTGTAAAAGCCATAGTTTTGACTATAGGGAACTTTGTTGGCAAGTGATGTCTCTGCTTTTTAATACACTGTCTGGATTTGTCATAGCTTTCTTTCAAGGAGCAAGCACCTTCCAATTTCATGGCTGCAGTCACCATTGACAGTGATTTTAGAGCCCAAGAAAATGCAATCTGCCACTGTTTCCAATTTTCCCCATCTATTTGCCATGAAGTGATGGGACTGGATACAAAGGTCTCCATTTTTTGAATGTTGAGTTTTAAGCCAACTTTTTCACTCTCCTCTTTCACCCTCATCAAGAGGCTCTTTATTCCCTCTTCAATTTCTGCTATTAGAATGGTATCGTCTGCATATCTGAAGTTGTTGATATTTCTCCTGGCAATCTTGGATCTACCTTGTGAGTCATCCAGTCTGGCATTTTGCCTGATGGACTCTTCATATAAGTTAATAAGCAGGGAGAAAATATATAATCCTGACATATTCCTTTCCCAATTTGGAACCAGTCCATTGTTCCACATCCGGGTCTAATTATTGTTTCTTGCCCTGCATACAGATTTCTCTGGAGGCAGGTAAGGTGGCCTGGTATTTCCATCTCTTGAAAAATTTTCCACAGTTGTGATCCACACAGTCAAAGGCTTTGGTGTCATCACTGAAGCAGATGTTTTCTGGAATCCTTCTGCTATGATCCAATGGTTGTTGGCAATTTGACCTCTGATTCCTCTGCCTTTTCTAAATCTAGCTTGTACATCTGGAAGTTCTTTGTTCATGTACCAAGGCTAGCTTGAAGGATTTTGAGCATTACCTTGCTAGCATGTGAAATGAATGAAATTGTATGGTAGTTGGAACATTCTTTGGCATTACCCTTCTTTGGGATTGAAATGAAAACTGACCTTTTCCAGTCTGGTGGTCATTACTGAATTTTCCAAATTCACTGGCATATTGAGTGCAGCACTTTCACAGCATCATCTTTTAGAATTTGAAATAGCTCAGCTGGAATTCCACCACCTCCACAAGCTTCGTTCCTAGTGATGCTTCCTAAGGCCTACTTGGCTCCACTCTCAGCGTGACCACAGCATCCTGGTTATCTGTGTCATTAAGACCTTTTTTGTATAGGTCTACTGTGTACTCTTGCCACCTCTCTTAATCTCTTCTATTTCTGTTAGGTATTTGCCATTGTTGTCCTTTATTGTACCTATCTTTATATGAAATTTTCCCTTGGTATCTCCAATTTTCTAGAAGATATACTATAGTAAATGTTATATTTATGTATGTTATATTATACATATATATATATATATACACACATATAACAGAATAAAAACTTTATGCTCCCAACCATATACCTGTGCCAATGATTGGGTGTTATAGGTACAAAAATAAATAAATAAATAAGTCTGTTTTTCTGGGAAGTAGGGACACAACCCTGCATGGTTTATTCTACCTAGTCTTCCCTCAGTAGATCAGGCCAAGGCTAGATCTATCTGTATCTTTGCTCAGTTCTATCTTTCTTTTTATCCTGCTTTCTTTTATTGGTTCTTCTTGAAGAATTCTCCCTGAATAGATCACATGAACATCAATCCCTGCCTCAGGTTCTGTATTTCTGCTTTTAAGGGACCCAAACAGAAACAATGTCTATAAAGGGCTTTTAAGGATCTTGTTATATGCTAAGTGACTTCCTATAATTCCAAGCTTTTTGATACTGACAGTCTGTTTTTTTTTTTTTAATATATTCTTCCTTGAGATGACCTTGAGGAGGAAAGCAACAGAGCCAGATTGTTCATATTGTAATGAACTCTGATTTTCATTAAAAATTTACCTTACCTTCTCTTCAGATCTTCTTACATGCTGTCCCCTAAGTTTAGGACAATTTTCACCTTATTGTGTGTTTGTGTGTATGTGTCTAGAAAAACTCTAATTTACCCTCAGCTTTGTTTCCTTCAGGAACCCTCCCAGATGTCTCTCTACCCTGTTCTCCTAAATCTATGTAATGTATGTGTGTGTCTCTCAAGTATTCTTGTAACAGTCTAGAACATCTTCCAGACATCATATATTATAAACTCAAGAAAGATATGGAATGAGTCTATCTTGATCATTTCTGAATCTCCAGAATCTAGCATAATACCTGACACACAATAAAGAAGCCCTTTTAAATAAAAATGAGTGAATATGCAAAGGCTAACAAAATGGAAGATATGTTGGATGGTCTTGTTTCTTATGATCCTTAGTATAGTCTTGAACATGATATTGGCTGGGGACAAATTTTCTCACCAGGTGGACATTTGCAGTCTGCCCCTCATCTAGCCTCCTCCAAGCTCTTTCCCACCATCTTTCCAAAGCAGGGCTGTGAATGGGAATGGAAGGCCCTCAATATGACATTTGAAAAGAACTTGAATTAAGATCATTATATGAAATGAATTGCCAGTCCAGGTTCGATGCATGATACTGGATGCTTGGGGCTGGTGCACTGGGACAACTCAAAGGGATAGTATGGGGAGGGAAAAGGGAGGGGGCTTCAGGATGGGGAACACGTGTATACCTGTGGCAGATTCATGTTGATGTATGGCAAAACCAATACAATATTGTAAGGTAATTAACCTCCAATTAAAACAAATAAATTTATATTTTAAAAAAGATAATTAGATGCCAAACTGCTTAATAGGAATAGACTATATCTCATTTACCTCTTTATTCCAAAATGCTAGCATAGAGTTTAGCAAATGGAAGATAGTCAGAAAATACTGAATAAGAAAATGAGCTGTTTCCTGAAGCACAGTCTCAGTTCAGTTCAGTCGCTCAGTCGTGTCTGACTCTTTGCGACCCCATGAATTGCAGCACACCAGGCCTCCCTGTCCATCACCAACTCCCGGAGTTCACTCAAACTCATGTTCATCAAGTCAGTAATGCCTAGTGCCATGTAAATTATTTAAAAGTAAACTTCTGAATCTAACTTTCCTACCTACCTCTTTCATTGCTAATTTTTAATACTGTGCTTAACTTCCTCTAGTAACAACTTACACTCCTCTTCCACTGCCAGTTACATCATCATGCCTCCATATATGTTGTTCTCATCATCTTGAGCACCTTCCCTATGCATCCAAATCCGACAGAATCCACAGAAACCCTCAGCTGATTCATGAGGCTTCCTTTCCCAGCATCTTCCAGCTCTTGTTGATTTTCTTCATTGGATTTCATCAATCTAAAACCACAGAAATGTTGTCATCTGCTCTAGGGCCGGAACTCTATCTTAGACACTGGGAATGCAGAGATAAATGCCAAAGCACAATCAGCATTCAGTATTATTTTTAAATGTCAGTATAGTGGAGTGGGGGTTGAACCAAAAATTCTTTCATCATTTTCTGTAATCTAGAGCTAAATTTAGGATTAGAAAAAAAGCAACTTGGGTCCAGGGATATTCATTGGCTCTTAACATATGGAAATTTACAAATGTACCCAAATACCCAATGTAGTGAAAAGGTTATTTTTTTTTTTTTTTCCTGTGTGGCAAAGTGAAGTGAAATGAAGTCGCTCAGTTGTATCTGAGTCTTTGCGACCCCATGGACTGTAGCCTACCAGGCTCCTCTGTCCATGGGATTTTCCAGGCAATAGTACTGGAGTGGATTGCCATTTTCTTCTCCAGGGGATCTTCCTGACCCCAGGATTGAACCCATGTCTCCTGCATTGTAGACAGACTCTTAACCATCTGAGCCACCAGGGAAGTGGCATGTGGGATGTTATTTCCATGACCAGGGATCAAACTCACACCACCTGCAGTGGAAACATGGAGTTTTAACTCCTGGACCACCAGTGAAGTCCTAATGTATTCTTAACACTAAAAACAAAACAAAACAGGGTGTTTTTTTTTTTTTAATGCAATAAGAATTGTCAACATTATAGTAATTTTAAAAATATGAGTGCCTCATATAGAATCAATGAGAAGTTCAGAAGGGAAATAATCTGTATTGTGGCAAAGTGTGTTTGATTTTAATTAATAAATACTGAAGAAAAAGTGCAGTCATAGACCTGAGTTGAAGCCATCACACAATTTTATGCCCCTCTCTACTATCTATAGAACATCTTCTTCTTCAAAATAATAAGCACTGAGACAAGAACCCACTTTTCTCCTCAAAAGCATTTACATTCTGCAGTTGTTGGAAGTCATGAAGTTTTCAGAACCTCATAGAGCAAGGGAGTAGCACATTGTGCAAAAATGAATGGTACTTTCTGGGGATTTTGGGTTATAATAGGAAAACTGATATAAAGAGGTTAAATTAATAAATACTGCAACAGAAGGAGGGTGTTCCACCCCTGTGGAATACCTTCAGAGTTCTGTATAAGAGATCAAGACTCAAATGACTTCAAGAGACAGAAAGGTAGGGAGTGCTGGAGTCTCTGTTACATCAAAGAAAACTTGCATAACTTACAGGCATTTAAATTTAAAAAATCTGACCACAAGTTTGCAACTCATAGCCCAGGCAGTCTTGTGCTTTTTGTTAGTTTGGGAAATACACTTGATCCACAAATATGCCCTAAAGAAAATTGCCAAAATCTCTTAGTGAGTACCATTGAAGTCCAGGTCACATTTAAGCTGGGAAGATGAACGAGACAGTTCTTGTAATAAGAACAGATAACCTCACTACGTTTTCCACTATGATCAGTCAATGGACATTAACAGCATCTTGATTTTGTATTACTGAGTAGGAAGGAAATAGTCTCCTAGAGAAAGAATCAATACTTTAACTTTCCTCTATACGTTAACTATACTTTAACTTTCCTCTATACGTTAACTATACTTAAACTTTCCT
This sequence comes from Oryx dammah, assembly GCF_014754425.2. NCBI lineage: Eukaryota > Metazoa > Chordata > Mammalia > Artiodactyla > Bovidae > Oryx > Oryx dammah. The sequence continues at coordinate 7,168,940 of NW_024070201.1, forward strand.
TTACCAGATGGTAGACTGAAACACTTAGAACCAAAGCAATGTCCAAATCTTAGCTATACTACAGGCTACCTGTGTGCCTTTAGACAATTCATTGGATTGTCTTACCTTCAATCTTTTTTTTTTTTTGGGTTGTGGTAAGAACATTTGGGCTGAAAGGTGTTTTGGGGTTCCTAATCACTTCATGGGAAATAGATGGGGAAACAGTGGAAACAGTGGCTGACTTTATTTTTGGGGGCTCCAGAATCACTGCAAATGGTGATTGCCGCCATGAAATTAAAAGACGCTTACTCCTTGGAGGGAAAGTTATGACCAACCTAGATAGCATATTAAAAAGCAGAGACATTACTTTGCCAACAAAGGTCCACTAGTCAAGGCTATGGTTTTTCCAGTAGTCATGTATGGATGTGAGAGTTGGACTGTGAAGAAAGCTGAATGCCGAAGAAGATGCTTTTGAACTGTGGTGTTGGAGAAGACTCTTGAGAGTCCCTTGGTCTGCAAGGAGATTCAACCAGTCCATTCTAAAGGAAATCAGTCCTGAGTGTTCTTTAGAAGGAATGATGCTAAAGCTGAAATTCCAGTACTTTGGCCACCTCATGTGAAGAGTTGACTCATTGGAAAAGACTCTGATGCTGTGAGGGATTGGGGGTAGGAGGAGAAGGGGACGACAGAGGATGAGATGGCTGGATGGCATCACCGACTCGATGGATGTGAGTCTGAGTGAAGTCCAGGAGTTGGTGATGGACAGGGAGGCCTGGCATACTGCAACTCATGGGGTCGCAAAGAGTCAGACATGATTGAGCGACTGAACTGAACTGAACTGAACAACTCTGAAAGTTAACTTTATTATAAAATTGTTTATAATGTATTCTGTACAACTTTATAGATAGAAAGTGTACTAACTAATTTGACCCCTTAATGTAATATTCTCTTAGTTAAACATCTCTCCCAAATAGATGTCATCACTATAATTTTTTAAATTTGTAATTGGAGGAATAATTACCTTATAATTGTATTGATTTTCACACATCACCATGAATCAGCCATAAGTATATATAACTCTTCTCCTTCTTGAACCTCCTTTCCTCCCACATCTCCCCACCCTTCTTGGCTTTCACAGAACACCAGGTCTGGGTTCCCTGCACCATATGGCAAATTCCCATTGGCTGTCTATCTTACATATGTAATGCGTATGTTTCAACGCTCTTCTCTCAAATCATCCCACCCTCTTCATCCACCAGTGTGTCCACAAGTCTGTTAAAGTGTGTGTGTCTGTTTGTGTTAGCTGCTTAGTAATATTTGACTCTTTGTGACCCCATGGGCTGGGGCCTACCAGGCTCCTCTGTCCATTGAATTCTCCAGGAGAGAATGTTGGAGTGGGTTGCCATTCCCTTCTCCAGGGGTCTTCTTGACCTAGGGTTCAAACCTGGGTCTCCTGCACTTCGGGCAGATTCTTCACCACAAGTCTGTTGAGGACAGCAGTAAGATTTATCACGGGGCTTTAGTGAAAGTCACTCAGTCATGTCTGACTCTTTGAGAACCCATGAACTATATGGTCCATAGAATTCTCCAGGCCAGAATACTGGAGTAGGTAGCCTTTCCTTTCTCCAGGGATCTTTGCAACTTAGGGAATAAACCCAGGTCTCCTGCATTTCAGGCAGACTCTTTACCAGCTGAGCCACAAGCGAAGCCCCAGAATACTGTTGCGGGTAGCCTATCCCTTCTCTAGGGGATCTTCCTGACCCAGGAATCAAACCAGGGTCTCCTGCATTGCAGGCAGATTCTTTACCAACTGAGCTATCAGGGAAGCCTATCAAGGGGATTTACTATCATCCAAATATATCTATGAAATGCCCTTCAATAAGCAATTTTAAGGCTTTTTTCAAAAGATTGAAAGTGGGCTTGTAAAGTATGATTTGTTCTTATTGGAGATATCCCCTGGTGATATCTCTTTACTTCTAAGTACTATGAATAATAATAACAACAATAATAGCCAGTCTCATAGATCACTTACAATGTGGCTGCAATCTTTGACATGCCTTGAGAGAATTTAATCTTCACAGGTAAGATTAGGTAACTAAGTAAGACAGGTACTCCAACTTTACAGCTGAGGAAACTGAGGCACATAGAGGTTATATAACTCAATGCAAGCCATACAGCTGGAAAGTGTTAAAGCCAGCATTCAACCTAGTTAGTCTGACTTTGCCTGATATTCGTCCTAAACTTCTGCTGAGAATTATCCAGTTTGATATCTAGATCATAATGTCTAGCACTCATTTTTTCCCAGTAATTGGTTAGTATTTTCCCATATCCAGAAGTTTGGCACTTCTGCTTTCTGTGATTCTTCAAGCACTTCAACTTCAAGTCTTTTCCGAAGACCTCCATAAATAATTTAAGCATTCTTATTTTGGGTCTCCATTTAATGTGATTGTTTTACTCTTTTCAGTTATAAATCCTTAATAGAGATAAATCATCAACAGAGAGGTAATTGCCATTCTGTCTACCATTTGTTAACCTGGGCATGGGTCTGCCCCTCTTTGTGCTTTTCTGATCACCAAGCCTTTTGTGTTTCCACTAAAAATTCTAAGTTCCAGTTCCTTCTGGTCTTTGTCACTTTTAAGTATTTAGTGTCACTCAGTTGCCTCAGATCAACAAATGTCTGTGTTGTGTTAGTCTCTCAGTCGTGTCCAACTCTTTGGGACTGATGGACTGTGACCCACCAGGGTCCTCTGTCCATGGGATTTTTCCAGGCAAGAACACTGGAGTGGGTTCCATTCCCTTCTCCAGCAGACACACATGCAGCAGATTAAAAAATTAAAAAAGCCCAAAAAAGCTTTTAGAAATGACCACCATGCTCTGTGCCCACACCATTACAGATTAAATTTGCAGCTCAGGGATGGATGATGAGCCTGAGGAGACAGCCTGGCAGATGTCAGGAACCATGTCTCAAGGTAAGAGGCCTCAGAGGGGCAGGGAGACACAGAGGAAGCTCTAGGTCACAGTTGTTCATGGTTAGTGCTCAGATTCGCAGTCTCACCCTGCACGTCCTAAGAGGCATGCTTTCTGTGGGCAGGATGGCCAGACACAGTGGCGGCCAGCCCAGGACACCGCTAGGGCAGTTAGACCATGGACTTTGGCAGGATCTCTGTGAGCTTCACAGTCTCTCAGAACCACTTTTAGGATTGCCAGAGACCACCGCTGCCCTCTGGAAATCTCCAGGCCCTCAAAATGCCTTTAGGTAATAAGTGTCTTCTTGCTGGTTGAGACTACTCCCCACCCTCACTCCACTCCACACAACACCCCCGTAAGAAGGAAGGGCAGGATAAAGGCCCCAAACCAAGGAACTGGCGTGGGCTTGGAGCCCTGCGCCAGCAGTGCTGAGCACTAACTACATTCCCCCCGCAATGGCCCAGGGGTCACCTCACCCCTCCCCTCATGGCCCACCTCACCTCTCCCCTCATGGGCCAGGGGTCACCTCAACCCTCCTCCCCATGGCCCAGGCATCACCTCACCCCTCCTCCCACAGCCTAAGGATCACCTCCCCCCTCCCCCCACGGCCCAGGGGTCACCTCCCCCTCTTCCCACAGCCCAGGGGTCACCTCACCCCTCCACCTACATGGCCCAGGGGTCACCTCACCCCACCACCTACATGGCCCAGGGGTCACCCCCCCCCTCCACCCCCCCGGTCCAGGGCTCACCTCCCCCCTCCCCCCACGGCCAATGGTCACCTCCCCCTCTTGCCACGGCCCAGGGGTCACCTCACCTCTCCACCCCCATGGCCAAGGGGTCACCTGCACCCTCCCCCCTACAGCCCATAGAGACCATAAAGTGATGATTCTTGGGCAACAGGGGCCGCAGGAAAGGAGGTCCAGGCAGAGGCACCGGTCAGAGGCTGTGCCGGTGTGAGGCCAGGGAGAAAGACGGTTCAGATCAAGGTGGCCGGGGGCCAGCACCATGGCGTGGTGTTGGGGGCTGTGAGACGGCCCTGTGGGGCCTTGGGGCCCTGTGGAGACCACGGTCATGGCTGGGTGGCTGGGTGCTGACTGGCGGCTGGCGGCTGGTGGCTGGGTGGCGCCCACGCTATGTGCAGGAGCGGCTTCAGCTGGAGAGGGCTCCCCGCCTGCCTCTCGGAGCCTCTCGGACCGGGTCTGAGGGGGCAAAGAGAGGCGGGAAGTGTTTTGTAGGATGCAGGCTCTAGGTGCAGGCTCAGCTGGCCTCCCCGGCCCTCTAGGCTTCTCCCAGTCCCTCTTCACAAATGCTTATTGAGAATGTATTATGTTACAGCCACTAAGAGAATCTGGGGATCAAAAATGAAGATGGCATAGCCCCAACTCTGAAGGAGCTCACAGTTTAGTAAGAGGAAAGAAGAAACTGAGAAAATACTGGTGAAACTTCAAAAAGTTCAGTTCAGTTCTGTTCTGTCGCTCAGTCATGTCCAACTCTTTGCGACCCCATGAATTGCAGCATGCCAGGCCTCCCTGTCCATCACCAACTCCTGGGACCATCAAGCCGGTGATGCCATCCAGCCGTCTCATCCTCTGTCATCCCCTTCTCCTCCTGACCCCAATCCCTCCTAGCATCAGAGTCTTTTCCAATGAGTCAACTCTTCGCATGACGTGGCCAAAGTACGGAAGTTTCAGCTTTAGCTTCATTCCCTCCAAAGAACACCTAGGACTGATCTCCTTTAGAATGGACTGGTTGGATCTCCTTGCATTCCAAGGGACTCTCAAGAGTCTTCTCCAACACCACAGTTCAAAAGCATCTTCTTCGGCACTCAGCTTTCTTCATAGTCCAACTCCCACATCCATACATGACTACTGGAAAAACCATAGCCTTGACTAGATGGACCTTTGTTGGCAAAGTAATGTCTCTGCTTTTTAATATGCTATCTAGGTTGATCAAAACTTTTCTTCCAAGGAGTAAGCGTCTTTTAATTTCATGGCTGCAATCACCATCTGCAGTGATTGACCCCCCAAAATAAAGTCAGCCACTATTTCCACTGTTTCCACATCTATGTCCCATGAAGTGATGGGACCAGAGGCCATGATCTTCGTTTTCTGAATGTTGAGCTTTAAGCTAACTTTTTCACTCTCCTCTTTCACTTTCATCAAGAGGTTTTTTAGTTCCCTTCACTTTCTACCATAAGGGTGGTGTCATCTGCACATCTGAGGTTATTGATATTTCTCCTGGCAATCTTGATTCCAGCTTGTGCTTCTTCCAGCCCAGCATTTCTCATGATGTACTCTGCATAGAAGTTAAACAAGCAAGGTGACAATATACAGCCTTGACGTCCTCCTTATCCTATTTGGAACCAGTCTGTTGTTCCATGTCCAGTTCTAACTGTTGCTTCCTGATCTGCATATAGGTTTCTCAAGAGGCAGGTCAGGTGGTCTGGTATTCCCATCTCTTTTAGAATTTTCCACAGTTTATTACTTTATAGAGTGTTTTCTTACTGTTCAGTTGCTAAGCAATGTCCAACTCTGCAACCACATGAAGTGCAGCTGCCAGGCTTCCCTGTCCTTCACCATCTCTCAGAGTTTGTTCAAACTTATGTCCATACAGCCGGTGATGCCATCCAAGCATTTCATTCTCTGTCATTCCCTTCTCCTCTTTCCCTCAATCTTTCCCAGCACCAGGGTCTTTTCCAAAGAGAAGGCTTTTGCATCAGGTGGCCAAGGTATTGGGGCTTCAGCATCAGTCCTTCCAAAGAGTATTCATGGTTGATTTCCATTAAGATTGACTGGTTTGATGTCCTTGCAATCCAAGGGACTCAAGAGTCTTCTCCAGCATCACAATTTCAAAGCATTAATTCTTTAGTGCTCAGCCTTCTTTATGGTCCAGCTCTCACAGCCATACATTACTATGGGAAAAACCATAGCTTTGACTAGAAAGATGTTTGTCAGCAAAGTTATGCCTTTGATTTTTAATACACTGTCTAGGTTTGTCATAGGATTTCTTTCAAGGAGCAAACATCTTTTAATTCCCTGAATGTAGTCACCATCTGCAGTGATTTTGGAGCCAGGAAAATAAAAACTGCCACGTTTCCAATTTTTCCCCATCTATTTGCCATGTAGTGATGGCACTGGATAACAGAGTGTTAGAGGTCCTTCTTTTTCTACCTGGAACTCTCACTTTCAAATGTGTCCTAACTTTCAGAAGAATGGTTAGGCCTCCTCTCTTCTAAGGCTCATCGTTCCACCAATGGAAGCTGATTTTATTTCACTTATATCATAAACCAGTACTTTACTTAGCAAAAGAATCATAGAATGTTAGAGTTAGAAGGAACTTTGCAGATCTTCTTGGCCAAACTCCTGAGGAAACAAAGGCCCAAAATTTACCCGATGGAGTAAAATGTATAATTGACTTCTTACATAGTCCTCTATCCAATTCACAGAGCACATATTTAAGACCCTGAGAATCTGCCCTCAGATTCCATGTTGATCAGAAGAATGCTTGCATGCTAAGTCTCTTCAGTCATGTTTGACTCTTTGCTACCCTATAAACTTAGGTCTTCAGGCTCCTCTGTCCATGGGGATTCTTCAGGCAAGAATACTGGAGTGGGTTGCCATCCTTCCTCCAGGGGATCTTCCCAACCCAGGAATCGAACCCGTGTCTCTTATGTCTTCTGCATTGGCAGGTGGGTTCTTTACCACTAGCAGCACCTGATTAGAAGAATAGAGCTCATCAAATAAAAGGAAAGATAGTTTGTCTATATTTTTTAATAAATAAAATTGTGATACAGTCATAAATACACATATACATATACATGCACACATACCCTTTTTTATACACAGATTTCTTCAGGTTCAATGCCAATTAAATGTTAGCCATTAATGGACTAGGAGAAGAAAATAAAAGGAAGCTTGAAGAAAGATACAGGAAGAGCCAAAATTAATGCAAGATATAGGAAAATGGGAGGGAAAAACTGAAGAGAGGTTATAAAGGAAGTCAATTGTAGGATTTAAAGAACAGTAGTTTCCAAAGTTTTTGCTCTTTTCTCAGTCAGTGCTATTAGATGCCATAAATTGCAAGAGAACAGCTTATCACAAAGCAGATTTAGGTGGAATTACTTTTCCTATGGATCCATCTATTTGATGCTCCATTTCATACCTTGGCATGGTGGAATAAAGGACCTAAACTGCTCTTCAGTATGGAATCTGGCCCAGTGAAAGCATGCCTCACAATTACACATACTGCAAATGTACATGGTGAACAATACATTACTCTTCTCAAGATTCTGGTTTTAGAGGAAAGCTTTTAGTGGGAGTTTGGTGAATTATATTAGGGATTATATTCCCCAGAAGTTTAAGATAAGAATTAAATGAAGGTTTTACAATTTTGTTATAATATTTAGAAGTCAGAATGTAAGTTGCTACAATTTTTTGCTATTAAAAAAGGAGAAATGACTAAGGATCTTTTGGTCATCACTTTGCCTCTTTCCAGTCTCATTTCCTCCTACATGTTTTCTTCTTAACCAGTACAGAGGTGATATAGAAGTAACACAAATACTCTCAATGTTATCATCTGCATAAACTTTCTGTGGTCTAAAACTTCCTACTACTTTTATGGACTATATCATTACATTGGTATTTCTTAAATATTGTCTTATACTTCTTTGTATCTACAGTAGAGTCTAGAGAAGAAGCAAGCAAAATGAAAAGTTTATAAATAAATGTCACATAACTTCCAAATTAATATACTTTTTAGCATATCTTCATTTTCCTAAGACCAAATATTTTCTCTACATTTCCATATAAATATATGCTAGAAAACTCAAACTCATTATAGCTGAAACAAAATTTAAGGTTCTTCTCTACCTGCACTAACCAAACATGATTTTTTTTGCCTGTGTTCCCTAACCTAATAAATGGTCCTGTATCTATTTATGACAGAAACCTGAAAAATCATCCCTGATGTTTCCCTCCCACTATCACAATCTGTCTCCAATTCCGATCCCTTCTATTTCTGAAATATTTCTTGAATCCATCCATCTCTTTGCATTGCCAGCACCTTAGCACTTTCATCTCTCTCCAGAGGTCCTGCAGTAGCCCTGTGACCTATTTTCTCATCCATTCTTTCTAGACTCTCTGCCTCTCAGTTTCTCTTCAGGCATTGATCAGAGGTATCTAGTTAAAATTAAAATTTTGATGAAGACATTCTTCTGTTTAAAACCATTCTATAAATTTTTATTACTATTAGGACAAAAATTTTAATATTTTGCTTGGTTTTTCAGTTCCTCAATGATTTGTTCCCTAATTTCTTTGTAAAACTGTTGTTTCCACATCTATAAAATGGGGATAATAATTGTACATTTGTCATAAAATTATTATTATAAGGGTTAAATGAATACAAATTTGTAAAGCACTTAGGGCTTCCTTGGTGGCTTAGCTGGTAAAGAATCCACCTACTGTGTGGGAGACCTGAGTTCAGTCTCTGGGTTGGGAAGATCCCCTGGAGAAGGGAAACGCTACCCACTCCAATATTCTGGCCTGGAGAATTCCATGGACTGTACAGTCGATGGGGTCACAAAGAGTCGGACACAACTGAGTGACTTTCACTTTTACTTTCAAAGCACTTATAGATGTTCCTGGCTGGCATAGAATAAATGCTATAAAAATGTTTATTAAATGAAAAAATTAAAAAAATCTTAACTTCAGTTATTCTTCCTATATTTTATTTTCTCTATCACATTCTCTCCTTTAATTTCTAGCTACTTCAAAGTTGTTCCCCCTTTGGCTCTATGCCCAATTAAACCTCTCTACTAGTAATTTCTAGCTCTGACCTTATCCTTCTTATTATCCAGTTTAAAAAGGGAGGTTTTTATGATGCCCAACTTCCAGACTAAATTAAATTCCATAAATACAAATTTTAAAGCACTCTACTTTTTCTTTGTTGGATTTATCACAGTTTTAAGCATTGGCATGGTTTCCTCCCTAATGCCCATATACATAGCTGAACTAGAAGCCCTCGGGTGTTAGCATTAAGATTGTGCTTGTATTGCTTGTGTTCTAACCTCATCATTTATCACAGTAAATAGTCCATGGTAGGCTCCCAATAAACATTTAGAAAATGAATGAATGAATGAAGAAACAATACTCCCAACATTCCATCCTTGTGTGTAATCCTAGAGTGTCATATTTACCTTGAAACAAAATGGCAGTTTAGTTCTGTCCATTTATGAAAGAAAAAATGTGCCAAAGCTGAGCTTTAGACACTCAGTTTGAGTGACTTTGTACAATGTGATTAGTTTTTTAAAGTTATCTTAATATGAATATTATTACTCAGTGTCATTCTCCTTAAACCTCTGTTTCACACAATGTAGCAAAAGTAATAAACCCCAGCCCAGTAATAATTTATATCGTTAGTCATAAAGAAAGAGTTCAAATAATGTTCTGCTTATAAATGTTCTATTGTTATCAGTCACTTTATAATGAGTTGCATAACTCTTTCTAAAAAGGCAAGCTTATCTCAGGGTCTTCAGCTGAACAACCCTCCCTTTTCCACATGTGGGGTCTCAGAACAGCAAGCAGAGGAAGTCATCTCCACAGCATCCTGCTGTGAAGCATGTGTGAGACTGAACTGCACTCCTATGGACCAGTGAGGAATGCTTACTGGTGCTCTTCACCATTTTAGAATGAAAAAACAGGCACAATAAACAACTTTGTTTCAAAGGAAAGAGTGCAGTTGAATTGCAATTGCTGGAGGGGTCAAAAAACCATACTTTTAGCTACCCCTTAAAAAGCATCTATTCATTTGTATGCTTGCTCTTATCCTCTGAAACATCTCAATCTTGGATTGAGTGATATATGAAGGGATAAATCAGCTTGCCTGTGAGCCAAGCATTCTCCTTGTAGCCAGCTAAGGATATAACCACTTTCATGGCAGCAGGGTGTCTTGACATTATGAGGTAAATTACCTCCTCTTGGATACCAAGTGGTACCAAGAAAAAGTAATTTACCTTCTTCAGGTTGCACTCCCCCAGAGGATAAACCACTCACCTAGATGAGCAAATTGCTTTTTCCTTACCATTATGAAATACCATCCTGCCACAGTGTTTTCTTTGCCTGGGTCCATCAGCGGGCTGATTTTTGTCATTCTTTTTTTTTTTTTTTTTTTTGCTTTTCTCCCTTTTCAGTGCATAGCTAGGGAAAGAACTCAGCAGCAAAATGAAGAGTGCTGTTTTCACTGAAAATGGAAGGCCGCAACTTAATGGAATAATATTGGTTTGGTTATTCCTCAGAATTTGTGTCCTTAAAACAAATGAGATCTAAACTAAAGATTAAAGTGTATTTCCAAACATGAAGTGGAACAGCAAGGTTCAAACATGTTCAACCAGGCTGGTTTGCATCCAAAAGAAGCAGTCTGACAATAAACATTCTGAATGATAGTTCTCATGATGATTCATTGCAACTACTTACAACTATTTTACTGAAGTCTAGAGCACTAACTCTAGAGTTTAATTTGGCATTTAATGGTCCTGCAACCCCTTTAGTGAGAATGAGATGACCTCTTTCAGAATATCCATGAGTTCTTTTCAGCCATGAAGGCATTGTGTTATGTCCTCAAAAATGCAATTTTATAAATTATCCTTTATGTTGTCCGAGAGTTAACGTGACCATCCTCCTCCAAATGACTCATTCTCTTCTCATCCTCAGAGACAGGTGTGCCATGGATTTGATTGCATCAAAATAAGCATTAACCGAGGATAGAATGTTTACAGAATTAAAGCAGGAGAAAATATTAGACATACATCAAGATAGGCAAGTTTAAAAACACACAAGGGTGTCCTGACCCATCATAGTTTTCATGGAAGAATTAACTTCAAATAGGCAACAATTTTTGTGGTTTGTTTCATTTTGTTTTCTGGGGAAATTGCTATATCAATTGAGAAAAATAAAACATAAACCACAAGCCTTCACGTGTACAGCTATTATTTTGGTAATGTGATTTTGCTCCTAAGCTTTATCTCTCTCTCTCTCTCTCTCTTTTTTTTTGCTTTTATAAGTCTCTTTTATTTTTTATTTTATTTTTTGTTTTTTTTTAAATATAAATTATTTTATTTTAATTGGAGGTTAATTACTTTACAATATTGTATTGGTTTTGCCATACATCAACACGAATCCGCCACAGGTATACACGTGTTCCCCATCCTGAACTCCCCTCCCTCCCTGTACCATCCCTCTGGGTCGCGTCAGTGCACAAGCCCCAAGTATCCAGTATCATGCATCAAACCTGGACTGGCGATTCATTTCATGTATAATATTATACATGTTTCAATGCCATTCTCCCAAATCATCCCACCCTCTCCCTCTCCCACAGAATCCAAAAGACTGTTCTATACATCTGTGTCTCTTTTGCTGTTTCACATACAGGGTTACGTTACCATCTTTCCAAATTCCATATATATGTGTTAGTATACTGTATTGGTGTTTTCTTTCTGGCTTACATCACTCTGTATAATTGGCTCCAGTTTCATCCACCTCATTAGAACTGATTCAAATGTATTCTTTTTAATGGTTGTGTAATACTCCATTGTGTATATGTACCACAGTTGGGGCTTCCCTGGTGGCTCAGACAGTAAAGCGTCTGCCTGCAATGCAGGAAACCCGGGTTCAATCCCTGGGTGGGGAAGATCCCTTGGAGAAGGAAATGGCAACCCACTCCGGTACTCTTGCCTGGAAAATTCCATGGACGGAGGAGCCTTGTAGGCTACAGTCCATGGGGTCACAAAGAGTCAGACACGACTGAGCAACTTCACTTCTATTTCTACCACAGCTTTCTTATCCATTCATCTGCTGATGGACATCTAGGTTGCTTCCATGTCCTGGCTATTATAAACAGTGCTCTGATCAACATTGGGGTACACGTGTCTCTTTCATTTCTGGTTTCCTCCATGTGTATGCCCAACAGTGGGATTGATGGGTCATAAGGCAGTTATATTTCCAGTTTTGTAAGGAATCTCCACACTGTTCTCCAAAGTGGCTGTACTAGTTTGCATTCCCACCAACAGTGTAAGAGGGTTTCCTTTTCTCCACACCCTCTCCAGCATTTATTGCTTGTAGTCTTTTGGATCACAGCCTTTCTGACTGGAGTGAAATGGTACTTCATTGTGGTTTTGATTTGCATTTCTCTGATAATGAGTGATGTTGAGCATCTTTTCATGTGTTTGTTAGCCATCTGTATATCTTTTTTGGAGAAATGTCTATTTAGTTCTTTGGCCCATTTTTTGATTGGGTCATTTATTTTTCTGGAATTGAGCTGCATAAGTTGCTTGTATATTTTTGAGATTAGTTGCTTGTCAGTTGCTTCACTTTTCTATTGTCAGTTGCTATTCTTTTCTCCCATTCTGAAGGCTGTCTTTTCACCCTGCTTATAGTTTCCTTTGTTATGCAGAAGCTTTTAAATATAATTAGGTCCCATTTATTTATTTTTGCTTTTATTTCCAGAATTCTGGGAGGTGGGTCAGAGAGGATCCTGCTGTGATGTATGTCGGAGAGTGTTTTGCCTATGTTCTCCTCTAGGAGTTTTATAGTTTCTGGTCTTACATTAGATCTTTAATCCATTTTGAGTTTATTTTTGTGTATGGTGTTAGAAAGTGTTCTGGTTTCATTCTTTTACAAGTGGTTGACCAGTTTTCCCAGCACCACTTGTTAAAGAGATTGCCTTTAATCCATTGTATATTCTTGCCTCCTTTGTCAAAGATAAGGTGTCCATAGGTGCGTGGATTTATCTCTGGGCTTTCTATTTTGTTCCGTTGATCTATATTTCTGTCTTTGTGCCAGTACCATACTGTCTTGATGACTGTGGCTTTGTAGTAGAGATGAAGTCAAGCAGGTTGATTCTTCCAGTTCCATTCTTCTTTCTGAAGATTGCTTTGGCTATTCGAGGTTTTTTGTATTTCCATACAAATTGTGAAATTATTTGTTCTAGCTCTGTGAAAAATACCGCCGGTAGCTTGATAGGGATTGCATTGAATCTGTAGATTGCTTTGGGTAGTATACTCATTTTCACTATATCAATTCTTCCGATCCATGAACATGGTATATTTCTCCATCTATTAATGTCCTCTATGATTTCTTTCACCAATGTTTTATAGTTTTCTATATATAGGTCTTTAGTTTCTTTAGGTAGATATATTCCTAAGTATTTTATTCTTTTCGTTGCAATGGTGAATGGAATTGTTTCCTTAATTTCTCTTTCTATTTTCTCATTTTTAGTGTATAGGAATATAAGGGATTTCTGTGTGTTGATTTTATATCCTGAAACTTTACTATATTGATTGATTAGCTCTAGTAATTTTCTGGTGGAGTCGTTAGGGTTTTCTATGTAGAGGATCACGTCATCTGCAAACAGTGAGAGTTTTACTTCTTCTTTTCCAATTTGGATTCCTTCTATTTCTTTTTCTGCTCTGATTGCTGTGGCCAAATCTTCCAAAACTATGTTGAATAGTAATGGTGAAAGTGGGCACCCTTGTCTTGTTCCTGACTTTAGGGGAAATGCTTTCAATTTTTCACCATTGAGGATAATGTTTGCTGTGGGTTTGTGTCATATATAACTTTTATTATGTTGAAGTATGTTCCTTCTATTTCTGCTTTCTGGAGAGTTTTTATCATAAATGGATGTTGAATTTTGTCAAAGGCTTTCTCTGCATCTATTGAGATAATCATATGGCTTTTATTTTTCAATTTGTTAATGTTGTGTATTACATTGATTGATTTGAGGATATTGAAGAATCCTTGCATCCCTGGGATAAAGCCCACTTGGTCATGGTGTATGATCTTTTTAATGTGTTGTTGGATTCTGATCGCTAGAATTTTGTTAAGGATTTTTACATCTATGTTCATCAGTGATATTGGCCTGTAGTTTTCTATTTTTGTGGCATCTTTGTCAGGTTTTGGTATTAGGGTGATAATGGCCTCATAGAATGAGTTTGGAAGTTTACCTTCCTCTGCAATTTTCTGGAAGAGTTTAAGTAGTATAGGTGTTAGCTCTTCTCTAAATTTTTGGTAGAATTCAGCTGTGAATCCGTCTGGACCTGTGCTTTTGTTTGCTGGAAGATTTCTGATTACAGTTTCAATTTGCATGCTTGTGATGGGTCTGTTAAGATTTTCTATTTCTTCCTGGTTCAGTTTTGGAAAGTTGTACTTTTCTAAGAATTTGTCCATTTCTTCCAAGTTGTCCATTTTATTGGCATATAACTGCTGATAGTAGTCTCATGATCCTTTGTATTTCTGTGTTATCTGTTGTGATCTCTCCATTTTCATTTCTAATTTTATTGATTTGATTTTTCTCCCTTTGTTTCTTGATGAGTCTGGCTAATGGTTTGTCAATTTTATTTATCCTTTCAAAGAACCAGCTTTTGGCTTTGTTGATTTTTGCTATGGTCTCTTTTGTTTCTTTTGCATTTATTTCTGCCCTAATTTTTAAGATTTCTTTCCTTCTACTATTCCTGGGGTTCTTCATTTCTTCCTTTTCCAGTTGCTTTACATGTAGAGTTAGGTTATTTATTTGACTTTTTTATTGTTTCTTGAGGTATGCCTGTATTGCTATGAACTTTCCCTTTAACACTGCTTTTACAGTGTCCCACAGGTTTTGGGTTGTTTTGATTTCATTTTCATTCATTTCTATGCATATTTTGATTTCTTTTTTGATTTCTTCTGTGATTTGTTGGTTATTCAGCAGCGTGTTGTTCAGCCTCCATATGTTGGAATTTTTAATAGTTTTTCTCCTGTAATTGAGATCTAATCTTACTGCATTGTGGTCAGAAAAAATGCTTTCAATGATTTCAGTTTTTTTGAATTTACCAAGACTAGATTTATGGCCCAGGATGTGATCTATCCTGGAGAAGGGTCCATGTGCGCTTGAGAAAAAGGTGAAATTCATTGTTTTGGGGTGAAATGTCCTATAGATATCAATTAGGTCTAATTGGTCTATTGCATCATTTAAAGTTTGTGTTTCCTTGTTAATTTTCTGTTTAGTTGATCTATCCATAGGTGTGAGTGGGGTATTAAAGTCTCCCACTCTTATTGTGTTATTGTTAATTTCCCCTTTTATACTTGTTAGCATTTGTCTTACATATTGCAGTGTTCCTATGTTGGGTGCATATATATTTATAATTGTTATATCTTCTTGGATTGATCCTTTGATCATTATGTAGTGTCCTTCTTTGTCTCTTTTCACAGCCTTTGTTTTAAAGTCTATTTTATCTGATATGAGTATTGCTACTCCTGCTTTTTTTGGTCTCTATTTGCATGGAAAATCTTTTTCCAGCCCTTCACATTCAGTCTGTATGTGTCCCCTGTTTTGAGGTGGGTCTCCTGTAGACAACATATATAGGGGTCTTGTTTTTGTATCCATTCAGCCAGTCTTTGTCTTTTGGTTGGGGCATTCAACCCATTTACGTTTAAGGTAATTATTGATACGTATGATCCCGTTGCCATTTACTTTATTGTTTTGGGTTCGGATTTATACACCCTTTTTGTGTTTCCTGTCTAGAGAATATCTTTTAGCATTTGTTGGAGAGCTGGTTTGGTGGTGCTGAATTCTCTCAACTTTTGCTTGTCTATAAAGCTTTTGAGTTCTCTTTCATATTTGAATGAGATCCTTACTGGGTACAGTAATCTGGGCTGTAGGTTATTTTCTTTCATCACTTTAAGTATGTCTTGCCATTCCCTCCTGGCTTGAAGTGTTTCTGTTGAAAGATCAGCTGTTATCCTTATAGGAATCCTCTTGTGTGTTATTTGTTATTTTTCCCTTGCTGCTTTTAATATTTGTTCTTTGTGTTTGATCTTTGTTAATTTGATTAATATGTGTCTTAGGGTGTTTCACCTTGAGTTTATCCTGTTTTGGACTCTCTGGGTTTCTTGGACTTGGGTGATTATTTTCATCCCCATTTTAGGGAAGTTTTCAACTATTATCTCCTCAAGTATTTTCTCATGGTCTTTCTTTTTGTCTTCTTCTGGGACTCCTATGACTCGAATATTGGGGCGTTTAATATTGTCCTGGAGGTCTCCGAGATTGTCCTCATTTCTTTTAATTCGTTTTTCTTTTTTCTTCTCTGATTCATTTATTTCTACTATTCTATCTTCTAGTTCACTAATCCTATCTTATGCCTCTGTTATTCTACTATTTGTTGCCTCCAGAGTGTTTTTGATCTCATTTATTGCATTATTCATTATATATTGACTCTTTTTTATTTCTTCTAGGTCCTTGTTAAACCTTTCTTGCATCTTCTCAATCCTTGTCTCCAGGCTATTTATCTGTGATTCCATTTTGATTTCAAGATTTTGGATCATTTTCACTATCATTATTTGGAATTCTTTATCAAGTAGATTCCCTATCTCTTCCTCTTTTGTTTGGTTTGGTGGGCATTTATCCCGTTTCTTTACCTGCTGGGTATTCCTCTATCTCTTCATCTTGTTTATATTGCTGAGTTTGGGATGTCCTTTCTGTATTCTGGCAGTTTGTGGAGTTCTCTTTATTGTGGAGTTTCCTCACTGTGGGTGGGGTTTTACCAGTGTCTTGTCAAGGTTTACTGGTTAGGGAAGCTTGTGTCAGTGTTCTGGTGGGTGGAGCTGGATTTCTTCTCTCTGGAGTGCAATGAAGTGTCCAGTAATGAGTTATGAGATGTCAATGGTTTTGGAGTAACTTTGGCAGCCTGTATATTGGAGCTCAGGGCTGTGTTCCTGTGTTGCTGGAGAATTTGCATGGTATGTCTTTCTCTGGAACTTGCTGGCCCTTGGGTGGTGTTTGGTTTCAGTGTAGGTATGGAGGCGTTTGATAAGCTCCTATCTATTAATGTTCCCTGGAGTCAGGAGTTCTCCAGTGTTCTCAGGGTTGGACTTAAGTCTCCTGCTTCTGGTTTTCAGTCTTATTTTTACAGTAGTCTCAAGACGTCTCCTTCTATATAGCACTGTTGATAAAACATCTAGGTTAAAGATGAAAAGTTTCTCCACATTGAGGGACACCCAGAGAGGTTCACAGAGTTACACGGAGAAGAGAAGAGGGAGGAGGGAGTTAGAGATGACCCGAATGAGATGAGGTGAAATCAATAGAGGAGATAGCAAGCTAGCCAGTAATCACTTCCTTATGTGCACTCCACAGCTGAACCACTCAGATATGTTCATGGAGTTATACAGAGAAGAGAAGAGGAAGGAAGGAGACAGAGGTGGCCAGGAGGATAAAAGGGGGAAATCAAAAGGAGAGAGATAGATCCAGCCAGTAATCAGTTCCCTAAGTGTTCTCCACTGACTGGAAAACACAGAAATTCACAGAGTTTGGTAGAGAAGAGAGGGTGTAGGGAGGATTCACAGGTGACCTGGTGGAGAAAAAGGAAAGTCCAAAGGGAGAGAGAGCAGTCAAGCCAGTAATCTCACTCCCAAGTAAAAATGGGTACTGAAGATTGGGTTCTTAAAGGTACAAAATTGATAACAAATACCAAAAAGCAAAGATTAAAAATCTAGAGTAGAGTTTTGAATTTCAAAAATACAATATTAAAGAAAAGAAGGAAAAAAGAGAAAAAAAAAGTCACAAAAATTATATATATGAAGTTTGCTTTTAAAAAATAGGGTCTTTTTTTTGCAAAGTAATAGTAGGTTATAAAAATTAAAATTAAAGGTGTAATAGAGGAATTAAAAATTTAAAAAAGAATGATCGTAAAAATAGTAAAAATATATCTAGGACTTTCTCTGGTATTGTGGGTATTGTGGGGTCAGTTCATTTTCAGATAGTTCCTTGGTCCGGCTTATATTTCTCAAGATCTATAGGCCCCTTCCTATGTAGTCGGTACTAATGACACAGTTTTAATCTATTGCACCTGCCACTTCCAAAGCGGTTCCCTCTGTTTTAGCTTCTTCTGTTTGCTGGTCTCTTCAGTGTCTGATTTCCACCCTGACACAAAAGGGGTGGTGGTGGACACTTTTTTTAGGCTCACTTGTTCAGTCATGCTGTGGGGAGGGTGGTAAGTAGCTAATGAATGTGATCTAGAGTACTGCTCACTTCCCCTTGGAGCCCTGCAAGTCCGTCTTGCATTTCCTTTTCATATACCCTTTTTAAATAGCTATCTCAATGTTATTGTATGAAAGGAATTTTCAAACTAGTGTAAAAAAAAAAGCCAACTTTTTTACTCTCCTCTTTTACTTTCATCAAGAGGCTTTTTAGTTCCTCTTCACTTTCTGCCATAAGGGTGGTGTCATCTGCATATCTGAGGTTATTGATATTTCTCCCAGCAATCTTGATTCCAGCTTGTGCTTCTTCCAGCCCAGCGTTTCTCATGATGTATTCTGCATAGAAGTTAAACAAGCAAGGTGACAATATACAGCCTTGATGTACTCCTTTTCCTATTTGGAACCAGTCTGTTGTTCCACGTCCAGTTCTAACTGTTGCTTCCTGACCTGCATATAGGTTTCTCAAGAGGCAGGTCAGGTGGTCTGGTATTCCCATCTCTTTCAGAAACATTCAAACTTAAGAGATTATCAGCTTAAAAAATTAACACATGTTTATGTTTACATATGAACCTCATGGTACCAGTAAACCAAACATCTCTAATAGATACACACATAAAAAGAGAAAGAAATTCAAACATAACATTAAAGATGGTTATCAAATCATAAGGGAAGAGAGGAAATAAAGAAAGAAACAGAAAGAACTATAAAAACAACAGCAAACAATTAACAAAATGCCAATAAGTACACACCTATCAATAACTACTAAAAGTGTAGATGGATTAAATGCTCCAATCAAAAGATACAGAGTAGTTGAATGGATAAAAACAATACTCATATAAATGCTGCCTAAAAGACTCTCACTTCAGATTAAAAGACATTTAGAGACTTTTAAAGTCAGCTCTTTGGCCACCTGATGCGAAGAGCTGACTCATTTGAAAAAACCCGGATACTGGAAAAGATTGAAGGCTCAAGGAGAAGCGGACAACAGAGGATGATATGGTTGGATGGCATCACCAACTCAATGGACATGAGTTTGAGTAAACTCCAGGTGATGGACAGGGAGGCCTGGTGTACTGCAGTCCATGGGTTGCAGAGTCAGATACGACTGAGTGACTGAACTGAGCTTAAAAGACACACAACAGCACCTGAACCATGAACTTCCAACTATTCAACCTGGATTTAGAAAAGGCAGAGGAACCAGAGATCAAATTGCCAACATCCGATGGATCATCAAAAAAGCAAGAGAGTTCCAGAAAAACATTGACTTCTGCTTTATTGACTATGCCAAAACCTTTGACTGTGTGGTTCACAACAAACTCTGGAACATTCCTCAAGAGATGGGAATACCAGACCACCTGACCTGCTTCCTGAGAAACCTGTATGCAGATCAGGAGCCAACAGTTAGAACTGGACATGGAACCACAGACTGGTCCCAAATTGGGAAAGGGGTACGTCGAGGCTGTATACTGTCACCCTGCTTATTTAACTTATATGCAGAGTACATCATAGGAAACGCTGGGCTGGATAAGGCACATGCTGGAATATTATCCCAGAGAAACAAAATACATATTTCTTTTAAGAGCACATGTGACATGTAAGCTCATGCTGGGCTAAAAAAAAGGTTTCAATAAATTTAAGAATATGGAAATCATATCAAGAATCTTTTTCAACCACAATGGTATGAACTACAAATTCACTACAAAAGAGTTGCAAAAAACAATAACATGTGGAGGCTAAATAATACTTACTAAACATAAACCTCTTCCAACAACATAAGAGAAGACTTTACATTGGACATCATCAAATGATCAATACTGAAATCAGATTGATTATATTCTTTGCAGCCAAAGATGGAGAAGCTGTATACAGTCAGTAAAAACAAGACTGGGAGCTGACTGTGGCTCAGATCATGAACTCCTAATACCCAAATTTAGACTTAAATTGAAGAAAGTTGGGAAAACCACTAGACAATTCAGTTATGACCTAAATCAAATCCCTTACAATTATACAGTGGAGGTGACAAATAGACTTAAGGGATTAGATCTGATAGACAGAGTGCCTGAAGAACTATGGAAGGAGGTTCATGACATGGTACAGGAGGCAGTGATCAAGAGCAAACCCAAGAAAAAGAAATTCAAAAAGGCAAATGTTTGTCTTAAGAGCTCTTACAAATAGCTAAGAAAAGAAGAAAAGCAAAAGGCAAAGGAGAAAAGGAAAGATATACCCATCAGAATGCAGAGTTCCAAAGAACAGCACAGAAAGATAAGAAAGCCTTCCTCAGTGATCAATGCAAAAATAAATATATTAATAATTAAACAGAATGGGAAAGACTAGAGATCTCTTCAAGAAAATTAGTGGATATTTCATGCAATTGGGCACAATAAAGGACAGAAATAGTATGGATCTAACAGAAGCAGAAGATATTAAGAAAAGGTGGCAAGAATACACAGAAGCACTATCCAAAGCAGATCTTCATAACCCAGATAACCACGATGGTGTGATCACTCCCCTGGGGCCAGACATCCTCGAGTCTGAAGTCAAGTGAGCCTTGGGAAGAATCACTATGAACAAAACTAGTGGAGGTGATAGAATTCCATTTGAGCTATTTCAAATCTGAAAAGATAATACTGTGGAAGTGCTGCACTCAGTATGCCAGCAAATTTGGAAAACTCAGCAGTGGCCACAGGACTGGAAAAGCTCTGTTTTCATTCCAATCCCAAAGTAAGGCAATGGCAAAGAATGTTCAAACTACTGCACAATTGCGCTCATCTCTTACTCTTGCAAAGTAATGCTTAAAATTCTCTAAGCCAGTCTTCAACAGTACACGAATCATGAACTTCGACCTGTTCAAGCTGGATTTATAAAAGGCAGAGAAAACAGAGACCACATTGCCAACATCCGCTGCGTTATAGAAAAAGCAAGAGAGTTCCAGAAAAATATCTACTTCTGCTTTACAGACTATGTCAAAGCCTTTGACTGTGTATCACAACAAACTGTGGTAAATTCTTCAAGAGATGGGAATACCAGACCACCTTACCTGAGAAATCTGTATGCAGCTCAGGAAGCAACAGTTAGAATCGGACATGGAACCACAGACTGATTCCAAATTGGGAAAGTGGTATGTCAAGGCTGTATATTGTTACCCTGCTTATTTAACTTATATACAGAGTACATATAGGAAATGCTGGGCTGGATGGAGCACAAGCTGAAATCAAGATTTTTGGAAGAAAAATAAATAACCTCAGATATGCAGATGACATCACCCTTATGGCAGAAAGTGAACAAGAACTAAAGAGTCTCTTGATGAAAGTGAAAGAGGAGAGTGAAAAAGTTGGCTTAAAGCTCAACAGTCAGAAAATGAAGATCATGGCATCCAGTCTCATCATTTCATGGCAAATACATGGGGAAACAGTGGAAACAGTAGCAGACTTTAATTTTTAGGGCTCCAAAATCACTGCAGATGGTGAATGCAGCCATGAAATTAAAAGACACTTACTCCTTGGAAGGAAAGTTATGACCAACCTAGACAGTATATTAAAAAGCAGAGACATTACTTTGTCAACAAAGGTCTGTCTAGTCAAGGCTATGGTTTTTCCAGTGGACATGTATGGATGTGAGAGTTGGACTATAAAGAAAACTGAGTGCTGAAGAATTGATGCTTTTGAACTGTGGTATTGGAGAAGACTCTTGAGAGTCCCTTGGACGGCAAGAAGATCCAATCAGTCCATCTTAAAGGAGATCAGTCCTGGGTGTTCATTGGAAGGACTGATGTTGAAGTTGAAACTCCAATACTTTGGCCACCTAATGTGATGAACTGACTCATTTGTGAAGACCCTGATGCTGGGAAACATTAAGGGTAGGAGGAGAAGGGGACGACAGAGGATGAGATGATTGGATGGCTTCACCGACTCAATGGACATGGGTTTGGGTAGACTCTGACAGTTGGTGATGGACAGAGAGGCCTGGTGCACTGTGGTTCATGGTGTCACAAAGAGTCAGACACAACTGAGCAACTGAACTGAACTGATTCATGTTGAAGCAGAAACTCCAATACTTTGGTCACCTGATTGAAGAACTGACTCATTGGGAAAGATGCTTATGCTGGGAAAGATTGAAGACAGGAAGAGAAGGGGACAACAGAGGATGAGATGCTTGGATAGCATCACGGACTCAATGGATATGAGTTTGAGCAAGCCCTGGGAGAATTGATGACATATAGCGAAGCCTGGCGTGCTGAAGTCCAAGGGGTCACAAAGAGCTGGACACGACTGAGTGACTGAACTGAACTGAAACATATCAATGGATCACTGAAGAAATAAAGGAGGAGATCAGAAGCTACCAGGAGACAAAAGAAAATGGAAATACAATGAACCAAACCGTACAGAACAGAGCAAAAGTAGTTCTAAAGGAGGGGTTTATAGAAATATGAACCTACTTTAGGAAATAAAAATAATTTCAAATAAAGTAAACTTATACTTAAAATAATATAAAAATAATAAACAAACTCAAAATTAGTATCACGAAATAAATAATAAAGATCAAAGTGAAGTCGCTCAGTCATGTCTGACTCTGCGACCCATGGACTGTAGCCCACAAAGCTCCTCCATCCATGGGATTCTCCAGGCAAGAATACTGGAGTGGGTTGCCATTTAAAGATCAGAGCAGACATAAATGGAGACTAACCAATAATAGAAAGTATCAGTGAAACTCAGAGCTAGTTATAAAAACATAGTAAAACTGATAAACCTTTAGCCAGACTCATCTTGAAAAACAAAAGAGATAAGGCCTCCAACAGAATTTATGTCAGAAATAATAATATCAGAATGTCAGAAATTAATGACATCAGAAATTAAAGAGAAAATGTATAATAGACAAGATAGAAATGTAAAGTTTCATAAGAGATTATTATAAATTATGTGATAATAAAATGGACAGCCTAGAAGAAATGGACAAATTCCTATAATATACAATCTCCCACCTATCCTTCTCAAGCTATTCCAAAAATTGAGAGAAAGGAATATTTGAGGCTAGCCTCACCCTAACACCAAAACCAGAAAAAGAGATCACAAAAAATAAAATTTTAGGCTAGCATCACTGATTAGATCAACACTCAATATTCACTGGAGGGACTGAAGCTGAAGCTCCAGTACTTTGTGTCGACACATCATGCAAAGAGCTGACTCATTGGAAAAGATCCTGGTGCTGGGAAAGATTGAAGGCAAAAGAAGAAAGGGGTGACAGAGAATGAAATAGTTAAATAGTATCACTGAGTCAATGGACATGAATTTGAGCAAACTCCAGGAGATAATGAAGGACAGGGAAGCCTGGGGTCCTGCAGTCCATGGGGTTACAAGAAGTCAGACATGACTTGGCAACTGAACAACAACAAAATCACTGATGAACATGGATGAAAAACCTTCAATAAAATATTAGCAGTCCAGTTCACTAGCATATTAAAAGGATCAAACATCATAATCAAGTGGGATTTATCCCAGGAATTCAAGAATGGTCCAATATCTGCAAATCAATTAATGTGACATATTACATTAACACATTGAAGAATAAAAAAATCATGATCATTGCAATAGGTGCATAAAAAGTTTTTGACAAAATTCAACATCCATTTGTTATAAAAAGTCTCAATAAAATAAGTATAGAGGGAACTTACATCAACACTTTATGGACCATGCAGGACCAGACCTATACCAGCTAACATGATATTCAGTGGTAAAACATTGGAAGCATTTCCTCTAAAATCAGGAGCAAAACAAAGATTCCCACTCCTGTAACTTTTATTCAGGATAGTATTGGAAGTCCTAGCTACGTCAGTCAGACAAGAAAAATACATAAAAGACATCCAGCTTGGAAAGGAAGAAGTAAACTGTCACTATTTGCAGATGACATCATATTGGGCTTCCCTGGTAGCTCTGCTGGTAAAAAATCTACCTGCAATGCAGAAGACCCCAGTTCAATTCCTGGGTCAGGAAGATCTGCTGGAGAAGGGATAGATTAACCACTCCAGTATTCTTGGGCTTCCCTGATTGCTCAGCTGATAAAGAATCTGCCTGCAATGTGGATAGACCTGGGTTTGATCCCTGGGTTTGGAAGATCCCCTGGAGAAGGAAACAGCTACCCGCTCCAGTATTCTAAACTGGAGAATTTCATAGACCAAGTCCATGGGGTCGCAAAGAGTCGGACATGACTGAGAAACTTTCACAACCAACTGTTCTAGTGGTATTAAAAAGTAATTGTTTTTTAATTTTTAAATGGCTGTATTTTTCCTGCATTGTCACATACAATCCCCACATGAAGAATAAACTATTACTATTTCCATTTTATGGATGAAGCAATGGGGATAGGATATAAATGACTCCAAGTTGAAGCCAGTGCTCATTTACCATCCCCCAAATCCTAGGACTCTCAAGAATTATGCTACATCTACTCTGTGTCTGCTCTATAAATTGAACAACAAAGCTTGGCTGTTGGCTGACAGTACATCTGTTTACAATTTGGTTTACTGAAAGTTTTTTTTTTTTTTTTTGCTGTTTGTTTGGTTTTTTACTTTATTTTACTTTACTTTTAAAAAGTACTTTTTTAAAAGGATAAATTTAAGGTTTTTATTTTCTTTTTTATTGAAGTATGGGATTTTTCCCACCCAACAGCATGATATATCCTTCCATCTGTTTGTGTCACCTTTAATTTCATTCGTTAGTGTCTCATAGTTTCCAGTGTAGAGGTCTTTTGTCTCCTCAGGTTGGTTCATTCCTAGGTGTTTTATTCTTTTTGATATGATGATAAATGGGATTTTCATTAATTTCTCTTTCTGATAGTTTGTTATTAGTGTATAGAATTGCAACATATTTCTGTATGTTGACTTTGTATCCTGAAACTACCAGATTCATTGATGAGCTCTAATAGTTTTCTGGTGGTATCTTTAGGATTTTCTATGTATAGTATCATATCATCTTTAAACAATGACAGCTTTACTTCCTTTCCCAATTTCGATTCCTTTCATTTCTTTTTCTCCTCTGATTGCTGTGTCTAGGGCTTTCCAATCTATGTTGAAAGGAAGTGGTGACCACAGGCATCCTTGTCTTGGTTCCTGATCTTAGAGGGAATGCCTTCAGGTTTTCACCATTGAGTATGATATTGGTTATAGGTTTGTCATGTGGTTAGGACTCCATTCCTCCACAGCCTAGGACCCAAATTGGATCCCTGGTCAGGGAACTAAGATACTATGAGCTGTGCCATATGGCAAAAAGAAAGAAAGAAAGAAAGAAAATTGAAGAATTTTAAAACTTTAATATTTGTACTTGCAAAGTTTCACCCCTCAGGAATTATTAGTAATTCTGAGTTGTTTCTTTCTCTTCTTTTTTCTCTCAACCACCTGACATATAAACACTCCAAATTAACATCACTTGAGTTATTTCAGACTTGTCTGTTCTTGCCAAAAAATACTTTGTCATTTAAAATAAAATCTGAGTGCTATGCAACAATGAAAGATTTTTCTAAGGACTTACATTAAAAAAAAAGATATTTTTTTGACTCAGGGATTAATTTATAGAAAAACTTGGTTGGGCATATATGAAAATTAGAAAAATTTGGTTGTTTTGATGGAGAGAACTGTAGAGAAATTTTGTGAGAGAGAAATGGAAAGAACTGTCTTGAAATTTCTTCAACAGGCAGAAGAGGAAAGGAGAGGAGAGTGTTTCAAAAAGATGGAATAACAAGGAAAGTAAAAGAGAAAATGGTGCTTCAGGGTCCTGTCAATGACTGGATTTTAGAAATCATATGAAGAAAAAATGGGAGGCAGGCCTAGTAGGACTCAACCCTGAGGTGGCTTATGGTGGTAATTTCTTCCAAATTGCAAACTGAGACATATGGTCAAACAACAGATATTTCCTGATTTGTAGATTTATTTACTAGAACATTCTGATAAAGCATAGATTTTTAAGCCAAATTTCATTAGTCATTTAACAAACTGCTTCTGTGAAAGGGATAAAATCTTTATGAAATTAGATTATTGGCTATGTGAGCCATCACTGCTATCTTATGTGAAGTCATTTGCAAAAGACAAAATGAGAAATATTTTGCACATTTATAATTTTTAGTACATATCATGTTACAATATTTTTCACCAAACATCCTTATGTGATGTGCCAGTCCATATTAAGCAATAGGGCATATACAGAGGAGAGATTAGTGGCTTTCAAAAATTTTTGTATAGTGAGTTGGAATTAGGCAACATGAGAAGAACAAGCAAAAAGAAATATTGGGAAAACTGATTTCAAATAGGGATCTGCTTTAAACCTCTGGAAAATGCCCACTACTAATACAGAACAACTCAGGATGGGAGCAATTCTCTTGAGAAAAAGTCTCATGAAATCAATCAGTGAACATATACATGGAGTATACATGGTTCAGAACTCCAGAGGGGTATTATAGCAGGAAGAACAGAGATCCTTGTTCTTTCCCATATTACAGGGATAGTGTTCCAATAGCTAGTTGGCTGAGAAGATTCAGTTTCTTCTTACTTAAGACATTTTTAGGTCATAAAGTTTAAAGCGGCTTGCTATAAAAACACAGAAAAAAGTTTTAAGTACAAAATAGAAAGAAAGAATCAATATAGCCCCACGACCCAGAGTTATGGGTCATCTATCAAAACCCAGAGTATTTTGTTCCCCTAAAATTTCAACACAATGAAGAATTTACCTGTGAGATCCACTAATATAAATTGATATGAAAAGAAAACACAAGCTTCTTACAAAATGTACCTTTCCCTTATTTACTATTTAAAGCAAACCTATATACCTAATGGGGTACTTCCCTATGAATATCTCTACCACTGCCCTGCTCTCTGTCAGATAATTTGTGTGTGTGTGTGTGTGTGTGTGTGTGTGTGTGTGTGTGTAAATGGGGAGAGTGAAGGCTTGATATGGAAAGCACAGTCTGGAGGAGAAAGACTAAAGAATAGAATGGGTGTATGTATGCATGTATGCTAAGTCACTTCAATTGTGTCCCACTTTTTGCGACCCTATGGACCATAGCCCTCCAGGATCCTCTGTCCATCGTATTCTCCAGGCAAGAATACTAGAGTGGTTTGTTATGCCCTCCTCCAGGGGATCTCCCCAACCCAGGGATCGAACCCATCCATGTCTGTTACGTCTCCCGCATTGGCAGGCGGGTTCTTTCCCATTAGCGCCACCTTGGCACCAATGCAATTGCTGCATGGTAAAATCTGATGCAACTAAAACAGAGCAATATCCGACTTTGGGAACAAGCAGAGCCCTTTGGTTGCAGATGAAGAAGGCTCCTTCTAAAGCAGGCAGTCACTCTACCTGCCAGAACTTATACCTATTGGCATAGGTTTCCGTGTTCTAATCCATAAGGCTCTCCACTACTTCACTGCTGTATTTAGGGAATAGAAATTTGGGGGGAATGTTGCAAAAATTTTCTTTTGGGGGATATTCTCTCAGCAATGATTCTACAAAGCCAGGTAGAGTATGAACGCACAGCAGGCTCCAATATCTTCCCAATATCTTCTAGCCCAAGAGGGTCTCATTCTAGTCAACAAAACAGGGTTATACTTGGAAACAGCATTCTTCTTCCAAAATATTTTGACTAAACATTGGCCTCTCTTTGTTCATTATGAAAAAAAGCCACAGAAGCTTACAGGTTTTTCTATTTTATCCCTGACACATACCTTTCCTAATCAATGAATGCAGACCAGTAACAAACTTAAATTTAGGGGAAATGAGAGGGAAAATTCATATAGACAAAAGTAATTTGTAAGTCATCTCAAATATATTTCAGATATAATTTTTGACTCATGTAATTATTTGTTATCATAGATTTCTAAGCAAATTCTCCTATTGTATTTAGCAGTTTGATGGATGCCAAATCAAAACCTACAAAACTCAGCTCAAAAAATATAGAGAAATGTACTGTTGGACACACCCATATCCTCAATCCGGATGTTGTGAAAGAATGTAAGGGGAAGAAGCAGCAACTTGCTTGCTATATAGTGGTACCAAGAGCACTGGTGACACACTTAGAAAAAACAGCATCCAAATCCCTTTCTATACATGAATTGTGTAACATTGGATGAATCACGTATTTACAGTTGTTATACATTTAGACAGTAATTTTCTTAAAAGAAGGAATCACACTTGATTGTTTCCATCTTTATATCCTCAGAAATGAGCACAATAATGGTACATTCTTGGTGTGTAATGTATGTTGAATAAATGTGCATATTTTTAACACTTCAGAACTTCAACTTTCTTATCAGTATGAATTACTTCATATGTAATTAAGTCTGACAAACCCTGAAAGAGCAGACAGTAAATAAATAATAAGTCCTCCCTCCCTCCCTTCCACTCCCTTTCCTTTTTCTCTTTTCTCCCACATTTCACTATTTAGTGAATATTCAAAATCTATAAGGTTGTTTTTTTTTTCTACAATATGTATAGTGTCTGCCTGTTGATTGACCCACAAGAGACAGCTGTCATCACTATCAACAGTAACAGCATACATAATATTTGAGTGTGTAGTCTACTAGACATTGAACTGCTAACTTTGTCAACTGCTTTGGAGGAAAAAAGCTGCCCATCCCCTCCTGATCACATCTGCATCAACCTTTTACTTCACTGCTACTTATCCAGGTAAATTAACATTCCCTGTCTCTTTCCTCTTTGGAAAAAGGATATTCTTCCTTTAGTGACACCTAGCTGTTTCCCACTAATGCTTCTAATCTGTCATCTATCTACATTCAGTCATTTGAATTTTCTTCCACAACCTAACATTTACATTTTTGTGGTTAGTCAGTTTTGAAAGATTATCAAAAAATTGCTTCATTGTCAATAAGGACATATGGCTTAAGATTTATATGTATTCATTTCATTTTCTCATAACAACTGAATTCCCAAAGGGGTGAAATATAAAGTAAGAAATGACCATTTCTGTACCTTAAAACAGTGATTATAAAATTTGTTCTATAAATAAATTTTTCCTTTTGCCTGCAGATAAATGCTAAATATAATTGTATTCTTGTAAGGTCAGAGTTATAAATAGAATTCAGAATCATAGCTTATTTTAACTCATTGCCTAGAATAAAACTATAAAAAACAAACATAAACTAAATGAATGCTACTAAATAACCAACGGATCACTGAATAAATCAAAAAGTAAATTTAAAAAATATCTAGAGAAAAATAACAATCAATAAGTTACAGTCCAAAACCTTTGGAAAAGCAAAACCAGTTTTAAAATGGAAGTTTATAGCAACACAATCTTACCTCAGGAGACAAGAAAATCCCAAATAAACTGTGTAACTTTGTATCTAAAGCAACTAGAGAAAGAGGAACAAACAAAACCCAAAGTTAGTAGAAAGAAAGAAAGAAATAGAGATCAGAGCAGAAATAAATGAAATAGAGATGGAGAAAGCAATAATAAAGACTGAAATGAAAACCTGGTTCTTAGAGAAGACAAACAAAACTGATAAACCTTTAGCCAGACTCACCAAGAAAAAAACAAAACAAGACTGAGGGGACTCAAATAAAATTAGAAATGAAAAGGGAGAAATTACAATAGACATCACAACAATACAAAAGCTCATAAGAGACCACTATAAACAACAGTTTGCCAATAAAATGGACAACCTAAACAAAATGCACAAATTCTTAGAAAGATACAACTTTCTAAGACTGAACCAGGAAGAAATAGAAAATATGAACAGCCATATCACAAGCACCAAAATTGAAATAATGATTTAAAACCTTCCAACAAATAAAAGTCTAGAACCAGAGGGCTTCACAGGTGAACTCTATCAAATATTTAGACAAGAGATAACATCTATCCTTTTGACACTCCTCCAAAAATGTACAGTGAAAGAAACATTCACAAGTTTATTCTATGAAGCTGCCTTCATCCTGATGCCAAAACCAGACAAAGACATCATGCAAAAAGAAAACTACAGGCTGATATCACAGATGACCACAGATGCAAAAATATTCAACAAAGTACTAGCAAACTGATTCCAACAATACATTGAAAGGATCATACACTGTTATGCCCAAGTTGCGAACTCTCCCAATGACCACCAGGGAGCCGATATCCGATGCAAAAGCAAGAGAGTTTTTATTACCAAGCTCGAGCTGGGGCTCCCACCTATACTGACGCAGCAGCTATAGGGAGGAGCCCTGAGCGCTGGGTTACATTGCTTATATAGGGTATTATCGCGAGAAAAATTTGAAAAACAGGAGTCTCCGGGTCTGATTGGTCACCTTCTGGTGAAGGGTTAGGTGTTGAGTTCTGATTGGTTCTCCTTTTCCGGGCTTGATTCGAATTTCCCAGGCTGGCCAAGGGTTCTGATTGGTTTGCAGGTGGTGGGGTGAGGTCAGGGGATTTCCAAAGGCTCTTTTCCTGGAACCTTACAAAATGGAGTAGTTATGATTCTTCATTCCCCCCTTCTCTAGGATCCAGGACAGACCCAATCATGGGTCTGGGGTCAGCTCTATATTGTCTCCCAGTAAGGGGACCGTTGGCAAGGCCATATATTGGGATCTACGTGCCATGAACTGCACCGCGTTGATGTGGCTTTTAATGAAGGCCACTAGTTAGTTTAGTAAGCATGGCCTGAGGGTGAGTAGCAGTAACAAGATAATCAGGGGCCCCACCAAGGGGGATACGAGAGTTTCAAACCAGAGGGATGAATTGAACCAGGATTCAAACCAGGTTTGAGACATTTTTCTTTCTCTTTTTCTTTGACTCAGCCCTTCTCTTATCTTGGCCAGGGACTCCCTGACTACCCCCGAGTGATTTACATAAAAACAACATTCTTCCCCTAACGCAGCACATAGGCCCCCCTGAGAGACTTCATACTCAAGATACTTCTTGGGAATTGGGGCGGAGGTCTCTTTCTTCTGTAACTTCTTCCTGCTGTGCATGCGCGTAGGCCTGCCTAATAGAGCAGAAGTCTCTCTCTCTACCTGATCTAAGTTGGGGTGTTCCACATCTGAAACCAACTTCCACCCTCATAGTAACAGCAGTTTAGTTAGCCCCTCTCAGAGATGAAATAGACAAGGGCCAAACAGGAGACCTAACAGGATGGTCATCTCTGGTCCTGGAAACAGAAAGCAACATTTGGGGTGAGGGTTGCAGGGTTTGTGACCGCTTCTGATTGGTTGGTGGTGAGGCAACAGGGCTGTGCTCCAGTAATCTTGTGTTCAGTCTGAAGTTACCATCTTCCACCTGGGTGGGGGCTCAAAGACATTGTTATGCATATTTCTTTGAGTAGGAACCAGGACTCTGTCTGGAGGCTGTACCAACCTTTGATTGTTTCTGTTTTTGCATCCCCTCCCTTCCCTGATTAACAATTGTTTTGAAACCAAGCTTTGGAATTCAGGGAAGGTCAAGGAGGCTGAACAAAGTCTATATCCTACAGATAAGAAATGGAGAACACAGAACAGATCTGTACTCCAGAGCCCCACAGAGTCCTGCTCAGTTTTAATTTTAGGGAACTAGGCAACTATGATTGTGATAACTTCCTGTCAAAATGGGGCATAGGACTGCCCCAGCTTGGCATATAGATACTGAATTGGAAGTATTTCTGAGTTCCAAGTTCTAGATCTGAGTCTTGTATGCTTAAAATCCTAATCTCTTGGTCTGCCATTTTGGTGTAACAGACCCAATTAGAAGTAGTTGGAGGAGTGATAACTGGAATTTAATAGACAAAATCAATCTCATTTCTTTTTAGAAGAATAGGGCTGAAACCCAGTCTGGACCTGGCACTTCAGGGAGACTTGTAGCCATGTAGCCAGTTGCCTAGTTTTATAAAAAGTAAGGTTACTAGCTTC
Source organism: Oryx dammah (assembly GCF_014754425.2). NCBI lineage: Eukaryota > Metazoa > Chordata > Mammalia > Artiodactyla > Bovidae > Oryx > Oryx dammah. The sequence goes on from NW_024070201.1 coordinate 7,200,738, forward strand.
CAGCAGACATTGTTTTGAAAATGGTGGCATCCAAGCCTGACACGACTCAGAAAACTCAAGTGTTTAGCAATACAAGGTCTAATCTGAAAGTACACCCATAGAATCACCTAGTTATTTCTCAGGATATCTGAACCATAGCTACACTATTTTGACTTTTAATTGTAAACTTTTCTTTAATAGCCAAAGCAGATTTCACCGTTAATGATATCAGTGTTTCTCTAGGTACGAGAAGATGCAAGAATTGGGACTCATAAAATCTTCTCCTGAAAAGATCTAACTATCTGAAGGCCTGTTCTACCAGTTTTTCCCAGAGCACAGAGTGCCTCATTCCTGATTTTCACCCTGAACTCCTTTCAGGGGCATTGAAAGTCAGCAGTTGCAGTGGCCATGATTTAACCTTTGTAGATGCAGATGGCGAGTGTCAGTCTTCAGTTGGCAGAGCCCCTTTTTGCTCATAAACTTGACCATAATTATGAGGGAGGCACTTTATGACCATTTTATCCCATGGTGCTGAGAATGTCCATTCTCAGGTTTGGCAAAGATTCTGTTGACAGGCCACTCAATGTGCTGTTACTGGACTAGGCCATAAAACAGTATCCAAAATTCTCTGGACCACCTGTCTTACTAGCTTTTTGGTCCAGGAAAATATTCCCTCTTGTTGCTTCTTGCCATATCTAGAGTTACACTGTTACCATCATCGATCTCATATGGGACTATATATTATTCTATTAGAGGCCTCACACACATATTTGACAGTGTAAGAAACAGCAATTTTGTAAAACAGGTGAAATACAAATAACATAGCCAGCAGTATTAGTAAAGCCACAAGTAAGACTTATGTTAAGAATTCCCACTAGATGTAGCCCAGTATATCTTCAGGTCATCTGACTTAGTCTGCCCTGTAGGATCTTTATCTTCCAGGGTAATTATATATTGGCGCCATCTATAAGGCATATAGCCCAGTTTTCTACTGTCACTAGACTGATTATCTTTAGTATGATTTAATTTTTTAAGTAAATTTTTTCACGGGCAACCAGTTAGAGTCTGGTAGTAGAGAAATTTACCAAGATAACCCAGAACTAGACACAGGTAATTGACCACAAACCCAACAATTGGATTGATTTTTAAAACTAGCATAGGATCAGGCCTGTGATAGAAAAGCATTTGACTTATATGCAAAGGTCTAAGAAGTCAAGAAAACATAAATGATCATACGAATCAGGTCCAGCATCTCGGGGAAGCTATCTACCTCTGATGTCGTCATCTTCTCATCCTGGTGTAGTGTAGTTTCTCCTGATAAAAAAGTCCTTCCATCCATGTTGGAGACAGTCTCTTAAATTATGTCTTTTTCCAGTCCTGGTTGCAGGTCATGAGGTATCTGATCTTCATCCAAAGATAGATTACTGAGATAAGCTTCAGAAACAAACTTAGGGTGTTCTTCAAGAATTCAATTAAATTTTACATTAACATCACATAACAGCAAAGAACTATCTAAGAGATGAGTCTTACTAGATGCAGACCTCCATTAACAAACTGGTATTTAACATTTTGAAATATCTTTTTCTCCTTAAAGTTACCCTTATTTTTATTAAATATAACCAAATTAAGGCTAGTTTGTTTGCAAAATAGGTCTGTTCTCACTGATTTTGGTCTGATGGTTTTTATAACAATAATTGATCATAGGCTTTTTATTTTGCTGAAACATCTATAGAGTCTCAGACTGAACTTTTAAAATAAAACACGACTGGGAAACTCACACCAAAGGCTGATCACAGATTTTGCCTAACAAATCTAGGTGAATTCTTCCCTTTTTAAGGTCTCAAAAATTTCTTGAGATTTTTGTATCCATGAGATAACCTTCCTAACTCATTTGATAAACTTACTGGAAACCTAAGAACTTCCAATTTTTGGAGGAGTCAGATAGAAAATATAATTGTTTTGTTTATAACGTTTAATTTTACCAAAGTATTGTCATAATTAGTTTGAGAGGAAGATTTCCCCTACTCCCTGAAAACATAAGATTCAACCCCATAATTTTTCAGATAGAAACCATAAAAGTTATAAGCATATTCACTGGTTCATTCAGTCCTTTTACTAACTTTTGTGAAGTCATCAGGTTTTCCATTAAAATACCAGGACATATCAGAATGTTAAAAACTCCATATAATTTTTAGGATATCTATATTAGTAATTTTACCATACATTATAACCTGAGCGGATTTATTACTCATCTGATAATCTTTTCCATGTAATTTAACCAACCAAATAAGCACAGTTTAATATCTCTCTTTGGGATGTTCCAGGGGCCCTCTGAAACATCCCAAAGTTAGCTAGAGATCAAAAGAACTTCAAAAGAATTCTATTTAGGAAGTTTTATCAAAGAGATCAATTAAAAGGGTTTAGAACATTTGGTCAAATTTTAAGTTACACCAATCTGGAGAGACTATTTTAGACGGATATTTTTAAAGAATAATTATTCTTAATAGAGTTTATATAAAAGCTTATATCTCATTTACATTTTTTAGAAGTTTTTTTTTTTTACTTGAGGTAATTTTCTTGTTGACAAATTTGTAACAGATATAATATTTAACTCATATTAAACCTAGGTACAATGAAAATATTTTACTTAATGTTAAGTACTCTAAGACATGTCTATATTAAATAGGTCAACAAACAAACATTAATATCAGGTATTTAACATTGAATATTTCCCAGTTCACATAAACCTGGAATTTATTGTTTAATTTAGAACTACTTAATTTGTAAGTGCTTACCTTTTTTTTAATCCAAATAAATAGAGCTCATATACAAAAATATTACCAAGACATATTTAGACAGACACAGTGTAAGATCTAGCTTCAAGTCTTTTTTTTTTCCTTTTTCCTCAGTGTCAGGAGTTAGAGATGGTCTAGATAAGTGTTCCTGAGAGCCCTGGTCTCAAGGCACAGGGAAAGAAAATCAAGTTTTAACAAAATGGCGGCAGGTCTAAACCACTTGGTTGCCACACAAAGCAAAATTTCCTTTTCCAGGGGATCTTCTCGACCCAGGGATTGAACCCAGGTCTCCCATATTGCAGGCAGACTCTTTAACCTCGGCTCCACCAGGGAAGCCCTTAAATACAAAAATACAGTCTCTCAGAAAACCTCCTATAGAGACACAGAACTTTAGATCCAAGTACTAACATCAAAGATTTCAAGGAAGGAAAGGAAGCCAGGTTGAAAAAGAAGGGAAAGGAGGCTGGAGAGGGGGGGCAAAAGGGGTGGCCTTACAGATGTCTCCTGCCACCTACAGATACCCAGGTGTTACGGGACTTTCCCTGGGCCTCCAGAGAAGGGAGGACTGGAACTCGGCCCTACCAGAAATCAGAACCAGAATTCGAGTTCTCTGCCAAGAGGAGGTGATCAGTCTCCAATCCTCAGCTCAGGCTGAGGGCCCTTCGACCAGATTCCTACATCTAGGACCAGGGGACTAGAAAAACAGGGAAGGATAGGAAGGGTTAAGGAGAGGAGATAGAGAGAGAAGGGGAGAGAGATCAATAAAGTCTCTTGTTCCTTACCAGTCGGGGCACTCTGGCCAGTTGTCCGCGTCAGGAGGAGACCAGGGACAAAAGTGTCCCAGTTGCGGCCGCTCGGTCTGGTCCATTGGCAGGCAAGCTGGCCCCTGAGTACCCCGAGTGGTCAGGATGTCAGTCTCGGCAAAGAAGAGTCCTCGCCAGAGTCGCCATTTGTTGCAGGAAGAGGGACCCTTTCCAGGGCCCGAAACTGGGCTCTTGTCTAACATTTGGAAATGAATTGTCCGAGGAGATGCATGTGCTGACAAAGGGAACTTGGTCAGGGTGTCCGATTCACGGTCAGAAGATGATATCTCGGACTTGGTGTACAGTTCCCAAGTCAGAGGTGCCTTCTGAGGGCCAGCCTACATGGAAGGTCGGCCATTCTGCGCTGCAAAAAGTGATTAATTTTTCCTTTTAATTTCTACACTGAGGTCATGAGCACTCATCTTGACCTCCTTAAAATTATCAGTAACCAAGGATAGAGGTGTGGGGCTAGAATGGCATTGCCCCATTGTCCCTGGATTAGTCAGATGTTGGTAAATTAACACAGACAATACGAACAGCCACACAAACAGACAGAGACAGGAGAAATACACCTCCGGGAGTCCGGAGGTAAAACCGAACGACGACGGCCTCCGGCCATTCAGCGGGAGCAACCCGCTATTGTTTACAGAGAACAGGGGCACTCCGTCCCCCCACACCGGGGTCGGGGATGTCTCCCAACGACCCCCACCGGTGACTCTCTGGCCGCCTGAGTCGTATACCAGTCTCAGAAACCAGGCCCTACCAGGAGTGAAAAGAAAGACAGAAAAAAGCTTACTGGCTGCAGATGACTCTCCGGATCGGTCTTCCCGTGGAGCCGGTGGGAGATCCCGGACGAGCCCCCAAATGTTATGACCAAGTCGCGAAATCTCCCAATGACCACCAGGGAGCCAATATCTGATGCAAAAGCAAGAGAGTTTTTATTACCAAGCTCGAGCTGGGGCTCCCACCTATACCAACGCAGCAGCTATAGGGAGGAGCCCTGAGCTCTGGGTTACACTGCTTATATAGGGTATTATTGCGTGAAAAATTCGAAAAACGGGAGTCTCCGGGTCTGATTGGTCACCTTCTGGTGAAGGGTTAGGTGTTGAGTTCTGATTGGTTCTCCTTTTCCAGGCTTGATTCGAATTTCCTGGGCTGGCCAAGGGTTCTGATTGGTTCGCAGGTGGTGGGGTGAGGTCAGGGGATTTCCAAAGGCTCTTTTCCTAGAACCTTACAAAATGGAGTAGCTTTGATTCTTCAACACCATGCTCAAGTGAGACTTATCTCAGGGATGCAAGGATGTTTCAATGTCGACAACTCAATTTTTGTGTTAACCTCATTAACAAACTGAAGGAAAAAAAAAAAGAACATATGATCATCTCAATAGATACACAAAAAACTTTTGACAAGTCCAATACACATTTATGATAAAATCTCTCCAGAAATTGAGCATAAAGGGAATATAGCTCAATGTCATAAAAGTCATATAAAACAAACCACAGCTAACACTATCCTCAGTGGTGAAAGGCAGAGCTTGCCCTGTATGATCAGAAATAAGGAAAGGACGTCCATTGTCACCATTTTTATTCAACATAGTTTTGGTAGTCCTAGCCATAGCAATCTGTCACTCATATCAGGAAGTTTCCATAAGCCTCTTATCCTTATTCATCAGAAGGAAGACAGAAAGAAAACCACAATCACATAAGACTAACCAAAGTGATCACATGGACCACACCCTTGTCTAACTTAATGAAACTATGAACCATGGCATGTAGGGCTACCCATGATGGAGGGGTCATTGTGGAGAGTTCTGACAAAAGGTGGTCCACTGGAGAAGAGAATAGAAAACCACTTCAGAATTCTTGCCTTGAAAACCCCATGAACAGTATGAAAAGGCAAAAAGATAGGACACTGCAAGATGAACTTCCCAAGTTGGTAGGTGTCCAAGATGCTACTGGAGAAGAGTGGATATATAACTCCAGAAAGAATCAAGAGAAGGAGCCAAAGCAAAACATCCAGTTGTGGATGGGACTGGTGATGGGAGCAAAGTTTGATGTTGTAAAGACCAATATTGCATAGGAACCTAGAATGTTAGGTCCATGAACCAAGATAAATTGGAAATGGTCAAACAGGAGATGACAAGAGTGAACATCAACATTTTAGGAATCAGTGAATTAACATTGACTAGAGGGGAGAATTTAATTCAGATGACTATTATATCTACTACTGTGGGCAGAATCCCTTAGAAGAAATGGAGTAGCCATCATAGTCAACAAAAGAGTCCAAAATGCAGTACTTGGGTGCAACCTCAAAAATTACATAATGATCTCTGTTTATTTCCAAGGCAAACCATTCAATATCACAGTAATCCAAGTCTATGCTCCAACCACTAGTGCCAAGAAGCTGAAGTTGAAAAGTTCTCTGATAACCTACAAGACCTTTTAGAACTAACATCCAAAGAAAAAAAAGAAAAGTCCTTTTCATCATAGGGGAGTGGAATGCAGAAGTAGGAAGTCAAGGGATACCTGGAGTAACAGGCAAGTTTGGCCTTGGAGTAGAAAATGAAGCAGGGGAAAGGCTAACAGAGTTTTGCCAAGAAAATGCACTGGTCCTAGCAAACACCCTCTTCCAACAACACAACAGACAACTCTACACATGGACTTCACCAGATGGTCAATCCCAAAATTAGATTGATTATATTCTTTGCAGCAAAAGATGGAGAAACTCTATAGAGTCAGCAAAAAACAAGACCAGGAGCTAACTGTGGCTCAGATCACAAACTCTTTATTGCAGAATTCAGACTTAAATTGAGGAAAGTAAGGAAAACCACTAGACCAGGTATGACCTAAATTAAATCCCTTATGATTATACAGTGGAAGTGACAAATAGGTTCAAGGGATTATATCTGATAGAGTGCCTGAAGAACTGTGGAAGGAGGTTCTTGATAGTGTACAGGAGGCAGAGATCAATGTCATTCCTAAGAAAGAGGCAAAAAGGCAAACTGGTTGTCTGAGGAGGCTTTACAAATAGCTGAGAATAAAAGAGAAGATGGTGACTGCAGCCATGAAATTAAAAGACACTTTCTCCCTTGGAATAAAAGCTATGACCAACCTAAACAACAGATTAAAAAGCAGAAACAGTACTTTGCTAACAAAGGTCCATCTAGTCAAAGCTATGGTTTTTCCAGTAGTCATGTACAGATGTGAGAGCTGGACCATAAAGAAAGCTGAGTGCTGAAGAAATGATGCTTTTGAACTTTGGTGTTAGAAAAGACTCTTTAGAGTCCCTTGGACTGCAAGGAAATCAAATCAATCAATTCTAAAGGAAATCAGTCCTGAATATTCATTGGAAGGACTGATGCTGAAGCTGAAACTCCAATACTTTGGCCACCTGATGTGAAGAACTGACTCATTGGAAAAGACCCTGATGCTGGGAAAGATTGAAGGCAGGAGGAGAAGAGAGCAACAGAGGATGAGATGATTGGATGGCATCACCAACTCAGTGGACATGAGTTTGAGCAAGCTCCAGAAGTTGGTGATGGACAGGGAAGCCTGGCATGCTGCAGTCCATGGGATCTCAAAGAGTCGGATATGACTGAGACTGACCTGAACTGAACGGAGTCATAGCAATCAGAGGGAAAAAAAAGAAATAAAGGAATTTAAAATGGAAAAGAAAAGTAAACTGTCACTGTTAGCAGATAACATGATACTATAGATAGAAAATCCTAAAGATTCCACCAGAAAACTACTGGAGCTGATCAGACAGTTCAGTACAGCTGCAGGATTGAAATTAATGCAAATAAATCTCTTTCTGTATACACTTGCATTATTACACATGAACAGTGAAAAAGAGCAGAAAGAGATATTAAGGAAACAATTCCATTTACTATTACATCCAAAAGAATAAAATTTTCAAAACCTAGGAATAAATTTACCTAAGGAGACATAAAAACCTTTCCTCTGAAAACTGATGAAAGAAATTGAAGATGACACAAAGAGGTGGGAGGATATACCATGTTCTTAGATTGGAAGAATCAACATTATCAAAATGTCGATATACCTAAAGTAATCTACAGATTTAATGCAATCTTTTTTATTATCAATGACATTTTTCACAGAACTAGAAGTTTCTAAAATTATAAAACAAAAGGCTACTAATAGCCAAAGCAATTCTGAGAAAGGAAAATGGAGCTGGAGGAATCAGATTCCCTGATTTCAGACTATAATACAAAGCTAAATTAATCAAAATAGTATGCTACTGGCACAAAAACTGAAATATAGATCAAAAGAGCAGGATAGAAATCCCAGAAATAAAATCACACCCCAATGATTAATTAATCTACAGCAAAGTAGGCAATCATATACAATGAAGAAGCAGACACAGAGAACAGAGTTATGGACACGGGGGAGAGAGAAAGGAGGGTGAGATGTATATAGAGAGTAACATGGAAGCTTATGTTACCATATGTAAAATAGATAGCCAATGGGAATTGCTGTATGACTCAGGGAACTCAAACAGGGGTTCTGTAACAATCTAGAGGGCTGGGAGGGAGACGGAGATGGGAGGGAGGTTCAAGAGGGAGGAGATATATGTATACCTATGGCTGATTCATGTTGATGCTTGACAGAAAACAACAAAATTCTATAATGCAATTATCCTTTAAAAAATAATATATTTACTTTAATTGGAGGCTAATTACCTTACAATATTGTAGTGGTTTTTGCCATACACTGACATCAGTCAGCCATAGGTGTACATGTGTTCCCCATCCTGAAACCCCCTCCCACCTCCTTCCCCATCACATCCCTCAGGGTCATCCCAGTGCACCAGCCCTGAGCTCCCTGTCTCATGCATCAAACCTGGACTGGTGATCTGTTTCACATATGGTAATATACATGCTTCAGTGCTATTCTCTAAAATCATCCCACCCTTGCCTTCTTCCATAGAGTCCAAAAGTATATTCTTTATATCTGTGTCTCTTTTGCTGTCGCTCATATAGGGTCATCATTACTATCTTTCTAAATTCCATATATATGTGTTAATATACTGTATTGGTATTTTTCTTTCTGACTTCACTCTGTATAATAGGCTCCAGTTTCATCCACCTCATTAGAACTGATTCAAATGTATTCTTTTTAATGGCTAATACTCCATTGTGTATATGTACCACAGCTTTCTTATCCATTCATCTGCTGATGGACATCTAAGTTGCTTCCATGTCCTGGCTATTGTAAATAGTGCTGTGATGAACACTGGGGTACACGTGCCTCTTTCAATTCTGGTTTCCTCTGTGTGTATGCCCAGCAGTGGGATTGCTGGGTCGTATGGCAGTTCTATTTCCAGTTTTTTAAGGAATCTCCACACTGTTCTCCATAGTGGCTGTATTAGTTTGCATTCCCACCAACAATGTAAGAGGGTTCCCTTTTCTCCACACCCTCTCCAGCATTTATTGTTTGTAGACTTTTTAATGGCAGCCATTCTGACCTGCATGAGATGGTGACTCACTGTGGTTTTGATTTGCATTTCTCTGATAAGGAGTGATGTTGAGCATCTTTTTGTGTGTTTGTTAGCCATCTGTATGCCTTCTTTGGAGAAATGTATGTTTTGCATTTATCCTTTAATTCAAAAATTAATAAATGAAAAAATTTTTTCTGCCTCATGCATAAATTCCCCCAAAATAATATATCTCAAATAATTTATCTGTACACTTTGAAAAATGTAATTAGATGACTGAAGAAAATCTGAAGATAAAAGCATAAATGTTAAGTATGCAGTGGATAGTTTAAATAAAATTTGACTATAAAGTGTGAAAATGGATAAAATCTAAATTAGTACAGTGTGTATAAGAAAACCTAGGAACTTCCCTGGTGGCCAGTGGTTAACACTCTGCACTTCCACTGCAGGGGGTACAGTTTCAATCCCTGGTCAGGGAACTAAGATCCCACAAGCTGGAGGAGTCATCATCAATAAATAAATAAATAAGAAAATCTGAAATACAAATTGATAATTCGATTGATAAATTCAAATATTACAGGTAGATATTTTGACCACTTCATTTACATTGCTAGGAGTTTGTATAGTCATATATCATTAGAAATTAGGGTTGTTTAAGTTAAATGTAATAGTGACTCTATTGCCCACAAAAGGACACTCTTAAAGTGTAAGGGGAACTCTAAGTAGATGAGGGAACAGATATAAATAGTCAGTGGCTCAACCAACCAGCATGCATTTTCCATTGTTAAGTAAATCCACCAGGTCTCTGGTAAATTACTTTGGCATCATTACTAACTCGGTAGCTATATATGATCTAGAGAAATTTTTTTCTGCAGGAATTGTTAGCAAGCTCAATTCCTTATAAGCAATACAAATCAGGGCACAAAGTCCTAAGTGGACTCATTGACAATCAATATAGAAACATTTGACTGCTTAAAGAAAAATGGCAAAAATCATCAGGGGCTGAAATTAAACTGTTATGTTCAGTTCAGTCACTAAAAATTTAGTTCAACTACTAAACTTTCTTGCAGACAACCAAATAGATCTTTCAAAAAATTCAACCACTGTCTAACATGTAGAGATATAACTTTATAATTCAAAATTTTCTGCATTTTTAAAGAAAGCCATCAAAAATTTATTCATTCTTACCTAGGGACTGTTCATATTTTTAGGTTGTGGGCTCCCAGGAAGTCATAATTCTTTTGTAAACACTATAAAACATCAGTATATTAAAAATAAAAATAAAATCATTGAACATGGAATTCTGCAATATCTGAAATTAAATTCAGTCAGACATGACCTAAGTGAATTAGCATGCATGCGTCAATTATACTTCCATTAAAAAAAATTTAATATTAAAAAAATAGGGTACATTGCAATGAATGTTGAGGAGCATGTATCTTTTTAAATTATGGTTTACTTTGGATATATGCCCAGGAGTGGATTTGTGGATCATATGGTAGCTTTATTTTTAGTTTTTTTAAGAAACCTCCATGGTGTTCTCTTTAGTGGCTATACTGATTTACATTCCCATCAACAATGTGGGAGGGTTCCCTTTTCTCCATATCCTCTCTAGCATTTATTGTTTTTAGACTTGCTGATGATGCCCATTCTGACAGTTCTGAGGTGATAGCTCATTGTAGTTTTGATTTCAATGTTTTTTAATAATTAGTGTTGTTGAGCATATTTTCATGTGCTTTTTGGCCATGGGTATGTCTTCTTTGGAGAAATGTCTGTTTAGATCTTCCTCCCATTTTTTGATTGAATTGTTTTTTAGATGTTGAGCTACATGAACTGTTTGTATAGTTTGGAGATTAATTCCTTATTCAGGAGAACATGAATGTAGGCAAACTCTGAAAGATAGTGAAGGACAGAGGCGCCTAGCATTGCCGTACTCCATGCAAAGAGGTGGACACTTAGTGACAGAACGAGAACAATTCCTTGTTTGTCACTTCATTTGCAAGTATTTTCTCCCATTCTATTGGTTGTCTTTTCATTTTGTTTATGATTTCCTTTGCTATGCAGAAGCTTTCAAATGTAATTAGGTCTGATTTGTTTATTTTTATTTTCATTACTCTGGGATGTGGATCAAAAAAGATCTTGCTGTGATTTATATCAGAGTGTGTTCTGTTTTTTCCTGAGTTTTATAGAATCTGATCTTACATTTAGGTCTTTAATTCATTTTGAGTTTTGTGCATGGCATTATAGAATGTACTAATTTCATTCTTTTACATGTAGTAATTTCCCAGCCTGACTGTTTAAAAAAGTTAGGACGTAGAAGATGTGGTCCATATATACAATGAAATATTGTTCAGCCATTAAAAAAAGAATGGAGGGGGGTTCAGGATGGGGAACACGTGTATGCCTGTGGGGGATTCATGTTGATGTGTGGCAGAACCAATACAATATTGTAAAGTAATTAGCCTCCAATTAAAATAAATAAATTTAAATTTAAAATAAATAAATAAAATCTTGAAAAAAAAAAAAGAATGAAATAATGCTAATTGCAGTGCATGGATGGACCTAGATACTGTCGTACTGAGTGGAGTAAGTCAGACAGAGGAATACAGATACCATATGATATTGCTTAAATGTGGAATTTAAAAAAAGGTACAAATGAACTTATTTACAGAATAAAATTAGAGTCACATATGTATGGAAAAAATTAGAGTCACATATGTATGTGGTTACCAAGGGGAGAGGGTTTGGGAGGATAAATTGGAAATTTGGAATGGACATATACACACCACTACATGGAAATAGATAATTAATAATAAACTATTGTATAGCACAGGGAATTCTACTCAATAGTCTATAATGAGCTATATGGGAAAAGAATCTTAAAAAGAGTGTATATAAGCATATGCATTATTGATTCACTTGCTGTACAGCAGAACCTAACACAACATACAAAATTCAAGTGATAATATTGAGATCAGAGTGCTCAGGTATTTGTGAAAAATTACTCTTAAAGTTTGTAATTTAAAAGTCAGTCAGACATTGGGTTCCATTTCTAGTAATGACAGAGTAGCATGTAGTAGATCAAGTCACTCACAATTAATAATTCTAAACTGTGGATGGTATATATATAAACAACTATTTAAAGACTTTGGAGTGTCACCAAAAGCAGGAAAAAAATGAAAAGAGATGTTAAATTTTCAAAGAGAAGAACAATACTGGATGAGATAATACATATTTATAAGCCTTTCATCTAAAAGTACTACTCAGTCTTCCTGGTGTGGACCATCTGGAACTTGAGCAGAAAGATGTGGTCTTAACATGTTGGGAAGTAAGAAGATATATCTCAGGTTTCAAGAAAGATTTTAAATGTGGGGGCACAGAGAGTGGGTTGCTATAGATGGGGGAGCACTAAAATCTGAGCAAAAATTTTGCTAAACACTTTGGCTGATTGCTGATTTTGTATTCCTAATAACCAGGAAGAAGGTAAAAAAAAAAAAAAAAAAATGGCTGACAGAATTGAGCAGAACTTTCAAGTACTAAAGAGGAAATATGGTTTACATTCAGTCCAGGCAAGTATATTTTCTGCTAGAGCAAAACCCAACAATTGTCAGATAAAGGTGCAGAATCTAGAATCTTTAAAATGTACTATGTCCAACGTCTAGAAATTAATGAAAAATTGCTAGATGTGTTAAGAAACAGGGAAAGGGGACCCACAGTCAAGAACAAGAAATAATAGAAACTAAAGTCAAAGAGACAAAATTTTTGGAATAAGCAAAAACTTTGTCATGCATATGTTCAAGAGATGAAGGGAAATATGCTCACAGGAATGAACAAAGGATGTTTCTAAATATATAATGGAAAATATATGCAAGAACTAAGTGGGAATTATAAAACTGAAAAATACAATATCCAAAGTAAGCATCAACTGGGTAGATTTAATAACAGATTGTCATATATAATGTCAAAGTAAATAATAATGAAAATATATCACAGCAATACTTGGTATTAAATTAATGCAGTTCTAACTAAAGGGATAAGTATAGCTAATATATTTATATTATAAAATAAATAAATAAATAAATATATCCAATGTGTGATTTATCACCTCTAAAAGCTGGAAAATATGTGCAAATTAAATGCATACTAGGAATCAGAACTAGCATAGATATTGATGGTATAGAAAGTGGAGAAAACTGCTGCTTCGGCTGCTAAGTCACTTCAGTTGTATCCGACTGTGTGACCCCATAGACGGCAGCCCACCAGGCTCCCCATCCCTAGGATTCTCCAGGCAAGAACACTGGAGTGGGTTGCCATTTCCTTCTCCAAGAGAAAACTTACAAAAGCAAAAATTGGTTCTAAAAAATTAATAAAATTGACAAATAATTAGAAGGGTTGGTCAAGAGATATAAGAAAAAAATATTACCAGTCTTGAGTATAAAAAATTGACTATCACTAGAAACTCTCTAGAAATTAAAGTAAAATGAAGGAACATTAACAGTTTTAGCCAACAAATTCATCTGTTTCAAATTCCTTTAAATATAAACCTTACCAAAGGTTGAAACACTAAGTCTGCATAGTCCTATACCTGTTAGAGTAAAAAATTAAATTTCTTTTAAGTACACTCTAACTAATAAATTTGCAGGCCCAGATTGTTTTATGATAAATTATATCTATTATTTAAGAAATATGGAGATGGAAATGGCAACCCACTCCAGTATTCTTGCCTGGAGAATCCCAGGGATGGAGGAGCCTGGTGGGCTGTCGTCTATGGGGTCGCAGAGTCAGACATGACTGAAGTGACTATGCAGCAGCAGTAGCAGCATTTAAGAAATAAGTAATATGAATATTTTTTAAAATAGAGGAGGAAAGAGCACATTAACATTCATTTTATGAGGCCAACATAATTAATACTAAATCATGGTGAAGATGTTACAGATAAAAAAAATTGCAGACCAATACCTAAGTATAGATGGAAAAAATTCTTAACAAAATATCAGATAGTATTCAATAATAAATGAAAGAATAATATATTGTTATCAGGGAAGTAGAATTGCTTTAACATTCAAAAATCATCAATCTAATTAAAAATATTAGTAGATAAAGAGATAACCATATAATTATCTCAAAGATATTCAAAGTTAAAAAATTTTTAAACCATTAATGATAAGAACACTCAAAAAACTAAGGATAGAAAATAAATTCCTCAAATTAATCAAAGAGACTTGAAAATCCTACAGATATTATCATACTTAATTGTGAAATGTTTAATATGACCTCCTTCAAGTCAGAATCAATGCACAAAAGTGACTACTTTCATTCAACATTTCTCTGAAAGTTTTAATCATTGCAACAAAAAGAAGTAAAGGACATCAAAACTAGAAAGGAGAATTAGTACAACTTTTTGTGGAACGATGACTTCAATGTTTGTTTTTGTAAAAAATTTGTAAAGTATATACAAGGAAATAATTTGAAATAATACCTACCTTGGGCAAGAACACAGGATGCAAAGTTAATGCACAAAAATTAATTTGTATGTTTATATATTAGATCAAACAATTGAAAATGAATTTAATAATATGATTATATTTACAATAATGTCAACATACAATCAGAAAACATTTGACAAGATAAATGCAACATGTCTACATTGAATACCACAAAAAAATGGCTGTGGGAAATTCAAAAGGACCTAAGTAAATGGAGACATATAACTTGTTTATAGGTTGGAAGACTCAATATTTTATAATGTCAGTGTCAACTCTAACCAAGTTGATCATTTATTCAATGCAATCCCAATCAAGATCTAGGCATATTTTTTTTGCAGAAATTAACAAGCTAACTTTAAAACTTCACTGAAAGTTCAAAAAATCTAGATTATTCCAAGCAATTTTGAAAAAGTTGAATGACTTACACTACCTGACTTACTGTAGACCTGAAAACAAATAGATAGCTGGCATGAAAATCAGCAAATAAATCAGTGAAATTGGACAGAGAACCTCAAAGTAGACTTGTGCCTATATAATCACTGGATTACTGACACAAGCATCATGCGAAGAAAGAAAAGTCTTTTCAACAAATAGTGTGGGAACAACTAGACAGCAATAGAAAAAGATAAATCTTGACTTCCTAACTCAAGTGCACAAAGATTAATTTGAGATGGATCACCAATCCAAATATAAAATGCTAAAACTGTAAAGCTTAGAAGAACACAGGAGGCTATTTTTGTGACTTGGAGGTAAACCAAGATTTCTTAGGCTCAACACAGAAAGCAGTAACCTCCTAGAAAATTGCTAAACTTCATCAAGATTTAAAATTTCTCTTCATCAAAAGGTGTTATAAGAAAGTGAAAAATCAAACCACAGACTGGAAGGATATATATTTACAATGCATATATATCCGATAAAGGTGGCAAAAGATAGGTATCCAGAACATGTAGAGAACTACTACAGCTGAATAACAAATACACAAATAATACAATTTTTACATGTGCAAAAATTTTAAGAAATTCTTCAGAAAGGGAAATACATGAATGGCAAAAAAAAAAAAGAAAAAGAAATTTAAAATTCTCAAAATAATTAGTCATCAGGAAGCTTAAAATTAAGACTACAATGAGAAATCACAACACACTCATAGAGTGGTTAAAGTTAAAAAGACTAATAGCACCAAATATTTATGAGCATGTAGAGAATTGGACTTTTCAAATGAGTAGGACCAAAAAACAGTACCATGGAAAAGGGTGTTAAATTCTTAAAACAACTAAACCTATACTTAATTTGTAACCTAAGTAGTTACCAAAGAGAAATTTAAAAAATGTGTCTAAAAAGAAAAAAGACATGATCAGTATTGTCCATAGCCATGTGAATAATAATAACTAAAATTTGTAACTAGATGGAAAACAAACCCTTGTATATTCAGACAAAGGAATACTACTCTCCAATTTAAAAAGGCAAGAAACTATTGATGTATGTAACACTATAGATGAATTTCAAAAACATTGGCTGAGTCAAAGAAGCTTTACGTGAAAATGTACATAGTGTATCATTCCACTAATACAAAGTTCTAGAGCAAGGAAACTATTCTATAGAGGTTGCCGTATGGAATTGAAGACTGAGAAAAGGGCATGAGAGACATTTCTGGGGTGATGGTAACGTTCCACATCTAAACAGATACATGTGCTTTAAAAGTGCAGGCAACTGTCAAAATTCAGCTTATCTTCACTTAAGATTTGTGCTTTTAATTGGATATAAATTCACTTTGAAAGAAAAAAAAAATACTGCAGACAAATGTACTAGGTGTTAAGAGTAAGTCTCCTGATGGCAATTATTTCAAAATGTATTCAAATATAAGATGGTTAGAGGAATGGAGAGATGAGTAGAAAATACTATATGGGCACATATAGTATTGATGGTATAACTGGTGTGGTGAGCATATGGGCATTCACTATATTTTTTCAAATTTTCTGTTTATTAGAATGTTTCCAGAGGAAAATGGCAAGAGGGAAAGTATTTATACATCCATACACCTATATAAGGTATGCATTTCACTGTATATTTACTTCAAAAAAAGAGAATTGTAACAAAGTGAGACCCCATGCCACTTACTCCTTGAACACTTGCCTCTATGTCTGTATACACTTCTGTACGCTTCTCTATTCTTTCCCCCTTTTTGCTCTTCTCCTCCTCCTTCCCATGCTTTCTTCTCTCTCTCTCCCTATCCTTTCTCACCATTCTTCCTCCTCTATGCCATACCACCACACCAGCCTCCTTCTCTTCAACTCCCTACCCACTTATATCCTCAAGTCAAAACTGGAAGTGGGGGTGGGGGACGTGGCACAAAAATAGATTTTTAAACTATCTTCATTGTAATTAAAACCATTGCAAATTAATGGCCATTCTTTTTAATAAACCTATGATCTGATTGCTAAACCATAAAAATATATCCTTAATTTTAATTAAAAAAGAATAAAGTCACAAGCTAGTCCAGAGAACACATGTTGAGTTCCACTGAACCAGATGGCAGAGACTGTTGAAATTTCTTTATCATCTTAACTGATATGTCCTAGTAGCTATAACAAGGTCCAACACATTATAAGAAAGCATCAAGTAAGTATTTATTAAACAGCAAGAGTAGCAATACACATAAGTGTGTGTGTGTGTGCATTTATTCATGCATACAGGCTTCCGGGGTGGCTTAGATGGTAAAGAATCTGCCTGCAATGATGGAGACCTGGGTTCAGTCCATGGATTGGGAAGGTACCCTGGAGGGGGTCATGGCCACCCACTCCAGTATTCTTCCCTGGAGAATCCCCACGGACAGAAGAGCCTGGTGGGCTACAGTCAGTGGGGTTGCAAAGAGTCGGACACAACTGAGTGACAAAGCACAGTACAACATACATGGATACTTTTAAATTACTTAAACAAGATGACCAAAGATTTTTAAAAAACTCGAATGCAGTGGCAGCCTATGTAAGCAAACCAAAATCTAAGCCTATAAATGCCTCAAGTTTACAAAATCAAAATACTAAGAAAACCATAACAAATAGCCAAAACGTCCAACTAGGTTTTAACCATAGCCAAGTATATAATTTCTTTCTGTGCTTCTACACTTTTTCTCTAGGTCTTTCCCCTGCCTCCTGTCTGCCAAGTACTCTAACTACCTCCGCTTTGGTGCTGTCTGATTGAAATTGATTTTTTTGCTTGATCTGAAGATTTGTAATATGTCTTAATCTATCTTTTGGTAAGGGGTGGGTGGAGAGAGGCAAGGAGAGAAAGAAAGGGACTGGAGGGCCCCAAATAATTTTCTTCATGATTTTGCCCAAGTCAGTTCTACCAGAAACAACAAAACAGTTTCGGAATGGATAAAAACCATTCTACCCACATCCATGAGCATAATGCCAAACCTACAATTTTGGAGGGTGCCGCTCAGCTCAATGATCTATCTCCTCTCCTCCTACTTCAAAAGATTCACTCACTGTAAACAGGGTCATAGTATGACTTCTGTGGGCCAAGGGCCTCTTCGCCTTTGTGGACACTTTCTCCATAAAAAATATTAAAATTATATTTTATGACCATGTTGGTATAAAGACAAATATATTCCTAACTGGATTTATTATCATGTACTTATTATTTTCATTTTTCTTCAAATTTAAAAGATAGGAAAACCTTTTTTATTTTCATGGACCATTGTAAGTATCATAGACACTAGGCACTGTTCCTTCTATGTCCAGTGGACAAGCTGGTCCTGATGGTTAGGGTTCCCTATTGAATAATAATTTTTTGATAGCTTTCTAAAAAAATTCCTTTTTTCAGCAGGCAACCTTTCAATTTCTCTTTCTGAGAGTGGAGAAGTTATCCTGTTACACATTTATCTTCTTCTCAATCAGAGCCTGACTTGATCACAGAGCTTCTATTGAATTGAGAGAGTACATTTAATATGCTCTGGGCTTTTGAATGACAGCAGTGTTAATATGCTCCTCGTCCTGTTACCTAATACAAATGAAAAGCCTACTCTTTCTTCTGCAGTCCTGAAATGAATTTAAAAATAAATATGAGTAGTAATCTTTCTTACCTTAAAAAAACACATCAGGGAGTCCAGTAATTTTGCAAAAAATTAGCTTGTATTACCTTTTTCTAGTTCTAAGACCAAAGAACATGGATCGTTATTCCAGGGGAAGCATATATGAAAACCATTCAATCCAACATATCTTATTTGAGAAACTATATATTCTGTGTTGTGCTCTAGGTACTGGGTTACATGAAACATAAGTAAAGCACTATTTCTGTCCTTAAGGGACTTGAGGTCTACACAAGAAAATAAATAGAGCAGAAATAACATCAACAAAATGTGTTAAATTATATGAGAGCATGTACATAGGAATGAGTGCCAAGGCAAGCAAAGAAAGTTTGAGAGACCATTCCCAGCTATCTTTTCACTTCATATGAGCATTATCTTTATCCAAATCCGTGTCACTTGAGTATATATCTATAGATAGACTATATTTTTCCATTTCATTATCAGATTTAGCTATATTACTTGCCTGCATCAAAGGAGTATTAGCAGAAGTGATATTGTATTGATCACAAACAGAAACTTTAAAGTGAACTGTTCATTTTTACTTGGTCTCATGAAGATCATGGCCACAAAAATAACATGTCCTAGATAGGTATAATTCCTTCTTCCTGGATCTTAGAAGGAGAATATATGTGTACCCAAACAGAGCAAAACTAGGCTGAGTTGCACAAAAACCACCCCACTTACAATGATCAAAAAACAAATGTGGCTGTAAGCTATTGAGGACTTTTTTTTATTACAGCAAAGGCCAAAAATACATATATGTTTAGCCACCATAGTTTATCACAGATTTTCTATGACCACCCATACATCTGAATCATAAAATCAGATAACAGAGTAATTAATTGATATTGCTACAGTTACTTGGAAAATGAACCCTGGACCATGATAGTTTACCATCATTCTTTAAAAAGATCCAGAAAATCATACCATAAAAACATGCATAAAAATCTAATTTTGTGAACATCTTGTGAAATTTGTACTCTCGTTCTTTTCTGATTGCATTGTAATTGGTCCCAAGTCTCAATGAAAGTAATTATATGAACTGTAAAAATGTTTCTATTTTGGTTCAATAACACCATTTCTGGAAAGATGTTTTCAGAAATTTTTTATTGAGAAAAAACAACTCACTAAAGAGCTTTTTCCCCTCAAAATTATCCATGATGGTAGGAAATTATAAAGTTATTCTTAAATATACAGAGTAATGTGGACATATTAAGGAAAATATGGCAAACCAGTTTTATAGAATGTTATGACATGTTCAAGTGGAACTTATGAACGCTAATTATGATCTCACAATTAAAATTTACCAAATACATGAATAAATAATTCACTGATTGAGCAGAAACAACAAAAAATAAATTTAGACCTCTTAAGACTTTAGGTATTGAAATTTTCAGATAAAGAATATAAAATGACTATGCTTAATACATTTAAAGAAATAAAGTCTAAAATACAAAAAAAAATGAGAAAGAAATAATGCACTATCAAAAATAACCAGGCATAAATGACAATACCAAAAGATCCTCCAAAAATAAAAATATAATTGTTGTATTTATTTGTTTGTATGGTAACTAATAGAAAAATTACTAAACTGGATAATACATTCAAAAATGTATTACTCAGATGCATCTCAGAGATATAAAAAGATTAAAAACTACATGAAAATGCAGTAAGCAACCTAAAAAAATAGAATAAGCCTAACAGATATCCAATTCAATTTCAGAAAAGATAAAAAGATAGAATGGGAAAAAGGTAATACTGGAAAGGATAGTGGCTGAGAATCAATCCAGTGGCACAAAATTTATCAAGAAAGATAAATAAAAACAAAACCATACTTGCATGCATGCTAAGTTGTGTCTGACTCTGAGACCCAGTGGGTGGTAACCCACCAGGCTCCTCTGTCCATGAGATTCTCCAAGCAAGAATGCTAGAGTGGGTTGCTATGCTGTCCTCCAAGGGATCTTCCTAACTCAGAGATGGAACCCGCATCTATTGCTTCTCCTGCATTGCAGGAGGATTCTTTACTACTGAGCCACTGGGGGAACACCCCAAAACCATATTCAGACACACCAAAATCAAATTTCAGGGCAATGAAGTAAACAAAGAAAATATCCTGCTTATAAACTGACAAATTGTCTAAGCATATGTCTTTCTTATAACAATTTACCAAAGACAGACAGAAACCAACACACCGCCCCAAAAAAAGAAAATTGTTTTCTGATTCCCCTCCTCTATAACAGTAGGTTTATTAGGCAGAGGATTTTTGGTCCCCACAATCAAAAGGGATAGTTTCACTGATGTTTTGCCACTGCACAAAATGCATTATCTTTTTAGTCTCTAATTGCAATTTTCTCACTGTGCATACTCAGACTATTAAACCAATGTCAATTGCTTTTCTATGTTTTTATATATTTTAGGTTGCTGCGAGGCATTTTACTTTGATCTTTGTACAGGTTAAGATCATCTAGGTAATATACAACTCCCAACCAAGATTTAAGGGCCTTAAACAATAAAGATTTATTTCTTACTCAGGCAGTTGGCCAAAGGCTCTGTTTCATGTCATACTAACTTAGTGATTCAGGATGAGAAAGAATCCACAGGAATGTCACATTTAGGGAGTAGAAAACAAAATGCCTTACCCAGAATCCGCTTGAAAGAAGTTTCTGCCCAGTTGCAGGTAACAGAGTCATCAGACATCAGGGCCAGGATTACATTGAGGTAAATCAGGCAAATAAGGCACTTGCCTCAGGTACAGAATTTAAAGGGACATCAAAAAACAAAGCAGTCAAGATGTCATGTTTTAACAAAATATTTTAAAAATCAAAAGTAATGAAAAAATCTGTGATAAAAATGTCAAATTTTAAATAAAACCTGGCTATTGCTTCCCTTCTAGCTCAGTCTGTAAAGAATTTGCCGGCAGTGCAGGAGACCTGGGTTCGATCCCTGGGTTGGGAAGATCCCCTGGAGAAGGAAATGGCAACCCACTCCAGTATCCTTGCCTGGAAAATCTCATGGACAGAGGAACATGGTGGACTGCAGTCCATGGGGTCGCAAAGAGTCGGGCATGACTGAGCGACTAACACACACACACACACACGCACACTGGCTCCTTTAGGGTCAGTTTCTGCTATAGAAAACCCCTTTGCCCAAGCTCACAACCTTCCCAGGGCAGTCAGCATCTGGTGACTGAGTGAGGTTGGGGTACAAAGGAATAGACATTGAACCTCAAAATATAATGTTGAGTAAAAAATCAAGTTGCAGAAAGACACAAACAAAATGATGCTAACTACTTTTAAATTTTTAAATAAATAAATAATAATAGGCATACTGCTGCTGCTGCTGCTAAGTCACTTCAGTCGTGTCTGACTCGGTGCGACCACAGAGACGGCAGCCCACCAGGCTCCCCCGTCCCTGGGATTCTCCAGGCAAGAACACTGGAGTGGGTTGCCATTTCCTTCTCCAATGCATGAAAGCGAAAAGTGAAAGTGAAGTCGCTCAGTCGTGTCCGAGTCCTAGCGACCCCATGGACTGCAGCCCACCAGGCTCCTCTATCCATGGGATTTTCCAGGCAAGAGTACTGGAGTGGGGGGCCATTGCCTTCTCCGAATAGGCATACAAACATATACATTTTAACATTATGACAAAATTTAAAGCAGCGATGAGCCTTTAGCATTAGAAAAAGAAAACAATATTGAGTGGTAAATCCATAGGAGGCTTAAAAAAAGTTGATGATCCTTGACTTCTCGAGGTATATAATGTGTTTGTTTTAGGCTTCTTTTTGCTAACATATATATTAAACTAGATAGATAGACAAGCATTATGAATGACTTCATAACTAAACATGTAGAAAAATGTACATGATATAACCCTATTTAGGTTAATATATATATAATATACATATTATAATATACTAGAAAAATAAACATATACATTTACCTAAACGTATAGTTCAACTAATTAGACATAACTTGAGAAATATTTAACCAAAACCGTAAGTCCATACTGAAACTGCAGAAAAAAACACATTCCCTTTGTTCCCAAGTGTGTGTTTGTATGTGCGTGCATCCGTGCACGTGTGCTCCATCATTTCCAACTCTTTGCGACCCCATGGACTGTAGCCCCCCAGGCTCTCCTGTCTGTGGAATTTTCCAAACAAGCACACTGGAGGAGATTACCATTTTCTTTCCCAGGGGGTCTTCCCAACTGAGGGATCAAGCCCACGTCTCACCTCTCCTGCACTGGCAGGCAGGTTCTTTATCAGCTGAGCCAGCAGGGAAGCACTGAGCTTGAAGTTAAATATCAAACACTTAACATTGTCAAATAGTTTATGTGTTTCAAAGAGGTGAGTGAAAAAGCTCAAAGATCACTCCTTTTTCATCAGTTAAGTGTACTCTTGACATAATAAACTTTTGATATCTACAACATACAAGGCAGCTGATCAGATACTTTTCAGGTTATTCTGGCTTTTTTCTTCGCTTTCATTTATACAGCTGGACCTGATGTGAGGTAGCGGCCTTGACAATCTATTCCCCAAAGCAAACATGAGAGAGTGAATTTGAAAGGAAAGCATTCCGTAAGAATTTCTGTTCCATCAGACTGTTGTGCTCCTTTTATTGTACTTGATCTGTATTCAGGGTTAGAGAGGCAAAAAGGCATCTCACACTGATCTGATGCACAGGCTTCTTGGAAAGTCTCTGGGAAGAAGAGGTGGGTTTGGAGCAGGCCAGGTGTCATTACTGTGGCCAAATACTGTAATTCCTAAGTAGGTATTGAGGGCTGCTCATATAACACTGAAGCAACAGATCAGGCTAGTCAACTCGGAAAAAAGTCTGTTCACTGGGTAATGTAACTATGACCCAGTCAGTACCTGCAGCTCAGGTCAGGTACGGGTAAATGCAACAGTACTCTAGGAAAGGCCAGCACATCGAAAGCTCTGCAACAGCTACAGCTTTGCCTAATGGTCCTCTAACGTCTCCTGGCATCTGTTTTCCCCTGCAGCTGTCTCTCTCAGTGCCATACCTTAGTGTTGTTATGCTTTCCCGCCCCTCTTCCCACCACCCAAACTTTGTCTCAGACAGTTGTCCTTCTGGAAAGAATCAGAAAGGTAAGAATCACACTAATATATGTGACTAAAATAATGTATGGACTATTTCTAATAAAATAATTTTTCTAGCACACAGCATGAGAACTTATCCAGAGTTTGTTTTTTTTAATTGTCTGTTTCACTCTAGCAGAGTTGAAGCTTCATAACAGCAGAAACTTCATTTTTTCTAATTAATTGCAGAATCTCCAGGGAGTCTAAGACATAACATACGTAATCTCAAGAAAAGTGCTCAACGATCACTCCTGATGTTGACGGAGGTAAAGCCATCAGTGCACTTTAGAAAAGCCAGCTTAAAGAGGTAACGGTCATCCAGGAAAATAAAAAGCACATCCAACATCCTGTGATTTTTTTTCTTTCTTAATGGTTCATATCTCTTCTCTCCAGCTAAAGAACATCATCTCTTCTTGCCTGAACTATTGAAACAGTGCTAAAACTTTCCAGCTTATTATCGCATTTATTTTGTTATATTTATAATCCTGATATAATTAATTTCTTATTGGTGTGGGTAGAGCTCCTTTATCTGTGGAATATATTAGTGTAGCACATTAGCACATGTTGAGATTTTAAAATTGCCGAGGCAAAGCTGACTAAGAAAATACATTGGAGACTCTACTAATAATTGCTAGTAGTTTTTACTATTTTTCAGAAATTTAACACTATTGTACTAAGTCAGATCTTTTGGAATAGTGGATCTACAAATTAACATTAAGGAGTGTATACGATCTCTTGCCAAACTCTTGAAATGATAGCTTAATTGAAATTTTTTAATACAAATTTATTTTAATTGGAGGTTAATTACTTTATAATATTGTATTGGTTTATTTTGAGAATATTTCTACTGATTAAAAATATCTGCCATTTCTCATTTTTCCTTTCACTTTGAATGCAACCTCTTTTCTAAGGTCTTTCATCAACTATGTATCATTTTGAAAACCCTATTTTTTTCTTCCAAATTTATTGGGATATAACTGACATACAGCACCATATAAGCTTAAGTTATACAGTGATATGAGTTGACTTACACATATGGTGAAATGATTATCACAAGTTTAAATATCCATCATCTCATACAGATATAAAGTTGAAGGAATAGAAAAGTTTTCCTTGATTTGGAAATATTTTCCCTTTTAACAACTGTCATATATAACTTACAGCAGTGTTAAATTTATCATATTGCACCTTACGTCACAAGTAACTATCTCACATCTGGAAGTTTATACATTTTTGCTACCTTATTCTAACTCTCCTCCCCCAAACCCCCATCTGGTACATACAAATCTTATTTCTTTTTCTATGAGTTGGATTATTTGGTTATTTTTGAGGTATAATCAATCTACAGCACCACAGTAGTTCTTGATAACACAACATAGTGATTTGATATTTTCATACATTTGAAAAATCATCATCATAATACATCTATTTACTACCATTATCAAATAAAGAGATTAAAAAATTATTGACTATATTCCTCACACTGAACATTTCACACCCGTGACATTAATTTTGCAATTGAAAGTTTGTATCTCTTATTCTCCTTCACCTATTTACCTCCTTCCTCCAACTCCCTTCCCTCTGGCAACCACGTGTTTATTCTCTGTATCTGTGACTCTGCTTCTTTTTAGTTATATATGTTTATTTGTTTTATTTTTTAGATTACACATATAAGTGAATTCATACACTATGTGTCTTTGTCTGACTTATGTCAGCAAGCATAATATGTGCTACGTTCATCCGTGTTGTCACAAATGGCAAGATAACAGTTTTTATGGCTGAGAAATATTTCTCAGCCATAAATACATACATACACACACACACACACACACACATATATGTACACCAAATATTTTTTATCTCTTCTTCTATCAATAGACTCTGTGTTGTTGGTTCCATATCTTGGCTATTATAAAAATATAATATGCTGCATAAACATAGGAGTGCATGGATCCTTTTGAACTTGTGTTTCGGTTTCTTCAGATAAAGACATAAATACCTAGGAGTGGAATTGCTGAATTTTGTGGTAGTTCTTTTTTTTTTTTTTTGAGAAATCTACATAAAAATTTCCATAATATCTGTACCAATTTATATTCCCACCAACAGGGCACTAGTGTTCCATTTTCTCCACATCTTCACCAACACTCCAATACTATAAAGTGAGGAAAGTAGGTACTCTGTCTTGTTCCCTTAAAGGAAATGCTTTCAGCATTTTATCATTGAACATGTAATTAGCTATGGGCTTGTTATACACTGTCTTTATTATGTAGAGGTAAGTTTCCTCTATACACATTTGTGGAGAGTTTCTATCATAATGGACATTAAATTTTATCAAAAGCCTTTGTGCACCAATGAAGATCATCATATAATTTTTATTCTTCAGTTTGTTCATGCAGTATATCACATTGATCAATTTGTGGACCATGAACCTTATTCCATCTTGTGATAAATTCCTGTTAATCATGGTGTATAATCCTTCTAATTAATTCAGCCTATTAATATTTCATTGATGATTTTAGCATCTATTTTCATTAGAGATATTGGTCCCTTACAACCGTCCCAGCACACACCCCAGGCCATGGTGAGTCCTGGCTCCAGCTCCTCTCATCTCCAGACACTCCAAGCTTCTGTTTACAAGGAGAGTGTACACACTGGGAGAAGGAGCCAACGGGGACCTGGCACTGCATCTGACTAGGGTGAGGACAGCTATTGCTGGTGCTTGTGGAGGTGGCATATTGGGAGCTGCTAGAGCTCTGATTGGCACGCCAATACATCCCAAAAGGTGCATCAGCCTGTGTTGAGCCCCCTCTCTAGCCACTCTAGCTCCAGTGCAGCTCACACTAGAGTGAAGGCTGCCATGGCCAAGGAGAGTGCACACTTGAAGGGGACAGAGCAGCTCAGATCTAGCATTGCATTTGAATATGGCAAGGGCCACCATTGTTGGCACTCATGGAGTTGGTGGATCAGGAGCTATCTGGAGCTCTGGATGGCATGCTGGGATTGTCCTAGTACATGTTCCAGCCCACACTTGCTTTTGGCCTGTTCCCCTTTGGGGCAGCGTGCCATTGCTGAAAGGGCGCAAGAGATACTCGGAAGAAAACAGCTCAGACCCAAATCTCAGGGCTTCTTCTCTAGCACCATGGGACCCAAGCCCACCACTGATAAGGTGATAGTGGCCACTGAGCATAGCAGAAGCTCCAGCTCACACCTGTCACTAGATCTGGTCCCCATTTCCAGCTCCACTTCCCACCAAGGTAATAGCTTCTAGCACACCCTGGTGGAACACATGGCCCATGCTCATTTCAAATCTAGATCCCAGACAAAAACCACTGGTTGCAAACATAATGCATAAGAATAGTCCCACACAAGGACACTTCGTTAAGATCAGGAGAGGCAGCTGTGTCGCCTTATTCCATAGAGACAGAAAAACTAAGCAAAATGAGAAAACAGGAATTTGTTTCAAATGAAGAACAAGGGAAAACCAGCTCATGAAACAGAGATAAATAATTTATCAGACACAGAGTTCAAATCATTAGTAATAAGAATGCTAACTGAATTTTGCAAAACGATAGATGAACACAATGAGATTTTTAACGATGAAGTAAGATTTCTTTTTTTTTAAGATTCAGAGCAGAAGACTAAATCACTAAAACTAAAAATACACTAGGAGGCATCAATCCATTAATCCATTAATTAATAAGCGGATATGCTGCTGCTGCTGCTAAATCGCTTTTGTCGTGTCCGACTCTGGGCAGCCCACCAGGCTCCACCGTCCCTGGGATTCTCCAGGCAAGAATACTGGAGTAGATTGCCATTTCCTTCTCCAATTCATGAAAGTGAAAAGTGAAAGAGAAGTCACTCAGTCGTGTCCAACTCTCAGAGACCCCCGGACTGCAGCCCACCAGGTTCCTCCATCCATGGGATTTTCCAGGCAAGAGTACTGGAGTGGGGTGCCATTGCCTTCTCCGAATAAGTGGATAGAGAAGAAGGCATATGGGATCTAGAAGAGAGAATAATGGATATAACCCAATTGGAGCAGCAAAATGAACAAGAAATTTTATTTTTATTTATTTATTTTCATTTAAAATGTATTGGAGTATAATTGATTTACAATGTTGTGTTAGTTTCAGGTGTACAGTAAAGTGAATAATTATACATGTACATACATCCACTCTATTTATGATTCGTTTCCCATATAGGTCATTACAGAGTATTGAGTAGAGTTTTCTGTGCTATACAATACATCCTTATCAGTTTTCTGTTTTATATATAGTAGTGTGTATGTGTCAATCCCAGTCTCCCAATTTATCTCTCCCCCACTTATACCCTGGTAACTGTAATTTGCTTTCTACATCTGTAACTCTGTTTCTGTTTTGTAGATAACATCATTTGTACTCTTTTTCTAGATGGCCATATATAAGCAATCATATATTTGTCATTCTGTGTCTTACTTACTTCACTCAGTATGACAATCTCTAGGTCCATCCATATTGCTGCAAATGGCATTATCTTCTTTTTCAAGGCAGAGTAATATTCCATTGTGTATATGTACCACACCTTCTTATCCATTCCTCTGTTGATGGACATTTAGGTTACTGCTGTATATGAGCTAAGTTGCTTCCGTTATGTCTGACTCTTTGTGACCCTATTGACTGTAGCCCACCAGGCTCCTCTGTCCAGGGGATTTTTCAGGCAAAAATGCTGGAGAGAGTTGTCATAACCTCCTCAAGGGAATCTTTCCAACCTAGGGATTGAACCTGGGTCTCTTATGTCTAGGAGAAGGCAATGGCACCCCACTCCAGTACTCTTGCCTGGGAAATCCCATGGACAGAGGAGCCTGGTAGGCTTCAGTCCATGGGGTTGTTACGAGTCGGACATGACTGAGCGACTTCACTTTCACTTTTGACTTTCATGCATTGGAGAAGGAAATGGCAACCCACTCCAGTGTTCTTACCTGGAGAATCCCAGGGATGGGGGAGCCTGTTGGGCTGCCATCTATGGGGTAACCCAGAGTTGGACACGACTGATGTGACTTAGCAGCAGCAGCTCATGTCTGCTGCACTGATGCACAGGTGGGTTCTTTACCACTAGCACCACGTGGGAAGCCCACACCATCTATGTCTTGGCTATTGTAAATAGTGCTGCAATGAACATCAGAGTCCATGCATTTTTTCACATTATGATTATCTCCAAATATATTCTCAGGAGTGGGGTTGCTGGATTACATGGTAATTCTGTTTTTTTAAGGAAATTCCATACTGTTCTCTTATAGTGACTATACCAGTTCTCTTATAGTGATTATTCCCACCAACAATGTAGGATATTGCCCTTTCCTGCACACCCACTCCAGCATTTATTGTTTGTATATTTTTGGTGATGGCCATTCTGACTGGAATGAGATGATACCTTATTGTAGTTTGGGTTAGCATTTGTCTAATGATAAGTGATGTTGAGGGTCATTTCATGTGATTTTTACCTATCTGTATGTCTTCTTTGGGGAAATGTTTATTTAAATCTTCCACCCATTTTTTAAACCAAGTGCTAGCAAACCAAGTCTAATGACACATTAAAATGATAATAAACCATGATCAAGTAGAATTTATCCCAGGGATGCAAGGATTTTTCAGTACATGCAAGTCAAACAATGTGATACACTATATTAACAAACTGAAACAAAAAATAACATATGATCATTGCAAAGATGCAGAAAAATGCTTTTGACGAAATTCAACATCCATTTATAGTAGAAACTCTCCAGGGAGTGGGCTGAGAGGAATGTACCTCAATATATTAAAAGTCATATATGACAAACCCACAGCAAACATCATTCTCAATGGTGAAAACATGAAAGCATTTCCTCTAAGATCAGGACCAAGACAAATGTACCCACTCTCACCACTATTGTTCAACATAATTTTGGAAGTCCTAGCCATGGCAATCAGAGATGAAAAAGAAATGAAAGAAATCCAAACTGGAAAAGAAGTAAAACTATCACTTTTTGCAGATGACATGATACTATACATAGAAAACCCTAAAGTTGCTAGTAGAAAACTATTAGATCTTATCAACGAATTTGGTAAAGTTTCAGGATACAAAATTAACAAAGAGAAATCTCTTGCATTCTTATACAGTAACAACAAAAAATCAGAAATAGAAACCAAGGAAACAATCTCACTTATCATTGCATCAAAACAAAAACAAAAAATATCTAGGAATAAACCTAAGGAGGCAAAAATCCTATACGCAGAATACTACAAGATATTGATGAAAGAAACCAAAGATGACACCAATAGATGAAGAGATATATCATGTTTTTGGATTGGGGGAATAATCAATATTGTGAAAATGACTATAATATACAAAGCAGTCTAGAGATTCAATTCAATCCCTATGAAATTATCAATGGTATTTTTCAAAGAACTAGAACAAAAATTTTTACAACTTGTTTGGAAATACAGAAGACCCCAAATAGCTTAAGTAATCTTCATAAAGAAAAATGGAGCTGGAGGAATTAGGCTCCCTGACCTCAGACTACACTACAAAGCTACAGTCATTAAGACAGTATGGTGCTGGGACAGAAACAGAAATGTAGATCAGTGGATCAGGTTACAAAGTCCAGAGATAAACCCATGCATCTCTGGTCACCTAATCTATGACAGAGGAAGCAAGAATATGCCATAGTGAAAAGATGGCCTCTTCAACAATGATCTTTGGAAAACTAGACTGCTACATGAAAAAGAATGAATTTAAAACGTTCTCTAACACCATGCACAAAAATAAATTCAAAATGGCTGAGGACCTAAATGTAGGGATGGATACTGTAAAACTCTTGGAGGAAAACATAGGCAGAACACTCTTCGACATATATCACAAGATATTTTCTCAATTCACTCCTTAGAGCTATGAAATTTTTAAAATGAGGACATTTAAGTGACCTGAGATAATATGAAGTGTACTAATATTCACATTATATGGGGTCTCAGAAGGAGAAGAGAGAAAAAGAAAATTGTTGAAATTAACTGATGAAATTATTGCTGAAAATTTTCCATACCTGAAGAAGAAACAGAAACCCATACAGAAAGCACAGAGAGCCCCAAACAAGACAAACACAGAATCAGACTAAAACATAATTAAAATGGCAAAATGTGAGGAAAAAGAGACTATTTTAAAGGCAGTAAGAGAGTATACAAGAGATACCCCCAAAGGCTATCAGCTTATTTTTCAGCAGAAACTTTGCAAGCCAGAGGGAGTGGCAAGATATATTTAAAGTGCTCAAAGTGAAAAATCTAAAATCTAGAATACTCTACCTATAAAGGTTATTATTAGAATTGAAGGATAGTTAAAGAACTTCTCAGATAAGCAACAGCTCAAAGGGGCTATCAATACTAAACTAACCCTAAGGGCCTTCTCTAGGTGATAAAATGACTAAGAATTAAGAAATTATAGGAAAAGAAAACCCCACTAGTAAAAGCAAATACATGGTAAAAGCTGTGGATCAATCATTTAAATAAGCAAATATGAAGATATGAAGATTAAAAGACAAAAATTGTAAAAGCAAATATAACCACAGTAAACATTTAAGAGATGAACATGAAGATGCAAAATATGACATCAAAAATACAAAATATGGGGGAGCAGAGTGAAAAATGTAGATCTTTTAGAATGTGTTTGAACATAAGTGGCTATTGGTTAAAACAAGTAGGTATAGTCATAGGTATTTGAAACCCATGGTAACCACAAATCAAAAATCTACAGATTATAAACAAAAACTAGAGAAAAATAAAAGCATAAGCATACCACTAAATAAAATCATCAAGCCACAAGGAAAGTAATGAAAAGAAGAGGAAAAGAATAGAGAACTGCAGAAACATGGAGGAAACAAGTAACAAAAGGAAAACAAGTCATACCTATCAATACTTACTTTAGATAACAATGGACTAAGTGTTTCAATCAAAAGACATAGGTGGCTGATTGGAACAAAAACCAAGATCAGTTTGTATGCTGCTTACAAGAGAATCACTTCAGTGCTAAAGACATACACAGATTGAAATCAAGAGGATGGAAAAAGATCTTTTATATAAATGTAAATGACAAAAAAAATGGAATAGTACTATTCATATCAGACAAAGTAGACTTTAAAACAAACTCTATAACAAAAGACAAAGAAGGTCATTATATAATGATAGAAGGATCAGTAAAAGAATATACAAGCATTTAAAATAGGAATACATACATATATATATATATATAATGGAGATATTAACAGACATAATATTGTATTATATTATGACAATACAATAACAGTAGGAAATTTTTTAACATCTGGGTTGCATCATTGGAAATACCATCCAGACAGAAAATCAGTAAGAAAACATTGGAATAGTGTCCTTAAATGACACATTAGACCACTTGGATATGATAAATATCCACAGGATAGTCCATCCCAAATCAGCAGAATGAATATTCTTAACAAGTGTATATGAAAAAGTCCCCAGGATAGATCACATAGTAGGTCACAAAAATAAGTCTCAATAAAAAATAAGAGTATAGAAATTAAATTAAGCTTTTTCTTTTTCCAAACACAATGGCATAAAACAAGAAATCAATTATGAGAACAAAAAATAAACAACATGCTACCAAAAAAAAAAAAACCTGGAGAGAGGAAAAGCTACCCACTTGAGTATTCTTGCCTGGAGAATTCTATGGACAAAGAAGCCTGGCAAGTGACATTCTATGGAGTCACAAAGAGTCAGACATACTTGAGCAACTAACACACACTTAAAAATAAAGATTGGTCAATGAAAAAACCAAATGGAAATCAGAAAATACTTTAAAATAAATTAAAATAAAAACATAACTTTCCCAAAGCAAAAGCAGTTCTAAGAGGGAAGTTTATAATAATACAGGCCTACTTCAAGAAAAATAAACAACTTAACCTACTATCTAAAGGAATTAAAAAAGGAAAACAAGCCCAAAGTCAGCAGTAGGGAGGAAATAATAAATATCAGAGAGGAAATAAAATAAGAGATATCATATAATATTTTTCTGTATTAGACTTACTTCACTCAGTATGACAACCATCATGAAAGTGAAAGTCATTCAGTTGTGTCCAACTCTTTGTGACCCCATGGACTATACAGTCCATGGAATTTTCCAGGCCAGGATACTGGAGTGGGTAGCCTTTTCCTTGGTTTCTACAAATGATATTATCTTCTTTTTATGGCTGTATAATATTTCATTATATATATATATATTGGAGAAGGAAATGGTAACCCACTCCAGTATTCTTGTCCGGAGAATCCCATGGACGGAGAAGGCTGGTAGGCTACAGTCCATGGGGTCGCAAAGAGTCAGACATGACTGAGCAACTTCACCTTCACCTTCATGTATGTATATACCACACCTTCTTTATTCATTCATCTACCAATGGACACTTAACTTGCTTCTATGTCCTGGACATTATAAATAGTGCTGCAGTGAACACTGGGGCCCATGTTCAAACTATGAATTTTTTCTGGGTATATGCCCATAAGTGGGATTGCTGAGTCATATGATAGTTCTATTTTTAGCTTTTTAAGAAACCTCAATCTCCATACTGGATGCACCAATTTACATTTCCACCAGCAGTGTAGGAAGTTTCCCTTTTCTTCATACCCTCTCTAGCATTTATTATTTGTAGACTTTTTTACAGTGGCCATTCTGACCATTGTGAGGTAGTAATACTTCATTGTAATTTTATTTGAATTTCTCAAATAATTAGTGATGTTGAGCATCTTTTCATGTGCTTTTTCACCATTTGTATGTCTTCTTTTGAGAAATGTTTATTTAGGCCTTCCACCCATTTTTTAATTGGGTTGTTTGTTATTTTGATGTTGGGCTGCATGACCTGTTTGTATATTTGGGGGATTAATCCCTTGTGGGTTGCTTCATTTGCAAATATTTTCTCCCATTCTGGAGTTTGTGTTTTTGTTTTGTTTCGTTTCCTTTGTTGTGAGAAAGCTTTTAAGTTTAATTAGATCCCATTCGATTATTTTTATTTTCATTATTCTAGGAGGTGGGTCAAAAATGATCCTGCTATGATTTATGTTAAAGAGTGTTCTGCCTATGCTTTCCTACAACAGTTTTATAGCATCTAGCCTTACATTTAGGTTTTTAATCCATTTTTAGTTTACTTTTGTGTATAGTGATAGGGGTGTTCTAATTTCATTCTTTCACATGTAGCTGTCCAGTTTTCCCAGCACCACTTATTAAATAGAGTGTCTTTACAGAAATCTCTGGCATTTCTATACAGAAGATTCTCTTTGAAATATTCAAAGATATATCAAACTAACAAATCTAGTAGAATTCTCTTTCTTGGCAAATATAAATTAGTTGTCAGATTTAGGGGATAGATTGAGAAGTACTTTGTAGAAGTAGATTTTTATGTGTCCTACATCTTTTTTCAATAGTAAGAATCTGCCTGCCAAGCAGGAGACATGGGTTCAATCACTGGGTTGGGAAGATCCACTGGAGAAGGAATGGCAACCCACTCCAGTATTCTTGCCTGGGAAATCCCATGGACGGAGGAACCTAGTGGGCTATAATCCATGAGGTTGCAAAATCCACATGACTTAACAGCTAAATAACAACACAGCTCTTTGACACCAGAAATTAGAGGGACATGCATGGCAGCTTATTGCATCCTGAAGTGATTTGTTGTCAGTGGGGGGAAAAAAATGTAAAACAGAACCTGAGGAAAAGTGGCCTTTAACAGTAATTTATTTAGCATTTACTGTATGCCAAAACCCTATGCTCCCCAGAGGTGATAAATCATTGAAAAATACAATGGCCAAGGACCTGGTAAGGTGTGTGTGTGTGTGTGTGTGTTTTAACTATTATGCTTCTAGCACCTAAATTAGCACCTGTCTTATGTTAAACACTGTATTTCTGGCAGGAAGGGAAGGAGGGGAGGAAGGAATAGGGAAGGGAGTAAGGGAGAAAGGAGACTTCAAATCTAATCATGTATACAAGCATTAAAAACAAATACAGGCAAATCATCTTTTAAATGTCAGAATGAAGACCCTCAGTGGAATACTCCACAACTCTAAAACAAGGAAAATACAAACAAAACAACTTAAATGAACCACTTTGTGTTCAGTTGCTCAGTTGTGTCCAACTCTTTGCAATCCTGTGGATTGCAGCCTTCCAGGCTTCTCTGTCCATGGGATTTTCCCGGCAAGAATACTGGAGTGGTTGCCATTTCTTCCTCCAAGGGATCATCCTGACCCAGGAACCGAATCCCTGTCTCCCACATCTCCTGCACTGCAGGCAAGTTGTCTACTGCTAAGGCACCAGGGAAGCCCACTTTAGAACTCTGTCAATTATTCTACAGAATGAAACGAAATTGTCTATCCAAGAATCTACTAAACCTTGATAAGACAGTGGGGTTTGTGACATTTGGCTGACTCCAACCTCAGCTCATAGTTGGAGGGATGAGGTTTCCCTTAGGGCATTACAAAAACAATGGTAAACTGCTGTCAATATCCAAGGGCCTGAGGTTATAAATTCAGTTGGGGAAAACCATAACTAGACTACAAAAGGGAATTTTGAAAAGCTCCAATATATTGATGAGGGCTTCCATGGTGGCTCAGCAGTAAAGAATCTACCTGCCAATGTCTCCCTGGGTCAGGAATATCCTCTGGAGAAGGAAATAGCAATCCACTCCAGTATTCTTGCCTGGGAAATCCCATGGAAAGTGGAGACCAGTAGGTTACAGTCCATGGTGTCTCAAAAGAGTCAGACATGACTTAGTGGATATAAGTAGCTAGATCTAAGAGATATTTTAAAGGTAGACTTTGTCAGAATTTGGTGGTGCTTATCAACATTCTGGCTTGAACTTTCAGGTAGTGATAGATGGTAGTTGTTTTTCTTCTTCTTCTTCTTCTTTTTTAAATTGAGATAGGAAGCACTGAGGGCTTCCCAGGTGGTGATAATGGTAAAGAATCTGCCTGCCAATGCAGGAGCCTAAGAGACTTGGGTTCAATCCTTTGGTCAGGAAGATCCCCTGAAGGAGGAAATGGCACCCCACTCCAGTATTCTTGCCAGGAGTCTCCTACGGGCTGAGGAGCCTGGCAGGCTACAGTCCATAGGATCACAGAAGAGTCAGACACGACTGAGTGTCACGAATGAGTCAGACACGACTGAGTGAGTGAGAAAGGAAACACTGAATAGGAGGGTAGATGAGTCAAGAGTCCAACTTGGGGCAGGTTGACCTGGCCTTCCTTTGTATTTCAGGAGTAAAGTGTGAGAAGATAGAAGGGCCTAAGGAAAAGTGCTGAGGAGAAGCTATGTGCTTAAAGAATGATCAGAGAAAGTAGGGAGGAAAGGTAGGACTGAGAAGGAACACGCAGGAAGGAGCGAAGAATGCTAGAAGAATGAGTGTCATAGAAATCTAGAAGGAATTTTCAAAAAGGAGGAAGCAATCAAAAGTGTCAAATGTAGTTGAGGTCAAGTGAGATAAAAACAAACAGACAAAAAGTATTCTTTCAATTAGCACAAGTAAGTTGTTGCAAACTTAGAAGAGAAATTCCTATGAAGATGTGGGTGGTGGTAAAATTGAAGTAGATTAATGAGGTGGGGATGGGAAAGAAAACAAATAAGCAAATAGAAACATCATAGCTTACCTTGAAAACCCTTTTCAGATTTCAAATCCTAGAGGGGAAGGCAGGAGTTAAGAGTAGCAGTTTCTTTATTTATTGGGTAGCAGTGACTGATACATATGTAAATATTGATGCAAAAGATGAATATAGAGAAGTTGACTTGACAAAGAAAATACTCAGTAGTGCAATTTTCTTGAGAAGGCAAGAAGTCAAATGTTTAAGAGCAAAGGTAAAGAAGCAAATCTTATATAAGAGACATTAATAGTCCTCCTTACTGTTAGGATGGAAGTGAAGAGGCTATGGATGATGTCTGTATAGACTTGATGATATAAAGTTGAGAGACTTTCTGAATGAAAGTTTCTCCTTGATCTGCAAGATGAGAGGTGGTGTCTTTCATGTAAAATGAAAAGTATTGGTGAGGAGTGTCCTAGGTCTGACAAAAATGGAAAATGTTTGAGATAGTCAGTCTGAAACAAAAGAATGAGGCAATTGAATAAACTATTGCTGGCCTTGAGGGCCTCGACTGGACTGGACAGCTATGTCTAATAATGTGGCGTTAGTTGTCCTATTGCCATCATTTTTCACAACAGGGCCCAAGTCTCACATTGGAGATGGATGGATGTCTAATCTCAAGTTTTGAGTTTGTGACGTAGATACAGTAGAAGCACAACACGGCAAGTGATTAAATTACTTGAAGGAGTCTAAGCTAGATAGGTAGAAAAGTAGGGTCAGGAAAGGGTTGATGGATAAGAGAAAATGGAATGATCTAAAGACTGTAGGTCCTATAAATTCAAAGAGCAGATATACTGTGAATAAGTGAGAGTGGGCTATTTTAAGTAAAGATCTCAGTGGTAAAGGGGGCAAGCAGAGTTGAATTTTGGCTTGCATAAAAATAGAATCAAAAGATACTGTTTCAATCACTTTTTTGACATCAAGAATCATAAGTTTAAATAAAACTATATTCAGTTCAGTTCAGTCACTCAATTGTGTCCGACTCTTTGCAATCCCATGAATCGCAGCACGCCATGCCTCCCTGCCCATCACCAACTACCGGGGTTCACTCAGACTCGAGTCCATCGAGTCAGTGATGCCATCCAGCCATCCCATCCTCTGTCGTCCCCTTCTTCTCCTGCCCCCAATCCCTCCCAGCATCAAGGTGGTTTCCACTGGGTCAACTCTTTGTATGAGGTGGCCAAAGTACTGGAGTTTCAGATGCCATTTTTTAACCTCAGACAGGCAGAGATTAAAATATTTGATAATACTTTCCTAACAAAAATGTGGAGAAATAGGCATTCTTCTAAATACATTGCTAGTAACTGTGTAGATTGATATGATCTTTATGAAGGGCAATTTCACAAATTTAATCAAAATTTCAAGTATGCATTTCCCATGATGAAGCAGTTTCATTTGTAAGGATTTTATCTAAAATTGGTTTGCATATGTGAGAAATATCAGATGTACAAAATTATCTATTGAAATGTACTTTGTATAAGGAAAAGGCTGGAATCAGCCTGAATATTTTTAAATAGGCAAATAGTTAAATAAATTATCATCTATCATTTATCAGAAAATTCACAGAAAATGATTCAAGGATGACTTTTTATGTTAATATGTAACAAACTCTAATATACTGTTAAATAAGAAGTATGTACTGGAATCAAGATTGCTGAGAGAAATATCAATAACCTCAGATATGCAGATGACACCGCCCTTATGTTAGAAAGTGAAGAGGAACTAAAAAGCCTCTTGATGAAAGTTAAAGAGGAGAGTGAAAAACTTGGCTTAAAACTCAACATTCAGAAAATGAAGATCATGGCATCTGGTCCCATCACTTCATGGGAAATAGATGGGGAAACAGTGGAAACAGTGTCAGACTTTATTTTGGGGGGCTCCAAAATCACTGCAGATGGTGACTGCAGCCATGAAATTAAAAGATGCTTACTCCTTGGAAGAAAAGTTATGACCAACCTAGATAGCATATTCAAAAGCAGAGACATTACTTTGCCAACTAAGGTCCATCTAGTCAAGGCTCTGGTTTTTCCTCTGGTCATGTATGAATGTGAGAGTTGGACTGTGAAAAGGGCTGAGTGCCGAAGAATTGATGCTTTTGAACTGTGGTGTTGGAGAAGACTCTTGAGAGTCCCTTGGACTCCAAGGAGATCCAAGCAGTCCATTCTGAAGGAGATCAACCGTGGGATTTCTTTGGAAGGAATGATGCTAAGCTGAAACTCCAGTACTTTGGCCACCTCATGTAAAGAGTTGACTCATTGGAAAACACTTTGATGCTGGGAGGGATTGGGGGGAGGAGAAGAAGGGGACGACGGAGGATGAGATGGCTGGATGGCATCACAGACTCGATGGACTTGAGTCTGAGTGAACTCCAGGAGTTGGTGATGGACAGGGAGGCCTGGCGTGCTGAGATTCATGGGGTCGCAAAAAGTCGGACATGACTGAGCGACTGAACTGAACTGAACTGAATGTGATTATTTGTGTAAAAGGAGGAAAAGAATAAAAATGTATATATAATTGAAATCTATATAGTATTAAACTATAAAATATATGTAATTAAAATGAGTGAAATAATATATTGAATAATACATAAGGAAATTAAAAAATCACTTGCCTGTGAAAAGAGAAATTAAGTGGCCAGGAACCAAGGATGGAAATTTTATCACTGTATATCTTCTTATGCATTTTAAATTTAGACCTACATTATTGAATTTCTAATGCAATTAATTAATTAAAACATATTCTTTAATTGTGTGTTTTAGTACATTACTAAGTATGTATATCTTACATATAAGCCACTGTAGGCTTAACTTAGAATGTGTTCCTATAAATCACTATTCATGTGTATATTAAAAGATAGAAAACAAATAGATATCAGAAAATATTTTAAAGGTATACAATATGACAGAGATAAAGGCAATATATTAATTACAACAACTATTGGAAATAGTGCTCAGCTGTGTCCTACTCTTTGTGACCCCTTGAACTGTAGCCCACCAGGCTCCTCTAGGAGTTAATTTTTCTTATAATTATTAAAAATGATAACCACAATAATAGGTTAAATATTCTGATCTTTAAAATATTTATATATATTATTTGTTCATTTCTCAAAGAAACCCTATGAAGAAAGTACTTTTATAACGATTACTAAAGAGATGATGAAAATGAGAGTGAATAGGGTGAATTAATTTGCTCAAGAAAACATAGCTAAGAATGAAGAATTATCTCTGCCTTGAAACACAGCAGAGTATTATGGGATTAAATATAAAATTATAAACCTCTTAAAGAAAAATATAGCCATATCGGGTTAAAGAATAACAATCCATATGCTACTTACAAGTGCAAACACAAAGTCAAAAAGATGTTAAAAACAAAAGAAATTATGTCAGATAAACAGTAACACAAGAAGTAATTGAAATCAACAAGGTGTGAAATCAACATTTTTCAAAAATAAGAAGCAAGAGTAAAAGAAAAAAGGAAAGGTTAGAGGAGAAGACAAATAGAGGAAGAGAGGGAGAAAAAGAAGGATTTGTAATAGAGAAGTAGGATTTTAACTTCTAGTAAAGGTGGTCTGGGCTTCCCAGGGGTAAAGAATCTGCCTGTAATGAAGAAGACACCGGAGATATGGGTTCAGTCTCTGGGTCCGAAGATCTCTAGAGTAGGAATGGCAACCCACCCCAGTATTCCATGGACAGAGGAGTCTGATGGGCTGCAGTCCATGGGGTTGCAAAGAATTGGCCATGACTAAGAACACAAGATATGTGGTCTAGGCAATTTGAGCCAACCATCTCACTGAAGGCAACTGAAAAAACAATAAAAGAAATAAAATCTGTCTTAAAGTATAAACACACTAATGATACAGGAAGGAATGATTTTGCCCAAATCTGGAAGCTGAAAAGAGGAAGCCTACTTTTCTAAGCCACTTTTTCCATGAGGGAATTTGCAACATGACTTTTGACGTATTTTCAGGGAAGAGTACAAAAGTCAAGTTAGCCCAAGAAAACCAATCCCCTTCAAACTAGCCAAGGTCTGATATAACTTCCAAAGGGTTCCACTTCAGAGTGAATTGAAAGTAAAACAGCTCTCATGTAGATTTGTGCATATGTATTACCAGAATTGCTCAGAGGGTAGCATGTAAGGACCAAGAACTAACAGAAATAAGAGCCATCTAAAACCAACTCTCAAAGACTTGAGATAGTAGAGCTATCAAAATTTAGCAGTTATAAAATAATTAGGCTTACTATGTTTAAGAGTAGAGAAAACATACTTGGAAATATCTTCAAGGAGGGAAAAGCAAACTAAAAACAAATTAGGCAAGAGGCAATAAAGCTAGAAATAAGAATTCACATTAAAACAAATACCCATAAACCAGGTTTAAAATACTCTGTTCAGATCAAAGAGAAAATAAAAAGTTAAAACCTCAGAAATTATGAAATATTGGTTAAAAACAGTATCTGACAGGCATCACTTGGTGCAGCTATTCCACCATTTCCTATAACACAGCTTTTGAAGTGTCAGAAAAAGACAAGGAAAAAGAAAAGTTAGACAGCTAATGGTAGTATCAGAATCTGTAGGGAGGGAATTTCCAAAAACTATTCAGCTGATAGAACTAGAAAAAAATCCACTTAGGCTTATTTTTGCTTACTTATCTAAGAGTTGCCATATAAAACAGACACACCTTTAAAAGAGATATTAAGAAAATATTTAATGTCTTCATCACTTTTGATCTGAACATCCATGACCCAATGAAAAGAGCGCCATATAATATATACATGTATATAGAATCATTCTTCTCTTCTTTCTTACAAACGGCCTAAAATTTTGCTTTTGACAGCAATATGTACAGCTAAAACTGTCACTTTCCAGCTGAACTTACAATTAGGACTGGCACTGTAACCTCATTCTAGCCAATTGCTGTGAGTAGTGATGATTCAGTTCTGTTCAGTCGCTCAGTCATGTCTGACTCTTTGTGACCCCATGGACTGCAGCACGCCAGGCCTCCCTGTCCATCACCAACACCCAGAGCTTATTCAAACTCAAGTCCTTTGCATCAGTGATGTCACCCAACCATCTTATCCTCTGTGATCCCCTTCTCCGATGGCCTCAATCTTTCCCAGCATCAGGGTCTTTTCCAATGAGTTGGTTCTTCACATCAGGTGGTCAAAGTATTGGAGTTTCACCTCAGCATCAATCCTTCCAGTGAATATTCAGGACTGCATTCCTTTAGGATGGACTGGTTGAATCTTCTCTCAGTCCAAGGGACTCTCAAGAGAGTCTCAAGAGGGATTCTTCTCCAACACGACAGTTCAACAGCATCAATTCTTTGGTGCTCAGCTTTCTTTGTAGTCCAGCTCTCACATCCATGCATGACTAATGGAAAAACCATAGCTTTGACTAGAGGGACCTTTGTTGGTAAAGTAATGTCTCTGCTTTTTAATATGCTATTTAGGTTGGTTACAGCCTTTCTTGCAAGGAGCAAGGATTCATGGCTGCAGTCACCATCTGCAGTGATTTTGGAGCCCCCCAAAATAAAGGCAGCCACTGTTTCCACTGCTTCCCCATAAAGTGATGGAACTGGATGCCATGATCTTAATTTTCTGAATGTTGAGTTTTTTTAAGCTAACATTTTCACTCTCCTCTTTCACTTTCATCAAGAGATTCTTTAGTTCTTCTTTGCTTTCTTCCATAGGGTGATGTCATCTGCATATCTGAGGTTATTGATATTTTTCCTAGCAATCTTGATTTCAGCTTGTGCTTCATCCAGTCTGGCATTGTGCATGATGTACTCTGCATAGAAGTTAAATAAGCAGGGTGACAACATACAGCCTTGAAGTACTCCTTTCCTGATTTGGAACCAGTTTGTTGTTCCATGTTCAGTTCTAACTATTGCTTCCTGACCTGCATACAGATTTCTCAGGAGATGAGTCAGGTGCTCTGGTATTCCCATCACTTTAGGAATTTTCCACAGTTTGTGATCCACACATTCAAAGGCTTTGGTGTAGTCAATAAAGAAGAAGTAGCTGTTTTTCTGCAATTCTCTTGCTTTTTCAATGATCCAGCAGATGTTGGCAATTTGATCTCTGGTTTATCTGCATTTTCTAAATCCAGCTTGAACATCTGGAAGTTCACAGTTCATGTACTGTTGAAGCCTGGCTTGGAGAATTTTGAGCATTACTTTACTAGTCTGTGAGATGAGTCCAACTGTGCTGTAGTTTGAACATTCTTTGACATTTCCTTTCTTTGGGTTTGGAATGAAAACTGAACTTTTCCAGCCTTGTGGCCACTGCTGAGTTTTCCACAATTGCTGGCAAATTGAGTGCAGCACTTTTACAGCATTATCTTTTAGGATTTGAAATAGCTCAACTGGAATTCCATCACCTCCACCAGCTTTGTTCATAATGATGCTTCCCAAGTCTCACTTGACTTTGTACTCGAGGATGTCTGGCTCCAGGTGAGTGATCACACCATCATGATTAGCTGGGTCATGAAGATACTTCTTGTATAGTTCTTCTGTATATTCTTGCCACCTCTTCTTAATATCTTCTGCTTCTGTTAGTCCATACCATTTCTGTCCTTTACTGAGCCCATCTTTGCATGAAATGTTCTCTTGGTATCTCTAATTTTCTTGAAGATATCTCTAGTCTTTCCCCATTCTATTGTTTTCCTCTATTTCTTTGCATTGATCACTGAGGAAGGCTTTCTTATCTCTCCTTGCTATTCTTTGGCACTCTGCATTCAAATGAGTATATCTTTCCTTTTCTCCTTTGGCTTAAGCGTCTCTTATTTTCTCACCTATTTGTAAGGCCTCCTCAGACAACCATTTTGCCTTTTTGCATTTCGTTTTCTTTGAGAAGGTCTTGATCACTGCTTGCTGTACAGTGTCATGAACCTCTGTCCATAATTATTCAGGCTGTCTATCAGATCTAATCCCTTGAATCTATTTGTCACTTCCAAAGTATAATCGTAAGAGATTTGATTTAGGTCATACTTGAATGGTCTAATGGTTTTCCCTACTTTCTTCAATTTATGTCTGAATTTGGCAATAAGGAGTTCATGATCTGAGCCACAGTCAGCTCTCAGTCTTGTTTTTGCTGACTGTATACAGCTTCTCCATCTTTGGCTGCAAAGAATATAGTCAACCTGATTTCGGTGTCGACCATGTGGTGATGTCCATATGTAGAGTCTTCTCTTATGATGTTGGAAGAGGGTGTTTGCTATGACCAGTGCATTCTCTTTGCAAAACTCTGTTAGCCTTCACCCTGCTTTGTTTTGTACTCCAAGCCAAATTTGCCTGTTACTCCAGGTGTTTCTTGACTTCCTACTTTTGCATTCCAGTCCCCTATAATGAAAAGGATATCTTTTGGCGATGTTAGTCCTAAAAAGTCTTGTAGGTCTTCATAGACCCATTCAACTTCAGCTTCTTCAGCATTACTGGTTGGGGCATAGACTTGGATTACTGTGATATTGAATGGTTTGCCTTGGAAATGAACAGAGATCATTCTATCATTTTTGAGATTGCATCCAAGTACTGCATTTTGGACTCTTTTGTTGACCATGATGGCTGCTCCATTTACAGTAATAGATATAATGGTCATCTGAGTTAAATTCACCCATTCCAGTCCATTTTAGTTCACTGATTCCTAGAATGTCAGGGTTCACTCTTGCCATCTCCTTTTTGACCACTTCCAATTTGCCTTGATTCATGGACCTAACATTGCAGGTTCCTTTGCAATATTGTTCTTTACAGCTTCAGACTTTACTTCCATCACCAGTCACGTCCACAACTGGGTGTTGTTTTTACTTTGGCTCCATCTCTTCATTCTTTCTGGAGTTATTTCTCCACTCTTTTCCAGTAGCATGGTGGGTACCTACCGACCTGGGGAGTTCATCTTTCAGTATCATACCTTTTTGCCTTTTCATACTGTTTATGGGGTCTCAAGGCAAAGAGATTGAAGTGGTTTGCCATTCCCTTCTCCAGTGGACCATGTTTTGGCAGAACTCTACGCCATGACCTGTCCATCTTGGGTAGTCCTGCACAGCATAACTCATAGTTTTATTGAGTTAGACAAGGCTGTGGTCCATGTGATCAGTTTGGTTAGTTTTCTGTGACTGTGGTTTTCATTCTATCTTCCCTC
Organism: Oryx dammah; assembly: GCF_014754425.2. Classification (NCBI taxonomy): domain Eukaryota; kingdom Metazoa; phylum Chordata; class Mammalia; order Artiodactyla; family Bovidae; genus Oryx; species Oryx dammah. The sequence goes on from NW_024070201.1 coordinate 7,245,219, forward strand.
TGATGGAGAAGGATAAGAAGCTTATGGCAGCTTCCTGATGGGAGAGACTGACTGAGGGCAAACTGGTTCTGATGGGTGGGCCCATGTTCAGTAAATCTTTAATCCAATTTTTTGTTGAAGGGTGGGGCTTTGTTCCCTCCTTGTTGGCCCCCTTGACCTGAAGCCAAACTGTAGTGGAGGTAATGAAGATAACAGAGACCTCCTTCAAAAGGTCCCATGCACACACTGCTGCACTGAGTGCCCCCAATCTTTCAGCAGGCCACCACTATACCCACGCCTCCTCTAGATACTCCTGGACATTCATGGGCAAGTCTGGGTCAGTTTCTTGTGGGGTCACTACTCCTTTCTCCTGGGTCCTGGTGCATACAAGGTTTTGTTTGTGCCCCCCCCCCCAAGAGTCTGTTTTCCAGTCCTGTATAAGTTCTGGTGGTTCTTTATGGGGTTAATGGCGACCTCCTCCAAGATGGCTTATGCCATACCCAGGTCTATTGCACCCAGAGCCCCTGTGGCAGGCCACTGCTGACCCATACCTTCACAAGAGACACTCAGACACAGTTCTGGCTCAGTCTTTGTGGGTGGAAAAACCATAGCTTTGACTAGATGGAACTTTGTTGGCAAAGTAATGTCTCTGCTTTTTAATATGCTATCTAGGTTGGTCATAGCTTTTCTTCCAAGGAGCAAGCATCTTTTAATTTCATGGCTGCAGTCACATCTGCAGTGATTTTGGAGCCCAAGAAAATAAAGTCTGTCATTGTTTCCAGTCTCATCACTTCATGGCAAATAGATGAGGAAACAATGGAAACAGTAGTAACGATGAAGTGGGTAGAATTTCCAGGAAAAAAGCATTTTTTAAGTGGCAGATTCTCATTGCACGTGTATTTAGCCAATTTATTTGCCCTTTTTTCTGGTATCATGGCTATTATCTTGCCATCCTAAAGACAAAACCTCATGGCAAGGATAGTGGAATAGTAAGACACAGCCAACTCTTGGTGGCATCATTGTATCTTCATACCAACCCTGACTGCCTATGTCTCCTTGTGTCTGTTTTGTTACATGAAAAACAAGCAAGCAAAAACACTTGCCTATATGTATAAAGCCACTGTCACTTGTTCTGATACTTAAAGGTGAACTCTTTTTGTAACTTATATGTTTGGGGTCTAGAGTTCAGTAAAGAGTTACCTTCTATTATTGAAGGTTGCTTTTTGAGTGGACAGAGGACTTCTTTTCCTCCACACTCCAGCCACTCAAAATACATTTCAAACTCCTCAGTCTATGTTCAAAGCTCTGTATAGTCAAACTTCTTCCACCTATTCAATCATTTGGCTGGATATTCCTGATCATTAGTCCCACATGTTTCTGTCAAAAAACTGCAAGGTCAAAGACATTCCCAACTTCCTTTCTTTGTTCTCACTCCTGTAAGACTTCCCAGACTGTCTTGTTTGCATCAATTTCTCCTTTCTATGAACTGCCTTTGTACTTGCTAGCTATATCACCTACTTTGTCAATTAATAATATACCCTTCTATAATGCTATTTATATCACAAGATTTATATATCGTGCATTTTCAACCAGACTGAATTTTTTTAATGCATCTTCAACACCTAGTACAGTAGGACATGTCTAACCTCATTGACAAAAATCAATTAAAAATGAATAAATAAAAATTTCACATTCTTGTTTATAGTGATGATGATTAACTTTCTTTTCAAAAGGCTTAACCTCTGTTTCACATCTTTCCCATTTCTACTCACTCCAAAAGAATATGAGGCATAACCTGAAATATATCCTTGTGAATTGCCTAGGCAAGCCCATAATGGAATCCTCCAGAATACTGGACACCTATTGTTTTTCATTCAACCATATGAAACATCCTAAAAAAATAAAGAAAAATACATTACTGTGTGGTATCATTCTTGTTTTCATCCACATGAATATCTTAATATTTAAAACATTCTAGAAATTTAGATATTAAAAAATATTTTAAATTGGTTGTATGTTACATTGAAGTGGCCTTTTCATACTGCTCATGGGGTTCTCAAGGCAAGAATACTGAAGTGGTTTGCCATTCCCTTCTCCAGTGGACCACATTCTGCCAGACCTCTCCACCATGACCTGCCCATCTTGGGTTGCCCTGCAGGCATGGCTTAGTTTCATTGAGTTAGCAAAGGCTGTGGTCCTAGTGTGATTAGATTGACTAGTTTTCTGTGAGTATAGTTTCAGTGTGTCTGCCCTCTGATGACCTCTTGCAACACCTGCCATCTTACTTGGGTTTCTCTTACCTTGGGCATGGGGTATCTCTTCACAGCTGCTCCAGCAAAGCACCGCCACTGCTTCTAACCTTGGACAAAGGGTAGGTGTCCAACACGCCTACTGGAGATCAGTGGAGAAATAACTCCAGAAAGAATGAAGGGATGGAGCCAAAGCAAAAACAATACACAGCTGTGGATGTGACTGGTAATAGAAGCAAGGTCCAATGCTGTAAAGAGCAATATTGCCTAGAAACCTGGAATGTCAGGTCCATGAATCAAGGCAAACTGGAAGTGGTCAAAAAAGAGATGGCAAGAGTGAACATCAACATTCTAGGAATCAGCGAACTAAAATGGACTGGAATGGGTGAATTTAACTCAGATGATCATTATATCTACTACTGTGAGCAGGAATCTCTCAGAAGAAATGGAGTAGCCATCATGGTTAACAAAAGAGTCCGAAATGCAGTACTTGGATGCAATCTCAAAAGCGACAGAATGATCTCTGTTCGTTTCCAAGGCAAATCATTCAATATCACAGTGATCCAAGTCTATGCCCCAACCAGTAATGCTGAAGAAGCTGAAGTTGAACGGTCTATGAAGACCTACAAGACCTCTTAGAACTAACATCCCCAAAAGATGTCCTTTTCATTATAGGGGTCTGGAATGCAAAAGTAGGAACTCAAGAAACACCTGGAGTAACAGGCAAATTTGGCCTTGGAATGAGGAATGAAGCAGGGCAAAGACTAATAGAGTTTTGCCAAGAAAATGCACTGGTCATAGCAAACACCCTCTTCCAACAACACAAGAGAAGACTCTACACATGGACATCACCAGATGGTGAATATAATCAGATTGATTATATTCTTTGTAACCTAAGATGGAGAAGCTCTATACAGTGAACAAAAACAAGACCAGGAGCTGACTATGGCTCAGATCATGAACTCCTTATTACCAAATTCAGACTTAAATTGAAGAAAGTAGGGAAAAGCACTAGACCATTAAAGTATGACCTAAATCAAATCCCTTATGATTATACAGTGGAAGTGAGAAATATATTTAAGGGCCTAGATCTGATAGATAGAGTGCCTGATGAACTATGGAATGAGGTTCGTGACATTGTACAGGAGACAGGGATCAAGACCATCCCCATGGAAAAGAAATGCAAAAAAGCAAAATGGCTGTCTGGGGAAGCCTTACAGATAGCTGTGAAAAGAAGAGAGGTGAAAAGCAAAGGAGAAAAGGAAAGATATAAGCATCTGAATGCAGAGTTCCAAAGAATAGCAAGAAGAGATAAGAAAGCCTTCCTCAGTGATCAATGCAAAGAAATAGAGGAAAACAACAGAATGGGAAAGACTAGAGATCTCTTCAAGAAAATTAGAGATACCAAGGGGACATTTCATGCAAAGATGGGTTCGATAAAGGACAGAAATGGTCTGGACCTAACAGAAGCAGAAGATATTAAGAAGAGGTGGCAAGAATACACAGAAGAACTGTACAAAAAGATCTTCATGACCTAGATAATCATGATGGTGTGATGACTCATCTAGAGCCAGACATCCTGGAATGTGAAGTCAAGTGGGCCTTAGAAAGCATCACTATGAACAAGGCAGTGGAGGTGATGGAATTCCAGTTGAGCTATTTCAAATCCTGAAAGATGATGCTGTGAAAGTGCTGCACTCAACATGCCAGCAAATTTGGAAAACTCAGCAGTGGCCACAGGACTGGAAAAGGTCAGTTTTCATTCCAATTCCAAAGAAAGGCAATGCTAAAGAATGCTCAAACGACCACACAATTGCACTCATCTCACATGCTAGTAAAGTAATGCTCAAATTCTCCACACTGGGCTTCAGCAATACGTGAACCATGAACTTCCTGACATTCAAGCTGGTTTTAGAAAAGGCAGAGGAACCAGAGATCAAAATGCCAACATCCGCTGGATCATGGAAAAAGCAAGAGAGTTCCAAAAAAGCATCTATTTCTGCTTTATTGACTATGCCAAAGCCTTTGACTGTGTGGATCACAAGAAACTGTGGAAAATTCTGAAAGAGATGGGAATACCAGACCACCTGACCTGCCTCTTGAGAAATCTGTATGCAGGTCAGGAAGCAACAGTTAGAACTGGACATGGAACAACAGACTGGTTCCAAATAGGAAAAGGAGTATGTCAAGGCTGTATATTGTCACCCTGCTTATTTAACTTCTATGTAGAGTACATCATGAGAAATGCTGGACTGGAAGAAACACAAGCTGGAATCAAGATTGCAAGGAGAAATATCAATAACCTCAGATATGCAGATGGCACCACCCTCATGGCAGAAAGTGAAGAGGAGTTAAAAAGCCTCTTGATGAAAGTGAAAGAGGAGAGAGACAAGTTGGCTTAAAGCTCAACATTCAGAAAACGAAGATCATGGCATCCAGTCCCATCACTTCATGGGAAATAGTTGGGGAAACAGTGGAAACAGTGTCAGACTTTATTTTGGGGGGCTCCAATATCACTGCAGATGGTGACTGCAGCCATGAAATTAAAAGACGCTTACTCCTTGGAAGAAAAGTTATGACCAACCTAGATAGCATATTGAAAAGCAGAGACATTACTTTGCCGACTAAGGTCCGTCTAGTCAAGGCTATGGTTTTTCCATTGGTCATGTATGGATGTGAGAGCTGGACTGTGAAGAAGGCTGAGCGCCGAAGAATTGATGCTTTTGAACTGTGGTGTTGGAGAAGACTCTTCAGAGTCCCTTGGACTGCAAGGAGATCCAACCAGTCCATTCTGAAGGAGATCAACCCTGGGATTTCTTTGGAGGGAATGATGCTAAAGCTGAAACTCCAGTACTTTGGCCACCTCATGCGAAGTGTTGACTCATTGGAAAATACTCTGATGCTGGGAGGGATTGGGGGCAGGAAGAAGGGGACGACAGAGGATGAGATGGCTGGATAGCATCACAGACTCAATGGATGTGAGTCTGAGTGAACTCCGGGAGATGGTGATGGACAGGGAGGCCTGGCGTGCTGTGATTCATTAGGTTACAGAGTTGGACACGATTGAGCAACTGAACTGAACTACATTGAAGTGGAATAAAATAATTTGCTTTATTTTTCAAATAGAACAGAGAGAAAAGTATTATAATTTTTATTTCAATTTTAGGCTTTTAAAAATAATGTACTGTAACTAATGACAACTAACATTTGTGAGCCATTTGCATACATAAGGTGCTTTCACTTCTATTTCCTCACTGATACCTCTCAACCTAATGGTGATTACTTCCATTCACATATGAAGAAACTCAAATATGCAAAGTGACTTACAGTAAGTGCCAAAATTGGAAAGTTTCACAGGTCTTACAGTTCCAAATTCAAAGTGCATTTCAACCCCTTCGGGCTTCAAAGGAGGAGCTTCCACTGTATGTTAAATTTAAGATCAAGAATAATAAAGTCTTTCTATGGGCTTAAGGTCCTTCGATAAATGAACCCCTTTCTACTTTTTTTGCGAAGAAAGGAGTCATTACTATCTAACATGATATTTAATAGCATAAGCTCTAGAGGTGGAATACCTGGATTTGAAGTTATTAGCTTTGGGATGCCAGGAATATTATTTAACTCCTTTTGTGCTTCAAATTCTAATCTTTGAAATCAATGCAATAACAGCACTTATTCATGGGATTTATGTGACTTGTAAAGTATTCACCACAATATCTATCATATAGTCAATTTTCAAAATGTTATCATCACTATTATTATATTATATTATATTCTTATATTCATCACTATTATATTATTATATCATCACTTAATTCTGAATAATATTTATTATCTATTTAGTATTAATTGCATGTGGCACATTATCTTTGTGTCTTTTACTTTTCCAAGTATTCAATCCCTCAATGCAAATGTGACTACTCTTAATTTACAAATTAATATATTGAAGTTGAGAGTGCATGGTTAGGTAGCAAGTTCAAGGCTTCACTGGCAGTTATTCTGCTTAGGTTCACCTAATGTCAACCCTTGTTCTTTTCATCTCTATCTGCTGACTCTGTGATTGGGCAATTGGGCTGAATTTCACGTTTGCCTTAGTTTGGTAAAGTCTTAGTGATGGTGTGTACAGTGTTCCCAGAGGACAGAGAGCTATTCTCCCCCAGCATGGGATCAGAGCATCTTTGTGCTCAGCCAACACACCAACTGAACCAGGACTGCATGTGCTGCCCAAGTATTGTCCCAGGAGGAAGGCCACTGTTCACCTCTGGTTCTTTGATCATTTTATGCAACTCCAATAAGCCGCTGCTTTCAACAATGACTCTCTTACTTTAGCTAAAAGGAACATCAGTCTGAGAGTTATGCTGTGAGAATAATGAGCTTAATCTTTCCATCCCACCACTACCTCCATCCAATATACACAATTCTAGAAATCTAGTAGATGTTAAATAATAATATACTTGTTAATTTATATATTGAATTTATATATCATATCTTTTGTTTAGTAGTAAAAATCCTCACCATACAATTTACTTCCGAAGAGTTGTGAAGTGGTTAAGAGAAATGTCACTTACAGAACTGTAGAAATAACAGTAAAAACAATTGTGAAGGAATGGGAACAGAGTGGAGGTAGGGGGAGGTCTCTAAAGAGGGACCTTGGTTTAGGAGGTAGCATGACAGGTTTAGGAATAAAGATTAGAGTGGGTATAAAATCCCAGTACTTGTATGAATGAAGAAGGCCTTCTAGCTTCTTGTCCATTATGACCACAACGGGCACCCTCAGTTTCAAAACTTGGTCTAAAAGGCAAGAGTGCTCTGGATGATATTTTTGAACCAAGAATCTTTCCCAAGGTCAGGAACAGTGAGGTATACAGTCGAGCATTCCTAGGTATATTATGGGCACAATAAAGGACAGAAATGGTATGTACCTACGAGAAGCAGAGGATATTAAGAAGAGATAGCAAGACCCAGCAATCCCACTGCTGGGCATACACACTGAGGAAACCATAATTGAAAGAGACACATGTACCCCAATGTTCATTGCAGCACTGTTTATAATAGCCAGGACATGGAAACAACCTAGATGTCCATCAGCAGATGAATGGATAGGAAAGCTGTGGTACATATACACAATGGAGTATTACTCAGCCATTAAAAAGAATACATTTGAATCAGTTCTGATGAGATGGATGAAACTGGAGCCGATTATACAGAGTGAAGTAAGCCAGAAAGAAAAGCACCAATACAGTATACTAACACATATATATGGAATTTAGAAAGATGGCAATGATGACCCTGTATGCAGGACAGCAAAAAAGACACAGATGTGTATAGTGGACTTTTGGACTCAGAGGGAGAGGGAGAGGGTGAGATGATTTGGGAGAATGGCATTGAAACATATATAATGTCATGTAAGAATCGAATTGCCAGTCTATGTCCAATGCAGGATATGGCACGCTTGGGGCTGGTACATGGGGATGACCCAGAGAGATGTTGTGGGGAGGGGGGTGGGAGGGGGGTTCATATTTGAGAATGCATGTACACCTGTGGTGGATTCATGTCAATGTATGGCAAAACCAATACAGAATTGTAAAGTAAAATTTAAAAAAATAAATAAATAAATAAATAACTCAAAAAAAAAAAAAAAAAGAATACACAGAAGAAGTATACAAAAAAGATCTTCATGACCCAGATAACCATGATGGTGTGATCACTCACCTAGAGCCAGACATCCTGGAATAAGAAGTCAAGCGGGTCTTACGAAGCATCACTATGAACAAAGCTAGTGGAAGTGATAGAATTCCAGGTGAGCTCTTTCAAATCCTAAAAGATGATGCTGTGAAAGTGCTGCACTCAATATGCAGCAAACCTGTAAAACTCATCAGTGGCCACAAGACTGGAAAAGGTCAGTTTTCATTCCAAACACAAAGAAGGGAAATGCCAAATAATGCTCAAACTACCACATGACTGCACTCATCTCTGCTAGCAAATGATTGCTCAAACTCCTCCAAGCCAGGCTTCAACAGTATGTGAACTGAGAACTTCCAGATGTTCAAGCTGGATTTAGAAAAGGGAGAGGAACCAGAGATCAAATTGCCAACATCCATTGTATCACTGGAAAAACAAGAGAGTTCCAGAAAAACATCTACTTCTGCTTTATTGACTACACCAAAGCCTTTGACTGTGTGGATCACAACAAACTATGGAAAACTCTTCAAGAGATGGGAACAACAGACCACCTAACCTGCCTCCTGAGAAATCTGTATGCAAGTCAAGAAGCAACAGTTAGAACCAGACATGGGACAACAGACTGGTTCCAAATTTGGAAAGGAATACGTCGAGGCTGCATATTGTCACCCTGCTTATTTGACTTATATGCAGAGTACATCACGAGAAATGCTGGGCTGGATGAAGCACAAGCTGGAATCAAGATTGCCAGGAGAAACATCAATAATCTCAGATAAACAGATGACACCACCCTTTTGGCAGAAAGTGAAAAAGAACTAAAGAGCATCTTGATGAAAGTCAAACAGGAGAGTGGAAAAGTTGGCTTAAAACTCAACATTAAAAAACTAAGATCATGGCATCCTGTCCCATCGCTTCACAGCAAATTGGTGGGAAAACAAATGAAACAGTCAGAGACTTTATTCTGGGGGGCTCCAAAATCACTGCAGATAGTGAGTGCAGCCATGAAATTAAAATATGCTTGCTCCTTGGAAGAAAAACTATGACCAACCTAGACAGCATATTTAAAAGCAGAGACATTACTTTACCAACAAAGGTCCGTCTTGTCAAAGCTATGGTTTTCCAGTAGTCATGTATGGGGGTGGACTATTAAAAAAGTGAGGAAGAATTGATACTTTTGAACTGGGGTGTCAGAGAAGACTCTTGAGAGTCCCTTGGAGATCAAATCATTACATCCTAAAGGAAATCAGTCCTGAATATTCATTGGAAGGTGAAGCTGAAACTCAAATACTTTGATCAACTGATTTCTCTTCATTGGAAAAGACCTTGATGCTGGGAAAGATTGAAGGTGGGAGGAGAAGGGGACAATAGAGGATTAGATGGTTGGATGGCATCACAGACTCGAGGACATGAGTTTGAGTAAGCTCCAAGAGTTGGTGATGGGCAGGGAAGCCTGGTGTGCTGCAGTCCATGAGGTCACAAACAGCTGGACACGACTGAGTGACTGAACTGAACTGAGATATATTATATGGCTTTCACCTTTCATGTCATTCCTTCTCAAGGCACCAACACTAAATGTCAGGACATTGTTTGCTCTTTTCCAATCTGTACAATTTTCCAGTTTGTTTTATAGTCTTGACATATCTTTCCCTCTCTTTTCTAATAACTTATATTGCTTTCAAAGTTAGTTGCTTATCAAAAGTGATAATCACAAGTTCTTCAATAAATTAAAAAGAATTAAAGACAAAGAATACATAACAGCTAAACATTCACTATCTGCAGTTAGGGTTAGGGTGAAAATCTGTGTACCACAAAACAATAGATGTCAGTTGAAAATTTTCATTTAATATTTGTGTACATATTTGTAAGGAGACCAAAAAAAGTAGAAAAAATTACACCAAAATGAAATGACTGATAAAACATATCAAAATGCTAACAGTAGTTATTTTTATACCTATGACTTTCTCATATTTGCTAGAGTGTTGCTTTGGGTATAGTAACAGGAAGCTAGGAGGTATTAATATAACAGAAGACCAGAAGAAGCATATATCTCTACCTAAGGAGGTTATGAAATGACCTAGCTGTGGTCTCCCAAGCATTCTCAGACACTGGTTAGAACCATCCTTGGGGAGAACATTACTCAGTTTTAACCCTGCAGAAGATGCAAAGTTGTGTCAGATGGAGACTGCTACCCGACAAATATCTTTGCTGAAGACTGTCATACAGATCTTAGGCAATGCAGCTTCACTGGTTTGCATAATCCACCCCTTGCTCTGCAATGATCCACACATCTATACATGGTTAGGAGGAGCTTCTTTATGCTTCTTGTGAACCTCTCCACCTGAGGGTAAATTTAGATGAGGGAAGTTAGTAGGATGAGTTAACACCCATTGGTTCAGTTGATCTCAGGGTAGTGATGGGTAGAGATTTCTCATCTTCCCCTTCCTCCACTATCCATTCTAGATTCCCCCTCAACTATCATTGTTACAGGTCTTGTCAAATGGTATGACTCAAACCTTCATTCTTAAGTGGTTGGACCTTTGATAATATTCTTCTAAGGTTGCATGTGATACAGTTACAACTAGCATGAGAGTCATAACTGGCATGTGTAATTACAATTGGTGTGTGAGAATGAAGAGATGTCCAATTGGATCATGTAGGCCCCACATGTATTATTTCTTACCTCCTTTATGTATGAGCAACCCTCCCTCCTCCTGTTTATTAGGAGCAATCACTTCTTATACACAAAGAACAAAAAAAAGCAGTCATATATAACATTTCAGTGAGATCTTTGTTGTGTTCCTGGCAAGAGTGCTGTTGTGTTCCCTGGCAAGAGTGCTCCCTTCACACATCAGAATCACTAAACCTGCATAGCTTAGAACTGTCAGAACAAGAAATAAAAATTCCTGCTGTGAGACTGGGGTTGGGGAGGGGATGGCCACAACTTTATTTTATTCTTATGGTGGACTGATGCTGGATCAAATTGATTCTTATGACTTAATTTCAGCAAAACTCTATTAATGAATGGTCAGGAGGGCTGAAATGAGGGTTATGTAGTACTCTAGGGCCAAATAGTCTATTTCAGTAGGGCACAGTGATATTCCAGAAACTATTAGAAAGTTGTATAACTCTCTGCTGCAGGTAGCATGGTTCTGCTCTGGAAGTAGAACCCACACTATAGTTCTCCCACTAGAGCTTGCCATTAATTCTACCCTGAGTCTTTTTCTTAGATTAAAGTTTAATTAAAAGATGCTTACTCCTTGGAAGGAAAGTTATGACCAACCTAGACAGTGACATTACTTTGCCCACAAAGGCCCATCTAGTTAAGGCTATGGTTTTACCAGTAGTCATGTATGGATATGAGAGTTGGACTATAAAGAAAGCTAAGCACAGAAGAATTGATGCTTTCGAACTGTGATGTTGGAGAAGACTCTTGAGAGTCCCTTGGACTCCAAGGAGATCCACCCAGCCCATTCTGAAGATCAGCCCTGGGATTTCTTTGGAGGGAATGATGCTGAAGCTGAAAATCCAGCTCTGACTTGTAGAAAAGAGGAATCGATAGTGTATCCCTGTTTTAGAGAAATTCTAGCTCTTATTAGAGAGGGGTTGGCTATCTCATCAAGCTCTGGATCCTAACCCAAATTTTTCAGGGTACCAGCCCCCAGATAACCCTATCCTGTATTTAAGTGGCTGAGGTTTTCTCAACCAAGGTCCTGACCTTAGCATAACAGATCTCTCTGGACTGAGCATTTAAAATTCTCTGGCAGCCCATGGGGTCACAAAGAGTCAGACACGACTGAGTAACTGAGCACACAAGGAGCTCTTATATTAAGGTCTGATCTTACTTCTCCATTGTGCCCACTCTTCCACTATATGAAATAAGGGCCAAGAGCCCTGTGACTCTTATACATAATCTTTTTAACTGCCCTATTTTCATTATACCTCTGCCTCAATACAACTGATTAATAACCAGTCAACTCGTTGTCCCTCTAGAAATCCCTCAGTCATTGCAAAAGTGTTCTAGCCACAGTTTTGAAATGCCTGAATCATCTCACCATTAAGGTCATTCCCATCCACCAGGGCTTTTAAATGGTTAAAAGTTCTAGCCATTGGCCTATCACCTAGTAACAGGCTTTCCATACCCCACATCCACATGGGATGGAGTTCCTCTTGACAGCTAGGCAGTGAGTGGGCTAGTCCTTGAGCCCCATCTCACATACAATCTGATTTCTTAGGCCATTGTCAGCATTACTATACAGCTCTCCAGGAAAAAGATGCCAATGTGGAACCAAGCATGCAAGACATTTATTGGGGTAAAATTTCTGTGAGAGATAAGGAAAGAGGTAAGAGAAGAAGGAGTAGGCAGTGAAAACAATGATAAACTTATACAGGGGTATGATAGTGCGCTGATGCTAGAGGAAGTTCTTCCATGAAACCTCAGTTCTGCTTTCTTGAAGAACTTCGTCACCCATTGTTTTCTGTAGATATTGATTTGAATCTCTGATAGGAATAGGGTTTTAAACTATTTCCTTATATGTCATATCTGTTATGACTGCTAGGCACTATGTCTCCCCTGAGGGATATTTAGGCAAATTTGGAAGCCCAAAGTTTACGGTTTGAGTAGTCATAAACTTTACCAGACTAGGCTCATGTTTTCTTCGGCAAAACAATTTCCTCAAAGATTTAGAATCCAGGTTTGTTTCCTATCAAATTCACGTGCCAACAGCTCCACCCATATGTTATTTTCTGGATACAACACACAGGTTTATGTTTCCTTGCTGCCTTGCTCCCATGCCTCTGCTTTACCTTAATTGCTTCCACTGAGGTCATCTGAATACAAGCTTGACTGAGAAGTCCCTGTCTCAATATGCTCTTTGAAGCAGGGCTAGGTCCTTTTGCTTGAAAATTCTTCATGAGAGACATTTGAACAATAAGAGTCCTTTTCTTGCTATCTGATGTACAAAGGCTTTTCTAAACCTGCAAGGTTCCAAATGAAGTTTGGCTTTCTTTTAACCTCTGTTGACTAATCTATTGATTATTGACTTAGTTAGATTTTCTTCCCTGTTTTACCTTGTTAAAAGCATCATGTAGCAGCCAACACAGGAAATTTTTACTCTTTCCAAATATTTCCCTTAAAGCTTTAGGCTAGTAAGCTCCCATCCTGCCTTCCAATCTATCACAGGCAACTGACTTAACAAATATTTTACCACAACATCCAAGGATGACAGATTTCAAGCTTAACTGCTAAGATAATACCACATAGTTTGGGTTTCTCTTATGGACAGAATATGAGTTCAAAGTATGAATTTTAGATAATAATAAGGGTGAACTAACAAAAAAAATCAAAACAATCCAGTGACTTAAGAATTATACAAGTTTCTGTCTTTTTTATGAAACATTCTAGAGAGGGTATTTGACATAGATAAGCAATTGATATTAGTTCTACCATCTTCAACATGATGGCTCTGATCATCATCTTCTCAAGACTAAAGAGCATCAAGGTACATGCATAGAAGTCTAAAAGAGGCATAAATAATTTCTGCTCATGTAATATTTGGGGAATTTATTTATGTAAGATAATTCCAAGGGGCTTACAGGACTGTATTGCTACACTCATAGCTTATTTACAATTCTATCAGTATGAAAGAAAATAAGAATGTATTCCCACTGATAGCTCACTCTAACAGTTTCAGCTATTTCAATTTATTTTCTCTTCAAATCCAACATGTCCATAACAGAACTCATTATTTTCTCCCATATTCAGCTCTTCATTCTGCTTTTTGTACATCTGTTAATGGCATCACCATTCTTCTAATTATCCCTTCCCAACGTATTGGAGTAATGGTTGGCTATTTCTTCACTTTTGTTATCCATATCCAACTGAATATCAATAAATTACTTGTTTTTCTTGATTGGTACCCTCCATATCATTCTATTTTTTCTGTTTCCAAACCACCAATTTATGTCATTCCTCATTACTACTTAACTCAATTATTGTGATGACTTTCTGAGTTGTCTGAACAACTCCATATGTTTTCCAATTTTCCAAATAACCTGATGAATTAGCTTTCCAAAGCATATCTCTGAACTATTAGTTTTATGTCCAACAGTTTTTAAGAGCCTATACAAAAGTATATACCCTTTAATCTGCTATGCAATCTGATTATATACCTTTTAATCTGCTATCCAATCTTGTATTCTAGGTCTTTGGCTTTTATTCCAAAAAGATTACCTGCCAATGCCCACCACTCCCCCCCATACATGTGCTTTTTTCCACTTCCAAGCTTTTGCTAATCCTATCATATACTATGAAATTCACTTTTCCCCTATTTTTAAAGATAGCATAGTCTCTGGAGACCTGATTTCTAATCTCAGTCTCACCACTAGTACATTGACTTTGACAAGATATCTAATATTTCTGTTTCATCACTTTTAAAAATGAGAATGAAAACACCCACTTCTTAAGGCTGTTTTTAGAATAAATACAATTAAATTCAATAAAGTGCCTATGGGGACTAATAGTAGATTAACTGAAGCAGAAGAATGGATGAGTGAGCTGGAAGACAGAACAGTGGAAATAATTGCTGAAGAGCAAAATAAAGGAAAAGGAATGAAAAGAATTGAGGATAGCTTTCAGAGACCTCTGGAACAATATTAAACATGCTAACATTCCAGTTATAGGGGTCTCAGGGGAAGAATAGAAAAAAGAAAGTCAATGAGAAAATTTTTGAAGAGATTATAGTTGAAAACTTACCCAGCATGGAAAAGGAAACAATCAGCTCCAAGAAGTTCAGAGAGTTCCATACAGGATAAACCCAAGGAGAAACACATTGAGACACATATTAATCAAGTTAACAGAGCTTAAACACAAAGAAAGAATATTAAAAGCATCAAAAGAAAAGCAACAAGTAACATACAAAGGAAAATCCATATGATTAACAGCTGATCTTGGAAACTCTGCAGCCAGAAGGGAATGACAAGATATGTTTAAAGTACTTAAACAAAAAACATACAGCCCAGATTACTCTATCCAACAAGGATCTCATTCAAAATTAATGGAGAAATCAAAAGCTTTACAGACAAGCAAAAGTTAAGAGAATCTAGTGCCACCAAACCAGTTTTAAACAATTATTATAGGGACTGGTGGTTCAGACAGTAAAGCATCCACCTGCAATGCAGAACAAATGTGTTCGATCCCTGGGTTGGGAAGATCTCCTGGAGGAGCATATGGCAACCCACTCCAGTATTCTTGCCTTTCCCATGGACAGAGGAATCTGGCAGGCTACAGTCCATTGGGTCACAAAGAGTTGGACATGACTGTGTGACTAAGTACAACACATATAGGCAATAAATACAAGAGAAAGGAAATACCTACAAAAACAAACCCAAACAATTAAGAAAATCCCAACAGGAACATATATATCAATAATTACTTTAAATGGAAATGTACTAAGCCCTCCAACCAAAAGACACAGACTGGCTGCATGGATACAAAAATAAGACTCATACATACGCTGTCTACAAGAGACTCACTACAGACCTAGACACACATACAAACTGAAACTAAAAGGATGGAAAAAGATACTCCATGCAAATGGAAATCAAAAGAAAGCTGGAGTGTCAATTCTCATGTCAGACAAAACAGACTTTAAAATAAATAATATTACGATAGATAAAGAAGGACACTACATAATGATCAAGGGACCAATCCAAGAAGATATAACAATTGCAAATAACAGTGCACCAAAAATAGGAGCTTCTCAATACATAAGGCAAATGCTAACAGACATAAGGGGAAATTGACAGCAACACAATAATAGTAGGGGACTTTAAAAGCCCACTAACACCAATGGAAAGATCATCAAAGCAGAAAATTAATAAGGAAATAAAAACCTTAAATGAAACATTAGACTAAATGGACCTAATTGATATCTTCAGAACTTTCCACCCAAATTCAGAATATACTCTCTTCTCAAATGCACATGGAACATTCTACAGGATAGACCACATCTTGGGTCACAAATCAAACGTCAGTAAATTCCAAAGAATTGAAATCATATCAAGCATCTTTTCTGACCACTATGCTATGAGACTAGATATCAATTACAGGAAAAATAAAAAACCATAAAAAACACAAACACAGGGAGATTAAATGATATGTTTCTAAATAACCAACCGATTACTGAAGAAAATCAAAAGGGAATAAAGAAATTTCTAGAAACAAATGACAATGAAAACACGACAATGCAAAATCTATGGGATGCAGCAAAAACAGTTCTAAGGGGGAAATTTATAGCATTACAATCCTAATTCAAGAAACAAGAAAAACATCGAATAGACAAGATAAATTTACACCTAAATCAACTGGGAAAAGAAGAAGAAAAAAACCTAAAAGTTAGTAGAAGGAAAAAAACCTAAAAGTTAGTAGAAGGCAAAAAATCATAAAGATCTAAGCAGAAATAAATGAAAAAGAAATGAAGGAAACAATAGCAAAAATTAATAAAATAAGTTGGTTCTTTGAGAAGATAAAAAATTGTCAAAGCATCAGTCAAACTCACCAAGTAAAAAAAAGAAGAATCAAATCAACAAAATTAGAAATGAAGAAGGAGAAGTTACAACAGACGATACAGAAAACCAAAGGATTATAAGAGACTACTATGAACAACTATATGCAAATAAAATGGACAACCTGGAGAAATGTACAGATTCTTAGAAAAGTTCAATCTTCCAAGACAGAACCAGGAAGAAATAGAAGCTATGAACAAGCCAACTACAAGCACTGAAACCGAAACTGCGAACAAAAATCTCCCCAAAAAACAAAAGCCCAGGACCAGATGGCTTCACAGTGAATTCTATCAAACATTTAAAGAAGAGCTAATCCCTAGCCTTCTAAAGCTCTTCCAAAAAATTGAAGAGAAAGGAACACTTCCAAACTCATTTTATGAGGCCACCATCACCCTAATACCAAAACCAGACAAAGACAACACAGAAAAAGAAAACTGCAAGCCAACATAACTGATGAACATAAATGCAAAAATCCTAATAAAATTCTAGCAAACAGAATCCAACAACACATTAAAAAGATAATACAGGGGCCCATTTGTTTATTTTTGCTTTTATGTCCAATATTCTAGTTCTAATGTGGTGGGTGAAACTGGAGTTTATTATACAGAGTGAAATAAGCCAGAAAGAAAAACACCAATACAGTATACTAATGCATATATATGGTATTTAGAAAGATGGTAACGATAACCCTGTATGCAAGACAGCAAACGAGACACAGATGTATAGAACCGTCTTTTGGACTCTGTGGGAGAGGGAGAGGGAGATGGTGGGATGATTTGGGAGAACGGCATTGAAACACGTATAATATCATATATGAAATGAATCGCCAGTCCAGGTTCGATGCATGATACTGGATGCTTGGGGCTGGTGCACTGGGACGACCCAGAGGGATGATACGGGGAGGGAGGAGGGAGGGGGGTTCAGGATGGGGAACACATATATACCTGTGGCGGATTCATGTTGATGTATGGCAAAACCAATACAATATTGGAAAGTAATTAACCTCCAATTAAAATAAATAAATTTATATTTTTTTAAAAAGATAATACATTATGATCAAGATGGGTTTATCCCAGGGATACAAGGATATACATGAATCAATCAATGTGATACACTGTATTAACAATACAAAAACTATATGATAATCTCAACAGGTGCAGGAAAAGCTTTTGACAAATTTCAAAACTCACTTATATATTTAAAAAAAAAACTTCAAAAAATGGGTATAGAAGGGACATACCTCAACGTATTAAGTCCATATATGATAAACGCACAGCAAACATTATTCTCAGTAGTGAGTAACTGAAAGCATTCCCTCTAAGATCAGGAACAAGATAAGAGTGCCCACTCTCACCACTACTATTCAACACAGTTTTGGAAGTCTTAGGCATGGCAATCAGAGAAGACAAAGAAATAAAAGGAATCCAGATTGGAATATAAGTAAAACTCTCATTGTTTGCAGATGACATGATACTATACATAGAAAACCCTAAAGATATCATCAAACAATTGCTAGAGCTAATAAGTGAATTTAGCCAAGTGGCAGGATACGAAATCAATACACAGAAATCAATTTTATTGCTATACACTAACAATGAAATATCAGCAAAAGAAGTTAGGGAATTAATCCCATTTGCATTGCAACAAAAAGAATAAAATACCTAGGAATAAACCTACCTAAGGAGACAAATGGGGGAATCCCTCGTGGTTCAAATACTAAAGAATCTTCCTGCAATACAGGAGACCCAGGTTTGATCCCTGGGTTGGGAAGCTTCCCTGGAAGAGGAAATGGCTACCCACACCAGTATTCTTGCCTGGAGAATCCCATGGACCGAGGAGGCTGGCAGGCTACACTCCATGGGTTCACAAAGAGTCAGACATGACTGAATGACTCAGCACAAAAGGAATAATTATGTAAAGCAAATTACACATGTCAGGTTCATAATAATATCTCAATAAATTACATACTTAAGCATCTCAAAAATTCATTACCATATGTGAAATAGATAGCCAATGGGAATTTGCTGCCTGACTCAGGTAATTCAAACAGGGGCTCTGTAACAACCTAGAGTGATGTAATTGCTATGGAAGAGGGAGAATGTTTAAGTGGGAGCGGACATAGGTAAACCTATGCCTGATTCATGTTGATGTTTGGTAGAAATCAACACAATAGTCTAAGGCAATTATTCTTCAATTAAAAGTTAATTTAAAAAATAAAGTGCCTATCAGTTCAGTTCAGTTCAGTCGCTCAGTCGTGTCCGACTCTTTGCGACCCCATGAATCAAAGCACGCCAGGCCTCCCTGTCCATCACCATCTCCCGGAGTTCACTCAGACTCACGTCCATCGAGTCCGTGATGCCATCCAGCCATCTCATCCTCTGTCGTCCCCTTCTCGTCCTGCCCCCAATCCCTTCAGCATCAGAGTCTTTTACAATGAGTCAACTCTTCTCATGAGGTGGCCAAAGTACTGGAGCTTCAGCTTTAGCATCATTCCTTCCAAAGAAATCCCAGGGCTGATCTCCTTCAGAATGGACTGGTTGGATCTCCTCGCAGTCCAAGGGACTCTCAAGAGTCTTCTCCAACACCACAGTTCAAAAGCATCAATTCTTCGGTGCTCAGCCTTCTTCACAGTCCAACTCTCACATCCATACATGACCACAGGAAAAACGATCGCCTTGACTAGACGGACCTTAGTCGGCAAAGTAATGTCTCTGCTTTTGAATATGCTATCTAGGTTGGTCATAAGTTTTCTTCCAAGGAGTAAGCGTCTTTTAATTTCATGGCTGCAGTCACCATCTGCAATGATTCTGGAGCCCAAAAAAATAAAGTCTGACACTGTTTCCACTGTTTCCCCGTCTATTTCCCATGAAGGGACTGGATGCCATGATCTTCGTTTTCTGAATGTTGAGCTTTAGGCCAACTTTTTCGCTCTTCTCTTTCACTTTCATCAAGAGGCTTTTTAGCTCCTCCTCACTTTCTGCCGTAAGGGTGGTGTCATCTGCATATCTGAGGTTATTGATATTTCTCCCAGTAATCTTGATTCCAGCTTGTGTTTCTTCCAGTCCAGCGTTTCTCATGATGTACTCTGCATAGAAGTTAAATATGCAGGGTGACAATATACAGCCTTGACGTACTCCTTTTCCTATTTGGAACCAGTCTGTGGTTCCATGTCCAGTTCTAACTGTTGCTTCCTGACCTGCATACAGATTTCTCAAGAGGCAGGTCAGGTGGTCTGGTATTCCCATCTCTTATAGATAATATGTATTCAATTAAGGTCAATTTCATTTTCTCTATTGAAATTTTGCCTATTTTCATTATTACCTCCTCCATTAAGTCTATTGCACTAATTACATTATTGCTAGTCTTGTCACAGATAAATTCCCAAATATCAACCTGCTTGTATAGTTGGATTCTCTCTGTTACACCTCTTCTATTGCCACAAGATAACATCCTGGGTCTTCCAATGGTCCAGGGTGAATAAGAGACATACAGAATAGATCTAAATAATATCAATAGCTTGGAAGAAATCCAACCAAGACCTGGGTCTAATTAAATCCTAATCAACTTGTAAATGAGGGTAGGATAATAAATGATTTGTCATCTTAGGTCACTGAGTTTGGAGTGGTTTTCTATGAAGAATTGTTATAACAAAACTTATAGCCTTACATTTTAATATTTAACATAGTACACTCAACAAATATGCAATAAACTGTACAAAATTTAAGTAAATAACAACTGTAATCACAATACTGGTAACTGTGTACCCTCAAATGAAAATTATATTAGAAAAAAATAATTTTATAAGATCCTCAGGTTTTTCATTTTCAGAAACTGCTGATACAAAACCAGCAACTTGGATGAGACAAGATGGTGGAGTAGGGAGTTTTGGGGCTTGCCTCTTCCCATGGACATAAGCCATAATTACAACTACATATAGAGAAACTTCCTCGGAGAATAACATGAAGACAAATAGAAGAGATTGTCCACAACTAAAGATAGAACAGAAAAGCTACAGAGACATATTATGGCCAGGCCCCATACCCACAGTGCTGCAATTCATCAGCAGGAGGGATATCACAGCCTTGGAGGTTCTCCCTAAAAACCAAAGGCTCTAAATCCTGCATTGGGTTCCTAAGCTCAGATGACTTGTCCTGGGAAGATGAGCCTCTGAGCAACTAGCTTTGAAAATGAAAGACTGTTACCTGTGGGTGAGTCAGAGGGCTATAGGAAACCAAGACTCTACACTCGAAGGATGCATGCAAAAACTGACTTCCTTCTAGTCCCAGAAGAGAGGCAACAGTCTGAAAAATGAAGGTCATACATGCTGGAGACCCACTGACTAAGTTTAGGGTATGTTCCAGACAAGCATGGAGCTGTTGGAACTTTCTCTGGGAAAAGAGAAGCTGGTGGGCCTCAGTTTGGGTATACATGTATGTTGAGGAGTTGTGGGGGTAGCTCCTCCTCTACCTAGATGGCCTGGTATAAGAGGTACCATTTCTGAATCTCTTCATCTAACCTTAGTACCATATGCCTCATACCAGGTTCACCTGCAGACCCAACAGAATTAGCATCCCTCCAAAAAATTCCAGGAAAACTTTATAGACCAGACAGAATGGCATGACATATTTAAATTATTGAGTGAAAAAAAAAAAAAAAACTTTGTAACCAAAATACTCTGTCTGACAAGGTTATTAGGAATTGAAGGAGAAATAAAAAGTTTCCCAGACAAGCAAAAGTTAGAGGATTTCACAACCATTAAATTGAGCTCATACAAAAAAAGTCAAAGTGCACGTTTTAAATAGAATAAAAGACCACACTAGAAATATAAAAATTACAAAAGCAAATGTTTCCTTTGTTGTTATTGTTGTTTAGTCACTAAGTCATGTCTAACTCCTTTTGCAACCCTATGGTCTATAGCTATCCAGTCTTCTCTGTCCATGGAATTTCCCAGGCAAGAATACTGTAGTGGGTTGCTATTTCCTCCTCCAGGGGATCTTCCTGACCCAAGGATCAAACTTACGCCTCCTGCATTGGCAGGAGGATTCTTTACTGCCCATATATATCCTTAGCAAAGGCAAAAATAAGAGTAAAAGTAGTGGATCAACAACCTATATAAATATGTTATAAAGGCTAAAAGACAAAGCTGGTAAAATCTTATATATCAACAATGATTAGTTAAGGAATACACAAAATAAAAAGATGTAAAAGATGACATCAAAAACATAAAATGCTGGTGGTTAGGAATAAAAATGTGGTGTTTTTAGAACATGCTTAAACTTAAGCAACCATCAAATTAAATTGACAACTACATACATTGTTTGTTATATAGGAACTTCATAGTAACCCCAAACCAAAAATAAATAATGTGTGCATGCTCAGTCGTTCAGTCATCTCTGACTCTTTGCAACCCCATGGAATGTAGCCCACCAGGTTCCTCTGTGCATGGAATTTTCTAGGCAAGAATAATGGAGTGGGTAGTCATGTCCTACTCCAGAGGATCTTCCTGACTTAGAGATCAAAATTGTGTTATATAGCATCTCCTGAATGGCCAGGTGAATTCTTTACCACTGAGCCAACTGGGAAGCCCCAAAACAAATAATAGATATGCAAAAAATAAAGATAAAGAAATGTTAACATAATGCTAGAGAAAATCATCAAATCATAAGGGAAGAAAGCAAGAGAAGAAAAAAGGATAAAAGAAGAACAACAAAAATAACCAGAACACAATTAACAAAATGGTAATAAGTAAAAAGTTCAGTTCAGTTCAGTCACTCAGTCATGTCCAACTCTGTGTGACCTCAGGAATGCAACGTGCCAGGCTTCCCTGTCCATCACCAACTCCCAGGGTTTGCTCAAACTCATGTCCACTGAGTCAGTGATGCCATCCAACCATCTCATCCTCTGTCATCCCCTTCACCTCCTGCCTTCAATCTTTCCCAGCACCAGGGTCTTTTCCAGTGAGTCAGTTCTTCACATCAGGTGGCCAATGTATTGGAGTTTCAGCTTCAACATCAGTCCTTCCAATGAATATTCAGGACTGATTTTCTCTAGGAAGGACTGTTTGGATCTCCATGTAGTCCAAGGGACTCACAAGAGTCTTCCCCAACACCACAGTTGAAATGTCAACTTTTTTGGCTCTTAGCTTCTTTATAGTCCAACACTCACATCCATACATGACTACTGGAAAAACCATAGCCTTGACTAGATGGACCTTTGTGGACAAAGTAAGGTCTCTGCTTTTTAACATGCTGCCTGTGTTGGTCATAACTTTCCTTCCAAGGAGTAAGCGTATTTTAATTTCATGGCTGCAATCACCATCAGCAGTGATTTTGGAACCTCAGAAAATAAAGTCTGCCACTGTTTCCACTGTTTCTTCATCTATTTGCCATGAAGTGATGGGACCAGATGCCATGATCTTTGTCTTCTGAATGTTGAGCTTTAAGCCAATGTTTTTGCTCTCTTCTTTCACTTTCATCAAGAGCCTTTTTAGTTCTCCTTCACTTTCTGCCATAAGTGTGATGTCAACTGCATATCTGAGGTTATTGATATTTCTCCCAGCAATCTTGATTCCAGCTTGTGCTTCATCCAGCCCAACATTTCTTATGATGTACTCTGCATATAAGTTAAATAAGCAGGGTGACAATATACAGCCTCGACGTACTCCTTTTCCTATTTGGAACCAGTCTGTTGTTCCATGTATAGTTCTAACTGTTGCTTCCTGACCAGCATTCAGATTTCTCAAGAGGCAGATCAGGTGGTCTACTATCCCCAAGTCTTGAAGAATTTTCCACAGTTTCTTGTGATCCACACAGTCAAAGGCTTTGGCAGTCAATAAAACAGAAATAGATGTTTTTCTGGAACTCTCTTGCTTTTTCCATGATCCAGCAGATGTTGGCAATTTGATCTCTGGTTCCTCTGCCTTTTCTAAAACCAGCTTGAACATCTGGAAGTTCACAGTTCATGCACTGCTCAAGTCTGGTTTGGAGAATTTTGAGCATTACTTTACTAGCATGTGAGATGAGTGCAATTGTGTCGTAGTTTGAGCATTATTTGGCATTGCCTTTCTTTGGGATTGGAATGAAAACTGACCTTTTCCAGTCCTGTGGCCACTGCTGAGTTTTCCAAATTTGCTGGCATGTTGAGTGCAGCACATTCAGCACATCATCTTTTAACATTTGAAATAGCTCAACTAGAATGCCATCACCTCCACTAGCTTTGCTTGTAGTGATGCTTCCTAAGGCCCACTTGACTTCACACTCCAGGATGTCTGGTTCTAGGAGAGTGATCACATCATCATGATTATCTGGGTCATGAGGATCTTTTTTGTGCAGTTCTTCTGTGTATTCTTGCCACCTCTTCCTAATATCTTCATCTTCTGTTAGGTTCATACTATTTCTGTCCTTTATTGAGCCCATTTTGCATGAAATGTTCCTTGGTATCTCTGATTTTCTTGAAGAGATATCTAGGCTTTCCCACTCTATTGCTTTCCTCTATCTGAGGAAGGTTTTGTTATCTCTCCTTGCTATTCTTTGGAACTCTGAATTCAAATTGGCTTATCTTTCCTTTTCTTCTTTGCTTTTGGCTTCTCTTCTTTTCACGGCTATTTGTAAGTCCTCCTCAGACAGCCATTTTGCTTTTCTGCATTTCTTTCTCTCGAGGATGATCTTGCTCCCTGTCTCCTGTACAATGTCACAAACATCCGTCCATAGTTCATCAGGCACTTTGTCTATCAGATCTAGTTCCTTAAATTTATTTCTGACTTCCACTATATAATCGTTAGGGATTTGATATAGGTCATATCTGAATGGTCTAGTGGCTTTCCCTAGTTTCTTCAATTTAAGTCTGAATTTGGCAATAAGGAGTTTATGATCTGACCCACAGTCACCTCCCAGTCTTGCTTTTGCTGATTTTATAAAGCTTTTCCATCTTTGGCTGCAAAGAATATAATCAATCTGATTTTGGTGTTGACCATCTGGTGACATCCATGTGTAGAGTCTTCTCTTGTGTTGTTGGAAAAGGGTTCTTGACTTCCTACTTTTGCATTCTGGTCCCATATAATGAAAAGGACTTTTTTTTTTTTTTTTTTTTGGTGTTAGTTCTAAAAGGTGTTGTAGGTCTTCACAGAACTGTTCAACTTTAGCTTCTCCAGCATTACTGGTTGGGGCATAGACTTGGATCACTGTGATACTGAATAGTTTGCCTTGGAAGAGAACAGAGATTATTCTGTCATTTTTGAGATTGCATCCAAGTACTGCATTTCAGACTCTTTTGTTGACCATGATGGCTATTCCATTTCTTCTAAGGGATTCTTGCCCACAGTAGTAGATATAATGGTCATCTGAGTTAAATTCACCAATTCCAGTCCATTTTAGTTTACTGTTGATGTTCACTCTTGCCATCTCCTGTTTAATCACTTCCAATTTCATTGATTCAAGGACCTAACATTCCAGGTTCCTATGCAATATTGGTCTTTATAGCATTGGACCTTGTTCCCATCATCTGTCACATCTACAACTGGGTGTTGTTTTTGCTTTGGATTTATCTCTTCATTCTTTCTTGAGTTATTTCTCCACTGATCTCCAGTAGTATATTAGCCCCTACCTACCTGGGGAATTCATCTTTCAGTGTCCTATCTTCTTGCCTTTTCATAGTGTCCATGGGGTTCTCAAGGTAGGAATATTGAAGTGGTTTGCCATTCCCTTCTCTAGTGGACCACATTTTGTCAGAATTCTCCACCATGGCCTGTCCTTCTTGGGTGGCCCTACACTGCACGGGTTAGTTTCATTGAGTTAGACAAGGCTGTGGTCCAGTAAAAAGTTATCAATGATTATTTTAAATGTAAATGAACTAAATGCTCCAATCAAAATACAGAGGATGGCTTAATGTATATATTAAAAAGACACATATATATGTTGCCTACAAGGGAATCACTTCAGAGCTAGTGACACAATAGACTGAAACTGAGAGGATTAAAAAAAAAAATGGTTTTCCTTGCAAATGAAACCAAAAAGAATTCGTGGGTAGCAATATTACATCAGAAAAAAAATAAACTTTAAAGCAAAGACTGAATTAAGAGACAAATAAGGACAAAACAGTGATACAAGGATCAATCCAAGAAGAACACATAACATTCACAAAGATATATATATATGCAACATAGGAATACCAAATGCATAAGAAAATATTAACAAACATAAATGGAGTTATTGCCAGTAATAGAATTGTAGAGGACTTCAATAGCCTGCTTACATCAATGGGTAGATCATTTAGACAGAAAATCAATAAGGAAACATTGGCATTAAATGACACCTTTTTCCAGACGGACCTAATACATATATTAGACATTCACTCAGAAACAACAGAATACACATTCTTGTAAGTGCATGCAACACATTCTCCAAAATAGATCACACATTAGGCAACAAAAGAGTCTCAATAAATTTAAGACTGAAATCATATCATGCATCTCTCACCACAACTGTATAAGCCTAAAAATCAGCTTCAAGAAAAAAGCTTAAAAAAATGTAGAGTCTAAACAGCATGTTACTAAACAACCAATGAATCACTGAAAAAAAATCAGAGGACCAAAAATGCCTGGAGACAAAAGTGGAACCATAATATTTCAAAATCAATGTGTTGGAGCAAAGGCAGTTCTAAGAAGGAAATCTACAGCAATAAAAGTCTATCTTATTTGAGAAAAATCTCAAGTAAGTAATCTAATCTTATACTTTTTTAAAAAGCTATAAAAAGAAGAACAAACAAGGCCCAAAGTTAGAAGAAGGTAGAAAATAATTAAATCAGATTGGACACAAATGAAATAGTTTAAAAGGTAGAAAAAAATCAATAAATCTGAGCTAGTTCTTTGAAAAGAAAAACAAAATTGATAAACATTTAGAAAGACTCATTTAAGAAATAAAGAGAGAAGGCTCAATTAAATAAAATCAGAAATGAATGAGAAGTTACAACCAACACTATGAAATAAAAAATATTATAAGAGATTACTACAAAAGCTTTATGCTGACAAACTGGAAAACCTAGAAGAAATGGATAAATTCCTAGAAACATATAATCTACCAAGACTGAATCAGAAAGAAATAGAAAATATGAACATACCGTTGCTACTACTCAAAATGAATCAGTAATTTTAAAACTCCCAACAAAGATAAGTCCAGGACCAGACTGTTTCACAGGTGAATTCTACAAAACATTTAAAGAATATTTACTACTTATCCTTTGCAAGGTTGCCCAAAGTATTAAAGAGAATGGAATGCTTTAGAACTCATTTTGCAAGGGTGGCATCACATGCCACCTAGAGAAAAACACCACATGCACACACACAAAATAACAAGCCAATATCACTGGTGGACATAGATGCAAAAATAAGCCTCTACAAAATATTACCAAACTGAATTCAATGATACATTAAAAGGGTCATGCACCATAATCAAGTAGGATTTATTACAGGGATACAATGATGAATTAATATCCAAAGTCAATCAACATGACACACCACATTAACAAACTGAAGGATAAAAATCATATTATCATCTTGGTAGATGCAGAAAAAGGTTTTGACAAAATTCAACATCATTTTATGATTAGAAACCTCTCTGCAAAGTAAGTATAGAGGGAACATTCTCAATATGATAAAGGCCACATACTTAAAGCCAACATCATAGTCAATGGTGAAAAGTTGCAAGATCTCTAAGATCAGAAACAAGACAAGGATGCTCACTCTCAGTACTTTTATTTAACATAGCATTGCAATTCCTATCCATAGCAGTGAGACAAGAAAAAACAATAAAATGTATCCAAACTGGAATAGAAATTGTAAACCTCACTGTTTGCAGGTAATATGATGCTATATGTAGAAAATCTTAAAGATACCACTAAAAAAATATTAAAATTGATCACTGAATTCAGGAAAGTTTCACAGGACAATCCTAATATGGAAATTTGTTGAATTTTTATACACTATCAAGAAATTTTCAGAAATATAAGTTAAGAAAATAATCCCATTGACAATCACATCAAAAGGAATAATACCAAGAATAAAACTAACTGAGGCAAAGACCTATACTTGGAAAATTATATTTCAATGATGAATGAAATTAAAGAAGACACAAACAGATGGAAAAATATACCTTGTTCATTTATTGGAAAAATAAATACTGTTTAAATGATCATACTACCCAAGGAAACCTACAGATTCAGTGAAAGCCATATCAAAATACCAATAGTATTTTTCAGAGAACTAAAATAAATAATTCTAAAATTTGTATGGAACAACAAAAGACTCAGATAGCCAAAGAAATCTTGAGAAAAAAAGAACAAAGTTGGAGGTATCATGCTCTTTGCATTCAAAGTACCTACAAAGCTATAGTTATCAAAACAGACTAGTACTGACTCAAAAACAGGCACATCAATCAATGGATCACAGAAATGAACTCACAAGTATATGGCTAATTTTTTTTTTTTGTATATGGGTAATTAATCATGGTACAGGAAGCAAGAATATACAGGAGTGAAAAGAAAGCCTCTTCAATAAATGATGTTGGTAAAACTGGACAGCTACATGTATAAGAATCAAATTGGATCATTTTCTTACAACATATATAAAATAAACTAAAAATGGATTTAAGATTAAATATGACTGGAAATCTTAAAACTGCAAGAAGAAAACAGCCAGTATGTTCTTTGAATTCAGCCTTAGCAACTTGGGGGCTGGTGGGATAGGGATCTATCACCTTTCATAGGGAAACAAAAGCAAAAAATAATCAAATGGGGCTACCTGAAACTAAAAACTTTGCTTTTCAGTTCAGTTCAGTTCATTTCAGTTGTTCAGTCGTGTCCGACTCTTTGCGACCCCATGAATTGCAGCATGCCAGGCCTCCCTGTCCATCACCAACTCCCGGAGTTCACTCAGACTCATGTCCATCGAGTCCGTGATGCCATCCAGCCATCTCATCCTCAGTCGTCCCCTTCTCCTCCTGCCCCCAATCCCTCCCAGCATCAGAGTCTTTTCCAATGAGTCAACTCTTCGCGTGAGGTGGCCAAAGTACTGGAGTTTCAGCTTTAGCATCATTCCTTCCAAAGAATTCCCAGGGTTGATCTCCTTCAGAATGGACTGGTTAGATCTCCTTGCAGTCCAAGGGACTCTCAAGAGTCTTCTCCAATACCACAGTTCAAAAGGATCAATTCTTCGGCACTCAGCTTTCTTTATAGTCCGACTCTCACATCCATACATGACTGTTAGAAAAACCATACCCTTGACTAGATGGACCTTTGTGGACAAAGTGATGTCTCTGCTTTTTAATATGCTATCTAGGTTGGTCAAAACTTTCCTTCCAAGGATTAAGCATCTTTTAATTTCATGGGTGCAATCACCATTTGCAGTGATTTTAGAGCACCCCCAAAATAAAGTCAGCCACTGTTTCCACTGTTTCTCCATCTATTTGCATCTTAGTTTTCTGAATGTTGAGCTTTAAGCCAACATTTTCACTCTCCTCTTTCATTTTCACCAAGAGGCTCTTTAGTTCTTCTTCACTTTCTGCCATAAGGGTGATGTCATCTGCATATCTGAGGTTATTGATATTTCTCCTAGCAATCTTGATTCCAGCTTGTGCTTCCTCCAGCTCAGGATTTTTCAGTGACTAAAAAACAATCTGTTCAATCCTTAAGTCATGTCCTACTCTTTGTGACCCCATGAACTACAGTACACCAGGCTTCCCTGTCCTTCCACCATCTCCTGAAGTTTGTTCCAACTCATGTCCATTGAGTCGATGATGATGTCCATCTCATCCTCTGTCACTCCCTTCTCCTCCTGCCCTCACTCAATCTTTCCCAGCATCAGGGTCTTTTCTAATGAGCTGGCTCTTTGCATCAGGTGGCCAAAGAACTGGAGCTTCAGCTTGAGCATCAGTCTTTTCAATGAATACTCAGGGTTGATTCTCTTTAGGACTGACTGGTTTGATTTCCTGTACCCCTTTACCTAGGTCCAAATAATTCCTTTTTTTTTCCTCAGTGGAAAATGATGTTTTTTAAAGTTAGACATATCTGTGTTTGCATCCCAGCTCTTACCTGTATATTAAATGTGTGACCTAGGGAGGGTAATTTAAACTCTATGAGAAAATAATCCATATTCCATGGACTAATTTATAATTTGAATTTAAATATGAAAGTATGTTACAAGTATCTGTAATTGCATCTGGTATATGGTATACAAGGAGGTAAATAAAAAAAAATACCATTGTTATTTTGTTGTGAGAACTTCATAAAACTTCAAACTGCAGTTAAAACTGAATCCTCACATTATTCCATATGAGTCATATTAAAAGAGAATTATATCCTGCAATGTCATTCATTAGTTTTTGCCATGTTTAGGATGACTGACATTGATACTGAATGGCTGTATTATGGTACTGTTTTTCTTAATTGAAGTATAATTGGTGTATAAAGTTATATTAGCTTCAAGTGTATAACATAGTGATCTATCAAATATATTACAAAATGATGATCAAGGCAAGAAGAGTAAGTATCTGTCACCAAACAAAATTATTACTGTTATTGTTTTTACAAACTGGGAAATTCTTAAAGAGATGGGAATACCAAACCACCTTTTCTGCCTCCAGAGAAAAACCTGTATGCAGGTCAAGAAGCAACAGTTAGAACCAGACATGGAAAAATGGACTGGTTCAAAATCAGGAAAGGAGTTCATCAAGGTTGTGTATTGTCAACCTGCTGGTAAAGGGGTGTCAAAAGCAACTTCCCTTATAGCTTTTTAAGAGTAAATTGTGTCAATTATTCATATTTAACTTTGGTTAAACTTCAATTGAATATTTATAGTACACCTATTTACCTAGAGGTCACTTTTTCAGCAGTCTCTGGATTCTTACAAAATCATTCCTCTGTTCATTTATTTATTGAATTAAAAAATCACTGATTTTTAAGAAACTAGGGAGATAACAAAGAACCCATGGTCCCTACCTGCAGGGTATTTACAGTCTAATTGGAAGACAGATAGGCAAACAACTCAAACTCAGTAGTAATTAGGACAATGCTAATTAACCAAGATTTAAACTCATCAACTTGGCAAAAATTAAAATTTTGCATAATGCTGGATGTTGGCAAAGATATGAGAATCCCAAATGTAGGAATCATGATGCAGTAATCCCCAACATCGTATAATGATGAATTTTGTTTTAGATATGTTAAATTTGAAATATCTGTGGAAACCCAAGTGAGGGTATCAGGTTGGAAGTTGGGTGCTCTCCAAAGGAATATAGCTTTAGGAGCTATTCTGCTGCTACTGCTAAGTCATGTCAGTTGTGTCCGATTCTGTGTGACCCCATAGACGGAAGCCACCAGATTCCCTCGTCCCTGGGATTCTCCAGGCTAGAACACTGGAGTGGGTTGTCATTTCCTTCTCCAATGCATGAAAGTGAAAAGTGAAAGGGAATTCACTCAGTCGAGTCCGACTCTTCGTGACCCCATGGACTGCAGCCTACCAGGCTCCTCGGTCCATGGAATTTTCCAGGCAAGAGTACTGGAGTGGGGTGCCATACTTCAGTGCAACTCTAGAAGCCAAAATAAAAACAAACAAAACAACTAAACTATTAATAAAAGGTCTTGAGCAGAAAAGATTCAAAGTCTGATCACTAAATGTCATGTCTGCAGTGAAGACTGGGTGAGACTGTTCATCATGTTTTTACTATGCCAAACTAAAGGGAATGTGGTTGAATAAAGCAAAGTGTTGAACTGGTATCTGTTAATGAGATATGGAGCTCTGAGTCAGCTGACTCAGGTCCCTGGGCAATCTTCAGACTGTGCAGCTTTTCCTTTCTTTAGATTATGAACTCTGAAAATTTCACGAAATCTATTAATCCACCCCTAAAGCAAAATAGAAACACATTTCAGAGTGTTATATATCCTCTGATAGATCCCAGCTTAAAAATAACCTGGAAAGATTAATTATTATGATGACTTCTTTTCCCCTTCACCTAATCATATTTTTCCATAATCTACCAGCTAGTGGCAATGGAGCTCACTGCAGATGGTAGAAAAAGTGACACCAGCATTAAGTTTAATTCCATTGTGGCATAAGCTCACAGCTGTCTCAGACAGTCTCAGTAGCATTTAAAGTAAAAAAGAACTGACTGATAACTGTTCTTGTTCCTGGAAATTTATATAAAAGAAACCTAAATTCCATTTTTTCATTTTTTTGTCTTTGTGTCTATATATGTTCGATTGCTGTTTGTAAAGATAAGATATCTTCTGGACCCATTTTCAGTGGCCAAGTGATATGGAAATAGTGACAAAGAAACTGAATAGTGATACTTTTGTGTCCTGGATAAGGAAATTAAATGCCTAGGAATTTACTGTCATGACTAGGTGACTGTCATTCCAAGCAGTGAGATAATAACAGCAACAACAAAACTAAAGCCTTGATAATGAATGGTGAAAACTAGAAGAAGTCCTGTCCTCCTTCATAAAATAATGAAAATTAATAATAGGAAAGAATGTTTAATCAACTGAACTTGTCAGTCATTTACTATTATTTATACTTCATTATTTTCCAGTTCAGTTTTAAGTGTAAAATAATGACTTTTCTACCTTTTTTTCCCTTGGAGTTCAGGACATTTACTTCTGACATTATCTTACATTATCTTTAATTTACCTTCATCTATCTATTAAGAAAACAGTTGTAAGATAGAGTGAAAATGGCACTAGAAGTAAATCAGAGTATCTGGGATCAAATCCTACACCTGATATCACTTGTGTATCTTGGAGCAAGTCCATATATATCTCTGATTTTCTGATTTACAAACTGAAGACCACACTTTCCCTGTCTATCTGATAAGGCTGCTGCAAGGATCCAATGGGGAAAAGTATTCAAAGGACTTTTGTCAAAGTTGGCTCAAATTTTAAATGAAGAAATTATTGCTTAGACAAATTAGCTTCTTTGGTGACGAGTACTTGTATAAACTGCTCCGAGGGGGTGTGTGTGAGAGGGTGGAATGTGAGATACTGCCTGCACCCCAAGGGACCAGCTGGATTAAGTTTAGATGATTGCTGAACCACTTTATAAAAAGGGAAGTCCCTAATAATCACAGGGCTTGATTTTGCAAAGCATTGTTTACACATTTGAGGCCACAGTTGGGTTGTTTGACACAACAGCAGAAACATAAAAGGCAGGGAGAAGGAGAGAAAGAAACCCTAATGTTTGGTCAATAAATAAGGGACATGGATGAAAAAAAAATTAAATGGGGAATTGTATTAAATTGTTTGCTCTGCTCTGTGGTGTGAGATGTGAACATTTTTCTTAGTCCCACGTGAAATCTTTTTCTTACTTTAAAAAAATTTTTTAATTTATTTTTTAATTAATGGAAAATTGCTTTACAATTTTGTATTGGTTTCCACTGTACAACAGTGCAAATCAGTCATTTGTTGTTGTTCAGTCACTAAGTCAGGTCCAGCTCTTTGAGACCCCATGGACTGCAGCACGGCCAGGCTTCCTTGTTCTTCACTATCTCCCGGAGTTTCCTCAAACTCATGTCCATTGAGTAGGTGATGCCACCCAACCATCTCATCCTCTATTGCCCCCTTCTCTTTCTGCCCTCAATCTTTCCCAGGGTCAGGGTCTTGTCCCTTCCTCCCCTCCCCCGACCCCATCCCTCTAGGTTATCTTTATTACAATCTCTCTCTGGCTCAGTGTTTCAGGAAGGAGGCCTGCATGGGTGGGGTGTGGGGAGGGTGGTGATGGCGGGATGGGTGGAGGAGGGGGGTAGTTGGTGGTGGTGACGGGTGAGGGGGGAAACTGCTGCAAAGCCCTCAATTCTACTTCAAGGCTGAGGCAGAACTAAACCAGAGACTGACCCTGGGACGGCAGCCAGATAAGAGCTACATGGGGATTAACAGAAATAAAAAGATGAACTCAGAGGTCCATAAATATGATTAATTACTTTACTGTTATAACCAGCCAACTAGTGAGTCTGACAGAAAACAAACAACTTAGTATCCCAGAGAAAGGAGGAGTGACTGTGTTATAATCTGTGGTCTTTCAACTCCTCACCATAGTTACAATAACAGTTTAGCTCTTTAAATCTCCATGGGTGGGGGATGCATTCAGTGAGCTCTATTTCCATCATTAAACTTTATTGTTCCTCCAAATCTTCTCTTTACCAAAATATATCTCACCTATAACTTAGAATTAACCTTATATAAACCACTCCCTCTCCTCACTGTAATTAGTTATACATTCCAACACACCATAGCAGTAAGCATCTTTCTTTAATAAGAAAACACACCATGAATCTATGGAGTCAGTTTAAAATAAACAACTACATAAGCATGTAAAAAACTCATCTATGAAGGCTCTTGAAAGATTATTTACGAATATATTTGAGTCCATTTTTGATCATTCACTGCTTTTCACAGAATATCTAGGTTTATCACCATGCATTCAGAGTTGGTGCTTGCTTTTACCTCAGTATGCCTAATGAAAATCTTTGACTAGATGTATCAGCAGCATGAAGCATCTTTTTCTGGCTTAATGAGAATTTACCATCTCACGGGTCCCTTGCAGCAGTAGTCTGGACTCAGATGAAAGAGGAGCTCTGCTCAGTGTCTCCCCAGAGGAAGTCAAGGGATTCGCTAGGCCTGCAATCTCATCTGGGTCTCAGGACCTCAAGAAGCATCTTGCACATGTCTTTAAGAACATGGTATTGAAATAATATTTCCTTTCTATTAGGCTTATGAAACAGAAATGCAAGTTGGTGAACTTTTGGATTTTTACAAAGACTGAGGGACTCTTGGATTTAGAGTGTAAGATCTGGGAGAACCTAAACATAGTGCAGTGTGAGGGACAGTCCTGCTCAGTGAGGAACTGTCACCTACAACTTTCAGCATGCCCCACTGAGAGACACCATTGTATTCTACTGAGATGGCAGAGGCTCACAGATACATTGAAAGAGAACCCCAGCTTCTTTGACTCATCTATGTGAACGACTCCAAAGATTAAACTCCTGTGGTTGTTATGCCACTTTGTTTCACTCTACAGGTGATAAACAGGGAATGACATAGGATAGTACCCAATCTACTGAGGTCAATCATACCATCATGAGCTTATGATGCTGGTTCATTCATCAGGGCAATCAAATATGCCAAGATATATGTCTACTATTACTACCAAGTGAATCAGAAACTAGGCATTATTAACCAGTTGTTTTTAAAATGTTGACTGAGTTTCTACTTTCTACTATTAAAACATTGAAAGTGAAAGTGAAAGTCATTCAGTCATGTCCAGCTCTTTGCAAGCCCATGGACTACACAATCCATGGGATTCTCCAGGCCAGAATACTGGAGTGAGTAGCCTTTCCCTTATCCAGGGGATCTTCCCAATCCAGGGATTGAACCCAGGTCTCCCACATTGCAGGCGGATTCTTTACCAGCTGAGCTACAGGGAAGCCCATTGAATAACAGGTAAAAGAAAATATTAAAGATGGGAGGGGTGTTTGGGAGAGAATAGATGCATTTATATGTATGGCTGAGTCCCTTTGCTGTTCACCTGAAACCCACAATATTGTTAATCACTATACCCTAGTACAGAATAAAAAGCTTAAAGTTTGAAAAAAAAGAAACTGTTAAAGATTACAGACTCTTAAAGACAGTAATTTCCTGATTGCTGACAAAAGAATATCAAATGCAAATAGATTTTGACAAAGATTATTTGTTTGACCTTGCTATCCAGGGTGAGCAGCAAAGAGTTCTTTGACAATTATCAATGACCAATACGTCGGATGTAGGAGAGCAGTCACACTGCATATTTGCCATCTGAGATATTTAAAAGGCTCTCACATTTTTTCTCTATGCCTTGTAATTGTAATTACAGTGACTCAATAAATGTGAGAGCTATAATACTATCAAATATCATTGTATACTATGTGGATAATAGGTGATGAATCATTATTAAAGCAACTTTAATTGCCATATGTCTTGATAGTGAAGATATAATATAGGTTATTATATTGCTATTATATTATATTGCATATTATAATAATGCTTAATTAGCTCTAAGATCTTGATATTAAATACTGCGAAGTTTCTCACTGGGCTTCTCTGATACTCATTGAATTTATTAGTTCTACTGATGAAGATAGTGAGTATACCTCCAAATGCTAACAAGCAATGCATATAGGTAGTTACACCATGAAAATATGGAATTGACTGGCAGTTCTACTGTGAGACCTAGAAATAGATAGATAGCTGGAATTAAAAGATGAATATTCTAAAATTAAACTGAATATTTTTGCTATTGCAAAACTCAGCATTGTTTAGGCTTACTATGCCTTGCCTTATTTAGGAGTAGTAACTATTTATTGTGAGACTGCTGAACCAAGAACATCAATTACCCAGCTACTGAGATGAAAACGTTACTACTCTTATTTATTATCATTTGAATGTTGGCCACATACTTACCATACCTCTGAACCACTTCTGATTTCTTTTCTCCTGTTTATAAGTTGTTTTAGTTAATGCAATTCCATTAATCTAAGATAAGAACACTGGATCTTCAAGAGACCAAAAGAAGATTTTATTAAGTGACTTTCACAGAATGAATAAGTCAGTCTTACTAAAAATATCTATCTAGGAATGGAAATTTTTGGAAAAGTTTTTTTAAAAATATATGGAGTATATCTTAAGAATTATTTTACAGTATGAAAAGAAAATTTAAGGTTTCCAGAGATTTGTTTTCTACTTTAAAAAATTATAAAAATTCAGAGATCACATTAAGAGTGGATTTTTAACTGGAAGAATATAAAGTATGCAATTTGAGAGTCCCTTGGACAGCAAGGAGATCCAATCAGTCCATCCTAAAGGAAATCAACCCTGAATATTCATTGGAAGGACTGATGCTGAAGCTGAAACTCCAATACTTTGGCTACCTGATGTGAAGAACTGACTATTTCCCTGATGCTGGGAAAGATTGAAGGCGGGAGGAGAAGGGAACGGCAGAGGATGAAATGGTTGGATGGCATCACCAACTCAATGAACATGAGTTTGAGTAAGCTCTGGGAGTTGGTGATGGACAGGGTACTTGCGTGCTGTAGTCCATGGGGTCACAGAGAGTCAGACACGACTGAACGACTGAACTGAACTGAAACTATAAAACAAAATTCAGAACATACTACACTAATTTTCCAACCCCAAGTTCAACCCTTTTTTGTACTGACTTGTAAAATTAATTAGAGAATATTGGGGAAAAGAAAAATATAACAATTAAAATATTAGTAAGACAAACCAAATTCAAATTATGGGTGTTTATCAGACCTTGATTCTTTAAATCAAATGACAATCACATTTAATCCTGGCTACCTGATACAGTTTAGAAAGTAGCTGGGCACACTCAGTTGGGCTGGTTATAATACATATTTTCTAGTATCCAATAACTTATGCTTTTGCTAAGTAGTATTAGCAAAATCCTATTGTTAAGATTTTTATAGTGTCTTCAGATTTAGAAAATACTTCCTCTTAACTCTCTCCCTTACTTATTCATAACAATATCCTCGTGATATTGTGTGAAGGATATCTCATTTTATGCACTTGGAAATTGAGAATCCTGCTGTTAAGTGATTTGACCAAAACTGTAAATGTTCTATGGGGCAGGAGATGGAGATCAATGGTGGTAACCTGCCTCTGGTTCCCATATTCTCACTGCCTCATCTCTCTCATCTTTAGTACCCCTCAGTAGCTGAGGACGCCCTGATGAGAATATTCTAGTGTTTCAGCATAATGAAAAAAAAAGCACTCAATGGAAAGTATTCTGGTTCTCAGATTCCTATGTATGTATATATTCATCCATTCAGCACCATCTCAATGATTGCCTACTACTTGCCTAGTAAGTAGTTCCTTCCTGTAGTAAGGAAGGAAGGAAGAAAGGAAGAATTACTTCCTGTAATAAGTAATTGCCTTCCTGACAACTGAAGTAAACAAAAGCAGTAAACAAAATATATGGCAATCTCAGCCTCATTTTAGTATGGAAACATATATGTACAATAAAAATTAAAGTACTAAGATGTAGTAAGTTGAAAAGTAGGAAATTCTGTTGAGGAAGGAAAAATAAAAGCACAGAAGGGAAGTACGGAGTACCAGGAAGGTGGGAAGTTGGGAGAAGTGTAAACAATGGAGGTAAGAGTCTTAAAGATAACTTGTGAATGAAGTTCAAAGCAAAGAAAACGGAAAGTCCAAGACTCCAAGTCAAGAATGTACAGGGAAGGGTCCCAAAACCCTAGCACAATAAGAAACAAAAATCATAGCAACGGTGGGGGACCAGATTTAACAGTGCACCATGGATTATTTTAAGAACTTTGACATTTATTCTAAATGGAGAACATCAGAGGGAAAAAAAGATATATTTCCAATCACTGGTTAGTTAGACATATACTTAGTATTGGTTCAAAACTCTAATACTTTATTCTTCCACTTTAAATGGGAAAGATGGACAAGACGTTATAAATATAACCACAAAGAAATGCTGAGTTATAATTTAGTAATGGCTCTAAATGTGGTAGTTTAGTAACTGTGAATTGTAAAATAAAGCAAATTTTCAGTTTTTATCCTTTAAAAAATGATCACATGCCCAGTAACCAAGATGAATCACACACGGTGGGAAGCAATAAATAGAATGAATTCGCTGAGATCTAGGTGAAATATCTGTATTTTTCGAAAAATGAAAGTGTTAGTCACTGTCATGTCTGACTCTTTGTGACCCTATGGGCTGTAGCCCACCAGGCTCCTCTGTCCATGGGATCTTCCAGGCAAGAATACTGGAGTGGGTTGCCATTCCCCTCTCCAAGGGATCTTCCTGACCCAGGATCAAACCTGGGTCTCCTGCATCACAGGCAAATTCTTTACCATCTTAGCCGCCAGGGAAGAGTACTAGAACTGAAATCAAATGATATGGCTTGAGCCCGGATTCAGAAATAAATGTGATTCTGAGCAAATCACAGAATTTTTCTGAATTCCTGTTTCTTCTATCTGTTTTGTCTGCCTCCAAAGGGCATCATGAGAACCAAATGAGGCTCTGAGTAGGTATGTGTGCATGTAAGCACTACAAATCATTTTATATATTAAGTGTATAGAACAAATCATTACAAATAGTAGTAATGATACAATTTAGAAATACTCAAATAACAAGAACTGGGATTTACATATATAAATTAAATTGAAACTGTTAACTCTAGAGGGCTTTTTCTGCCTTTTGATAAATAAGGATGTTGCCCAGAATCCCATCTAGAATTTCATCTAGTTTTATTCTCCTCTACTCTTACTCAGTCTACATATTTATCCTGAAATCTAGACCCATATTTCCAGGAGCTTATTGAATATATCCACAAGTATGTAACTTCCAAATTAATATTGACCAGACTAAGTCTATCTTTCTCCTTCCTTCTTTCCACATAGTCCCTCCCTCGGTGAATAAAAATGCCATCTATCCTTATCTCTCAGATCCTCCATCATTTGAGATGGATTCTAGATTAACTCTAGACATAGTGCTTAATGGCTTGATTTAGTCTTGGTTCTGCTAAGCAGTGAGACCTCAGTGGGTGGAGGGAGGGGTAACATTTAACCTCTTGGTACTTCAGCCTTTTATTTATAAATTGAGTATTAATTTCTACTCCACAGGGTGCATATGAGTGTTAAACACACAGCCACATCCCACACATATCATAGGACAGTTGTAAACTGGGTACAACATGATTGTTTTCTGTTATGAGTATTATTATTATTAAACCAAACAGGTTCTCCCTTAGGATGATCCATGGGTTCTAACTTTATCCTCTTCTCCCATTATCAGACCCTTACTCCAAGCTTTCATCTCTTACTTAAATGCACTTCTCCTATCCTTCTCATGCTTAGTGATGGATCGTAACATAAAGATGGATCAACTCGCCTGCCTCCCCTCTGGACAATGAGCACTGAGGGTAGGAGGTTTCACTCATTTTCATATCCTCAAAGCCTAGTACAGGGACTAGTTCATGATGTCTACTCAATAGATATTTACATATTTTCTGAAAGGTGTCTACCCAGATATTTGCTGAAAGGAAGGAATAAGAGAGGAAAAAAAGGGGGTGAGGAAAAAAGAAAAGAGAAAGAGAAAATGGAAAGAGGAAAGAATGGAGGAGGAGGAAGAAAGAAAAAAGTAGATGGAAGTAAGGGGGAAGGAAAGAAAGTGAAAATGGGAGAGGGAAAGAAAAAACATGAGCTCAGTTTCTTTTCAACGGTTTTTAACTCTTGAATCCACTTTCCATACTGCTAGAAGAGTTAACATCTTAAAGCAAAATGTTCAAGTTAAAACATACATTAAGAAACTTGACTCCTCACTAGGATAAAGGACAAATTCAGAGCATGGAACTTCTGTTTTATAACTATCTGTCCAAATTCAACTTCTACTATCACATCCTTACCCATGTATCCCATTCTCTAGCTATCCTAAATTTATTGCTGTTTGGTGGCTCAGTCACGTCTGACTCTTTGCAACCCCATGGACTGCAGTACGCCAGGCTACCCTGTCCTTCACCATCTCCTGGATCTTGCTCAAACTCATGTCCATCAAGTCGGTGATGCCATCCAACCATCTTGTGCTCTGTCGTCCCCTTCTCCTCCTGCCTTCAGTCTTTCTCTGCATC
This sequence comes from Oryx dammah, assembly GCF_014754425.2. Taxonomy (NCBI): domain Eukaryota; kingdom Metazoa; phylum Chordata; class Mammalia; order Artiodactyla; family Bovidae; genus Oryx; species Oryx dammah. The sequence continues at coordinate 7,285,375 of NW_024070201.1, forward strand.
AGGGTCTTTTCTAATGAATCAGCTCTTTGCATCAAGTGGTCAGCATATTGTAGCTTCAGCTTCAGCATCAGTCCTCCCAGTGAATATTCAGGACTGATTTCCCTTAGGATGGACTGGTTGGATCTCCTTGCAGTCCAAGGGACTCTCAAGAGTATTCTCCACACCACAGTTCAAAAGCATCAGTTCTTCAGTGCTCAGCCTTCCTTATGGTCCAACTCTCACCCATACATGACTACAAGAAAAACCACATCTTTGACTATACACACCTTTGTCAGCAAAGTAATGTCTCTGCTTTTTCATATGCTGTCTTGGTTTGTCATAGCTTTTCCTCCAAGGACCAAACGTCTTTTAATTTCATGGCTACAGCCACCATCTGAATGATTTCCGAACCCAAGAAAATAAAATCTGTCACTGTTTCCATTGTCTGCCCATTTATATGCCTTGAAGTGATGGGACCAGATGTCATGATCTTAGTTTTTTTTTTTTTAATATTGAGTTTTAAGCCAGCTTTTCCACTCTCCTCTTTCACCTTTATCAAGAAGCTCTTTAGTTCCCTTTAGCTTTCTGCCATAAGGGTGGTGTCCTCTGCATATCTGAGGTTATTGATATTTCTCACAGCAATCTTGATTCCAGCTTGTGCTTCATCCGGCCTGGCATTTCGCATGGTGTCCTCTGCATATAAGTTAAATAAGCAGCGTGACAATGTGCAGCCTTGATGTATTCCTTTCCCAATTTGGAACCAGTCCATTGCCTCTTGTTTGGTTCTAACTGTTGCCTCTTATCCTGCATACAGATTTCTCAGGAGGCAGGTAATGTGGCCTGGTATTTCCATCTCTTTAAGAATTTTCCAGTTTGTTGTAATCCACATAGCCAAAGGCTTTAGCATAGTCAATGAAGCAGAATTAGATGTTTTTCTGGAGTTGTCTTGCTTTTTCTATGATCCAACATGTGTTGGCAATTTGATCTCTGGTTCCTCTGCCTTTTCTAAATCCAGCTTGAACATCTGGTAGTTGTCAGTTCATGTACTTTTGAAGCCTAGCTTGGAGAATTTTGGATATTATTTTGCTAGCATGTGAAATGAGTACAGTTGTGCAGTAGTTTGAGCATTCTTTGGCATTGCCTTTCTTTGGGATTGAAATGAATCCTAAATTTCTTGCCATTCCCTAAACCAATCAGAAACTTCCACCACTCAACTTCTATTCACTTTCCCTGGATGGCTCAGCCTCTTGTTTGTCTGGCAAACTTTTACTCATCACCCTATAAATCTTGGGCTTCCCTGGTGGTTCAGACAGCAAAGCATCTACCTGTAATATAGGAAATCTTGGTCCTATCGCTGATTCAGGAAGATCCCCTGGAGAAGGGAATGGCAATCCACTCCAGTATTCTTGCCTGGAGAACTCCATGGACAGAGAAGCCTGGCAGGCTACAGTCCATGGGGTCACAAAGAATCTGACATGACTGTACAACAAACACTCTAAATCTCAGCTCAAATATTTTCTCTACTGTGAGGTTTTTTTATATTACCTTAAATACAGACTTTTTCAAAGAATTGTTTTTTCTTTCCCTCTACGTAACACTTGCCTGGTTGAATTGTTTTTTTAATGCATTGACACATATAGTCTGGTGCTTCTTGAGATAAAGGATTGTTCATTTCCATGCCTCCTGACACACAGAAGGCTTTCCATTGCTGATTTATTGAATGAACAAATGAATGTTGAATGAAAGCATTGACTTTTTCCATTTTGTTTCTATATAGAGAAAATGAAAAGTGAAAGTTTTAGTTGCTCAGTCATGTCCGACTCTTTGTGACCCCAACTATTCAGTCCATGGAATTCTCCAGGCCACAATACTGGAGTGGATTGCCATTCCCTTTCTGCAGGGGATCCTCCCAGCCCAGGGGTTGAACCCAGGTCTGCCACATTACAGGCAGATTCTTTACCACTGAGCCATCAGGGAAGTCATTGGTTACCAAATCCGTTTATGGATAAGTATGATGCTGATTCCAAAAGAATCAATGGATAAGTGAATTAAAGGTTCTAATCATCAGAGATTCTGAATCAATAAGTATCTTGTATAGCCCAGTAGTCTTTATTTTAACAAGCTCCACAGGTAAGACTGCTTGTGTGCCTTTTTTCCTACACAGATATGTCCAGCTAATGGGATGGGAGCTGAAATCTATACCAGGCTTCTTTCTGTAAGCCAGTTTTGTGTGATCTAGGACAATGGTCTCCAACTTTTTTTCTTTTTCTAGGAATAGAATTGTTTTATAATGTTGTGTTGGCTTCTGCTATACAATAATGTGAGTCAGCCATATGTACACATACATCCCTTTCCTCCTAAACCTCCCTTCCACCCATCTAGGTCATCATAGAGCAACTTTTTTGGCACCAGGGATCGGTTTCATGGAAGACAATTTTTCCACAGACAGGGGTTAAGGAGGGATGGTTCAGGCACCAATGCAAGTGATGGGGAGTGGCAGATGAAGCTTTGCTCAGTTGCCCACCACTCGCCTCCTGCTGTGCAGCCCCATTCCTAATTGGTTGAGGACCAGTACCCATCCTGGCCCAGGGCACAGGGACCCTGCTCCAGGCAAAAAAAGCACAGCTTCTAAGATACAATAAAACACTGTGGACACTAATGTGGCCCTTCTCAGAGGATGTTGTTGTTGTTTAGTCACTAAGTAGTCTCTGATTCTTTTGCAACCCCATGGACTGTAGCTCGCCAGGCTCCTTTGTCCTTGGGATTTTCCAGGCAAGAACACTGGAATGGGTTGCCATTTCCTTCTCCAAGGGATCTTCTCAACCCAGGGACTGACCTCATGTCTCCAGTATTCGCAGGCAGATTCTTTACTGCTCTGTCATCTGGAAGCTCACCCTCAGAGGCTACTGAATCTAATCAAAAACAAAAGGAATTTATTGATAATATCAGAGATTAACCTCTAACAGTATACCAAAGCAAGGTGTGGAGATATTTTTTAATTACTAAACAGTCATCATTTGAGGTTATTTTAAAACAGCTCCTTGAAGATAGGGTTAAAAAAGATTTCCTTACACATTCTAGCTTCCAGTATAAAATTGAATATTAATTCCAAGAAATAAGTATATGTGATCTTTTGCTTAATGAAACCTGCTAAAATGCAATTTCATTGGAACCCTAGAACTTGAAATATTATAATAGTTTTGTGTTTCTAAATGATGGTAATATGAAAATCTGTTTAAACATTAACTAAAAATCAATTGGTCTTCTAGGTTTCAAGTCCATTTCTCACGATGGTGTTTTCCTCTATACTTAGTTTAAATGGTTAAATAAAGTACTACCCAGAATTTATAACTTAAAACCCAGTAAATGCTTTTAAAAGCTTCATGTATTTGGGTACTTTTTGAAATGGTAACAAAACAGGTACTTGTACATGTCAATGGTTCATATGTGTTACTCCTTTACCTGACCAGATCATCCCTTCTCTCTTCATCTGACAACATTTCAGGCATCCTTCAAGCCCAGATCAGATGTGCAATTATGTTTTTAAATATGTGTGCCATTTGCTCATTGTTATTATTAAACAAAATAAAAGCAAATGAGATGAGGGAGGCAGTGAGGAGAGAGTGAGTGAAACAGAGAGAGATGCTAAAGTTTAAAAATGCCAAGATCAATGACCTTTTACCATGCTGACATATATTTTGCTAAAAAGGAAATACAGTGTCATAGAAATGACAACATAGTAGCTGGACCGGATGGTACAATCACAAGTTCAATAATGCTATGGTGGGAGCCAGACTTTGGAACCAGACAATCTATAAAGCCAGAAACTAAATCTGGCTTTATTGTGAGGACTCAAGGAACTTATGTAATATATCTCTGTTTTTGTTTCTTTAAATCAAAAGTAGAATTAATACAAACTGACTTGATGTGGTCAGAACATTAAAATGACAATAAATTTTAGGGAGTAGCCTATGTCATACTGGGAGCAAATGGTAAGAAATAGCCACTGGGATACAGTTAATGATATTGACCAGGAAGATTCATCCAGACTTTTCTTGAATTACGGGCAGTCTATTTCCAGCTCAGACTTCAATAGTGAAGTTATTTTTCCCACCAAAAAAAGCAACATCCAAAGGAAAGGCAGAATACAGAATCCTGATCAAGTGGAATTCACAGAGCACTCATGTCAGATAGTGGAACAAGAAGAAAAAGGCCATTTCTGAATAATTAATGCCAGAGACTTACACAGATCAGGAGGAAGAAAACAAATTTTTATACTGATAAAATGAATAAAATTTCTAAAATGAACTTTGAGGGAAGACAGAAGCTAAGACTGAGAGGTTTTTGGTTTTTTTTTTTTTTTTTGGTAAATAAGTCATAACAAAACATAACTGTCCCAGTATATGTGGTCAACAGTTACTCAACTCTCACATACTGAAGTCCTGTAGGTATAATACTCTGCTATATTAGTGAGAAAGACACCTAAGAAGCTAGTGGCAGAGATCTGCCCAGGATACCAAGAAAATGACTGGTATAACTTGAATACCAAGAGCAAAATAAAAATATAAAAACATAAACCAGACTGGATCAAGTATATCTTCTTAATATAAACAATTACAACCACTTCAGTAAGGCAGAGTTTGCCTCGTGGTGATGTCAGGGAACTTGAAATTAACATTGGGACAGTTTCTTATATATAGTTTGTTTTTCAGTTGTCTGGTTCTGTTGTCTGTCTCATTAGTGTTGGTACAGTCCTCAGTCTTTTTTTCCCCCTTTTTGCACAAAATTCAAAGCATAAAAGTATCTCCAATTATTGCTATATATTGCTTTCTGGACTAAAGTTTTACTGCTTGTCCATTACGGTAATGTTTCTTGTGTCCAAAACAGGCATACCCTCTAAGCAACGTACATAGTTAGAGAATATAGTTTGGGAAAGAGATTTCACTCAGCACATCTGTGAAAGTCTTTAAGGCAATTTGAGGAAAATTTTTAAATTACCAGGGAATATTAATTAGGATCATTTATTCACATCCTTCTATTCTTCTACTGTTGTAAATCACATATTTTGCCCCAATTCTCAAATTCCTTAGGGTGAGATTAAAAAATGTTCAAGCACTAAGTTTTTCCAATAGACTATATATAATTGACTAAAGACTGAAACTCTAGCAGATGCTTCTGCTAAATTCTACAGAAAGAAAACAATTTGAAAGTTGCCTGCAGCGTGCCTGAACTTACTCTAGAACACTGTGACCCAGGGCATTGAAATACAGAAATATTTTAGGCAATTTCTGTTTAAAAAAAATCACCAGCCTGTTTGATTTGAAGCAGTTGCTCCTCCAACTTTACTTTATACAAAAAAATAGCACAGAATAACTGAAGATTGAAAGTAGATTGGAAGAAGCCTCAAATGACTTTTATTGGAATATTATGTGCCCCTAAACACAAAGGATTTAAATTAATATCTTAAAATGTTCCATTTACCACATATCATGGGAAGTAAGAGTCTTTTTTTTTGGGGGGGGGGTTCTTTTCAGCTACATTTCTCCAAATCCTTGACCAGTTGAACTGTTTGTTCCAGATCATCAATCTCCTTAATAATTTAAATTCCCAAATTTAGATTGAGAAGATATGGCTGGTTATGTTTTTATTGTCAGTTCACTCAGAAAAAAATAATGCTGTACATACACATGTGCCTATACACACAAACACACACGCCAATCTTGCATATGCACAATTACTTCAGAAGCTTAGAGTAAGTCTATTATCACAAAGGTAAATATAAAAGTGCATTTTAATTGTAAACCAGCATATGTCAAAGCCTGATTTATCTTTTGAAGTTTAAATTATTTACAGTCTCTCCCATGTGACGCCAAATTGTTTCAGTTCTCCTCAGGTCTCTCTCTGACATGTGGCACTACTGGCTTTAGATAAAACGACATAGGCCAGCCTTTCTCAATGCAATCTCTAAAGAAAATTTATTTCTATAAGATGTGAATTGTTGTCACATAGAGAGAAAAATAGCCTCCTGGTCAAAGTGGGCAATGTTGAGTTAAATAAAACTAAATAGGTTTTCATTTTTCACTTGCTATTAATAATAGGTAAGGTTTCTCACAAATGTTAATGAGCATTGTTCATAAAATGTTAATGTACATTGTGAATTGGGAAATGGGTGAAGAGTCAATGCTAAATGTGGTGTACAGCATTTTCCCAAGTTATTTGGACATCTCAGATTAAAGGAATGGTATTACAAGGCAGATGCGGCTGGAAAACGCTAAGCACTTTGCATTCAGGACCCCCTCTTTCCCTTTCAAGTCTCTTTAGTCCCCCCACCCCCATCATTCCTAATCATCATTCCTCTCACAAGCCAAACACGTCCCTTGTGTGCTCATGCTCCTCGTAACCCTCCCGTGACTAAAGGCTAACTTTCTTCCAAATGTTGGCAATTATTTATTTCTCTGGAGATTTTTATTTATAATAATAGCAAAATCTAGAATGTTTTGTTGTTTGCCATATGTTAGTGAAGGGATCGGAGAAGGCAATGGCACCCCACTCCAGTACTCTTGCCTGGAAAATCCCATGGACGGAGGAGCCTGGAAGGCTGCAGTCCATGGGGTCGCTGAGGGTCGGACACGACTGAGTGACTTCACTTTCACTTTTCACTTTCATGCACTGGAGAAGGAACTGGCAACCCACTCCAGTGTTCTTGCCTGGAGAATCCCAGGGACGGGGGAGCCTGGTGGGCTGCCATCTATGGGGTCGCACAGAGTCGGACACGACTGAAGTGACTTAGCAGCAGCAGTGAAGGGATATGACCCATATATTTTTAAATTAAATTTTTTGTAGTATAATATGTGATTATAAGAAATATAAGAATCGTATATATATCAAACATAATAAAATAATGTCCATTAATCCACCACACAAACTAAGAAAAATAGCATAATAAACAGTTTAGCACTACCTAAGTGTTCCTCGCTTCTTCAATAACTGATGCTACCAGAGGCATTCACTACATGATTTTTGAATGTATTTCCTCTTGACTTTAAAATTGTTAGAAGTTTTTCAGATATATATCTATCCTTAAATAATCTGTTTTTGCTTGTCATTGAGATATATAAAAGTAGAATTATGCTACATGAAATCTTCAATGAATTGAATTTTTCACTTAATATTTTCTAAGATTCAGCCATATATTGTGTGGTAGGAATTCATTCTTGCTTTCCTGCTACTTAATATTCCATTGTATGAATATACTGCAATTTACCTATTTTCCTGTTTATGAATATTTCAGATGTCTCTAGTTTTTTGTTATTACAGAGAACAGTACTATGAATATTCTTGCACATTGACAAATTTTTCATTAGGGTTTATAATTAAACTAATTAATTCACATGGGAGAAGGAAATGGCAACCCACTCTAGTATTCTTGCCTGGAAAGCCCCGTGGACAAAGGAGCTTCGTGGGCTTCTGTCCATGGGGTCGCACAGAGTTGGACACGACTGAAGTGACTTATTATGCATGCATGCATTGGAGAAAGGAATGGCAACCCACTCCAGTGTTCTTGCCTGGAGAATCCCAGGGACAGAGAAGCCTGGTGGGCTGCCATCTATGGGGTCGCACAGAGTCGAACATGACTGAAGTGATTTAGCAGCAGCAGCAGCAATTCAAGTGGCTATAATGAGTCATATTATATGACATATGAGACTGTCAGTCTTTAAATATAAAGTCATGTTGCTTACCAAAGTGAATCACAAAGTGATTGTACAAATTTAAATCCCACCAACAATATATATCAGAGTTCTTATTGTTCGTACTCATCTATAATGAAGTTATTTTATTAGGTGGATACAAGTTTAGAATTGTTATAAATTCTAGTGAATTAAACCTATGATCATTGTATATTGACCCTCTCTGTAGCAAAATATTACTTTTATCAGAGATGCATTTTTCTGATATTAACATATATATCCTTGCTTTCTTCCTTTTTTTGGTTAATATGCCTGGTATATCTTTTCCAGGCTTACTTTTTAGCTTTATATTTCTACGTCTTCAAAAATGATATACAAAATACCTCTATTGCTTGTCAAGTTTATTCCATTTATGCTTACTGTGACCACTGATATATTTGGATTTGCTATATTTGTATGTCTTATATTTATATATTGTACTTGCATTATTCCTCTATTTTATTTTTATTGAATGATTTTCACCGTTATACATGTATTCTTCTGTGGTTATCCTAAAAATTATATGATTTATATTTATCTTTAAAAATGTTACTCAGTATTTTAAGCACTCAAGTAACAAAAGAACTCTAGAATCTTGGTACCTAAAGTCTATGAATCATTATTATCATGGGCCTTACCTGGGAGCTTGTCAGAAATGTCCATTCTCACGCCCCACCCTAGAACAACTGCTGTAGCTATTCTGCAGGAAAATGATGGCCTATCCAAAATCTGGTTCATATGTCAAGTATGATGACATCATACATACATGAGATATGTCTATACATACACAATGAGATATGTCTATAAATGCTATTTTTCTCTCAAGTTTTAAAGTCAATAAAACTTAAAAAAAATGCTTATTACTTAAATAATAAGGCTTGCTGGGTTGAGCAGAGTATGTCTTAAGCAGACCTGAAAATGGCATCAAAGAGACAAGAAAGGAAGCTTTTGTAGAGGTTCAGGGTTGGGGTGGCCACAGTTGGCACTGTGAGCTGAATAGCTAGACTAGAACTGCAACTACCAGGTTTGTTTCTCCTTTTGCTTTGCTTATTAACTGGATCTGTGTCCTGCAGGTGAGTGTTCGCGTTAACCTGTGCCATTCTGCTCTGTTTATTGAGTCCAGTGAAGACTCTGTTACAGACTGAATCAATTTAACTCAGGAGTTATCATTAACTTATGGGGGTGGGGTGTGACCAAGATGATAGAGTAGGAAGAACTTGAGCTCACCTCCTCTCACTGGCACACTAAAATTACGACATAAAGAGCTATTATTGATGAGAAAGATAAGAAAGCCAGCAGAAAAGATCTCCTACAGCTGAAGCTATGAAGAGGGAACCACAAGACAGGCAGGATGGGGAGAAATGTTGTATAGTCAAGACCCACTCACCGGGGTTGGTGACCCAGAAATGGGAGAAATATTACAGTTTAGGATGTTTATCCAAGAAGCAAGAGGTCTAAGCTCCACACTGGGCTCCCCTCTGTGATAGGTGGTGCCCAACACCAGGAAGATGAGCCCACAAAACATTTGGCTTTGAAGGTCAGTGGAGTTCACTTTTGGAAGAGACAGAGGGCTACAGGAAATGGAAATTCCATTCTTTTTCTTGCAAAATAATTGTATGTGTGTATTTATGTTTGGCTGTGTGGGGTCTCCATTGCTGCATGGGCTCTTCTGCAGTTGCAGCACGTGAGCTTCTCATTGCGGTGGCTTTTCTTTTTGAGGAGCACAGCTTCTAGTGCATGGGCTTTAGTAGCTGTGGCACACAGGCTTAGTTGCTCTGCAGCATATGGGATCTTCCCAGGTCAGGGATCAAACCTACGTCTCCTGCATTGACAGGCAAGTTCTATACCAGTGAGCCACCAGGGAAGCCCCTAGAGATTCTGTTCTGAAAGGGTGCACACAAAAACTTCAAATGCTCTGGGACTCAGAGAAGAAGCAATAATTTGAAAGAAGCCTATGTCAAGCCCACCTGCTGATCTTGGAGAGACTTTAAGAGCGGAGGCAACTGGAGTTATTCCTTGGGACAGACACTGGCAGCAGCCATTTGGGGGAGTTTGTTCTACCAAATGGATACTGGTGCCAACAATGTTTCAGAAACCTCCCTGTAGTTTATTATTCCTGGGACCCGGCCCCACCCACCAACCTGTCAGCACCAGTGCTAGGATGCCTTATGCCAAGCAACTAACCAGACAGGGATGCACTCCCACCTACCAGTAGGTCAACTAACTTAAAACCTCTTTATCCCACAGCTACCCCATGAAGTTGCCCTGTTTACGAGAGGACCCAGAACCTGGACACACATACCAGTGCAACAGCACACTAGACCTGGGACCACCGGAGCCCCATAGCCAGAGACCTTGAGACTAGCTCCACCCACAAGCAGGATGATACCACCCCCGAGGGATACCCTGCCCCACCTCATGAGCAGGCCAACATCACCTCTGAGACAACCTGAATCCCACAGCCAGCCATCCCAAGATCTAGCCTCACTCACCTACAACAATATCAAGAATTAGTCCCATCCAGCAGTAGGCAAACTCTAAATCTAGTTCCCCCAGCCCCACAACTACTCACCCCAGAACAGGGCTCTGCCTACCAGTGGGACAGCACTAGCTCCCAGATTGTCCCCTACCCCAGAACTCTGCATCCAGCTGCGTCATGACTCAGCCCGGCCCATCAGCAGTCAATATCCTCTTCACACGGGAGGACTCAGAAACCAGTCAGGCAGGGGCCAGCCATGCCCACAGAGCACTTGTAGTAGTAAGCCTGTCATGAAAGAAGACCCATGCAGGTCACAAGGGGGAATCCCTAGAACATATTGCTATGGTAACCAAAGAGGAGTGTGACGCTGGATGTACAGCATGTCTTTTACAAAGGACTACTTCTCCAAGGTCAAGAAAGGTAATCAATGTACCAAATATATTGAAGTAAAAGCAGCAAATCAGGCAAAATGAAGCAGCAGAGCACTATGTTCCAAACAAAGGAACAAGAGAAAATCCACCAAAGAAAAATAAGTGAAGAAAGAAAAAATAATGAAGACATAAGCAATTTATCCAATAAAGGCTTCATTGAATGGTAAAGGTAATGATGATAAAGATGTTCAAAGAACTTGGGAAAAAATTCAATAAACAGCGTAAGAAGTTTTCAATACAGAATTTAAACATGTAAAGAAGAATGAAATAGAAATGAATAATCCAATAACTGAAACTTTTAAAACATGCTGCTGCTGCTGCTGCTAAGTCACTTCAGTCATGTCTAACTCTATGCAACCCCATAGACCGCAGCCCACCAGGCTCCTCTGTCCCTGGGATTCTCCAGGCAAGAATACTGGAGTGGGTTGCCATTTCCTTCTCCAATACATGCATGCATGCTAAGTCACTTCAGTCGTGCCCAACTCTGTGAGACCCCATGGACAGCAGTCCACCAGGCTCCTTTGTCCATGAGATTCTCCAGGCAAGAATACTGGAGTGGGTTGCCATTTCCCTCTCTATTTAAAACACACTAGAAGGAATCAACAGTAGAGGAGGTAATACAGAGGAATGGATCAGCAAGCTGGAGGTAAAAGTAGACATCACTGAAGCTGAACAGGAGAAAAAAAAAGGAATAAAAAGAAATGAGGACAGTTTAAGAGACCTTTGGGATAGCATCAACTGTACTAACATTTGCATTATAGGGATCCTAGATGGAGAATAGAGAGAGAAAGGGACAAAGGTCATACTGGAAAACATAAGAGCTGACAATTTCCTGAAATTTAAATACATCCAGAAAATTAAATACATCCAGAAAATTAAAATACATCCAGGTACAAAAATTATACAAAATCTCAAGTAGGACCAACCCAATGAGGAATACACCCAGATACATTGTAATTAAATAGCAAAAATTAAAAATAAGAAAAGAATATTAAAAGCTGTGAGAGAAAAACAATGTCATTTATAAAGGAACTCCCATAAAGCTATCAGCTGACTTTTCAGTAGAAATCCTATAGGCCAGAAAAGAGTGACACAATATACAGTATTTAAAGTGATGAAAGGAAAAAGCTACAACCAAGAATACAATGCCCAGCAAGACTTTTAGTCCAACTTGATGAAGAGAACAAAAGTTTTAGAAATAAGCGGAAGCTAAAAGAGTTCTGTACCACCAAGTCAGTTCTACAAGTAATGTTAAAGGGCATTCTCTATATGAAGAAGAAAAGACCATAAGTAGAAATTTGAAAATTATGAAAGGAAAAATTGCATTTGGTACAGGAAAATGTAAAATAAAGATAGCAAAAAACCACGTATAAAGCTATTAGACAGATTGAAAGACAAAAAGAATTAAATCTATATCCACTTAAGGAATAAATACTTAAGAAAACATAAAACAAAAAGAAGTAAACTATAATGTCAGAAACAGTAAACATTGGGGGGGGTAAAATGCAGGATTACTGAAACATATTTGAACTTAAAAGATCAGCAAACTATAATAATTATATATATATATGATTATTATATATATGCTATATATACATATATATGCTATATATACATATATATAATAAATGATTATATGTGATTATTATATATAATATATATATGTACATATATCTTAAGACATTCCTATACAAACTTCATGGTAACTGCAAACCAAAAATCTATAATAGATATACACATAACACTAAAGATAGCTATTAAAATGTATATTATATATGTATATATATTATATATTAAAAGTACTATATATGATTATTACATATATATGTAAAGTGATTCCTATACAACACTCATAGTAACCACAACCCAAAAACCTATAATAGATATACACGCATAATAGTAAAAATAGTTATCAAATCACAAAGAAAGAGAGCAAAAGAAGAAAGGAACAAATAAGAACTACAAAAACAACTCCAAAATATTCAACATTCATTTATGATTAAAAGCTCTTAACAAAGTGGATATAGAGAAAACATACTTCAGCATAATAAAGCTACATATGACAAGCCCACAGCTAACATCATACTCAATGATGAAAAGCTGAAAGCATTTCCTCTAAGATCAGGAATAAGACAATGATGCCTACTCTTGCCACTTTGTTCAACATAGTATTGGAAATACGTGTCATAACAATCAGACAAGGAAAATAAATTAAAGGAATCCAAATTGAAAATAAAGAATTAAAACCATCCTATATGATGACATAACACTTATATAGAACATTCTACTAGAATTCATCAATAAATTTGGTAACCTTATAGGATACAAAATTTAGACAAACATGTTGTATTTCTAAATACAACATAAATTAAAAACAAACTATCCAAAAGAGAAAGGAAGAAAGAATCTCACCAAAAAGAATAAAATACCTAGGAACAAGTCTAACTAAGGAAGTAAAAAAGCCTATGCTTGGGAAACTGATTAAATAATGTCAATGTATGGCGAAACCAATACAGAATTGTAAAGTAAAATAAAGTAAAAAAATAAATAAATAAATAAATAAATAACTGAATGTGACACAAACAGATGGAAAGATATATTGTGTTCGTGGACTGGAAGAATTTAATTGTTAAAATAAGCATACTCCCCAAGGTAAGCATCTTTTAATTTCATGGCTGCAGTCAGCATCTGCAGTGATTTTGGAGCCCCAAAAATAAAGTCTGTCACTGTTTCCACTGTTTCCCTATCTATTTGCCATGAACTGATGGGACCAGATACCATGACCCAACTTTTTAACTCTCCTCTTTCACTTTCATCAAGAGGCTCTTTAGTTCTTTGCTTTCTGCCATAAGGGTGGTGACATCTGCATATCTGAGGTTATTGATGTTTCTCCTGGCAATCTTGATTCCAGCTTGTGCTTCTTTCAGCCCAGCGTTTCTCATGATGTACTCTGCATGTAAGTTAAATAAGCAAGGTGACAATAAATAGCCTTGACATACTCCTTTCCCTATTTGGAACCAGTCTGTTGTTCCATGTATAGTTCTAACTGTTGCTTTTTGACCTGTGTGCAGATTTCTCAGGAGGCAGGTCAGACGATCTGGTATTCCCATCTCTTTAAGAATTTTCCACAGTTTGTTGTGATCCACACAGTCAAAGGCTTTGACATAGTCAATAAAGCAGAGGTAAATATTTTTCTCGAACTCTGTTGATTTTTTGATGATCCAATGGATGTTGTCTTAGGGGATAAAGTCTTAATCCCTAGTATTTAGAATTTGACTGTATTTAGAAATTAAGCCTTCAAAGAGGTAATTAAAGTAAAATTAGGTCATAAGAATAGCCCCAATCCAATATGACTGGTGTGTAGAGCCTTGAAAACACACAGATGGAAGAGCAACCAGTGAGAAGGCAGTCGTCTGTAAGCCAAGGAGAGAAGTCTCAGAAGAAACCAAACCTGCTAACACTCTGACCTTGGATTTTCAGTGTCCATACCTGTAAGAAACTATTTTGTAAGTTATGACCAACCTAGATAGAATATTATAAAGCAGAGACATTACTTTGCCATTAAGGTCCGTCTAGTCAAGGCTATGATTTTTTCAGTGGTCATGCATGGATGTCAGAGTTGGACTGTGAAAAAAGCTGAGCGCCAAAGAATTGATGCTTTTGAACTGTGGTGTTGGAGAAGACTCCTGAAAGTCCCTTGGGCTGCAAGGAGATCCAGCCAGTCCATCCTAAAAGAGATCAGCCGTGGATGTTCATTGGAAGGACTGATGCTAAAGCTGAAACTCCAATACTTTGACCACCTCAAACGAAGATTTGACTCATTGGAAAAGACCCTGATGCTGGGAGAGATTGGGGGCAGGAGGAGAAGGGGACGACAGAGGATGAGATGGCTGGATGGCACCACTGACTCAATGGATGTGAGTCTGAGTGAATTCTGGGAGTTGGTGATGGACAAGGAGGCCTGGCGTGCTGTGATTTATGGGGTCCGAAAGAGTTGGACATGACTGTGCAACTGAACTGAACTGAACTAAAGCCACCTAGTCTGTGATATTTTGTTATGGCAGCCCTAGTGAATTAATGCAACATCTTTATTCAACAATTTGACAGTTACCATCACACATGATCTGGACAGGTGAGATCTTAATGACATCCAATTTTTTTCTGGAGCACAGATATGAAATCATACTGATGACTTTCTCCTCTGAAGATATTTGACACAAACATTAAGGACATAGAAATTCTTACAAAGGAAGTAACAAAAGAGGATGGCCATTATCCACACATAGTTCAAGGTCTTGTCATCTCATTTGGTTTTTTATTTATTTTTTGTTTAATTAATCTATTTATTTTAATTGGAGGCTAATTACTTTACAATATTGTAGTGGTTTTTACCATACATTGACATGAGTCAGCCATGGGTGTACCTGTGTCCCCCGTCCTGAACCCCCCTCCCACCCCCCTCCCCATCCCATCCCTCAGGGTTTTCCCAGTGCACCAGCCCTGAGTGCCCTGTCTCATCCATTGAACCTGGACTGGTGATCTGTTTCACATGGTAATATACATGTTTCAATGCTATTCTCTCAAATCATCCCACCCTCGCCTTCTCTCACAGCGTTCAAAAGTCTGTTCTTTACATCTTTGTCTATTTTGCTGTCTCGCATATAGGGTCATCATTACCATCTTTCTAAATTCCATGTATATGCATTAATATACTGTATTGGTGTTTTTCTTTCTGACTTATTTCACTGTGTATAATAGGTTCAAGTTTCGTTCACCTCATTAAGACTGATTCAAATGCATTATTTTTAACAGCTGAGTAATATTCCACTGTGTATATGTACCACACAGCTTTCTTATCCATTCGTCTGCCAATGGACATCTAGATTGCTTCCATGTCCTAGCTATTATAAACAGTGCTGCAATGAACATTGGGGTACATGTGTCTCTTTTAATTCTGATTTCCTCAGTGTATATGCCCAGCAGTGGGATTGCTGAGTCATAAGGCAGCTCTATTTCCAGTTTCTTAAGGACTCTCCACACTGTTCTCCATAGTGGCTGTACTAGTTTGCATTCCCACCAACAGTGTAAGAGAGTTCTCTTTTCTCTGCACCCTCTCCAGCATTTATTTTTTGTAGACTTTTTGACAGCAGCCATTCTGACCAGCGTGAGATGCCATCTCATTTAAATCCCTGAAAATTATTTGGTAAACTGAGAGTAGCTCCAACCCTGACAGTGTTAATAAATAGTTACTGACTCTCTCAGCAACCCCATTAAACTAGCCCAATATCCTTTAGGCTTTTGGGGGTTTTAAAGGCAGCATATTCTTTATTTAAAGTTTTTTACCTAGGTTCCAAAGTTACCCACTTTGAATGGGGCCCCCTCTAGCAAAAGGCTATAGAATTTGTTCAGACTGCAATACGACAGATACCCCCAGTAGTGTTTCCTAGTAATTCCTTCACTGCAGAGGTTTTAACAACCTTTTCTCACGCCTCCTGGAGACTGGCCATTCATGATGGTCTTAAGCTGACCATGAGCTTCTGATATAAGAAACTGCTCTCCTCAGTTCCATCTCATGCTGCTGCTGCTGCTGCTGCTGCTGCTGCTGCTGCTGCTGCTGCTGCTGCTGCTGCTGCTGCTAAGTCACTTCAGTCATGTCCGACTCTGTGTGACCCCATAGATGGCAGCCCACCAGGCTCCCCTGTCCCTGGGATTCTTCAGGCAAGAACACTGGAGTGGGTTGCTATTTCCTTCTCCGATGCATGAAAGAGGAAAGTGAAAAGTGAAAATGAAGTCGCTCAGTCATGTCTGACTCTTAGCGACCCCATGGACTGCAGCCTACCAGGCTCCTCCGTCCATGGGATTTTCCAGGCAAGAACACATATTATTATTATTAGAGTGATGACTACTGGCCACATACTGGGCTTTCTTGGAAACAGAGGCTCTCACAGGCCCTAACCCATCACCCCCTTAATACCCATTTTCCTGGGTTATGAAAGCAGTACCCTGAAGTCTCTACTTCGCCACCAAGCCTGCCTTACTACAGGATGGAATCAAACCTAGGTCCCCTGCATGTCTACCTGCAGGAAGGGGTAGCTACCCCTAACTTTAGGTTCTTGCCAGATGCCAGGCTGTAAGAGGAGGTCCTCTCACAGGTCGCCTAGATAAATAGGGAGTCCCTTGATATAAAGCAATGAGCAAGCAGAGTCCAACCAATGTATACATAACAATATGGAGTTTAATGGAGAGTTACAGCTTCTTACCCTTTAACCAGGATGTCAGCACAATTGGCCAAACTTCAGGCACTCATCTGGTTTACAGATGACCTTGTGAAAAGTCAGCTGCATCTGCATATCTTACAGACTCTTGTGCTGTTGTCGATGGTCTGGCTGTGTGGACAAACCAATGGCAGAAACTGCTGTTCTTTGTACAGGTTGTAAGGATTCTTCACAGAATCTTTGGAATTTCTTGCTTCATAAATGCACAAAATATAAATCATATTATAAGTTATACGTATCTCTGCACATACTAATGAAAAACACTCCTGATACACTTCAGAGTTCTAGATTCCATTGATAGTGACCAAGGCACTCATTTTACTTCTCAGAGGAAACAATGTTGAGCACCTGAATAAAGCTTTTAATGGAACTTTCATCTTCCTTACTGGCTTCATAATGTGAAGGTGAGGTAACTCAGTCGTGGACTGTAACCTACTAGGCTTCTCCGTCCATGGGACTCTCCAGGCAAGAATACTGGAGTGGATTGCCATTTCCTTCTCCAGGGGATCTTCCCGACCCAGGGATCAAACCCGGGTCTCCCTCATTGGAGGCAGACGCTTTAACCTCTGAGCCACCAGGGAAGCCCAGCTTCATGGAGCACTACAATGGCTTATTAAATTTAAAATCAGTTAAAGGAAACACATGTGACATCAGTCATATGATGACTGGAGTGAACCGTAATAGCCCCGACTCCATTTTTTCTTTCACTCTGAGCTACTGACAGTTTTTAAGCCTCATCCCTCACTCTTCTCCTTGTGCCACGCATCTGAACAAGCCGAATAAGAAAGCCCAAGTACTCATTCCTTGGCCACTTGTGAGAAGTTCAAAGCCACTCGTAAGAACCCTCAGCCAGCCTACCACTACCCACCATAAAAACTCCAGGCGAGCTTCCTCTTCTGGCTCTGTCAAGTCAAGTTTGGAAGGCTTGGCAGCTAACCTCTTCTTTCCAGCAAGCCTCATTATACGAGTGATAAAACTTTACAACTGCTCTTGGGATGTGTGTGCGTGGGTGTCATTGTTAATTCTGACATCTGAACCAAATTTTTTTGTGAACATATTTCCAGTTTTTTCAGGGTGGCTACAACATTTGCTAAAAAACAATTAACTTTTTAAAAAACTATTCCCAAGTGACTGACTAAGATATTCAGTACTTCTCCAGAACATTTTAGTACCGCTGTCTCTTCCCAACTAATATCTTATTTTTCTTCACCTCTGTTCCTTTTTTAACTTATAAATAAGATAGTACTCTTTTTATTGCTTCACACAGTGTTTATGTGATGTTGACCAACTTGAGTATCATTTCTTCTTTAACCTCCTACATCCTATCTGAGGTCATTCTTTTTCCCTTCTTTCTTTTAGAAGTATTTTTATCTTAACAGATCCCAGTGTTGACATTCTTTGTAGATGACCCACCTTGCCTCCTTGGCTGCTTTTAAGAGTTCCCCTTTGGATGAACCTAGAATCTGTCATACAGAGTGAAGTATGTCAGAAGGAGAAAAACAAATATTGTATATTAATGCATATATACAGAATCTAGACAACAATGCTACTGAAGAACCTATTTGCAGGACAGGAATAGAGAAGCAGACAGAGCATGGACTTGTGGACATGGGGGCAAAGAAAGAGAGAGGGGGACTAACTGAGAGCATAGCACTTGCATATACAGCTAGCTAGTGGGAAGCTGCTGTATAGCACAGGTTGCTCAGCTTGGTGCTCCGTGATGACCTAAAAGGGTGGGGTGGGGAAGGGAGGCTCAAGAGGAAAGGGATATACATACAGCTGATTCACACTCTTGCACAGCAAAAACTAACATAACATTGTAATTATACCCTGATTCAAAAAATAAATTTTAAAAAGTTCCTCTTCGGTTTTGTGCTGTTTCATCACAAAGAGTGAAGGTTTTAAATTTTTTTTTCTTTGCACCACTTATGTATAGATTGATGCTTTTCATGATATTATTTTCACCCATTATTTCTGCAAACATTGTCTCT
Organism: Oryx dammah; assembly: GCF_014754425.2. Lineage (NCBI taxonomy): Eukaryota > Metazoa > Chordata > Mammalia > Artiodactyla > Bovidae > Oryx > Oryx dammah. Next base: position 7,304,257 of record NW_024070201.1, read on the forward strand.
TCCACTTTCTCTGTTCTGATTTTCTGGCAATTTCTTCAAAGCTGTCAACTTATACTACACTTTATTCTTTCCTCCATATTTCTAAAAATTTCTATTTCCATACTTTTGTCTTTTTCTGTACTATATTCTGAATGATTTATTTCAGTACACTCGTTCTTCTTTCAACTATATCTGATCTGCTATTTAACTTACCTATTGCTTTTTTTAAAAAATATTAACAATTGTGTTTCTATACTTAAAATGTATATTTAATTTAAAAAATCTTTACATTTGTATTTTTATTTTTTTAAATATATATTTAACCAATTCCTTCATAGTTACTTTGTAATTTCTGATAATTTAAATAGCTAAAATTTGTTATTTTTGTTAAATATTAGTCACAAAGGCTTCCTTTTCAGTAATTTTGTTTATCCTGATTGTCAGATAAATTTGCTTGAGATTAATCTGTGAAAATTCTGCAGCCTAAATAGAATTTTCCATCTTCTAGAGAGGATTTAGATTGGTTTATGCTAAGAGCCAAGGGATTGTTGTTGACCTGGACTCACTTAGGCTCACTATATTAAAGATACTAATGAGTAAATATCAGATTTTCCATCTTGCAATTGACAGAGAATTTAGCCTCTTATTACTCCACTAATATTTGCATATTTTGGGGGGCAACTTCACTTTTCCAGTTTGCTTTCCAGTTACTGCTCACTGATCTACTCCATCCTAAACTCATAAGTTTATTTGAATATTTGTTTACTTAGGAAATTAATCTTGTAGATATTCCTTAACATTCTTGGATCTAGCAATACTAGATCTAGCAATATAATAAAACAATGTTTTATTTAGGATCTAGTTGATTTGTAGCAGAAGGATCTTCAGAATTCATCTTACTTCTAGAAGCAGAAGTTTATTTTAATGATTAGAATATGAACCCTTCAAACTGGAGAGATATTTAGATACAAAGATAAGATGTGCCTCAACTCACAGCTCAAGGATGTGCCCCAACTCACAGCCCAAGGATGTGCCTCAACTCACAGCCCAGAGCTTCCTCAACCTGCCACCACAGGGACAGTCCTTCTCTTACATTTAAGCAGAAACAGGAGAGGAACTAAACAAACTCTTGATGAAAGTGAAAGAGGAAAGTGAAAAACCTGGCTTAAAACTCAACATTCAAAAAAAAGAAGATCAGGGCATCCGGTTCCATCACTTCACGGCAAATAGATGGGGAAACAATGGAAACAGTGACAGACTTTCTTTTCTTGGGCTCCAAAATCACTGCAGATGGTGACTGCAGCCATGAAATTAAAAGATGTTTGATCCTTGGAAGAAAAGCTATGACAAAGCTGCTGCTGCTGCTAAGTCACTTCAGTCATGTCCGACTCTGTGCAACCCCATAGACGGTAGCCCACCAGGCTCTGCCGTCCTTGGGATTCTCCAGGCAAGAGTACTGGAGTGGGTTGCCATTGCCTTCTCCGATGACAAAACTAGACATCGTATTAAAAAGCAAAGGCCCATATAGTCAAAGCTATGGTTTTTCAAGTAGTCAAGTATGGATGCAAGAGTTGGACCACTGAAGAACTGATGCTTTTGAACTGTGGTGTTGAAGAAGATTCATGAGAGTCCCTTGGACTGCAAGGAGATCAAACCAGTCAGTCCTAAAGGAAATCAGTCCTGAATATTCATTGGAAGGACTGATGCTGAAGCTGAAGCTCCAACACTTTGGTCACCTGATGTGAAGAGCTGACTCAGTTGGAAAAGATTTTGATGCTGGGAAAGACTGCAGGCAGGAGGAGAAGGGGATGACAGAGGACAAGATGGTTGGATGGCATCACCAACTCAATGGACATGAGATTGAGCAATCTCAAGACATGGTGAAGGACAGGGAAGCCTGATGTGCTGCAAGTATATGGAGTCACAAAAAGTCAGACACGACTGAGCAACTGAGCAACAAGGAGACCCCTTGGGCTTCCTCTATGGCTCAGTGGTAAAGAACCCACCTTCAATGGAGGAGACATGTGTTTGAATCCTGGGTCTGGAAGATGCCCTGGAGGAAAGCACAGAAACCTACTCCGGTATTCTTGCTGCAAAAATCCCATGGACAGAGGAGCCTGATGGGTAGCACATTCTGGAGGTTCATACAGTCACAAAGAAGCAACCGAGCATGTATACATAGGAGACTATTATGTAAGTCTTCCAGATTTCATCCTTTCCACTGTCTAGAATTTATTCTAATTAAAAAGATGATTTTTTATGTGATCAGTTATCTCTCTGGCTGTTATACTTTTATTTTTGTTTCATTTTTAGGGCATTTAGTATTACTTTTCAAAATGCTTCCATGTGCTGATAATAATCACTAAATAGATACTATTCCAAAGTTGTTTGCATTCTCATTCTGATAAACTAAAAACCATTTAAAATTCTTTATTTGGTCTTATCAATTTGAGAATTTGATTTATACCTTGAATAAAAAGGTTAGATTTTACCCAGAGTTTAGTAATTACTAAATTTTCCTTCAACAGTCCATTTTTCCTGAGCTTCAGTTTCTAACTGTTGTAATTGTGTACAGAATTTGGAATAGCTATGTGTCACCTTGGTTGTTTAGCATATAACTAATAGGTTATGATTATAACAGCAAAAAGTTTAGAGAAGCAAATTAGTTTAGTAGCAATTAAATCCAGAGACTCATTCAAAAAAAAAAAAAAGCTAAGTAATAACTTTAATTGAGTTTTATGCAAAATGGGAAAACTTCAAAATAATGTTTCTAAACATCTTGCAGAAAAGTGACAGTCTACATAACTACCTTGCTTAATCACTTTTTGGCTACAGAGATAAAAATTTTTATATTAAAATTTTATATGGAAGGATTTTACACTGTTAAAGTACTCACAAAATGTGAAGGTGACAGTCATATGTTAGTAAACTCTCAAAATATATTTTTCATTTTTTAAGGGGGAAATATTAATTTTCACATGCCATTTATTGCTACTTTTCAGGAGTGAAACAAGATGAAAAGTTTTTATGTGATTAAAATCACCAAGAAGTCACCTGCAATCTCCTATAATTTAAAAGACTTCAAAATACAATCATTTTCCTGCCCAACAGGGGATCTGTCCTTGAATTTTATTATAATCAAAGTAAATAAATGTATTATAAATTTATCTTAATAAAACCCCCACTTCTTGTCATATGGAGTAACTGATTTTGAACTAATCTTTCTGCCACACACAACTATAAAAAAGTTCAGGACTTTAATTTGTGAGAAAGGAGATGCACATCGAGTATCATATTTACCTAGGCATTCTCCATGGATGCACATTAGGATTATAGCAGTTGCAGGTTATATCAAACAGAACAGAGTGATCTTTTTGAGCCAAGAGGTAAGAAACTGGATTCATAGTAATAAGGCAATTGGAATTTATAGGGTATATCCCTTTGCTCATGAATCTGCAATTTTGGCAGGACTTAGGAAGGACACCTAATTTCTGCCTATTCATTATATGGGGGAGCTTGAAAGATATGGGCTGGAATCATCTGAAGTTTTTTGTTCATTCACACATATGGTGCTTGACACTGGAAAGATTCAAATTGTTGGAGGCTAGAATATCTGGAGCTCCTTTGATAGCTCCATCTCTAAGAGGTCTCTGTGTGTTCTATGTGGCCAGAAATTTTTATGGTAGCCAGATTCTCATTTGTCTACTAAGAGCTTCCAAGGCATGTGTCTCAAGAGAGGTAAATGGGCAGAAGCTGAATTGTGTCTTTTTTTAACCTAGCCTTATAAGTCATTCTTATTTTATTAATTCCATCTCTCTTCCTTTTTTCTTTATGAGTCTAGCTAAAAGTTCATCAATGTTGTTTATGCTTTCAAAGAACCAGCTTTTAGTTTCCTTGATCTTTTTCATTATTTATTTAGCCTCTATTTTATTTTTACTCTGATCTTCATTATTTCTTTCCATTTGCTCAGTTTGGCTTGTTTTTTTCTCTATTTCCTTTAGGTGTAAAGTTATGTTATTTATTTGAGATTTTTCTTTTTTCTTGAGGTAATCTTGTATCACTATAAACTTCCCTTTTAGAACTGCTTTTGCTAAGTCCCAAAAGGAAACTTGGATCCCCTGGAAAAGGGAATGGCTACTCACTTCAGTATTCTTGCCAGGATAAGTCCATGCACCAATGAACCTAGCAGGGTACAGTCCATGGGGTCACAAAGAGTTGGGCATGACTGAGCAACTAACACTTTCACTTTCAAATGTTTTGGATCATCGTGTTTTCATTTTCATTTGTCTCTAGGCATTTTTTAAATTTCCTCTTTGATTTGTTCAGTGATAGATTCGTTGTTTAGTAGCATATAGCATCCACATGTCTGGGTTTCTTCAGTTTTTTTTTTTTTAATTTTTCTTGTAAATTATTTATAATCTCATAGAATTGTGGCTGCAAAAGAAGCTTGAGATGATTTCAATATTATTAAATTTAGTGGGGCTTTGCTTTCTAACCTAGAATGTGATCTATTCTGGAGAATTTTCCATGTGCACTTGAAAAGAATATGTATTCTGTAACTTTCTGATGAAATGCACTCTCTCTCTCTCTCTCTCTCTCTAACAGTTAAGTCCTTTTGGTCTAATGTGTCATCATACTATATGATGAAAAGCTGAAAGCATTTCTTCTAAGATCAAAAACAAGACAAAGATATCCACTTTCATAAGTTTTATTCAACATAGTTTTGGAAGTCACAACCACAGCTGTTAAGAGAAAAAGAAAGAAAGAAAGAAATCTAAACTGGAAAGGGGTCTTCCCTGATAGCTCAGTTGGTAAAGAATCCTCCTGCAGTGCAGGAGACCCCAGTTTGATTCCTGGGTCAGGGAGATCCGGTGCAGAAGGGATAGGTTACCCACTCCAGTATTCTTGGGCTTCCCTTGTGCTCAGCTGGTAAAAAATCTGCCAGAAATGCAGGAGACCTAGGTTTGATCCCTGGGTTGGGAAGATCCTGTGGAGAAGGGAAAGGCTACCCACTTCAGTATTCTGGCCTGGAGAATTCCATGGACTGTATAGTCCATGAAGTTGAGAAGGGTCGGACATGACTTTCACTTTCACTTTCAAATTGGAACAGAAGAAGTAACACTCACTGTTTACAGAGTACAGGATATTCAGTTCAATTCAGTCGCTCAGTTGTTTCCGACTCTTTGCGACCTCATGAATTGCAGCATTCCAGGCCTCCCTGTCCATTACCAACTCCCGTTCACCCAAACTCATGTCCATCGAGTCGGTGATGCCATCCAGCCATCTCATCCTCTGTCATCCCTTCTCCTCCTGCACCCAATCCCTCCCAGCATCAGGGTCTTTTCCAATGAGTCAAATCTTCGCATGAGGTGGCCAAAGTATTGGAGTTTCAGTTTTAGCATCAGTCCTTCCATGAACACCCAGGACTGATCTCATTTAGTATGGACTGGTTGGATCTCCTTGCAGTCCAAGGGACTCTCAAGAGCCTTCTCCAACACCACAGTTCAAAAGCATCAATTCTTTGGCACTCAGCTTTCTTCACAGTCCAACTCTCACATCCATACATGACCACTGGAAAAACCATAGCCTTGACTAGACCTACCTTTGTTGGCAAAGTAGTATCTCTTCTTTTCAATATGCTATCTAGGTTGATCATAACTTTCCTTCCAAAGAGTAAGCATCTTTTCATTTCATGGCTGCAATCACCATCTGCAGTGATTTTGGAGCCCCCCAAAATAAAGTCTGACACTGTTTCCACTGTTTCCCCATCTATTTCCCATGAAGTGATGGGACCGGATGCCATGATCTTCATTTTCTGAATGTTGAGCTTTAAGCCAACTTTTTCGCTCTCCTCTTTCACTTTCATCAAGAGGCTTTTTAGTTCCTCTTCACTTTCTGCCATAAAGGTGGTGTCATCTGTATATCTGAGGTTATTGATATTTCTCCCACAGTCTTGATTCCAGCTTGTGCTTCTTCCAGCCCAGCGTTTCTCATGATGTACTCTGCATATAAGTTAAATAAGGATATTATACATAGGCAATTCTAAAGATGCTACCAAAACTATTCAAAGTAATAAATTAACTCAGTAAACTTGCAGGATACAAAATTAATATACAGAAACTTTGGGCATTTCTACATAGTAACAACAAAGTATCAGAAAGAGAAATTAAGGAAACAAGCTCATTTACCAACAGATCAAAAAAAAAAAAAAGATAACTAGGAATAAACCTAGTTAAGGAGGCAAAAGATCTCTACTCTGAAAACTATAAGATGCTGATGAAAGAAATGGAAGATAACACACAACAGATGGAAAGATACACCATGTTCTTGGACTGGAGGAATCAATACTGTCAAAATGACTATCCTATCCAAGGCAATCCACAGTTTCAACACAGTGTCCATCAAATTATCACTGGCATTTTTCACAGAACTAGAACAAAATCGTTTTAATTTGCATGGAAGTACAAAAGGCCCCAATAGCCAAAATAATATTTTTCTTTAAAAAATATTTTTCAATTGGAGAAAAAATGCATTATAATATTGTGTTGGTTTCTGCTGTACATCAACATGAATCAGCCATAATTATACATTTATCTTTTTCCTCTTGAGCCTCCCTCCCCTCCGCCATACCACCTCTTTAGATAATCTCAGAGCACCATGTTGGGCTCCCTGTCTTATACATCAACTTCTTGCTAATTATCTATTTTACACATGATAATGTATATATGTTGATGCTACTTTCTCCATTCATTCCACTCTCTTTCCATCACTGTGTCCAAAAGTCTGTTCTATACATTTTTGTCTCAATTCCTTCCTTGAAAAGAGGTTCATCAATACAGTTCTTCTAGATTTTGTATATGATATCTGTTTTTCTCTGACTGGGTTACTTCACTCTGTATAACAGGATCTAGGTTCATCCACCTCACTACAACTGACTCAAATCTGTTCTTTTTGTGGCTGAGTAACATTCCACTGTATATATGTATCATATCTTCTTTACCCATTCATCTGTCAATGGACTGTTAAGTTGCTTCTATGTCCTGGCTATTGTAAATAGTGCTGCAATGAACAGAAAAACCTATGCAACTTTTAGAATTGTGGCTTTCTCAGATGGTCAACACCGAAATCAGATTGATTATATTTTTTGCAGCCAAAGATGGAGAAGCTCTATACAGTCAACAAAAACAAGACAAGGAGCTGACTGTGGCTCAGATCATGAACTCCTTATTACCAAATTCAGACTTAAATTGAAGAAAGTAGGGAAAACTGCTAGACCATTCAGGTATGACCTAAATCAAATCCCTTATGATTATACAGTGGAAGTGAGAAATAGATTTAAGGGCCTAGATCTGATAGAGTGCCTGATGAACTATGGACTGAGGTTCGTGACATTGTACAGGAGACAGGGATCAAGACCATCCCCATGGAAAAGAAATGCAAAAAAGCAAAATGGCTGTCTGGGGAAGCCTTACAAATAGCTGTGAAAAGAAGAGAGGCAAAAAGCAAAGGAGAAAAGGAAAGATATAAGCATCTGAATGCAGAGTTCCAAAGAATAGCAAGAAGAGATAAGAAAGCCTTCTTCAGTGATCAATGCAAAGAAATAGAGGAAAACAACAGAATGGGAAAGACTAGAGATCTCTTCAAGAAAATTAGAGGTACCAAGGGAACATTTCATGCAAAGATGGGCTCGATAAAGGACAGAAATGATCTGGGCCCAACAGAAGCAGAATATATTAAGAAGAGGTGGCAAGAACACATGGAATAACTACAAAAAAGATCTTCACGACCCAGATAATCATGATGGTTTGATCACTCATCTAGAGCCAGACATCTTGGTATGTGAAGTCAAGTGGGCCTTAGAAAGCATCACTACGAACAAAGCTAGTGGAGGTGATGGATTCCAGTAGAGCTATTTCAAATCCTGAAAGATGATGCTGTGAAAGTGCTGCACTCAATATCCCAGGAAATTTGGAAAACTCAGCAGTGGCCACAGGACTGGAAAAGGTCAGTTTTCATTCCAATTCTAAAGAAAGGCAATGCAAAAGAATGCTCAAACTACTGCACAGTTGCACTCATCTCACATGCTAGTAAAATAACGCTCAAAATTCTCCAAGACAGGCTTCAGCAATACATGAACCATGAACTCCCTGATGTTCAAGATGGTTTTAGAAAAGGCAGAGGAACCAGAGATCAAATTGCCAACATCCGCTGGATCATGGAAAAAGCAAGAGAGTTCCAGAAAACCATCTATTTCTGCTTTTTTGACTATGCCAAAGCCTTTGACTGTGAGGATCACAAGAAACTGTGGAAAATTCTGAAAGAGATGGGAATACCAGAACACCTAACCTGCCTCTTGAAAAATCTGTATGTAGGTCAGGAAGCAACAGTTAGAACTGGACATGGAACAACAGACTGGTTCCAAATAGGAAAAGGAGGACGTCAAGCTGTCTATTGTCACCCTGCCTATTTAACTTCTATGCAGAGTACATCATGAGAAACGCTGGGCTGGAAGAAGCACAACCTGGAATCAAGATTGCAGGGAGAAATATCAATAACCTCAGATATGCAGATGGCACCACCCTCATGGCAGAAAATGAAGAGGAGCTAAAAAGCCTCTTGATGAAAGTGAAAGAGGAGAGCGAAAAAGTTGGCTTAAAGCTCAACATTCAGAAAATGAAGATCATGGCATCCAGTCCCATCACTTCATGGGAAATAGATGGGAAACAGTGGAAACAGTGGCTGACTTTATTTTGGGGGGCTTCAAAATCACTGCAGATGGTGATTGCAGTCATGAAATTAAAAGACGCTTACTCCTTGGAAGAAAAGTTATGACCAACCTAGATAGTATATTCAAAAGCAGAGACATTACTTTGCCAACAAAGGTAGGTCTAGTTAAGGCTATGGTTTTTCCAGTGTTCATGTATGGATGTGAGAGTTGGACTGTGAAGAAGGCTGAGGGCCAAAGAATTGATGCTTTTGAACTGTGGTGTTGGAGAAGACTCTTGAGAGTCCCTTGGACTGCAAGGAGATCCAACCAGTCCATTCTGAAGGAGATCAACCCTGGGATTGCTTTGGAAGAAATGATGCTAAAGCTGAAGCTCCAGTACTTTGGCCACCTCATGCAAAGAGTTGACTCATTGGAAAAGACTGATGCTGGGAGGGATTGGGGGCAGGAGAAGAAGGGAATGACCGAGGATGAGATGGCTGGATGACATCACGGACTCGATGGACGTGAGTCTGAGTGAACTCTGGGAGATGGTGATGGACAGGGAGGCCTGGCGTGCTGCGATTCATGGGGTTGCAAAGAGTCAGACACGACTGAGTGACTGAACTGAACTGAACTGAACTGATGCTCAGTAGTGGGATTGTTGTATCAAAGGTAAGTTTATTCCTAGTTTTTTAAGGAATATCAATACTATTCTCCATATTGCATGTATCAGTTTACATTCCCACCAACAGTAAAGGAGGATTCCCTTTTCTCCATATCATCTCCAGCATTTCTTATTTGTAGATTTTTTTCGTGATGGCCATTCTGATTGGTGTGAGGTGATACAATTGTAGTTTTGATTTGAGAACAGTCTTGAGAAATAAATGTGAAGCTGAAAGGAATTGCCAGTCCAGATTCAATGCAGGATACAGGATGCTTGGGGCTGGTGCAGTGGGATGACCCAGAGCGATGGCATGGGGAGGGAGTTGGGAGGGGGGTTCAGGATGGGGAACATGTATACACCTGTGGCAGATTCATGTTGATGAATGGCAAAACCAATACAATATTGTAAAATAATTAACCTACAATTAAAATAAATAAATTTATATTAAAAAAGAAAAGAAAAATGAAACTGGAAAAATGGCACATCCATACTTCAGAGTATAATACAAAGCTACAGTAATAAAAACAGTATGGTACTGTCACGAAAGCAGACATATAGATCAATGGAACAGGGTAGAAATAAGCCCACACACTGATGGTCAGTTAATCTACAGCAAAGGAGATAAGAATACACAATAGAGAAAAGAAAGTCTATTCATAAGCGGTCCCTGGGAAAACTAGACACTACATGTAAAAGAATGAAATCAGAATATTCTCTAACATCATATGCGAAAATGACTCAAAATGGTTGAGACCTAAATGTAATATTAGATACTATAACACTCCTAGAGAAAAACAGGCAGAAAACTCTTGGATATAATTCACAGCAGTACTTTTTAGGATCCCTGCCTAAAGTAAAGGAAATAAAAGCAAAAGTAAACAAATGAGACCTAATTAAACTTAAAAGCTTTTGCACAGCAAAAGCAATCATTGACAAAATGAAAAGACACCATAATGAATGGGAGAAAACATTTATAAATGATAGAAATGATACGGAATAAATACCCAATACATAAAAACAGCTCATACAACTCAATTAAAAAAAAAAACTGATTAAAATTTAGGCAGAAGAAATTTTTCCAAAGAGGAAATGCAGATGGCAAACAAGCACATGAAAGGATGGTCAACATAACTAATCATTATGAAAATTCAAATAAATATCATAATGAGATATCACCTCACACCCGTTATCAAAAAGAACACAAATAAAAAATGTTGGCAAAGATGGGAAGAAATGGGAACCATTGTATACTGTTTTTGGGAATGCAAATTTTTGCAGCCACTGTGGAAATCGATATGGAGGTTTCTCAAAAAACTAAAAATTAAACTACCATACAACTCAGCACTTCCATTCCTGGGTACATATCGTCAAAACACAAAAATTCTAATTCAAAAAGATACATGCACCTAAATGTTCATAGCAGCATTATTTACAATCCAAGATATGGAAGCAACCTACGTGTCTATCAACAGATGAATCAATACAGATTTGGTGTACACAAAAACGTACACACACAATATAATACTACTTGACCATTTTAAAAACTGAATTTTTGCCATTTACAGCAAGAGCATGAATGGATTTGGAAGGTATCATGCTAAATTAAGTAAGTCAGAGAGAGAAAGACAAATAATTTACAATATCACATGCAAATGAAATCTAATAAATACAACAAACTGGTGAATAAAATTACTGGTATAGTTGTTCTGCAGTTTGTGGGTCGTCTGCTCAGTGGCTCTATGGTAGGGCTAATGGCGCCCTCCTCAAGAGGGCTTAACCACATGCTGCATGACCCTGGTCTGCTGCAGTCAGAGCCCTTGCCCCCATGGCAGGCCACTGCTGACCCGTGCCTCCACAGGAGACACTCAAACACACAAAAACAGGTCTGGCTCAGTCTCTGTGTGGTCTCTGGGGTCTGGTGTGAACAAGGTTTAGTTTGAGCCCTCCAAGTGTCTCTGGCAGGTATGGTATTAAATTCTAAATATGACTCTGCCCCTCCTATAGTCTTGCTGAGGTGTCTCCTTTGCCCTTGGACATTGGATATCTTTTTTTTTTTTTTTTGGTGGGATCCAACATTCTCTTGTCAATGGTTCTTCAGCAGCGAATTGCAGTTTTGGAGTTCTTGCAGGAGAAGATGAGAGCATGTCCTTCCACTCTGCCATCTTGCTTACTTGGGTGCAATCTCAAAATTAACAGAAAGATCTCTGTTCGTTTCCAAGCCAAATCATTCAATATCACAGTAAACCAACCGATACCCCAACCACTAATGCTGAAGAAGCTGAAGTTGAATGGTTCTATGAAGACCTACAAGACCTTCTAGAACTAACATGAAAAAAAGATGTCCTTTTCATCATAAGGGACTGGAATGCAAAAGTAGGAAGTCAAGAGATACCTAGAGTAACAGGAAAGTTTGACCTTGGAGTACAAAATGAAGCAGGGCAAAGGCTAATGGAGTTTTGCCAGAGAACATACTGGTCATAGCTAACACCCTCTTCCCACACAATAACAGATGACTCTATACATGGACATCACCAGATGGTCAACGCCAAAATCAAACTGATTATATTATTTGCATCCAAAGATGGAGAAGCTCTATACAGTCAACAAAAAAAGAACAAGAGTTGACTGTGGCTCAGATCACGAACTCCTTATTGCAAAATTCAGACTTAAATAGAAGAAAGTAGTGAAAACCACTAGACTATTCAAATATGACCCTGAATCAAATCCCTTACAATTATACACTGGAAGTGACAAATATATTCAAGGGATTACATTTGATAGAGTGTCTAGATAACAATGGGTGGAAGTTGGTGACATTGTACAGGAGGCAGTGATAAAGATCATCACTAAGAAAAAGAAATGAAAAAAGGCAAAATTGTTGTCTGAGAAGGCCGTACAAATAGCTGAGAAAACAAGAGATGTGAAAGGCAAAGGAGAAAAGGAAACATATACCCATCTGAATGCAGAGTTCCAAAGAATAACAAGGAGAGATAAGAAAGCCTCCCTCAGTGATCAATGCAAGGAAATAGAGAAAACAATAAAATGGGAAAGACTAGAGATCTCTTCAAGAAAATTAGAGATACCAAGGGAACATTTCATGCAAGGATGGGCACAATAAAGTACAGAAATGGTATGGTCCTATGAGAAGCAGAAGATATTAAGAAGAGGTGGCAAGACTACACAGGACTATACAAAAAAGATCTCAATGACATAACTACCATGGTGGTTATCTAGTGATCGCTCACCGAGAGCCAGACACCCTGGAGTGTGAAGACAAGTGGGCCTTAGGAAGCATCACTATGAACAAAGCTAGTGGAGATGATAGGATTCCAGCTGAGCTATTTCAAATCTTAAAAGATGATGCTGTGAAAATGCTGCACTCCATATGCCAGCAAATTTGGAAAACTGCAGTGGTCATAGGACTGGAAAAGGATAGTTTTCATTACAATCCCAAAGAATTTTCAAACTACCACACAATTGCACTCATCTCACATGCTAGCAAAGTAATGCTCAAAATTCTCCAAGCCAGGCTTAAACAATACATGAACTGAGAACTTCCAGATGATCAAACTGGATTTTGGAAAGGCAGAGGAACCAGAGATCAAATTGCTAACATCCGTTGGATCATAGAAAAAGCAAGAGAATTTCAGGGAAACATCTATTTCTGCTTCACTGATTACTCTAAATCTTTGACTATGTGGATTACAACAAACTGCAGAAAATTCTTAAAGAGATGGGAATACCAGACCACCTGACCTGCCTCTGAGAAATCTGTATGCAGGTCAAGAAGCAACAGTTAGAACCAGACATGGAACAATGGACTAGTTCCAAATTGGGAAAGAGTACATCAAGGCTGTATATTTTCACACTGCTTATTTAACTTATATGCAGAGTACATCATGTGAAATGCTGGACTGGTGAATCACAAGCTGGAATCAAGATTGCTGGGAGAAATACCAATAACTTCAGATATGCAGATGACACCATCTGTATGGTAGGAAGCCAAGAGGAACTGAAGAACCTCTTGATGAAAGTGAAAGAGGAGAGTGAAAAACTTGGCTTAAAACTCAACATTCAAAAATTGAAGATCATGGCATTTGGCCCCATCACTTCAGGCAGATAGATGGGGAAACAGTGGAAACAGTGACAGACTTTCTTTTCTTGGGCTCCAAAATCACTGCAGATGGTGACTGCAGCCATGAAATTAAAAGACACTTGCTCCTTGGAAGAAAAGCTATCACAAACCTAGACAGCATATTAAAAAGCAGAGACATTACTTGCCAACAAAGTTCTGTCTAGTCAAAGCTATGGTTTTTCCTGTAGTCATGTAGGATGTGAGAGTTCGACCATAAAGAAAGTTGAGCACCAAAGAATTGATGGTTTTGAACTGTGGTGTTGGAGAAGATTCTTGAGAGTCGCTTGGACTGCAAGGAGATCCATCCAGTCAATCCTAAATTAAATCAGTCCTGAATATGCATCGGAAGGACTGATGCTGATGCTCCAATATTTTGGCCACTTCATGTGAAGAACTGACTCATTGGAAAAGACCCAGGTGCTGTGAAAGATTGAAGGGAGCAGGAAAAGGGGACCACAGAGAATGAGATGGTTGGATGGCATCACCGACTTGATGGACATGAGTCTGAGCAAGCTCCAGGAGTTGGTGATGGGCAAGGAAGCCTGGTGTGCCGCAGTCCATGGGGTTGCAAAGAGTCAGAAACTACTGAGTGGCTGAACTGAGTGAATAAAATAGAAAAGAAGAAGTCTGAGTAATATAGAGAGCAAACTAGTGATTACCAGTGGTGCAGGGCAATATAAAGTGAGGAAGAGAGAGGTATAAACTACTGGTGTAATACAGACTACTGGAATGTATTATACAACAAAGGGAATATAGTCAATATTTTGTAATAACTAAATTGTGTCATATTTTTAAATTTTATATAAATTTAACACGGAGAAGGAAATTGTAACCCACTCCAGTATTCTTGCCGGGAGAATCCTACAAACAAAGGAGCCTGGCATGCTACATGGGGTCACAAGAGTCGGACATGACTTAGCAACTAAATCACCACCACCATACAAATTTAAAAATAAATAAAAAACAATAATTAAAGAAACAAGCAAAATAGCAATATAAAAATGAGTCAGAACAAAAAAAGTCATTCTCCAACCCAAATCACCAGAAGTGAATAATGAGCGTTGCCCAAATTCAAGGAGAGGGCAATTAGCTTCCAAATTTTGTGAGAGGAGTGTCAAAACATTTGCAGATGTGTTTTAAAACCACCTATGATCTAGAAGCACATGTAGATTAACTTTAGATCGAGACAGAAATCAAATGTCATGCAGAAGAAATAAATTAATTGATTGAGGTGGGAAGAGGAAGTAGTAAGACATGGTGGTTCTCAGAAGTACACAATCACCACTGCATTATAAAAGTGTATGGAATACAAAATATAGACCAAATTTTATATTGCCACCTTTGAAGAAGGGCTGATTTACCCCCAAATTATTGAAAAGCATGATCTTTGGGCTGTGTAGAAAGAGGCAGAGAATCTTAAGGGAGAATTAGCAAGATGAATAAGAACATCAAATTGGGCCTTAGTTTAGTCTGAGTGGTTGGTGTGGGTGGAGTGGGGCAAGTAGCCCAGGTGAGAAATTAAAGTTCACAGGTTAATTATAGAGATACAAGCAAATTTTGAAACTGGAAACATCTGATCTTTGGTGATTTCGGTCTAGAAGGACAGTCTGAATAATGACAGTAAATTTGTGTGACATAATTTTTTAAATTTAAATATTAAAGGAAAATAATGCAGTGTCGATACATTTAACACAAAAGATCTT
Source organism: Oryx dammah (assembly GCF_014754425.2). Taxonomy (NCBI): domain Eukaryota; kingdom Metazoa; phylum Chordata; class Mammalia; order Artiodactyla; family Bovidae; genus Oryx; species Oryx dammah. The sequence continues at coordinate 7,319,445 of NW_024070201.1, forward strand.
ATAAAAAGCCCGTCCTGGTATGGATACAAAAGAGAACAAGATGAAAAATAAGCATGACAATGCACAAGGAAGTAATATAAGCGGCAACAATGACAAATACAGGAGAAAGAAAAGAAATATGAATTTTACTCAACACCAATAAAAACAGAGTCATCAGAGTAAAGGAGGGAGAATTTTTATCATCAAAATATTATATCTAAAGAAGTATAAAAGGAATTTGAGTTAGGCATTTTTTTAAAATAATCAAAGTTTAAAGTTATCCCAAAAATCCACTAAATAAAAACTACAGATTCTATCAGAAATCACTTGTTACTTGTGGGAAATACAAGGCCTTTTTCTAGCAGTATAAAACAACAATAGGCTTCCCTGGTGGCTCAGATGGTAAAGAATCCACCTGCAGTGCAGTAGATCTGGGTTTGATCCCTGGGTTGGGAAGACTCCCTGGAGAAGAGAATGGCAATCCAATCCAGTATTCCATGGGGTTGCAAAGAGCTGGACATGACTGAGCGACTAACACTTTCACTTTTCACTTTCATACAATAACATTACATAGATAATAAGCTAGGATTTCAGCATAGTTATTAGACAAAAGATTTGTTAACATCTTTTTAATAAATTACACTATAATCACATAAGCAATGGATTTTAATGACATGCAGGAGATTATGGGTTGAATCGATTTCTGAAAACACATTTTGAAGTAAGCTTTAAACTATATGTTTAGTAATCTCAAAAGAATTGATTAATGAATTCAGGGAAAAGATTTGCTTGCTATTGTATATATATATATACACAATATGATTTTTTTAATTGCTTGCTCTGACTTCATATGAAATTACAAAAGCATTCAGGTACTGAACAAAGAAATTTACATACACTATTTCTAGACCATACAATAACCTTTCAAGCAGGTATTAAACTATCTCTACTTTGTTGATGTAATACACTGTGTCTCGCGGAGACTAACTGACTACCAGACTTGCATAGTTTGTAAGAACCAAGATTTGAAACTAACTCTGGCTTCTAAGGATGTATTTCATCACATTCACTAAGATCCAAGCAAAATATGAAGTTCAGGATAAATTTAAAGCAATAATTAACTGCTCTAATCATACACATATATATTCACACACACACACATGTACACAAAAGCATCCTAGCACCTAAGAGGATCAATGTTCAATGTTGGGGTCAGGAAGACACTCAATTACGGAAATAAATTTACAGTGATAGAATATATAAAACATGCTTTTCTGAAATGCAAGGTAGAGTAAGTTTTTAATTTGATTTACTTTTTGTTCATTCTCAAAAATTCTTCCAATCGGTAATGTTGGCCAATGCAAAATTTAAGTTTACAGTCTAAGCTATTTCATGATTCATTTTGACATATGGCAGAAATCAACATAATATTGTAAAGCAATTATTCTCCAATTAAAAATAAATTTTTAAAAGAGAGTAAATCCCAAGAGCTCTCATCACAAGGCTAATATATAAATATATATCTCAAAATGCTTTATGTATATACATGTGTTATATAATATGTTCATATCACCTTATATGTCTACCATCTATCTACCTATCTAGATAGATAGCTATAGATCATCTCCATAGATAGATAAGTAGATAGATATTGATAAACAGGCACATAGATACATAATAGAGAGATAAAGTGTCAGAGGGATACAACTCATATATATTTATCATTCGGCATGAGAAAATATTTAGCAGGCTCATATTACCTTTGCTGCTGCTGCTGCTAAGTCGCTTCAGTCGTGTCCAACTCTGTGCCACCCCATAGACGGCAGCCCACCAGGCTCCCCCATCCCTGGGATTCTCCAGGCAAGAACACTGGAGTGGGTTGCCGTTTCCTTCTCCAATGCATGAAAGTGAAAATAAAAGTGAAGTCACTCAGTCATGTCCAACTCAGCGACCCCATGGACTGCAGCCTACCAGACTTTTCCGCCCATGGGATTTTCCAGGCAAGAGTACTGGAGTGGGGTGCCATTGCCTTCTCCAATATTACCTTTAGAGATATCTATTTAAAAATACTGATTTGTTACATAATATTTGTTTATTATTTCAAATTTGGTATATTGATTGAAGGGAATAGATGTATTTATAGTTCTACAACTGTATATGCCTTAGGTTTACATTAAATTTGATTATTAAGATTAGTTTTACACGTTATAGTACATTTTCAAACTAAGGAAGTAAATATACAACTTACATCTGAGCTTCTGGTCTGATACAACTTTAGCAAGCAATTTGTTACATTTTGCACACCAGGAAAGAGCTTCCCTCTGATGTCATGAGAACGCAGGTAGTCCAAAAAGCAAAAAATTATAATTAGTTGTGAACACACATTCTGGGTGAGTTTATGATTGGGACAAATGCAATCCCATTTTAACGCCATCACTTTCCAATGCTTCTCTTCCAACCCCTGCTGTCATACCACTGTGAGAAAAGAAGCAAAGCAGTGGTTTCCGCTTTTACTCCCATTCTTTCAAAGGAGAGTCAACTGGGAAAAACTGTAACGTGATTTTTCCCCTTGAGTGGGAGCTCCCTGACACTGAATGGCCTTTATCTTAAAGATTAAATAAGGTATGTTTTCCAGAAGTAGAAGCTTGTATTTTAAGTTAACAATGGTTTTCCGAGATGAATACTGTCCTGGACACAGATCCATATATTCTTGTTCATTAGACACACACATTTCAAATAATTATGAAAACAAATTCATAATTATTTCCTCTGGTGTAACAATAGAGCTGGGCTTCCCTGCTGGTCAGCTGATAAAGAATCCGCCTGCAGTGCAGGCGACCCCAGTTCAATTCCTGGGTTGGGAGGATCTGCCATAGAAGGGATAGGCTACCCATTCCAGTATTCTTGGGCTTCCTTGGTGGAGCTATGGAAATCAATATGAAGTTTGGAGTCTGATCATGAAAATGGATCACCAGAAAAATTGCGTCAGTATGGTTGTTAAGTCACATACAAAGTCATAGTCAAAACTCCTCAACTCAGGAAAGTTTGTGAATTCTCATCCAATGTATTTGATAGTGCTAGGTCAATGTTTATGTGATAATTCCATGTCACAGGAAGACTCTGAAGTTATTTGAATCTGTTATCATTAATTCTTCTATATACCATAAAATTAGATATTGTTGGATTTAAGCAGGATTACAATTCTATAATGGAGAAGGAAATGGCAACCCACTCCAGTATTCTTGCCTGGAGAATCCCACGGACAGAGGAGCTATATTATATAATGCCAAAAAAATTGGAAAGAAAAAAAATCAAATTGTCTTATTACTCTATATACATACTATAAGGGAGATAAGGGATGAAATGGAACCAAAACAGCCTTTGTAGTGAAATGGATGCACTTCAAGTCTCACGTTTGTCAATTAGTAGCTATGAGACATTGTTTATTGTCTCTGAAGCTCTAATTTGCAAAACAAAATAACATTTTACAAATTATTGGGAAGATCAGTAATAATCCAGGTGAAGTTTCTAAGATGTAATAGGTGCACTAGAGAAGTCTTTATTTAAATTAGGTGAAATTGGACTTTAGTTGAATTTACATTTAAAAGCAAAATTTAATATAAAAACATATATAATCTCCAAATAATTAAAGAATTTTAGGATTACATGTAATTTATATATGATCCCCCTACTTAATATAATATCTGATACACAATTTTCCTGAAATGAGTTCATTTAACTTCTCTTGAACCTTTCCAGTGACAAACAAAAGGCTGTGCTTGTCTTCAAAGCAGGGACAACCATGAGTTAAGCACATCTCCTTTCTGATGGCTTTTCAGTTCGTCTCATCACTTTTCTCCTTCCTTGGTTAATATTTAAGTCATTTTTGATTCATTACATTGCTGTTTGCCTTCCAGTGGAGCTGTTCATGTTCATCAGTTCTGTTCTGAACCTAGCTCCAAGGACTAAACACAACAAAAGTCATGTGGGTTGGGTCACATTATAGTTCAAGAAAATTATTAGTTCTCTCCTTCTTTGTAAACCTATTATTTTTAAAATTTTCTATGAAACCAAAGGGGGCATTAGCATTTTGAGAGAATATTGGTTCATGTTAAGTTCTATTAACCACAATTCTTAGTTTTTACTTCCTATTTAATAGGGTTTTTACTTGAATATTTGATCATTGCTAGGTAGCAGAGAAGAGAGTCATAATAGTAATTTGAGATTCCTCAACCTCATAATGCTTGGTATTCCTGATGCAATTCCTAGTAATTCCACCTCCTTGAAAACAAAACTATAAAACTCCCCAGGCACAATTTGTAACAGAATGTAGTTAAATCTGCACCATAAATTTACCCTTTATGTCAGTGTAATTTATTCACATCACCTCTATTTAACTCAATCTTAAGGCCATTAAAATTTACAAGATGATTCAAACACTTGTTTTGATGTAATTCATTATTCATTTATGTTTTTAAAGATGAAAATGGTTATGTTATCTCCAAATGAATTTATTACATTCAATAAGCAATACAATATTAAATATCTAAAGTTTTGTCATTATGGCAAGGTCAAATGTGGTATGTTTTACTCTATTGATTCACATTCATGACCCAAATGAGGTTACTGCTTATGCACAGGGTGCAATTATATCAAGGTTAGACAAGAAGACCTCTAGCACAAGATAGAGCACTATGAAATCATACAGTAGTGCTAAAATTTGGATTGGTGTTATTCTTCATGATATGTTATCTAGCTTTCCCAAATATTAACAAAGTGGATCTTTATCTCTGCTACTGAGTTTAACTTTCTAACCTATACATATTGATAATGTGATACTTTTTCAGTTATACTTAACTGTAGCTATATGATAATTCACTTATTAAAATGGAAAAAAGTTCAATAGCATATTTCAATCACATATATAAAAAAGAACTCATGAGAAAATTTCCAAATTTTCCTCTTAATAGGAGCCAAGCCATAATTCTGTTTAAGAATATATTCTCATATTAAAGTTCTCATATCTCAAATTATTTAAATAAGTACATAATAATACCAGTAAAATTTGCTTTAAAAGTTAAACTATTTTAAAGGATAATCACAGAATATAATGAGAATATATGCTAATACTTGTTATAATTAAGTACAAAATTATATTAAGCAATTTGGAAACCATGCCATAGTAAATCTAGGTTCTTTTATAGTCTGACATATTTGTGCACATTAAGAAATAATTTTGCCTATTATTTCCTCCATTATTTTGAAGCATAACTATAAAAATTACACAAGCAGATTTGATGTTTAATAAGTAAGAGTAGCTGATATTCCTGAATCTGTATTTTGTGTTACAATGAGATAAGTATTTTGGAGTGAGTTTATCTAATTGCACTTACATTGACCTCATTTATTTTAAAAAAAATGCAAAACAGCCATGGAAGCATATCACACACATGGAACAATTTCATTATTGTTTCTAAATCCTGGTTTTTCTGGACAGATATGTGTTAGTAAAACTGCTATGATGCATGGTGCATGCAACTGCTTATCTGAGTGTCAGCTTTCACATGAAAAACTGTTACACAAATCCTACCATTATCCGAATGACTGCTGTGGCAGTTTAAACAACAAGGAAATAATTCTGCTACCGATTTTGAAATGGTCAAGAGCATTTCTTTCAACATATGTCTTCTTTTAACTCTCTTTGCCCTCAGAAAATTTGCTAGCCTCTGTATAAAAAATTCTCTGCCAAACCAAATTCCAACTATTCAAACATAAAATAAATCTTCTTTGAAATTTTGTCTTTTTTTGATCCTCCTTTCTTTACAAGGTTAAAACCATTCTCCTAATCCTTCAGGTTAAAAAGTAACCATTACTTTTCCTGTATTTCTAAAATCCACTTAGTCCACAAACATAGACAAAGCTACTTCTCCAATGGATCATTCTCTCTTCATTTTCATTGTCACTTCCCTAGCAAATTCTTCAGTGACTACTCATCTCTAGTCATAAACATTAAGTTCCATGGGAAATTTTCAATATTATTTTAAAAACTAGATCCTATTTCTGTTCAAGTTTCTACTCACAGTCCAAAAATCTTAATCAACTTCTAAACTCAAATATATAATGAACGGTCCTTCAAAATCTTAGCTCAAATAAAAGAATATAGTGAAAATGGTCAAACAAATCAACACAAATAACATATTATTTTCAAAGACAATATAAGTTTATCTTTACGACTTGTTTAGTTGTGATAAAATGTTAAACAAGCCATACAACTGGGGAGAACAGAATAATACAGAAACTAGATGACAAAGTATAAGCATTTTCAATTCTTTCCGGAAGAAGAGACAGTAAAAATGAAAGAATGGAGAAGGAAATTAGTGATTAATTGTTTAGAAGTGTTTATATACACTACTTATAGAATTACAGCACATGTGTGCATACAGTTTATAGTACATATTGATAAAGAGGGCTTTCTGGGTGGCGCTAGTGGTAAAGAACCCACCTGCCAATGCAAGAGACATAAATCGCGGGTTTGATCCCTGGGTCAGGAAGATCTCCCGGAGGAGGGTATGAGTTTGTTAAGCTACAGTCCACGGAGTCACAAAGACTTTGAAAGAACTGAAGCAACTGAGCATGCACGCATGCACTGGTAAAGAATCCACCTGCAATGTAGGAGAGGCAGATTTGATCCCTGGGTCAGGAAGATCCCCTGGAGAAGGAAATGACAACTGATTCCAGTATTCTTGCCTGGGAAATCCCATGGACAAAGGAGCCTGGTGGGCTACAGTCCATGGGCTTGCAAGAGTCAGACACAACTTAGCAACTAAACCACCACCATACACACACACACACACACACACAATTAGCCTTTCCACTTGTTGGCACTTTTTTTCTCTAAGCTGTGTTGCATAAGAATGCATCGTGAAATTTTCAAAACAGTGCTCTGCACATATCATTCTCTTGCCCACCATCCTTCATTCACTCCTCATTGCTTGCAAATTAAAATACACAAACTTTGATATGAAATGTAAGGCTCTCATAAACCTATTCTTAAGTCACTTTGCTGAACTAAATTAATCTTCTGGCTCCACTAACCCCTCTCTCTGTAATCATCCTTCCAGTCACAAAGTTTAATACCTTTGTGTTTTTCTGATTCCTCTATCTCCACTGGTTAGGTATCCAATAGTCAAGAGTTCACTTAAATCTTTTTTTTTTTTTTACTCTATTTACATGGAAACAACATGCATTACTTTCTCTCTCCAATTCATATCTCTTAATGTTCACTTTCCTATACTATAATAAGATTGATTTTCCACTCTTGCCTAGACCTTTGTCTGAGTCTATGAAAATCTTCCTCTATTTTTTCTTATCTACAGTAAGATTTTAGATTCCGTACTAGCTCAACTTTGCAGAGTTAAGGGTCTCTTAATCTGTGTATGTCAATGTATGGCAAAACAAATACAGAATTGTAAAGTAAAGTAAAAAAAAATAAATAAATGAAAGAAAGAAAGAAAAAAAAAAAAGAAACTCAAGCTACCATGGCTATTAGTTTTAGATTTAAACTTTTGCTTTTCTAAGCCTGTGTCACTGACTTGCTTCTTTTCATTTATAAAAAGCCTTACTGGATGGTATATTTGATTCATTTAACTCACATTTGTTGTTGTTCTTCAGTCATTAAGTTGTGTCTGACTCTATGCAACCCCACAGACACACAGAAAGCATGCCAGGCTTCCCTGTCCTTCACTATTGCCTAGCATTTGCTCAAACTCATTTCCATTGAGTTAGTGATGCTATCTAACCATCTCATCCTCTGCCACCCCCTTCTCCTTTTGCTCAAAGTATTGGAGCTTCAGCTTCAGCATTAGTCCTTCCAATGAATATTCATGACTGATTTCCTTTAGGAAAAACTGGTTTGATCTCCTTGCAGTCCAAGGGACTCTCAAGATCTTTTTCAATACCACAGTTCAAAAGCATCAATTCTTCAGCACTCAGCTTTCTTTATGGTTCAACTCTCACATCCATACATGACTACTGGAAAAACCACAGCTTCAAGTAGATGGACCTTTGTTGGGTGACATTTCTGCTTTTCAGTACATTATCTAGGCTTGTCATAGCTTTTCTTTCAAGGAGCAAGCGTCTTTTAATTTTGTGGCTATAGTCACCATGTGCAGTGATTTTGGAGTCCAAGAAAAGAAAGTCTGTCACTGTTTCCATTGCTTCTCCATTTGCCATAAAGCAATAGGATAGGATGTCATGATCTTTCTTTTTTGAATGTTGAGTATTAATCCAGCTTTTTCACTTTCATCAAGAAGGTCTTTAGTTCCTCTTCGCTTTCCACCATGAGGGTGGTGTCATCTGCATATCTGAGGTTATCGATATTTCTCCTGAAAATCTGGATTGCAGCTTGTTCTTCATCCAGCCCCACATTTCTCATGATGTACTCTGCATATAAGTTAAGTAAGCAGGGTGACCATATGCAGCCTTGACATACTCCTTTCCCAACTTGGAACCAGTTTGTTGTTCCAAATTGTCTGGTTCTGTTGGTTTTTGACCTACATACAGATTTCTCAGGAGGTAGGTAAGGTGGTCTGAAATTCCCATCTCTTTAAGAATTTTCCATAATTTGTTGTGATCCACAGAGTCAAAGGCTTTGGTTTAGTCAACAAGACAGAATGATCCATTTGTTTCCAAAGCAAACCATTCAATATCACACTAATCCAAGTCTATGCTCCAAGCACTAACACCAAAAAAGCTGAAGTTTAACAGTTCTTGGTGACCTACAAGACGTTCTAGAACTAACACACACAAAAAGATGTCCTTTTCATCATAAGGGACTGGAATGCAAAAGTAGGTAGTCAAGAGATACTTGGAGTAACAGGCAAGTTTGGCCTTGGAGTGCAAACTGAAGCAGGGTAAAGGCTAGTAGAATTTTGCCAAGAGAACACACTCAAAGCAAACACCCTCTTTCAACAACACAAGAGAAGACTCTATACGTGGACATCACCAGATGGTCAACACCAAAATCAGATTGATCATATTCTTTGCAGCCAAAGATGGAGAAGCTCTATACAGTCGAAAAAAAAAAAAAAAGAAGAAGAAGAAGACCAGGAGCTGACTGTGGCTCAGATCATGAACTCCTTATTGCCAAATTCAAACTTAAATGGAAGAAAGTAGGGAAAACCACTAGACCATAAGCCCTTATGATTATACAGTGGCAGTGGCAAACTGATACAAGACAGTAGGTCTGATAGACAGAGTGCCTGAAGAATTATGGATGGAGGTTCATGACTGTTGAAGCCTCAGTCAGTTAGTTCAGTCGCTCGGTCGTGTCCGCCTCTTTGCGACCCCATGAATCGCAGCACGCCAGGCCTCCCTGTCCATCACCAAATCCCGGAGTTCACTCAGACTCACGTCCATCAACTCAGTGATGCCATTCAGCCACCTCATCCTCAGTCGTCCCCTTCTCCTCCTGCCCCCAATCCCTACCAGCATGAAAGTCTTTTCCAATGAGTCAACACTTCGCATGAGGTGGCCAAAGTACTGGAGTTTCAGCTTTAGCATCATTCCTTCCAAAGAAATCCCAGGGCTGATCTCCTTCAGAGTGGACTGGTTGGATCTCCTTGCAGTCCAAGGGACTCTCAAGAGTCTTCTCCAACACCACAGTTCAAAAGCATCAATTCTTTGGCGCTCAGCTTTCTTCACAGTCCAACTCTCACATCCATACATGACCACAGGAAAAACCATAGCCTTGACTAGATGGACCGTAGTCGGCAAAGTAATACCTCTGCTTTTGAATATGCTATCTAGGTTGATCATAACTTTCCTTCCAACGAGTAAGCATCTTTTAATTTCATGGCTGCAGTCACCATCTGCAGTGATTTTGGAGCCCCCCAAAATAAAATCCGACACTGTTTCCACTGTTTCCCCATCTATTTCTCATGAAGTGATGGGACCAGATGCCATGATCTTCGTTTTCTGAATGTTGAGTTTTAAGCCAACTTTTTCACTCTCCTCTTTCACTTTCATCAAGAGGCTTTTTAGTTCCTCTTCACTTTCTGCCATAAGGGTGGTGTCATCTGCATATTTGAGGTTATTGATATTTCTCCCGGCAATCTTGATTCCAGCTTGTGTTTCTTCTGTTTGAAGGATTTTGAGCATTACCTTGCTAGTATGTGAAATGGTTATGTACACAGTATACAAGAGATTCTCTTCAAACCACTCTCCTGGTTTTATTTCTTTAATCTTCCTCATGTTATTCTTTCTAGAGCCCCAGCGCGAACATATGAAACAGATCCATTTTCTAAGACATTAAAAGCATCTATAAACATAATAGCTCATTGATATCAATGAATACCTTATAACCGTTATTAGATTTCATTGGACTGGATAACACTCAGCTAAATCCAACTACAAATATCATGAGCTTTTTCAACAAACTGAATTTTAAAAACTCATCTATACTGTTTTTTTTTTTTTCTCTATTTCTGTGTTAAGTATGTTGAAACTTGTCTGGGTCAAGTAGATTTAACTTCATCCTCAGTTCAATTCAGTTCAGTCGCTCAGTCATGTCCAACTCTTTGCAACTAATTATAAAAGAATGAGAAGAATACTACTTCAAAGAATTGAATTCAAAGAAAATACTCAGAGTTTTGTTAGTTAATAACGTCAGGTACCTAGCCCTGAGTAGTGCTTTTGACATGTGAAAGCAAGCAAACTGAACACCTTTATCAAATCTAGGCATTACAATGTATATATGCCAATAAACTACATCCTCAAAAGGGTTATAATAAGGGTGGTGCTAATGACAGAATGCTGATTTTCCTGTAATTTTAGCTTCCTCTCATTTTCCAAGGCATAGTCCTATTACTTTCTAATCAGGTGCAATTTTTTTTTTTTTTTTACTGATTTCTTTTATACTATTTACTCTGAGTTGTAGCTGAATTTTTGATATCTTTCTCTTGGTTAAGGTAACATTTGGTAACCTTAGTTACTATGGTTAGTTACACACTTGACTCATAACTTTGTCTCTGTCTCCATTTGGCTCCTGATCCCTACCTGAGAACATGTATAGGTTCTACTTCATCTTTCTCTCTCATGTTTACTTACTTTTGGTTTCTCCCTAATAAAATATGATCTATATTTATTTATGAAGTAATATGGTTGTTAAAGTTAAGTTAGAAAGTTAAGTCGCTCAGTCATGTCCAACTCTTTGCGACCCCGTGGACTGTAGCCCACCAGGCTTCTCCATCCATGGGATTCTCCAGGCAAGAATACTGGAGTGGGTTGTGATTTCCTTCTCCAGGGGATCTTCCTGACCCAGGGATCAAACCCAGGTCTCCTGCATTGCAGGCAGACGCTTTAACCTCTGAGCCACCAGGGAAGCTCCATATATGGTTAGGTGTACATAATTTCACCATGAAGAAAATGGACACAAAGTACTAAAAGATTTGGCATATTTCCTACATGAATAAATTAAAAGCATAAAAATATTGAAATAAAATATGATTCAGGAAGTACTGAATAGGAATTGAAATATAGAAAGATTTTAGTAAAAATTCTTTTTAGATACTGCAAATATAGATTTGAAACAATATGGTAAACTGATCATATCAGATCTGAAATAAAATACTTCCAGAATGGCAGCAAATATATTGTTTACATGTTTTCTTGCTATTCATAAAACACTTAGTCAATATGAAGTGTATACTGAATGAGTTTAGCTACACAGGAAAGCTTTAAACTTTATCTCCTTGAGAAACCAAAACTAGAAAATTTCAAGAGTAGTTTTTGTGTCTCAATCTACCTTAAAGAAACTTTTGGCATTGAAACCACATCATCCTGAATACATGTATCCAGAGAGCTTCTAAGATGGTAAGAGAGGTTGTTAAGGATGTGTGAAGCATCTTAGAGGACTGTTTTATTCCTTAAAGGTATAGTAAACATCAATTCCATCTAAAGAACTCCTGTGATGATACTGACATTTATTTAAAAGCTTTTATGACATTTCTTAGACTGCTTCCAAGCTTGAAACCAAAACTGTCCATTAGCCATTATTAGAATAACCCCTAATCTGATCTCTTGTGTTTCCTCTATATGATAGATAGTATCATCGGCAAAGGGTTAAAATTATCTGGTATTCTTACCACATTTAGTGAGAAGGTGACTTGTTATCCATTCCTTATTGAATTAGCACAACATTCACCCAGATATGAAGCTAAAAAATTATATTTGGAATTTCTGGTTTTATCTCTCAGTCCAATCAAGCTTTTAGGTTTTAGGTTGTGAAGGGCAGCAGAGTCATAACTATGTCTCTGTTCCATGAGATCAAGCTATGTGCCTTATTTTCTCACATCTATGCTTCTCATGTGTAATAAAGTGCTTGCAACACATAAAAAAGGAACTAAACGGATAATTATTGGATGAGTAAATGACTGAAAGCTCATTCAGCCAGCTACAATGACCTAACTAAATGAGACTTAATGAAGCATCTGGCTTACACTTCAGGCAATAAATTTGCTAGATTGAAAAATTATAACTAAGAATGTAAAAGGAACACTTTTTCTCTAAGGCTTTCCTTCTTTCCCACTGACTCTACTAATCTTTCAAGACCTTTCAATGTGTCTTCCTCTCCAGGAATTTGTTGGCCCTTTCTTTAGGCTAGGCTAAAAGCTGATCTCCTATATGAATATAACTCATGGTGTAACAAGAAATTAAAAGTATTATTTAGAAAGAACAGTGAGAGAGTGACAAGAGCTGAAGCTGAAAAGTTAGGAGGGAGCCAAACACTGAAGATTAAACTCAGAAGGTCCCAGGGCTGATGGGCTGAAAGACCACCCTGTGGGTGATATAAAGCCATTGAAAGGATTTATCAAGTAGTAGCATTGACATATTTTAATTGAAGATGAATCATTTTGAAAAACGGTGATATTGGGGTGAGGAACAAGATTGGATACAGAGATTATCTCAAGAGCCTAGGTAAAAGATGACAAGCTCCTGAATAGAACAGGGGTGAGGAGAGAAAACAGATTGAATAACTATCTAGAGGATAAAATCAACAGGACTTGATATTGGTTTACATATAGGGAAGAGATATGGATCATTCTTATTCATTAATTGAAGTATTTATTGACTATATCCTATACTCCAGGTACTGTATTTAGGATGAAAATGGGTACTACTAATACCCTCAGGGGGATTAGTCTAGTGAAAGAGATCCTAGTGTTGATTTGAACCAGAGAGTGGATTTTGATGACTTCTAAGTTCCTGGCTTAGAATGGATAGATGCTAGTGCCATTAACTGTAAAAGAAAACACAGGAGGAGCAGGGAGGAAAGCAAGATATAAAATATGAAGAAATCAATTACAAGGCAACTTATAAGTAATGTAATATAAATTACTAATAAGATGACAGAATCTCATTTCTTTAAAATTAGTGTTTGAGACTAAATAATCTCCTAAAGCTAACCTTTTATTATTCTATATTCTTTTTCTGTTTTTTTTTTTACTTTTTATTTTATATTGAAGTATAACTGATTATCAATTTTGTGTTAGTTTCAGCTGCCCAACAAAGTGATTCAGTTATACACGTACATGTATCCAATCTCAAGTTCTCCCAACTAGGTTGTCACATAATATTGAGCAGAGTTCTCTGTGCTATACAGTAGGTCTTTATTTGTAGAAAAAATCAGCAACTAAAGCTTCTAATTAGCAGAAAATAGTAATTTTTTATTTTTAAAACAACTCTTAGTTTCCTAAATAGAATAATTTCTAGGAAAGTCATCTTAAGTGTTGAGCTCCCTCTAGTAAATTTAAGTTGTGATCTGCCTTGCCAGATGTAGAGCTTCACAAATATTTTCAGAAATTAAACTTTCCTTTAGCTGCTTCGGAACATGGAGGGAGCACAAAACAAAGAAGTGATTAAGGTGGAATGCACTGAACATGACCGAGTATGGAAAGTGGGAACAAGTTCAGAAATTTAAGTTAAAATGGATTTGCTAGGAAACAAGAGCACATGGGCAACAACAAACAATAAAACAGAATGACCCTGAGGTGGCCTGTTGGTAGAGGGCTCTGAAATGTAGACTGAAAAATTCATATTTGGTTTAAATAAAAGGAAGTATTTCTCATAAAGCGGTGTTATCAAGAGAATGAAAGTGAAAGTGTTAGTCACTCAGTTGTGTCCAACTCTTTGTGACCCCATGGACTATAGCTCTCCAGGCTCCTCTGTTCATGGGATTCTCCAGGCAAGAATAACTGAAATGGGTTGCCATGCCCTCCTCCAGGGGATCTTCCCAACCCAGAGGTCAAACCCCAGTCTCCTGCATTGCAGGCAGATTCTTTACTATCTAAGCCACCCGGAAGAATGACCTAAACATAATGTTTTTTTTAAAAAGAAATTATCATGGCAATTTTATGGAGGATAGAGTACAATTAGAAAGAGTGGAGGCAGGGACTCCAAGGCTGTGATATAAACAATTACATGACCCGACAGTACAACAGAGACAGGTTCAGTGACTCATTCCACCCAGGAAATATCAGCTAGGAAAAAAAAAAAAAAAAAAAGGTAACTTTTTCCAGAAGAGTGCTTTCCTTTTATAGAAGGATTGCTGTGAGGTTATTTGGGAAATGTCACACTTCAGAAATGAATAGGAAAGTCTTGGCATGTTGCAATTAACATGAACAATTTCAGTAATCTCAGCTCTAGGAAGCGACACACTTTGGAGGGAGGAACATATGATAAACCTTAGATCTGAAAGTACTGGGAGTATAAAAGACTTAGTAAGAGCAGCTGGAATGACGTCACTTTAGCTGCATATGTGTTGCGGAATCATCAGAAAATTATGATTACATTATTGACTCAGTCATTTATTGCATCAAGAAATGCTAGGTTTTCCAGATTACTAAAAAACGAAATGGGAACAAAGCACAAAACATGCTCTATAAATGATAATATATACTTCAACAGCAAAATGTCAAGACACTGAAGTTTATCAGGTTAAGTCAAAGCAAATTTCTCATTTTGTTCAATTATGCTTGTTGAAAAATAAATGGTGTTCTGGAGCAAATACATTTTTCAAAAATATGTATAAAGTCAATTTAAATATGATTTGGGTGCATGTTAAAATTACTGTAGTCAGATAAATTTCCTTTTTAAAAATGTCAACACTTCCTTAATGGCACACAAGAGAGTATGGATGATTTACAAGGTATCTCCATGGATTCTGGTTAGCATTTTTAGAACAAGAGCAAATAAAGCCATGTTGACATTAGCTGTGTTGTTAATGATACAAACAAGGCAGAAGTAAAACAGTTCTGTTGGCCTCAGCCCAGACAGATTCTGTTAGCCAAATTTATAAAGTGTACAAGAGATGGCAAGATAAAAATGTTTTTTTTTTTATTTTCAGTAATATGATCATATAAAAATATATGTTGTAGCAATAAGTAGAAAAATACCTGCCTCATGTGCATGTTTACACTGATATCACTTAGTATACAAAGTGTGACATGCAGAGATTTTAAAATGAAAAGATTCCAAGTAAATTAATAAATTCAAAATGTAATATAGACAAATATTCTCTTGTAACTATGAAGAAACATGTCATAATCACCCTGTTGTGTGTCTGGCATTATATCAAACAGTTCTGATACAGATACTAATCTTAAGACTATTTAATAAAGATAAAAAAATACATTACATAAACAGAATATAAAATATATAACTATAATCACACATTGGTGGAAGGGTTGGATCAAATGATGCTGGTAGACTAGAGCTGTGGCCCCCAAATGCCAAGGCTGGGCTGACTGCATAGTCGTGTGGGAAACATTTTAAAAGTCCAGATTCCTTGGCCCTGTCCTGGAGTCAATAGGCCTGAAGAGGGGCATGGAAATATGGAATTTTTAAAACTCCTCTTCATTTTTGTGTTGTCATGCCTGTGAGTCACATGACTAGAGAACCTACTGAGTAAAGGTTCATTGGAAGAGGTGGGCCTTGACTTACACAATAGTTTATCAAACACCCTTTACTGAATAGTAGCTATTTCCCAGGTACTAGGAATACAAAATCAAAAGTAAACCAACTATTAGGAAAGTTGTGATAATTCAGTTAAAAGTGGTATATACAAGATGCCAGAGAGCTCCTGAAAGAAATATTTATATCAAGGGGGATGCTCAGAATCACTTTTATGGAAGAAATGAGGCTGCAGTTAAAGCTTGTATGACAGAGAGAAGGATTTAGAGAAAAGAGGTAAAGGTAATAGAACAGCAAGTATGAGGAGAGGGATATCAAAAAGCTTAGTTGAAAAGACATTTATTAAAATTAATAGTTTCTAAATATTCAAAAGTTTAAAGATACAAATGATTTAACCATAATTCAAGTACATTTCCCAAATGAATACACATCTATTTTCATAATGGAATAGTCCCCAGAATATGTTAATGCCGTTTTTGTCTTTCCTATTGTTTTGAAAATACAAGGAATGAATGTTTTGAAAATACAGGGAATGAAAGATATAGTATCAGGATCTCAATCTGATATTTACCATTTAGTAAATATATGTCCTTGAGAAAAACATCTGCCCTTTCAAGGACTCAATTTCTACTTTTCAAAAAATATTACTTCATGTTTTTTATTAGAATTTAAGTGAAAACTGCACTGATTATTTTCCTCTCCAGGGCCACTTCTGTTCCCGGTCTAAGCTTGGGGTGCTACCAATTGTCCAAACCAGAAACCTTGCTTATTGTTGATTATTCCCCCAGGGCCACCAACCCCACAAGGCACCTTTGTGTAATTTAGGAAAGCTTCCTCCTTCCTCCTGGCAGACACAGGCCTTGCCAGGGAAAACACTCAGGTGAGCTGGGCTCAAATTAGTCTTTAGCATCCACTCATTTCCTGAGCAGTTACCCTGTGCAAGGCAACACCTGCAGAACTGAGAACAGAATTTCTGTTTTCCTTTGCCTCAATGTCACATTCCACTACTCCTCCAAGTACTCCTATTATTGTTTTTCTTTTAAAAAAAATTAATCTGTTTATTTTAATTGGAGGCTAATTCCTTTACAATATTGTAGTGGTTTTTGCCATACACTGACATGAATCAACCATGAGTGTACATGTGTTCCCCATCCTAAACCCCCCTCCCACCTCCCTCCTCATCCCATCCCTCAGGGTCCTTTGAACCTGTATACTTCTTGCCACCCCACAAAGCTCCTCTTCTTCAAACTACGCATCCCTATAACACGGATGATTTTTAGCAGCCTCTTCACTACATTTGGTATAACTTCCTCCATAATCTAACATGCAGCAAGAATTAAACTTTTCAAAGACAAATATCAATCACCTATCAATGTCTCTACTGAAAACCTGGCCTGGCAATGGCTTTCTATTGCCCTAGAAAAAAGTATATAGAGTACTTCATGGGTACTGCTTCACAAAAATACAAAGTCTTTCATGAGTGATTAGTTCTTACTTCTCTGGACTCCTTTATCCTCACTCCACACCGATTGCAGTGCTTCATGAAAATTGTTCTGATTCCTCTGCTTCTTTGTGGATACTGTTTGTTTTCTGGAACTTTCAATCGCCTCTTTTTTTAAAAAACATACACTGAAATACAGTTGATACACAATATAATTTTAGTTTCAGATATACTACATAGTGGTTTGGTATTTACATACATAAATGAAAAGATCAGCACAATAAGTCTAGAAACCATGCATCCTCATATAAAGTAATTACAATCTTACTGATTAAATTTCTGACACTGTATATTATATCCCATGGTTTATTTATAACTGCACGTTTGTAACCCTTAATCTCCTTCACCTATTTTGCCCACTCCCACTCTCTAGCAAACACCACTCTGTATCTATGAGCCTGTTTTTATTTGCTTGGTTTGTTTTTTAGATTCCACATATGAGATGATGCAGTACTTGTTTTTCACTGTCTGACTTATTTCACTTAGCATAATATCTGCTAGATTCATCCATATTATTACAAATGGCAAGATTTCACTTATTTTTAATGTCTATATATAGTATATATATATAACTATTACTGTGCTGTGCTTAGTCATTCAATCATGTCTGACTCTTTGCAACCCCATGGACTCTAGCCCGCCAGGCTGCTCTGTCCATGAGTATTCTCTAGGCAAGAATACTGGAGTTGGTAGCCATGCCCTTCTCCAGTGGATCTTCCCAATCCAGGGATTGAACCCAGGTATCCCACATTGCAGGTGGATTTTTTACCATCTGAGCCACCAGGGGAGCCCAAGAATACTGGAGTGGGTAGCCTATTCCTACTCCAGGGGAACTTCCCAACCCAGGAATCGAACCAGGGTCTCCTGCATTGCAGGCAGATTCTTGACCAGCTGAGCTACCCAGAAAGCCATATATATATGTGTGTGTGTGTGTGTGTGTGTGTGTATATATATGCATATATACACACACACACACATACACTTTATCCAGTTGTCTATTGATAGATATGTAAGTTGCTTCCATATTTTGACAATTGTAAATAATGCTGCTGCTGCTGCTGCTAAGTCGCTTCAGTCGTGTCCGACTCTGTGCAACCCCATAGATGGCAGCCCACCAGGCTCCTCCATCCCTGTGGTTCTCCAGGCAAGAATACTGGAGTGGGTTGCCATTTTCTTCTCCAAAATATTGCTGCATGTACATTCAAATATATATTTTTGAACTTGTGTTTCATTTTCCTTGAGTAAACACCCAGAAGTAAAAAATTGCTGCATCCTATGATATTTCTACTTTATTTAACTTTTTGAGGAAACTCCATACTGTTATCCATACAGTTGCATCAACTTACAATCTCACCAACAGTGCACAAATGTTTCCTCTTCATCCTTTTTCATTATCACCGATGTTTATCATTTTATTACAGCTATTCTGCCAGGTGTTAAATGATATCTCAGTGTGACTTTGACTTGCAATTCCTTGATGATTGGTCATTTTCAGCATCTTTTCATGTGTTAGATGCTCAACTGTATGTCTCCTTCGGGGTAATGTCTATTAGGTCCTCTTCATTTTCTAATCAAATTGTTTGTTTTGATGGTGAGTTGTATGAGTTCTTTATATATATATATGATATTAATCCTTTATTTGTAAATATTTTCTCTTATTCATTAGTTTGCCATTTCTTGACAGCTTTGTTGACAGTTTCCTTTGATGTGCAAAAGCTTTTAAGTTGGATGTATTCCCACTTATTTTTGTTTTAGTTTCCCATGTCTGGGGAAGACAGATTTAAAAATATATATATTACTAAGACCAATATCTAAGCATAATGCCTATGTTTTTTTCTGGGAATACTATGGTTTTGCATCTTATATTTAGTCTTTAACCATTTTGAGTTCGTTTTTGGATATAGTGTGAGAAAGTATCCCAGTTTTATTATTTTGAATTTAGTAGTTCAGCTTTTCCAACACTATTTATTGAAGACGCTGTCGTTTATACACTGTATATTCTTGCCTTCTTTGCTGCAAATTAATTGACCATATAAATGTCAATTTATTTCTCAGCTCTCTATTCTCTTCTACTGATCTTTGTGTCTCATTTTGTACCAGTACAATACTGTTTTGATTTCTGTAGTTTTGTAGTATAGTTTGCAAGCAGGGAGCATGATGTCACCAGCTTTGTTCTTTCTCAATATTCCTTTGCTTAATTTGAGTCTTTTGTGGTTCCATACAAATTTTAGGCTCATTTTAGTCTGTGAAAAATAATTTTGGTATCTCGATAGGAATTATATATTGCTTTGAGTATTATGGGTATTCTAACAATATTAATTCTTCCAAACATGAGCTAAGTACCTTTTTTCCATGTTTGTATATTCTTCAGTTTTTTTCATCAGTGTCTTATAGTTTTCATAATACAACTCTTTTAACTCCTTTAGGTTTTTCCTAGGTATTTTCTTCTTTTTAGTACAATTTTAAATGTGATTGCTTTCTTCATTTCTCTATCTGATAGATTGTTATTAGTATACAGAAACACAACAGATTTCTGTATATGAGTTTCGTATTATGTAATTTCACTGAACACCACCCTTATGGCAGAAAGTGAAGAGGAACTCAAAAGCCTCTTGATGAAAGTGAAAGAGGAGAGTGAAAAAGTTGGCTTAAAGCTCAACATTCAGAAAATGAAGATCATGGCATCTGGTCCCATCACTTCATGGGAAATAGATGGGGAAACAGTAGAAACAGTGTCAGACTTAATTTTGGGGGGCTCCAAAATCACTGCAGATGGTGACTGTAGCCATGAAATTAAAAGACGCTTACTCCTTGGAAGAAAAGTTATGACCAACCTAGATAGCATATTGAAAAGCAGAGACATTACTTTGCCGACTAAGTTCTGCCTAGTCAAGGCTATGGTTTTTCCAGTGGTCATGTATGGATGTGAGAGTTGGACTGTGAAGAAGACTGAGCACAGAAAAATTGATGCTTTTGAATCATGGCGTTGGAGAAGACTCCTGAAGATCCCTTGGAGTGCAAGGAGATCCAACCAGTCCATTCTGAAGGAGATCAGCCCTGGGATTTCTTTGGAAGGAATGATACTAAAGCTGAAGCTCCAGGACTTTGGCCACCTCGTATGAAGACTTGACTCATTGGGAAAGACTTTGATGCTGGGAGGGATTGGGCGCAGGAGGAGAAGGGGACGACCGAGGATGAGATGGCTGGATGGCATCATGGACTTGATGGACATGAGTCTGAGTGAACTCCAGGAGATGGTGATGGACAGGGAGGCCTGGCATGCTGCGATTCATGGGGTACAAAGAGTCAGACACGACTGAGCGACTGAACTGAACTGAACTGAATGTATTAATTTTAACAGATTTTTGATAGAAGCTATAGGATTTTTT
Organism: Oryx dammah; assembly: GCF_014754425.2. Lineage (NCBI taxonomy): Eukaryota > Metazoa > Chordata > Mammalia > Artiodactyla > Bovidae > Oryx > Oryx dammah. The sequence goes on from NW_024070201.1 coordinate 7,340,283, forward strand.
GTATATAGTATCATGTCACTTTCAAACAGTGACAGTTTTGTTTCTCCCTTTCCAAGCTGGATTTCTATTATTGGTTTTTCATATTTGATGCTATAGCTAGAACTTGAAATACTACATGGAATAAAGTAGAAAAAAAAGCCAGCTATGGACTAAAAGAAAATATTTGCAAATGATGTGATTGACAAGGGCTTGATTGCCAATATATATTAGCAGCTCATATGATTCAACAACAAAAGAACAAACAACTCAACTGGTCCTAGTAATTTCTTATGATCTTTAGAATTGCTGTGGTATTGGTTGTAACTTTTCTTTCCTTTATGATTTTATGTATTTAGGCCTTTCTTTCTTTCTTTTTTTTTTTTTTTTTCTGGATGAGTCTGGCTAAAGTTTTCTCAGTTTTGTTTATCTTTCAAATAACTGCTTTTAGTTTCATTGTTTTCTTTTTCTATTGTTTTCAACTTCTTTTCAAACTGATTTATTATTTTCTGTCTTCTACTAACTTTAGTCTTTATTTGTTCTTCCTTTTCTAGTTCTTTTAAATGTAAGGTCAAATTGTTTATTTAGGATTTTTCTTGTTTCCTGGAGTAGACTTATTTCTGTGAGTGTCATTCATAGAACTGTTTTTAGTGCATTCCATAGGTTTTGAAAAGAGGTATTTCCTTTTTCACTTATGTCAAGGTATATATTTTGTTTCCTCTGACTGCTTTAGTGACCTCTGATTTCTGATTTAGTGACCTATGATTTTTCTTCCTCTGATTTCTTTAGCTGCTTACTAGCATGTTGTTTAGACTCCATGTGCTTGAAAATTTTTCTAGTTTTTTTCTTGGAGGTGATTTTAAGTTTCACATATTTGTGGTCAAAAATGACACTTGATATGATTTCAGTTTTCTAAAATTTATTGAGACATGTTTTGTGACTTAGTATGTGATTATTCTGGAAAATGTTCCATGTGCACTCAAGAGGAATGCATATTCTACTGTTTTAGGATGGAATGTTTGTAGCTTTCTGTTAAGTCTACTGATTTAATATGTCATTTAAGGTCACTGCTTCATTACTGATTTTCTGTCTGGATGATCTATCCATTGATGGAAGTGTGATGTTAGGGTCTCCTCAGTTCAGTTCAGTTCAGTTCTGTGACCCCATGAATCGCAGCACGCCAGGCCTCCCTGTCCATCACCAACTCCCAGAGTTCACTCAAACTCATGTCCAGAGTCGGTGATGCCATCCAGCCATCTCATCCTCTGTCATCCCCTTCTCCTCCTGCCCCCAATCCCTCCCAGCATCAGAGTCTTTTCCAATGAGTCAACTCTTAACATGAAGTGGTCAAAGTATTGGAGTTTCAGCTTTAGCATCAGTCTTTCCAAAGAACACCCTGGACTGATCTCCTTTAGAATGGACTGGTTGGATCTCCTTGCAGTCCAAGGGACTCTCAAGAGTCTTCTCCAACACCACAGTTCAAAAGCTTCAATTATTCAGCACTTAGCTTTCTTCACAGTCCAACTCTCACATCCATACATGACCACTGGAAAAACCACAGCCTTGACTAGATGGACCTTTGTTGGCAAAGTAATGTCTCTGCATTTTAACATGCTATCTAGGTTGGTCATAACTTTCCTTCCAAGGAGTAAGTGTCTTTTAATTTCATGGCTGCAATCACCATCTGCAGTGATTTTGGAGACCCCCAAAATAAAGTCTGACACTGTTTCCACTGTTTCCCCATCTATTTCCCATGAAGTGATGGACCAGATGCAATGATCGTTTTCTGAATGTTGAAGTTTAAGCCAACTTTTTCACTCTCCTCTTTCACTTTCATCAAGAAACGTTTTAGTTCCTCTTCACTTTCTGCCATAAGGGTGGTGTTATCTGCATATCTGAGGTTATTGATATTTCTCCCGGCAATCTTGATTCCAGCTTGTGTTTCTTCCAGCCCAGCGTTTCTCATGATGTACTCTGCATAGAAGTTAAATAAGCAGGGTGACAATATACAGCCTTGACATACTCCTTTTCCTATTTGGAACCAGTCTGTTGTTCCATGTTCAGTTCTAACTGTTGCTTCCTGACCTGCATACAGATTTCTCAAGAGGCAGGTCAAGTGATTTGGTATTCCCATCTCTTTTAAAGTTTTCCACAGTTTATTGTGATCCACACAGTCAAAGGCTTTGGCATAGTCAATAAAGCAGAAATAGATGGTTTTTTGGAACTCTTGCTTTTTCCATGATCCAGCGGATGTTGGCAATTTGATCTCTGGTTCCTCTGCCTTTTCTAAAACCAGCTTGAACATCAGGAAGTTCACGGTTCACGTATTGCTGAAGCCTGGCTTGGAGAATTTTGAGCATCACTTTACTAGCATGTGAGATGAGTGCAATTATGCAGTAGTTTGAGCATTCTTTGGCATTGTCTTTCTTTGGGATTGGAATGAAAACTGACCTTTTCCAGTCCTAAGGCCACTGCTGAGTTTTCCAAATTTGCTGGCATGTTGAGTGCAGCACTTTCACAGCATCATCTTTCAGTATTTGAAATAGCTCCACTGGAATTCCATCTCTTCCACTAGCTTTGTTCATAGTGATGCTTTCTAAGGCCCACTTGACTTCATATTCCAGGATGTCTGGCTCTAGATGAGTGATTACACCATCGTGATTACCTGGGTTGTGAAGACCTTTTTTGTACAGTTCTTCTGTGTATTCTTGCCACCTCTTCTTAATATCTTCTGCTTCTGTTAGGTCCAGACCATTTCTGTCCTTTATTGAGCCCATCTTTGCATGAAATGTTCCCTTGGTATCTCTAATTTTCTTGAAGAGATCTCTAGTTTTTCCCATTCTGTTGTTTTCCTCTATTTCTTCCATTGATCACTGAAGAAAGCTTTCTTATCTCTTCTTGCTATTCTTTGGAACTCTGCATTCAGATGCTTATATCTTTCCTTTTCTCCTTTGCTTTTCACTTCTCTTCTTTTCACAGCTATTTGTAAGGCCTCCCCAGATGGCCGTTTTACCTTTTTGCATTTCTTTTCCATGGGGATGGTCTCGATCCCTGTCTCCTGTACAATGTCACGAACCTCCATCCATAATTCATCAGGCACTCTGTCTATCAGATCTAAGCACTTAAATCTATTTCTCACTTCCACTGTATAATCATAAGGGATTTGATTTAGGTCATACCTGAATGGTCTAGCGGTTTTCCCTACTTTCTTCAATTTAAGTCTGAATTTGGCAATAAGTAGTTCATGATCTGAGCCACAGTCAGCTCCTGGTCTTGTTTTTGTTGACTGTATAGAGCTTCTCCATCTCTGGCTGCAAAGAATATAATCAATCTGATTTCAGTGTTGACCATTTGGTGATGTCCATGTGTAGAGTCTTCTCTTGTGTTGTTGGAAGAGGGTGTTTACTATGACCAGTGCATTTTATTGGCAAAACTCTATTCATCTTTGCCCTGCTTCATTATGCATTCCAAGGCCAAATTTGCCTGTTACTCCAGGTGTTTCTTGACTTCCTACTTTTGCATTCCAGTCCCCTATAATGAAAAGGACATCTTTTTTGGGTGTTAGTTCTACAAGGTCTTGTAGGTCTTCATAAAACCGTTCAACTTCAGCTTCTTCAACATTACTGGTTGGAGTATAGACTTGGATTACTGTGATATTGAATGGTTTGCCTTGGAAACGAACAGAGATCATTCTATCGTTTTTCAGACTGCATTCAAGTACTGCATTTCGGACTCTTTTGTTGACCATAATGGGTACTCCATTTCTTCTGAGGGATTCCTGCCCACAGTAGTGATATAATGATCATCTGAGTTAAATGCACCCATTCCAGCCCATTTTAGTTCACTGATTCCTAGAATGTCGACGTTCACTCTTGCCATCTCTTGTTTGACCACTTCCAATTTGCTTTGATTCATGGACCTGACATTCCAGGTTTCTATGCAATATTGCTCTTTACAGCATCAGACATTGTTTCTATCACCAGTCACATCCACAACTGGGTATTGTTTTTGCTTTGGCTCCATCCCTTCATTCTATCTGGAGTTATTTCTCCACTGACTTCTGGTAGCATACTGGGCACCTACTGACCTGGGGAGTTCCTCATTCAGTATCCTATTATTTTGCCTTTTCATACTGTTCATGGGGCTCTCAAGGCAAGAATACTGAAGTGGTTTGCCATCCCTTAGATTTGTAGTATTGTCTAAAGTCTGAGAGAATTATGCCTCCTTCTTTGTTCTTTTTCCTCAGGATTGCTTTGGCAATTCTGCGTCTTTATATGTTTCCATATATATTTTAGTATTATTTGTTCTAGTTCAGTGAAACTAGAGGTCTACTTTGCTGTGGAGGTCTCTTAAACTATCAACAATTTTAAAAATTCTTTTTTCTTTATTCTGTTCAGTATCAGATTTCTACTACTCTCTCTTCCAGACTGCTGATCTGTTGGTATCATCTAACGTACTCTTTCTAGTTTACTGTTTATTTCACTTATTTTATTTTTCAGCTCTGTTTGGGTCTTTATATTTTCTACTTTTTGTTGAAATTCTCACTGTGGGCATTTATTCTTCACATGAATTCATTGAGAATCTTTATGGTCATTTATCTCCACTTTATTTAGTTCTTTTCTGTACTGGGTTGTTCCTTCATTTGGAACATGCTGCTCCATCTCCTCATTCTGTTTAACTCTATACGTTTATTTCAATGTGTTAGGTTGGTTATATTACTCAATCTTGGAGAAGTGCTCTTATGTAAGAAACATCCTGTGAGGCTCAGCAGCACAGTTTTCTCTGGTCACCAACGTTAGATGTTCTAGGGCTTCTCCGTATGTGGGCTATGCCTGCTATTCTGTTGCGGTGGGGTCATCTCTTCTGAGTACACTGGTAGGCAGGCTGGCCCTAACCCAGTTGTATAAGGTTGTGCCTGAAGCAGCGGATGCAGCCCCACTGGAGGCCAGAGTAGGCATCCTATATAGCTGCTGTGGGGATGTTGCATGCCCACTGCTGAGTTGGGCCAGTTTTGCACACAGCTTTCTGTGAAGGCTGTAGGATAAGGAGTGGGCACAAGACTGGTGCTAGCCTGTTGAAGAGTGGACTTAAATATTTTAGCCAAATCTTGCATTCATCTCACACATTAGTAAAGTAATGCTCAATATTCTCCAAGCCAGACTCCAACAGTACATGAATCATGAATTTCCAGATGTTCAAGCTGGATTTGGAAAAGGCAGAAGAACTAGGGATCAAATTGCCAACATCCACTGGATCATGGAAAAAGCAAGAGAGTTCCAGAAAAACATCTATTTCTGCTTTATTGACTATGCCAAAGCCTTTGACTGTGTGGACCACAAAAATCTGTGGAAAATTCTGAAAGAGATGGGAATACCAGACCACCTGACCTGCCTCCTGAGAAACCTGATTGCAGATCAGGAAGCAACAGTTAGACTGGACATGGAACAACAGACTAGTTCCAAATAGGAAAAGGAGTATGCCAAGGCTGTATATTGTTACCCTACTTTTTAAACTTATATGCTGAGTACATCATGAGAAACACTGGGCTGGATGAAGCACAAGCTGGAATCAAGATTGCCGGGAGAAACATCAATAACCTCAGATATGCAGATGATACTACCCTTATGGCAGAAAGCTAAGAACTAAAGAGCCTCTTTATGAAAGTGATAGAGGAGAATGAAAATTTTGGCTTAAAACTCAACGTTCAGAAAAGTAAGATCATGGCATCCAGTGCCATCACTTCATGGCAAATAGATGGGGAAACAGTGGAAACAGTGACAGACTTTATTTTCTTGGGCTCCAAAGTCATTGCAGATGGTGACTGAAGCTATGAAATTCAAAGATGCTTGCTCCTTGGAAGAAAGGTTATGACCAACCTAGACAGCATATTAAAAAGCAGAGACATTACTTTGCCAACAAAGGTCCATCTAGTCAAGGCTATGGTTTTTCCAGTAGTCATGTATGGATGTGAGAGTTGGACTATAAAGAAAGCTGAGTATTGAAGAATTGCTGCTTTTGAACTGTGGTGTTGGAGAAGACTCTTGAGAGTCCGTTGGACTGCAAGGAGATCAACCAGTCCATCCTAAAGGAAATCAGTCATGAATATTCATTGGAAGGACTGATGCTAACACTGAAACTTCAATACTTTGGCCATCTGATGCAAAGAGCTGACTCATTTGAAAAGATCCTGATGCTAGGAAAGATTGAAAGCTTGAGGAGAAGAGGACAACAGAGGATGAGATGGTTGGTTGGCATCACTGACTCAATGGACCTGAATTTGAGCAAGCTCTGAGAGGTGGCATTGAACAGGGAGGCCCAGCGTGTTGCAGTCCATGAGGTCTTAAAGAGTCGGACATGACTGAGCAACTGAACTGTTTATATTTCATTTTTGAGCATAGATATCACTTTTCCTGGTAATCTTCCTCAACAAAGTAGTTTGGGCTTCTCATATATGTTTTTCTTTGCCCCAAACAAGTATTTTCTCTCTGTAATATATTTATCCTGTATTATAGTATATGTAACTATCTTCCCAGCTAGGCAATAGTGCTGTATTGTACCCAGATACTAACCTGACCCATCTGTGAACAGGCATTGTCCTCTTTCATCAACTTATGGGTGTGAATTTATAAAGAGGAGCTAGTGAAAGTAGCGGATACACAAGGGATCTAGAGTGTTTGTTTATGCAGCTTATTTGTGTACCCTGATCCTGTTCATGTTTAGCCTTGCTGTTGTTGTTCAGGCACTAAGGCATGTCCAACACTTTGTGACTTCATGGATTGTAGCATGCCAGGCAGACTTCCCTGTCCTTCATCATCTCCCAGGGTTCGCTCAAACTCATGTCCACTGATTTGGTGGATGCCATCAAACCATCTCATCCTCTGTTGTCCCCTTCTCCTCCTACCTTCAAACTTTCCCGGAATCTGGGTTTTTTCAAGTGAGTCAGCTCTTTGCATCAGGTGGCCAAAGAATTGGAATTTCAGATTCAACATCAGTCCTTTCAATGAATATTCAGGGCTGAATACCATTAGGGTTGACTAGTTGGATCTCCATGCAGTCCAAGGGACTCTCAAGAGCCTTCTCCAACACCACAGTTCAAAAGCAGCAATTCTTCAATACTCAGCTTTCTTTGTAACCCAACTCTCACATCCATACATGACTACTGGAAAAATTATAGCTTTGACAAGACAGATATTTTTTGGAAAAATGATGTCTCTGCTTTTTAATATGCTGTCTAGGTTTATCATAGCTTTTCAAAATGATGTCTCTGCTTTTTAATATGCTGTCTAGGTTTATCATAGCTTTTCTTCCAAGGAGCAAGCGTCTTTTAGTTTTGTGGCTGTAGTCACCATCTGCAGTGATTTTGGAGCCCCCCAAAATAAAGTCTGTCACTGTTTCCATTGTTTCCCCATCTATTTGCTATGAAGTGATGGGACCAGATGCCATGATCTTAGTTTTTTGAGTGCTGAATTTTAAACCAGTTTTTTTACTCTCCTTTCTCACCCTCATCAAGAGGCTGTTTAGTTCCTCTTCCCTTTCTGCCATTAGCGTGGTATCATTTGCATATCTGAGGTTGAAATTTCTTCTAACAATATTGATTCCAGCTTATGCTTCATCCAGCCTGGCATTTCACATGATGTACTCTGCATAGAAGTTTCAAAAGCAGTGTAACAATACAAAGCCTTGATATATTCCTTTCCCAGTTTGGAATTAGTCCATTTTTCATTGTCCAGTTCTAACTGCTGCTTCTTGACCTACATACAGATTTCTCAGGAGGCAGGTCAGGTGGTCTGGTAGTCCCATCTCTTTAAGAATTTTCCACAGTTTGCTGTGATCCACACAGTCAAAGTCTTTAGCATGTTCAATGAAGCAGCAATAAAGGTTTTTATGGAATCACCTTGCTTTCTCTATGATCCAATGGATGTTCACAATTTGATCTCTGGTTCCTCTGCCTTTCCTAATTCTAGCTTGTACATCTGGAAGTTCTCGGTTCATGTACTGTTGAAGCCTAATTTGAAGGATTGTGAGCATTACCTTGCTAGCATGTGAAATGAGTCCAAATGTGTTATCACTATCATTTGAACATTCTTTGGTATTTTCTTTCTTTAGAACTGGAATGAAAACTAGTATCTTCCAGTCCTGTGACCGCTGCTGAGTTTCCCAAATTTGCTGACTTATTGAGTGTAGCACTTTAATAGCATCATCCTTTAGGATTTTAAAAGGCTCAGCTGGAATTCCAACACCTCCACTAGCTTGTTTGTAGTAATGCTTCCTAGGGCCCTCTTGACTTCACACTCCAGGATGTCTGGCTCTAGGTGAGGGACCACACCATTATGGTTATCTGGGTCATTAAGACCTCTTTTCTCTAGTTCTTCAGTATCTTCTTGACACCTCTTCTCAATCTCTTCTGCTTCTCTTAGTTTGTTAGTTTGTTACCATTTCTGTCCTTTATTGTGCCCATTTTTGCATGAAATGTTCCCTTGTTATCTCCAGTTTTCTTGAAGAGATCTCTAGTCTTTTCCATTCTGTTTTTTCCTCTCTTTCTTTGCACTGTTTACTTAAGAAGGCTTTCTTATCTCTTCTTGTTATTCTCTGGAACTCTGCGTTCAGTTGGGAATATCTTTCCCTTTCTCCTTTTCCTTTTACCTCTCTTCTTTCTCAGCTCTTTGTAACGCCTTCTTAGATACCTCCTGAAAAACAGGATCAGCTGCTTTTCCACAACCACTGATGCACAATTCAAAATGTGATGGAACCTGGGCTTTGTGCTTCTGCATGTTGATCAGCTCTTAGCTACATGCCTTTAGTGTGTATGTATTTGATAGGTGTACTTCTGGTGCTTCTACTTTGGCTGTAACTAAGCTAAGAGTCGGGTACGACTGAGCGACTTCACTTTCACTTTTCACTTTCATGCATTGGAGAAGGAAATGGCAACCCACTCCAGTGTTCTTGCCTGGAGAATCCCAGGGACGGAAGAGCCTGGTGGGCTGACGTCTATGGGGTTGCACAGAGTCAGACACGACTGAAGCAACTTAGCAGCAGATAACCTCTATGCCTTCCTGCATTTCTTTTCTTTGGGATAGTTTTGGTCATGGCATCTTGTACAATATTATGAACCTCCAACCATACTTCTTCAGGCACTCTGTCTATCAAATCTAATCCCTTGAATTTATTTGTCACCTCCATGTTTAATCATAAGGGATTTGATTTAGGTCATATCTAAATGGTCTAATGGTTTTCCCAACTGTCTTCAATTTAAGGCTGAATTGTGCAATAAGGAGCTCAGGATCTAAGCTACAGCCAGCTCCTGATCTTGTTTTTGCTGACTGTATAGAGCTTCTCATCTTTGGCTGAAAAGAATATAACTAATCTGATTTCAGTAATGACCATCTGGTGATGTCCATGTGTAGAGTTGTCTCTTGTGTTGTTGAAGAGGGTGTTTGCTATGACCAGTGTGTTCTCTTGCCAAAACTCTGTTAGCCTTTGCCCTGCTTCATTTTGTACTCCAAGGCCAAACTTACCTGTACTCCAGGTATCTCGACTTCCTACTTTTGCATTCCAATCCTCTATGATGAAAAAGACTTTTTTTTTTTTTTTTTTGGTATTACTTCCAGAAATTCATGTAGGTCTTCATAGAACCTGTCAGCTTCAGCTTCTTTGGTATCAATGGTTCAGTCACTGACTTGGAATACTGTGATGTTGAATGATTTGCCTTGAAAATGAACTGAGATCATTCTTTTGTTTTTGAGATTGCACCCAAGTACTGCATTTCCTACTCTGTTGACTATGATGGCTACTCCATTTCTTCTAAGGGTTCTTGCCCACAATAGTAGATATAATGGCCATCTGAATTAAATTTGCCCATTCTCATTCATTTTAATTCACTGATTCTTAAAATGTTGATGTTTACTCTTGCCATTTCCTGCCTGACTACATCCAATTTACCTTGATTCATGGACCTAACATTCCAGGTTCCTATGCAATACTGTTCTTTACTGCATCAGACTTTACTTTCACCACTTTCAGACACATTCAAATCTGAGCATCATATCCACTTTGGCCCAGGCTCTTCATTCCTTCTGGAGCTATTTCTCCACTTTTCCCCAGTAGCATATGGGACACCTACAGACCTAGGGAGCTCATCTTCAGGTGTCATATATTTTTGCCTTTTCATACTGTTCATGGGGTCCTCAAGGGAGGAATACTGGAGTGGTTTGCCATTCCCTTTTCCAGTGGACCATGTGTTGTCAGAAATGTTTTTTTGTTTGTTTGTTTGTCAGAACTCTCCACCATGACCTGTCCATCTTTGGTGGCCCTGCACAGCACAGCTCATAGCTTCATTTACACAGGGTGTGATGGGGTTTCTGGCCCAACCTTATGACTTGGTGGGTTTGACAAAACCAAGGTCATGATGAGTAGTCCTGAATGCCATAGTGCACTGGGGTCAGATGCCCCATCTACCAGGGCCTGGTAGCATGCTAGCAGTTGTTCTTCAAAAGGCATATTATTCTCTAATCTGATGATATGCCTTTGTTCATATACCCCAAGTCTCTGTGTTGTTTTCCACTGCAACTTGCCATATAGAAAATAGCACCCTGATATCTCAAACATTATAAGATTCTTCATGTGTCATGCCCTCAGAAACAGGGCTGTTTACACTGCAGCCCATAGCTGCTACAAAGCCCTTTTCCCATGCAGGCCCTATTAAAGCGGTAGCCTTTCTTATTTTCTAGTATATGGATCAGAAAGATACTCATTGTGAAATATGCTACTTCTAGAACCTGAAAAGGTTACCAAGATTGTCTTTCTTCTTTGTATTGGGAGTTGAAAGATGAAACGATTTTTCCTTTACTTTGGATGGATGACCTGATACACCTCTGACAACTGGAGACCAGAGAATTTCTATGATATAGTGAGCTCCTGAATCTTCATAGAGCTTGTCTCCTGCCCTCTCAAGAACATGTCTTGCACAGACTTTCAACGTGGTATGTACTTCTTGTTTACTTGGCATAACTAACTGACATTGTCAAGATAATAGCTCACATGGCTTCAGATTATATTTTGACAAAGTGAGGCAAAATTGTTAAATACATATTCTTGTACTTTTCATAAATAAAAACTATTTCTGATTTTCTTTTCTGATATATAGAGAAGATAATACATTTGCCAAATCATTGGTTATATACCATGTAGCATGAAATCTTATGAAGAAAGATATTACATATAGTGCAAGCTGTCACTTATTTGTGTCCCACTATTTGTGACCCTATGGACTGTAGTACTCCAGGCTGCTTAGTCCATGTAATTTTCCAGGCAGGAATATTGGAGCAGATTCCCGTTTCCTACTCCAGGGGATCTTCCCGACCCAGGGATTGAACCTGCATCTCTTGGGTTTCCTGTGTTGGCAGGTGAATTCTTTCCTATTGTGCTGAGCCATCGAGGAAGACCCCAGTTATATTGAACCAGCTTCTTAAAGTTAAGTGTTACCACTTGGCCTCAATTGTTTTGGCCCCTATCATTCCCATTGCTGTTGATGAGCCTAGTTGTACAGTGGTCTCTCTTACCATCAGCCCTGCTCTACAGAGGAAAATCTACTCCCAGATTTTTAGTAATCTAAGTGCCTCTCCCACAAGTGTATTCCATATAGCCTTAATAAATGGTATATCCTCTGTTGCTCCACCTTAGAAGAATCCATCTTCTTTTAAGCTTAAAATAATTTTCATAAATAATGAAAATGAATGATTATAGGAATTATAACCATAAGAAATAAGACATCATGAGCAAGAACCAGCAGAAATAGAAAAACATTCAGTAAGATTTTAGACATTGGAAATTACCAAATGTGAAGTATAAGACAGGCATCCTATTATGTTTAAGGAAATGAATGATGAATTTGAAAATTTAGGAGAAACTATAAAAAATGAGTTGAATATTTCAAAAATAAACAAGAAAAAATAATGGGAATGAAAAATTCAAGAATTAAAAAAAAACTAATAAAACCCAGTCATAATGATAAAATAATAGGTTTAAAGAATAAAACCTAATCTGGTGAGTTTTCCAGCCATAAACAGTCTATCCACTCTACATGCCTACTTCCCTGATTCTTTAAATCCCTTATTACATCACCTGGCATTTCAACCCCACTTAGCATGAACAATTGTTTTCTCCATGCTTCCGGAAGTCACTGTCAAGGCAATTTCTCATCATCTTCTAGGGTCCTGTTCAGTTCGTTCAGTTCAGTTGCTCAGTTGTGTACAACTCTTTGCAACTCCATGGACTGCAGCATGTGAGGCTTCCCTGTTCATCACCAACTCCCGGAGCTTGCTCAAACTCATCTCCAAGTTGGTGATGCTGTCCAACCATCTCATCCTCTGTTGTCCCCTTCTCCTCCTCCCTTCAATCTTGCCAGCATAAAAGTCTTTTCCAATGAATCAGTTCTTTGAATCAGGTGGCCCAACTTTGGAGCTTCAGCTTCAGTCCTTCCAATGAACACCCAACAAAGGACTGATCTCCTTTAGGATGGACTGGTTGGATCTCCTTGCAGTCCAAGGGACTCTCAGGAGTCTCCTCCAACACCCCAGTTCAAAAGCATCAATTCTTTGGTGCTCGACGTTCTTTGTACTCTGAGTCTCACATCCATACATGACCACTGGAAAAACCAGAGCCTTGAAAAGACAGACCTTTGTTGGCAAAGTAATGTCTCTGCTTTTTAATATGCTGTCTAGGTTGGTCATAGCTTTTCTTCCAAGGAGCAAGCATCTTTTAAATTCATGGCTGCAGTCACCATCTGCAGTGATTTTGGAACCCAAAAATATAAAATCTCTCACTGTTTCCATTGTTTCCCCATCTATTTGCCATGAAGTGATGGGACCAGATGCCATGATCTTACTTTTATGAACGTTGAGTTTTAAGCCAACTTTTTCACTCTCCTTTTTCACTTTGATCAAGAGGCTGTCAAGTTCTTCTTCACTTTGTGCCATAAGGGTGGGGTCATCTGCATATCTGAGGTTATTGATGTTTCTCCCGGCAGTCTTGATTCCAGCTTATGCTTCATCCAGCCTGGCATTTCACATGATGTACTCTGCATATACTGGAGAAGGCAATGGCACCCCATTCCAGTACTCTTGCCTGGAAAATCCCATGGACAGAGGAGCCTGGTAGGCTGCAGTCCATGGGGTCGCAAAGAGTCGGATACAACTGAGTGACTTCACTTTCAGTTTTCACTTTCGTGCATTGCAGAAGGAAATGACAACCCACTCCAGTGTTCTTGCCTGGAGAATCCCAGGGACGGGGGAGCCTGGTGAGCTGCCGTCTATGGGGTCGCACGGAGTCGGACACGACTGAAGTGACTGAGCAGCAGCAGTAGTATTCTGCATATAAGTTAAATAAGTAGGGTGACAATATACAGCCTTGATGTACTCCTTTCCCGATTTGGAACCAGTCCATTGTTCCATGTTGGGTTCTAACTATTGCTTTTTGACCTGCATACATATTTATCAGGAGGCAAGTCAGGTGGTTTGGTGTTCCCCTCTCTTGAAGAATTTTCCAGTTTGTTGTGATACACACAGTAAATGGCTTTGGCATAGTCAATAAAGCAAAAGTAGATGTTTTTCTGGAACTCTCTTGCTTTTTTGATGATCTAGCTAATGTTGGCAATTTGATCTCTGGTTCCTCTGCCTTTTCTAAACCCAGCTTGAACATCTGGAAGTTCATGGTTCACGTACTGTTGAAGCCCGGCTTGGAGAATTTTGAGCATTACTTTGCTAGTGTGTGAGATGAGTGCAACTGTGCAGTAGTTTGAGCATTCTTTGGCATTGTCTTTCTTTGGGATTGGAATGAAAACCGACATTTTCCAGTCGTGTGGCCATTGCTGAGTTTTCCAAATTTGCTGACATATTGTGTGCAACAGTATCACAGCATCATCTTTCAGATTTGAAATAGCTCAACTGGAATCCCATCACCTCCACTAGCTTGTTCATAGTGATGCTTCCTAAAGCCCAGTTGACTTCGCATTCCAGAACGTCTGTCTCTAGGTGAGTGATCACACCATCGTGGTTATCTGGGTCATGAAGATCTTTGTATAGTCTTCTGTGTATTCTTACCACCTCATCTTCTATCTTCTGCTTATTATGTCCGTACTGTTTCTGTCCTTTATTGAGCCCATCTTTGCATGAAATGGTCCCTTGGTATCTCTAAGTCTTTTGAAGAGATTGCTAGTCTTTCCCATTCTATTGTTTCCTCTATTTCTTTGCACTGATCACTGAGGAAGGCTTTCTTATCTCTCCCTGCTATTCTTTGGAACTCTGCATTCAAATGGGTATATCTTTCCTTTCCCCCTTTGCCTTTAGCTTCTCATTTTCACAGCTATTTGTAAGGCCTCCTCAGACAACCATTTTTCATTTTTGCATTTCTTTTTTGGGGGATGCTCTCGATCACTGCCTCCTGTACAGTGTCACAAACTTCTGTCCATATTTCTTCAGGCACTCTATCAGATCTAATCCCTGAATCAATTTGTCACTTCCACTGTATAATTGTAAGGGGTTTGGTTTAGTTCATACCTGAATGGTCTAGTGGTTTTCCCTACTTTCTTCCATTTAAGTCTGAATTTTGCAATAAGGAGTTCATGATCTGAGCTACAGTCAGCTCCCTAGGTCTTGGATAGGTTATAAATTCTGTTATCTTGGAAAGTTAAATCATTAAACTCCTTTCTCCATTCTTATGTGTCTGTTCTTTTGATTAAGCATCCTCAGAATTCAGTCTAATGTGCAGTTATTTGGTTTCTGCCTATCCAGACTATGGAGGTTTTGCAGCTTTTTGGATATAGTTCCTTTCCTCCATTTTCAAGCTCAGTACTTCCCAGCTTGTTTATGCTATACATCATCCTAGTTATGTTTTAAATGGTAAGGGGGGCATTTCTTCAGTCGAAGGTGAATACGTACGGAGAAAGCTGGCCAGGTCTGCAGGCTCAGAGGTTTCAGGGAAATGTAAACATTTAAAATTTGGGGGAAACAAGCTGGGGGCTTCCTGGTAGCTCATCAGTAAATAATCTGCCTGTAATGCAGGAGACGCAAAGGTGTGGTTTTGATCCCTAGGTCAGGTAGATCCCCTAGAGGAGGAAATGGCAACTCACTCCAATATTCTTGCTAGGAAAATCCCATGGATAGAGGAGGGTGGCGGGCTACAGTCCATGGGGTCATAAAGAGCCAGACATGACTGAGCAACTGAGCATTTCAGGAGCAGCACAGGGCAACAAGCCAGATGTTCCCACTACATATGTTAGGATCCTGTTCTTTCAGAGCCGACTTGCATTGACTAGGAGTTTAACCTTCTTTGAAGTTTAGCTACTCTGATGATTATGTACTATGCCTGACCTCCCTCTATAGGAGATAAAGGCCATAATTGTAATTGTAAGTTATAAAGGCCTATTGGCTTGCACACTGGCTTTCCATTGCCTATTGATTGGTTTCAGTCTTTTTGTAGCCTTTTTTGAGTGTCAAGTGAGCTTAGTAAGAGCCATCCAGTCTCACTGTCCTTACAATTACTTTTCCCTTATCCTTTTTGAATGCTTGAGATGCAGATCATAGTTCCTTTCCTTCCACCATTTTACCAACTTAGCTTAATGACCTCAAAAGCTGTGACTATGGACCACCACCATGTGCCTAGGACTGTCTGTGGTCCGCCTACTTCCAGTGATGGAGCTGACATCGCCAGCTGAGTATCAATCAATTTTATTCCAAAACACAATCACCTGCTTTCCCAAGCCACACCAGGAGCCAACTGTTGCAGAATGAGTTCCCTGGAAACTAGAATCTGCTATGGGGTTTCTTTTGAAGAATATTTGTTAGGGAATAGCCTAATATCAATATCTATGCTAGGGAGGAGGAATCAGAAGCGGGCAGAGGGAGAGGTTCATCTGTGATGCAAGTTGAACAACAGACTTCATCAAAAAATGCTGAAGCAAAAATGGCCCATGAGAGTTATCCTGCACTGGGCAAAAAATGGTCATGCCTCTATGCCACCACATTAATCAGTAAGTAGATGTGACCTCACATGGGAACAGTGAATTTGGGCAAGGGGTCTCACTGCACTTTTGCCAATCAAGAGCAGCTGGTAGCTTAGTGTTGTTTGCAAAGAACACTCTCAGTAGTTAAAACAACAGGACTTTTTCTTTGTTTTAATTGGAAGAAAACTGCTTTACAATGTTGTGTTGGTGTTTGCAATACAATGCAAATCAGCCATAATGATACATATCATAATATATAATGTCTCCTCCCTCTTGAACCTCCATCCCTTCCCCCCATCCCTTCTCCCCATCCCACCCTTCTAGGTCATCACAGAGTGCCAAGCTAGGCTCCCCATGTTATATAGCAACTTTCACCAGCTAGCCATGGAGATCTAGGAGCATGCCAAGGACTCCACCACAAAGGAGAGCCAGCTTTCAATTCTACACAATCTGATCAAAGAGTTTTTACTCTTAATCTCTATGCTATACTCTCTGTCTACAAAGTACTAAATATTTCTACCACTTTGTATACAAGAAAATTAAAACACAACAGAGTCATGCCACTCACCCAATAATCTGAAATTGAACCTTAGTTTTCTTAAAACCAAAAGTTTATGGATCATTTGATTTCTTCTTATATCATCCAGATATCACTTATCCTACTATGAAATTTCAAAATTGTGCTCATAGTCCATAATATTCAGTAAAAATCTCTAAATTTTTATGTAATGAGTCACTTAGCTCTAATGCCAAATGTTAGATAACATCAACAAAAATAACGGCTAAGAAGTGATACACTTTTTAAACTGAAAAGAAGCAAAACTCAGCCTAATTTCCAAGTAAGTCATAAACAATATGATTCTGAAACACTGTAAAAAATAGAAAACTGGTTTCTGAACATGGCTTAACTGACTTAGTAGCAACACAAGCAGCATTCATTAAGTAAATTTATAAAGATGATGAACAGCACATCAAACAATATGTTCAATTTGAATTTAACTCCTCTTTCTGTAATTGATAGTCCACAAGAAGATGGCTTAAATCACCTTTTTAAACCCTGCTCCTTTTTTATACTATTTCTTTTCTCATACCCATGCTTGGCCCAATGTGAACTACATTCACCAATTCCCTGAAGGCATCCCCAAATTTCCCGTTTTTCTTTGTGCTTTTGATGATCCTGTTCCTTCTTCTATCTCTACCCACTTTTCCATTAAACATATTTTGCCGTTTATCAACTGACACTTCACTTATCTTTCAAAGTCTATCCACATATTCCACGAAGCCTTTCCTTGACCCCATCAATTGAATCACAGATATAAAACATTCACTGCCTCCAAAGTGCCAAGTATTTCATGTATAATCCTTAGATCAACCTCATAAAACTGGTTTTATTCTCAACTTATTATTATTATTGGGGATACTGCCCTCACCTACTTTGCCCAAAGTCACACAGCTGTAAAATGACCAACCATCCTGGTTCTCTCAGTGTTAAAACTGAGACGAAGTGGTCTCTCTGACTGCAAAATCTTCAGTGTTAAAACTGGGAGAGTTCTGGACAAGCCAAGACCATCATTCACCCTACTGATAACTGGTAAGCTGATGGCTAGGACACAAACCCACGTCTATTTTACTTCAAAGCTCAAGTTCTATTACCATGTGTTGCCTCCTCTAAGAACTGTTTTAAATTCCTGTGGTATCTTTTGAAAATTATTTCATGAAAATTGTTATATCTAGCATTATATCATAATTATCTGTTTATTTGTTAAATTTCTTCCAATAACCTCTTTAAGATACGGGGCTACGTCTAACTCATCTTTGGAGCTCAGGTAGCAGCTAGCATAGGACTAACTGTGGACTTGGTCCCAGTACGTTTCTGGTATTATCACTTACTTCTTTTACCTTCTCAGAGTGCTATCTTGACTGCCCTGTTTAAATCCGCACTCCACCTTTGCATCCCACTCTTCCAACCCCCTTAGGCTGCTCCAGTTTTCCTTTCTGACACAGCACTATGACCTTTTAACATCCATGGCATACATGCACTGAATTTTAGTGTTTATTGTCTGGTTCTCCCTGCTATGGCATAAACTCCACAAGGTCAAAATATTTTGTTCACTGTGGTATTCCAATAACCTAAAATAGTGTCAGTACTATAGAATATTTTCAATAAGTATTTGTAAATGAATGAATAAGTTAGGTTATTTTATTACATGCAAAATGCACAAAAAGTGAAATGACCAGGAATGTATCGGGGCCATGAATAGTTCAAGAAAGTCACAGAAAATATGTCAGGATGGAGATTTTCTCTAAGCTAAAATTCAGGGCATTTATAGATGATGCTTTCTGTCTCCTCAGCCTATAAAAGACAGATGTTCCTGTGTCTCTCTAGAACTGCACTCTTAAATACTGTAGCCACTACGTAAGGAACACTTGAAATGCAGCTAGTCTGAATTGAGATATGATGTAAGTGTAAAATACACACCAGATCTCAAAATCTGAGTATGAATAAATGTAAAATATCTTATTAGCATTTTTATATTGATTGCATACTGAAATGGTGATTTTTTTTGATATTAATATATTAGGTTGTCTTGGTCTGTTTGGACTTCTATAACAAATTACATAGACTTGGTGGCTTTTAAAGAACAGATATTTGTTTCTCAGTTCTGGAGGCTGGAAAACCCAAGACACAGGTGTCAACAGGCTTGATGTCTGGTCCGAGCCCACATCTTGGTACAGAGACAGCCACCTTCTCTCTGTGTCCTCAGATGGAGGAAGGGGAAAGAGGGTTCGCTGAGATCTCTTTTATGAGGGCACTGATCCCATTCCAGAGGGCTCTGGCCTCCTGCCCCAGTCACCCACTGAAGGCCTCTGGCATACCCTAGTGCAGGGCCTGGAACAGTTGATACCCACTGAATAAAACTAAAGCCTCTCTGCATCACCCCCTATCAGGCTCAGTGACTGCTCTCAGGACCTCTGCTGGAACACTGCTGCCTCCTTCTTCCCTGCTCACAAGCTGCTGGCTCATTCTTCAGCTTTTAACTTCAAGAGCTTATTCAGGGAACATTTTCTGACTATCCAAATTAGGTTGTGTCCTTCCTAATAAGCTTTAATAGAAATCTTTTTTTCATTTATGTCGATTTCAACTCTACTCTCAACACTATAAACTGTATACAAAGTCTGGGTTTTGCTGTTGCTATTTTTTTTTTAGCTGTTTAATAGATGTGCTTCTGTTTTATTTATTTAAAATCATTTTTTGATGTGTATGGTTGTTTCTCATGACATTGACTTTGTTGTTGTTGTTGTTATTTATTTATTTATTTTTTACTTTACAATATTGTATTGGTTTTGCCATTGCTATTTTAAGTGATTAAGTAATGAGTAAATAATTACATAAATGAGTCACTACACACCTTTTTGCCAATAGTTTAAAAGAAAGTAAAACATGATTAGCATCATAAAGTACACAATTTTCACCAAGTAAATTAAAACCCATTATAATCCAATTGGAATAAAACCCAAAGTCACAGGTGATCATATCACAGAATCAGAAAATCCTTGTTACAAAAGTCACATCAGAATCTCTAGATCAGAGGTTCTCATCTATCCTATTTTCTCCATTCATTCTTTCTTTCTTTTTTCACTCATCTGAGTGATAAATCCATAAGTTATTGTGGTGTAGAAACTAGGAGCATGGCCTCTGAAATCAGACCACCTGAGTTGGAGTCCTGAGTTTGCCATTTGTTAGGTGTGTAACATCGGGCACATTACTTCATCTCTGTGCCTCAGTTTTCTTACCTTAAAATGGGGATAGAAACAGTATTAGCTTTATAAAGTTGTACATGTAAAATGTTCAAACATTATCTGATACACAGTAGTACATAAAATATTACCTATTACCTTTATTACTGTTCATCAAGCACTATAATAAATACTGGGAATACATAAGTAAGACTGGAACTCTAATTTCAAGTGCTCACAGCCTAACAGCAGAAGTTTAAAGGCTAAGAATCTCAGGTCCAGAGAGATTTTACATACTAACGTCTTCTAATGAGAACATCGCTTTCCTAACTTATGGAGAAAATAAGTTGTATTTATGCAAATGAAGTCATGTTATTATTATCAGTAACTGCTAAGATTATCAGTGCAACTGTGCTGTGCATAATTCATGTATAAATCAAATATATGCACATATTATTTTCTAGATGGGCATGTCAAATAGAATCTACTAGACATATTTAAAATTAACTACATAATACCAGACAATACACTCCCCACAAGTGTAATGTAACCTTATTTTTCATATTGCCTTAATCACTTCCAAGTTTTGGGTCCTTTTTGGAACAAAAAAGAAAGAATATATTTAATTAAAAATGCATAAAAGAACCAGGAGTAGTAATCTGGCTAAGAAAACATAATCTAAATCTAATCATGAAAAAAATCAGACAAACCCAAAATAAAAAATAAATTAAAAAAATTTAAAAAGACAAAATTTGAAGCACCACCAAGCTGGAGGCAAGTTTCTCATTTCTACTTCAGTATCCCTTAGTATGGATGCAAGACCGTCTGAAACCAGAAGTAGATGACAGGATGCATACAGAGACAGCTTCAGGAGAATCTCTCTAGTTCTGGAATAGATAAACCCACAGCAAAGTTGGAGAGCTGGAGTTGGAATTCAGCACTCCTCCCACGATAATAAATAGAAGTAGAAAGAAAAATTGCAAAGATGTAGAAGAACTGATTATCAACCAGCTGAAATGTTACAGTCATGCATCTGAACACAGCAGGGTAGGTATTCGTTTCAGTTGCACCTGGAACATTCACCTGATCATATCCTGAGTCATAACACTTAAAAAGAAACAAAATCATACAAAGTATGGTGTCTGACGATAATGAAATCAATCTCAGGAATCATAACACAAAGATAATAGGAAAATACGCAAACACTTAGAATTCAGACAACATATTTTTAAAATATCCATGTTAAAGAGAATGTTTCAAGGTAAATTTAAAAATATTTTGAACTTAAATAAAATGAAAATGGAACATATTAAAATTTATGTGATGCAGCTGAAACAATGTTTAGAGAGAAATTTATAGCATTAAATGTTTATATTAGAAATGAAGGAAGGTCACAAATAATGTAAGTTAACCTTAAGAAACTAAGAAGATAAAAATAAACCCCAAACAATGATGAGAGGAAATAATAAAGAGCAAAAATCAATGAAACTAAAACTGAAAAATAAAACAGATCATTGAAACCAAAAGCTAGTTCCTTAAGACATCCATTAATTTAGTAAACCTTTGGCAAAACAGATAACATAGAGATCTGAGATACCAACTACCAATACCAGGAATGAAATTAAAGATATCACTACAAATCCAACAGATATTAAAGGATAACAACAATTATTATGAACAATTACCTGCACAAATTCAATAGCTTAAATGAGATAAACCAATTCCTCAGGAATCTTTTACACTAACAAAACTCAACGAAGATGAAAATAGATAACATAGATGATTGTGTGATGATTAAAGAAAAGAAATTTAATTCATATTTAAAATATTATAAAAAAAGAAATCTCTAGACCCAAACATATATATGAGCAATAACACAAAATCTATATATTTTTCCCTAAGACATAGAATAAGGAACATTTCCAAGCTCATTACAGTGCTACCCTGAGACCAAATAAGGACAACACAAGAAAACTATAAACCAAAATCCTAAACAAAGTACTAGCATATCAAATTTAGCAATACAGTAATATAACAATAACAGTATACCATGATAAAGTGAGGTGTATCCAGGAAAAACAAGATGATACAATATTTAAAAATGGAGCAATGTCATCTACCATGCTAAAAGTCCTTAAAGAAGAAAAAATGGTCACATGATTATATCCAGTGATGGAGAAAAATCATGATAAATAGCACATACATAAAACCTGCAGTTAACATCATGCTTAAGAGTAAAGACTTGAGAGTCCCTTGGACTGCAAGAAGATCCAATCAGTCCATCCTAAAGGAGATCACTCCTGGGTGTTCTTTGGAAGGACTAATGTTAAAGCTGAAACTCCAGTACTTTGGCCACCTCATGTGAAGAGTTGATTCATTGGAAAAGACTCTGATGTTGGGAGGAATTGGGGGCAGGAGGAGAAGGGGACGACAGAGGATGAGATGGCTGGATGGCATCACTGACTCGATGGACATGAGTTTGGGTGAACTCTGGGAGTTGGTGATGGACAGGGAAGCCTGGCGTGCTGCGATTCATGGGATCGCAAAGAGTCAGACACGACTGAGCGACTGAACTGAACTGAACTAAGAGTAAAAGATGCTGCTGTCCCCCTAAAACATATAAAGATAATTGCTTTTCAGTTTCATTGATTTCTGCTCTTTATTATTTCCTCTCTTGTCTTTGCTTTGGGTTTATTTTTATCTTCTTAAATATTTGTTCATACCACTCCTTGTCATCATACTCGAAGTCTTGGCCAGAGCAACAAGGCAAACGAGATAGAAAGAAGGAAAGGAAGGGTAAAAGGGAGGAAAGAAATGTACAGGAAGTCCTCTGCATACAAATCTTTAAGCTGTGAATTTCCGAAGATGCAAAGGTCTGTTTCATCAACATCAGGCGTGAGTGAGATTGCTGCTTGTCCTCTGTCTCCTGTTGTTGAGGAGCTCTGTCAGCGGGCAGAGCTCTACCATTTTCACTCTGTCAATTTGCACACCTTTCCCTCCTCCAATCAGTAACTTTTACTGCCTGTTCACTCAATCCCAGCTCCTGTAGGCCAACTGTTGTACTGTACTACTGTACTTTTCAAGGTACTATAGATTAAAATGTTTTGTGTTTGTTTGTTTTCATGTATTATTTTTGTGAAAAGCATTATGAACCTATCACAGTACCTACTACATAGCTGACTGTGTTAGTTGGGTACCTAGGCTAACGCTGTTGAACTTCAAACAAATTTGGCTTATGGTCACACTCTCAGAATGGAACTCATTTTCCCATAGGGAACAAACTGTATACAGATTTGTAAAGAAGAAATAGAACTGCCCCTGTTCACAAAGGACAAAACTACCTACCTAGAAAATACAATAGAATTCATAAAAAACTATTTGAAGTATTAAATCAGTCTAGAAATGTCATAACAACCTAGAATAGTGAAAACACTTTTGGAAAAAAAAATAAAGTTGAAGCAATCATATCACCTGATGATCAGAATTACTACAGTCTACAAAATAGTGTGGTAATGATAAAGAAATAAATACATAAATTAATGAAGCTGAATAGAATCAAAAATTAGACCCAGACAAAGATGGTCAATGATTTTTTTCTTACAAATTTGCAAAGATACTTTAAAGAAGTAAGAATACTTTTTTCAATAAACTGCATTGGAATAATTTGACATCCAAAAGCAACAAAGTTAAGTTAGATGTAAGCTTTGCATTTTATACAAAATTTAACTATAAATTAACCATAGTTCTAAAGGTATAGCTTAAAACTACAAAACTTCCATGCGAAGATGTTTGTGATTTAGGTTAAAGATTTTTTAGATATGACATAAAAACTCAATCAATGCAAGTTAAATGAATCTTACTTCATCAAAATAAAAATGTTTGTTCTGTAAAAGACACTTTTAAGAGAATGAAAAGACAAATGACATATGTGAGGAACTATTCACAGATCACGACACATCTAACAGAGAACAGAGTATATAAAGAACCCTCAAAACTCAGTGGCAGAAAAGGAAATAACCCAGTTAAAAAGTGTGCTGAAGACTTAAAGAGACTCTCTACCAAGAGGATATGAATCAAAAAATAAGTACTTTTAAAAATGTACAATATTACTAGCCACCCAGTTCAGTTCAGTCGCTCAGTCGTGTCCGACTCTTTGCGACACCATGAATCGCAGCATGCCAGGCCTCCCTGTCCATCACCAACTCCCAGAGACTCACATCCATCGAGTCAGTGATGCCATCCAGCCATCTCATCCTCTGTCGTCCCCTTCTCCTCCTGCCCCCCATCCCTCCCAGCATCAGAGTCTTTTCCAATAAGTCAACTCTTCACATGAGGTGGCCAAAGTACTGGAGTTTCAGCTTCAGCATCATTCCTTCCAAAGAAATCCCAGGGCTGATCTCCTTCAGAATGGACTGGTTGGATCTCCTTGCAGTCCAAGGGACTCTCAAGAGTCTTCTCCAACACCACAGTTCAAAAGCATCTATTCTTTGGCGCTCAGCCTTCTTCACAGTCCAACTCTCACATCCATACATGACCACAGAAAAAACCATAGCCTTTAGGGAAATGCAAACTAAAACTAGAATGAGAGCCTACTTAATTTCTGTTAGAATGACCAAGATAGAAAAATATGACACCATGTTCAGGCAAGCATGCAGAACAACTGGGACTCCCATTCAGTGCTGGTGGTCATGCAAAATGGTGAGACATTTCAGAAAAGAGAATCATACTTTCTTATAAAGCCAAACATATACTTAACATATAACCCAGCCACCCCACTCCTAGGCATGTACTGTAGAGAAATATTTACAAGAAAACTTATCATTACACAAATACTTGTACACAGATGTTCACAGTCATTCTATTCACAACTACAAAAAATTGCAAAGAATTGAAATATACTTCGTGGGTGAATGCATAAGCAAGTCATAGTACATCCAAAAAATGAAACACTCCTTAGAAGTTTGAAAAACAGAATTATTGATATATGTAACAGCTTGAATGAAACTTCAAGGCATTATGGTGAGTTAAAGAAGCTTGCCTCAGAAGATTACATGCTGCATGATTCCATTTATATAATATTCTGGAAAAAAAATGATATTACAGAGAACAGTTGAGTGGTTGTCAAGGGTAGGTTGTAGAGAGAGAGTGACTACAAAGGGGTAACACTGAAATTGGGGTGATACAATTTTACCCTGATTGTGGACCAACTACATCATCTACTTATGTGTTAAAATTCATAGAACTCAATGGCAAAAATCAACTTTACTGTATGGTCATCTTAATAACTTAATTAAAAAATACCTAAGAGAGAAATTGTCAGATTATAGGTAGGTTTAGTTTTATTCTTAAAATCCCAGACTTTTCTCTAAAGTTATTAAATGGTGCATTTTATATTTTCATCAGTAATAAATAAAAATTTCAGTTGTTTCACATTCTAGTAAAAATTTAGTATTACTAGTCTTTCTAATATTAGCCATTCTAATGGGTGTGGAATTATATCTTATTGAGGTCTCTATATGATTTTTTAATCACTGCATATTCTATAATTTGCCACTCTCACAATTAATTCAAACCATGTTTAGGGAAGTTTTTGAGTCTTTATTTCTGTATGCTCTAGAATTCATTACCCATAGACACTTAGGTTTATCTAGCCAACATATGTGGGCTTATTTTAATGTTGTCATTCCAGAAACAAATTGATAGAGAAAGTGGGGCTGAAAACACACGTGATCAACCTCTCCCATTTATTCAATTCTTAAGTATCATGAAGTTATAAATATTTTAGAGACGTAAGGATCTCTAGAGATCATATTCTCCAAATTGATCTCTAGAGATCATATTCTCCAAATTGATCTCTAGAGATCATATTCTTTAATTTTACAAATAAATAAATGAAGACCATAGAGACTGCATTGCTTTGCATAGGTCATATATCTAGCTAGTGTTATAATGCTTAGGAGTTGAAAATCATATATTCAATGTTATCATGACATTTACTAGGAAGAACTTTTAATGAATCAAAATTATTTTAGGAGCATATTCCAGGAATGTATTCATTCATATGACAAATACTGAGTACTTCTCAATGCCAGACATTATACCAGGTTCTGAGGATATGGAAAGAAACAGTAAACATTTCAAAGAAACATAGAATCTAGTTAGATACAAATGCATCTCATTCTATACTAAATGCCATGTGCTGTACACAAAACAGCATAAAGTGGACAGTGCCCCAGAAGGAAAATAAAGTTCTTTAATTGCACTGGGAAAGTCAAGGAAGGCTTCACTGAGGAAATGATATTTGATTTAGACTTTGAGTGAAAGGAATTATACTTCTGTTTAAGATGAGATACCAATGAAATTATGGAGAGTTTCTAATATTTAAATTAAGATTACATATAAATACAGAAAATGTATGTAATCATTTCAAATACAGACAAACTTCCACATCTTCTGAGAAGTAGTTAGCATAAAAGAGAAGAACAAGAAAAAAAATCAAGTAAGTTTGAAATGAGCTTGGTGGACATTTTGGTTAAAAAACAGACTGGAAGTCATCCCAGTGGGGAAGAAAACAATTTTTTTTGGTTTGGGTAACCAAGTCATCATGAACTGTGGATTCTTTTTAAAAGTTATAATAAAAGTAGACACATATAACTCATTTTGCTGTTAATTCTAAAAATATATCATAATTGGAGATGAGCCAAGTGAGGTGACATAAACTGGTTTAGTACTATAATCAAATAAATAATGAAATTAATTGGACATTCCAAATTAGTGCCTAATTTTCATATTTCTACATGGTAATTAGCCACAATTATTAAATACTAATATTTGTAATATTATTTTTACCCAATCAAACCAAATATTTGCAGGTCCAGTTAATGAAAGGAAAAGGGAGAATGGCAGAGTGGAAAGTTTACAATATGCCACCTAAAAATGTCATACGAACTCAAACCAGGTCTTTGACTTCCCTATCAGTAAGCAAACATAGACTTGGACTTCCAAGACCATTGTCAGCATCATCCATTATTATTATTAAGCAGTTGCAATCGAATAAACTGCATAGCAGATATTATACCAACTTTAGTATCTCAGTGTATTCCTACATGAGCATTACTAGATATTATCTAATCCACTTTGAAGATAAGACAAAAGCAGTACAAAGAATTTAAATAATCGCTCTAGAGTCATATGATAAGTAAAACAGAGGAAACTGCACAACATGTCTCAATTTCCAGCAATAATTTGGTGGAAGCTTAGCTTTAAATCATTCTCTTTCTCTAAAAGGCCATAAAGGAAACAAGTACAATAAGAAAAATGCTAATTTGATTTTCAACAAAGGCAGAAGAAACACCTGAAACTACAAATTTTGTGTAAAAATGCTGAATTCAGAGCTGGTAGCAGAGCCTTGCATAAAACTGTGCTGGGGTATAATAAAAGTTAAGGAGAAGAGTAGGGAAAGCATGGGAAAATGAACCATCAAACCTGGAGAAGGACCCATGCTGACTGGAACTACTGTGAGGAGAAGGAGCACAGGGAGAAGCAGAGAGAGAGGGCTCAGGCTGCAGAGGAAGAGAAGGCCACAAAACAATCAAAAACAAAGCTTCTCAATATTAGGGAATCCCCCAAAGGCAGCTGCTGTCTGCTCATGGCAACAGCAGAGTAGAACCTGTAGAAGTTTAGGTATGGCAATAGAAATCTCCTTGAACCAGCTCAGTTTCAAGAAGTAGAGGAAACAGTCTTTCATCTTCTCCATCATGTGCTTCTTGTGAAAAAAAAAAAAAGAAGAGCTGGTCGCCAAAGAATAAAACTTAATGAAGTATGTGAAAG
This sequence comes from Oryx dammah, assembly GCF_014754425.2. Taxonomy (NCBI): domain Eukaryota; kingdom Metazoa; phylum Chordata; class Mammalia; order Artiodactyla; family Bovidae; genus Oryx; species Oryx dammah. The sequence continues at coordinate 7,367,824 of NW_024070201.1, forward strand.
AGAAAAGGAACAGACACCACACGCACACAACAATACCATGTTTTCAAAATGTGAAAAGAGCAATAAAACTTGCCTATAGAAAAATATTCACCAGAAAATATGATCATTATCAGATGAAAATTTTAAACAAAATATATTTAGAGAAATAATGAAGCAATCACGGTTCTGAGGGAAGATCACAAAACAGAAATATAAAAACTCAGGGAAGAAATGGCCAGAAAACAGTTGGTAATGATGTGACAACAGGAGATGAATCAAGAACTTGAAAAGGTTGGGTTACAAAAAACAGAAGAAAAAAGGCCAAAAGATGTCAGAAATAAGGGTAAATTTGAAGGAAAAGAGACTATTAAAAAAGCCTTTGACAAAATTCAAACACACTGTCATTAGACAATTTTGAAAAAATAAAAATAACAATAGAATACTGCTTGAATAAACTACAGTTTATATGCACACAATGGAGTACTATGCACCTGTAAATATTAATTAATAAGATACATATGAACTTAAATAGAGTGATTTCCAGGAAATGTTATTAAGTGATAGAGATACCTTTATATGCAAAAAAGAAAGAGAAATAAAATGGCTAACTTATCTTTTTATATTTATAGAAGGAAAAACAGGAATATAAACCTAATAACAATTAAATTGCTTATCTATGGGGGAGTATTATGAAGGTGAAAGGGACAAAAGAGGGCATGGCATTTCTCTAAGAAAGTAAAACATTTTCATAATTATGACTTCTGAAAGCATGATAATATTTGACATATTCTAGAAATAAAAACTGATCAACAAGGGGCAGAAAAACAAAAAAAATTAAAACTAAAACTAAACAAAACCAATGTATACCACTGTATTTCAAATGAATTACGATAATACTAAAAAGAAAGGAACAAATTCAAACAATTTTTATTTTTTAATTGAAGGATAATTGCTTTATAGAATTTTATTGTTTTCTGTCACACTTCAACATGAATCAGCCATAGGTATACATATATCTGCTCTCTTTTGAACTTCCCTCCCATCTCTCTCCCCATCCCACCCCTCTAGGTTGATACAGAGCCCCTGTTTCAATTTTTTGAGCCATACAGCAAATTCCCATAGGCTATCTATTTTACATATGGGAATGTATGTTTCCATGTTACTCTTTCCATACATCTCACCCTCTCCTCCCCTCTCTTCATGTCCATAAGTCTATACTCTATGTCTATTTCCCCATTGTTGCCCTGTAAATAAATTATCCAGTACCATTTTTCTAGATTCCATATGTATTCATTAGAATACGATATTTACCTTTCTCTTTCTGACTTACTTCACTCTGTAAAATAGGTTCTAGGTTCACCCACCTTATTAGAACTGATTCAAATGCATTCCTTTATATGGCTGGGTAATATTTCATTGTGTATATGTACCACGACATCTTTATCCATTCATCTGTTGATGAAACATCTAGGTTACTTCCATTTTCTAGCTATTGTAAATAGTGTTGCAGTGAACAAAGGGGATACATGTGTCTCTTTCAATTTTGGTTTCCTCAGGGTATATGCCTAGGAGTGGGATTGCTGGGTGCCTGGATCATCGAAAAAGCAAGAGAGTTCCAGAAAAACATCTATTTCTGCTTTATTGACTATGCCAAAGCCTTTGACTGTGTGGATCACAATAAACTGTAGAAAATTCTGAAGGAGATGGGAATACCAGATCACCTGACCTGCCTCTTAAGAAACCTACATGCAGGTCAGGAGGCAACAATTAGAACTGGACATGGAAAATAGACTGGTTCCAAATAGGAAAAGGAGTACGTTAAGGCTGTATACTGTCACCCTGCTTATTTAACTTAGATGCAGAGTACATCATGAGAAATGCTGGGCTGGAAGAAGCACAAGCTGCAATCAAGATTGCCAGAAGAAATATTAATAACCTCAGATATGCAGACAACACCACTCTTATGGCAGAAAGTGAAGAGGAACTCAAAAGCCTCTTGATGAAAGTGAAAGAGGAGAGTGAAAAAGTTGGCTTAAAGCTCAACATTCAGAAAACTAAGATCATAGCATCCGGTCCCATCACTTCAAGGGAAATAGATTGGGGAAACAGTGGAAACAGTGTCCGACTTTATTTTTGGGGGGCTCCAAAATCACCACCGATGGTGATTACAGCCATGAAATTAAAAGACACTTACTCCTTGGAAGGAAAGTTATGACCAAACTAGACAGCATATTGAAAAGCAGAGACATTACTTTGCCAACAAAGGTCCGTCTAGTCAAGGCTATGGTTTTTCCAGTGGTCATGTATGGATGTGAGAGTTGGACTTTAAAGAAAGCTGAGTGCCGAAGAATTGATGCTTTTGAACTGTGATGTTGGAGAAGACTCTTGAGTCCCTTGGACTGCAAGGAGATACAACCAGTCCCTTGTAAAGGAGATCAGTCCTGGGTGTTCATTGGAAGGACTGATAATGAAGCTGAAACTCCAATACTTTGGCCACCTCATGTGAAGAGTTGACTCATTGGAAAATACTCTGATGTTGGGAGGGATTGGGGGCAGGAGGAGAAGGGGACGACAGACGATGAGATGGCTGGATGGCATCACCAACTCGAAGGACGTGAGTTTGGGTAAACTCCGGGAGTTGGTGATGGACAGGGAGGCCTGGAATGCTGTGATTCATGGGGTCGCAAAGAGTCAGACCCGACTGAGCAACTGAACTGAACTGAACCGAACTGATGGTGGTTTTATTCCTAGTTTTTTAAGGAATCTCCATACCATCTTTCATAGTAGCTGTATCAATTTACATTCCCACCAACAGTGCAAGACGATTCCCTTTTCTCCACACCCTCTCCAGCATTTACTGTTTGTAGACTTTTTGGTGATGGCCATTCTGACTGGTGTGAGGTGATATCTCATTGCAGTTTTGATTTGCATTTCTCTAATAATGAGTGATGTTGAGCATCTTTTCATGTGTTTGTTAGCCATCTATATGTCTTCTTTGGAGAAATGTCTTTTTAGGTCTTTTTCCCACTTTTTGAGTTGAGCTTTTTTTTTTTCCTGGCATTTAGTTGTATGAGCTGCTTGTATATTTTGGAAATTAATCCTTTGTCAGTTGTTTCATTTGCCATTACTTTCTCCCATTCTGAGGGTTGTCTTTTCACCTTGTTTATAGTATCCTTTGCTGTGCAAAAGCTTTTAAGTTTAATCAGGTCCCACTTGTTTATTTTTGTTTCTATTTCCATTACTCTAGGAGGTGGGTCATAGAGGATCTTGCTTTGATTCATCTCATCGAGTGTTTGGCCTGTTTTCCTCTAAGAGTTTTATAGTTTTTGGTCTTACATTTAGGTCTTTAATCCATTTTGAGTTTATCTTTATGTATGGTGTTAGGAATTGTGCTGATTTCATTCTTTTACATGTAGCTGTCCAGTTTTCCCAGCACCATTGATTAAAGAGGCTGTCTTTGCCCTATTGTATATTCTTGCCTCCTTTGTAAAAAATAAGGTATCTGTAGGTGAATGGGTTTATTTCTGGACTTTCTATCTTGTTCCATTGGTCTATATTTCTGTTTTTGTGCCAGTATCATATTGTCTTGATGACTGTGTAAGTGTTAATCACTCAGTCATGTCTGGCTCTTTGTGACCCCATGGACTGTAGCCTGCCAGGCTCCTCTGTCCATGGAATTCTCCAGGAAGAATACTGGAGTGGGTTGCCATTTCCTCCTTCAGGGGATCTTCCCAACCCAGGGATTGAATCTGCATTGCAGGCAGATTCTTTCCCGTCTGAGCCATGAGGGAAGCCCCATGGTGTAGCATTGATTCTATTGATGACTGTAGCATTGTAATATAATCCGAAGTCAGGAAGGTTGATTCCTCCAGCTCCATTCTTTCTCAAGACTGCTTTGGCTATTTGGGGTCTTTTGTGTTTCTATATGAATTGTGAAATTTTTCCTTCTAGTTCTGTGAAAAATGCCATTGGTAATTCGATAGGGATCACACTGAATCTGTAGATTGCATTTGGTAGTATAGTAATTTTCACAATATTGATTCTTCCTACCCAGGAACATGGAATATCTCTCCATCTGTTTATGTCATCTTTTATTTCTTTCATCAGTGTCTTATAATTTTCTGTGTACAGTTCTTTTGTCTCCTTAGATAAGTTTATTCCTAGATGTTTATTTCTTTTTGTTGCAATGGTGGATGGGATTGATTCCTTAATTTCTATTTTTGATTTTTCATTGTTAGTATATAGAAATGCAAGTGATTTCTGTGTATTGATTTTGAATCCTGCAACTTTGCTAAATTCACTGATTAGCTCTATTAATTTTCTGATACTATCTTGAGGGTTTTCTATGTACAGTATCATGTCATCTGCAGTCAGTGAGAGTTTTACATCTTCTCTTCGAATCTGGATTTCTTTTTTTGCCTTCTCTGATTGCTGTAGCTAGGACTTCAAAAACTATGTTGAATAACAGTGGTGAAAGTGGACACCCTTGTCTTGTTCCTGATCTTAGGGTGAATCCTTTCAGTTTTTCACCACTGAGAATAATGTTAGCTGTAGGCTTAACACATATGGCCTTTACGATGTTGAGGTAGGTTCCTTCTATGCCCATTTTATGAAGAGTTTTGGATGCTGAATAAATGGATGCTGAATCTGTCAAAGGGTTTTTCTACATCTATTCAGATTATCATATGGTTTTATCTTTCAATCCGTTAATATGGTGTATCACATTGATTGATTTGCATATATTGAAGAATCCTTGCATCCCTGGAATAAACCCAATTTGATCATGGTGTATGAGCTTTTTGATATGTTGCTGAATTCTGTTTGCTAAAATTTTGTTGAGGATTTTTGCATCTATGTTCATCAGTGATATTGGCCTGTAGTTTTCATTTTTTGTGTGTGTTGTCTTTGGTTTTAGAAACAGGGTGATGGTGGCCTTGTAGAATGAGTTTGGAAATGTTCCTTCCTCTGCAATTTTTTGAACAAGTCTTAGAAGGGTAGGCATTTGCTCTTCCCTAAATGTTTGATAGAATTCTCCTGTGAAGCCATCTGGTCCTGGGCTTTTGTTTTATGGGAGACATTTTATCACAGCTTCAATTTCAGTGCTTGTAATTGAGTTGTTCAAAATTTCTATTTCTTCCTGGTTCAGTCTTGGAAGATTGAGCTTTTCTAATAATCTGTCCATTTCTTCCAGGTTATCCACTTTATTGCCATATAGTTGTTCATAATAGTCTCTTATAATCCCTTGTATTTCTGCACTGTCTGTTGTAACCTCTCCTTTTTCATTTCTAATTTTGTTGATTTGAATTTTCTCTTTTTTTCTTGATGAGTCTGGCTAAAGGCTTGTCAATTTTCTTTATCTACTCAAAGAACCAGCTTTTAGTTTTATTACTCTTTACTGTTGTTTCTTTCATTTTTTCCCCTTTATTTCTGGTCTGATTTTTATGACTTATTTCCTTCTGCTAATTTTGGGGGGTTTTGTTCTTTTTCCAGTTGTTTCAGGTGTAAAGTTAGGTTGTCTATTCAATGTTTCTCTTGTTTCTTGAGGAAGGATTTATTCCTATAAACTTCCCTCTTACTCATGTACACCCATGGCGGATTCATGTTGATGTGTGGCAAAACCAGTACAGTATTGTAAAGTAAAATAAAGTAAAATTAAAAAATAAAAAAGAACTGCTTTTGCTGCATCCCATAGGTTTTGAGTTGTCATGGTTTCATTGTCATTTGTTTCTAGAATTTTTTAAATTTTCCTTTTGATTTCTTCAATAACTGGTTGGATATTTAGAAACGTATTGTTTAATCTCCATGTGTTTCTGTATTTTACAGTTTTTCTCTTGTAATTGAAATCTAGTCTCATGGTGTTGTGGTCATAGAAGATGCTTGATACAATTTCAATTTTCTTAAGTTTAATGAGGTTTGACTTGTGACCCAAGATGTGGTCTATCCTGGAGAATCTTCCATGTGTACTTGAGAAGAAGGTTTATTCTTCTGCATTTGGATGGAATGTCCTGAAGATATCAATGAGACCTAGCTCATCTAACGTATCATTTAAGACTTGTGTTTCCTTAATAATTTTCTGTTTTGATGATCTGTCCATTGATGTGAGTCAGGCATTAAAGTCTCCTACTACTATTGTGTTACTGTCAATTTCTCCTTTTATGTCTGTTAGTGTTTGTCTTATTGACAAACACCTGTATGTATTGAGGTGGTCCTATGTTGGATTCATAGAAATTCGCAATTGTTATGTCTTCCTCTTGGATTTATCCCTTGATCATTATGTAGGTCCTTCCTTATCTCTTGTAATCTTATTTATTTTATGGTCTATTTGTCTGATATGAGGATTTCTACTCTGGCTTTCTTTTACCTCCAGTTTGCATGGAATACATATTTCCATCCTCTCACTTTCAGTCTATATGTGTCTTTAGGTCTGCAGTGGGTTTCTTGTAGACAGTGTATAAATAGGTCTTGTTTTTGTATCCATTCTGCTAATCTGTCTTTTGGTTGGAGGATTTAATCCATTACATTTAAAGTAATTATTGATATATATGTACCTATTGCCATTTTCATAATTGTTTGGGGTTAATTTTGTAGATCTTTTCTTTCTCTTGCATTTCCTGGCTGTATAAGTCCCTTTAACATTTGTTATAAAGCTGGGTTGGTGGTGCTGAATTTTCTTAACTTTTGCTTGTCTGAAAGGCTTTTTATTTTTCCATCAGTTTTGTATGAGATCCTTGCCAGGTACAGTAATCTTGTTTGTAGATTTTCCCCTTTCAGTACTTTATATATATCTTGCCATTCCCTTAGGGCCTGCAGAGTTTCTGCTGAAAGATCAGCTGTTAAATATATGGGGTTTCCCTTGCTGCCTTCTTTTTTTTTTTTTTTTTAACTTTATTTTACTTTAAAATACTGTTTTGGTTTTTCCATACATCAACATGAATCCACCACAGGTATACACGTGTTCCCAATCCTGAACCCCCTTCCCACCTCCTTCCCCATACCATCTCTCTGGGTCATCCCAGTGCAACAGCCCCAGGCATCCTGTATCCTGCATCAAACCTAGACTGGCAATTCGTTTTTTGTATGATATTATACATGTTTCAATGCCATTCTCCCAAATCATCCCACCCTCTCCCTCTCCCACAGAGTCCAAAAGACTGTTCTTGCATACAGGGTTATCATTACCATCTTTCTAAATTCCATATATATGTGTTAGTATACTGTATTGGTGTTTTTCTTTCTCACTTACTTCACTCTGTATAGGTGGCTCTAGTTTCATCCACCTCATTAGAATGGATTCAAATGTATTCTTTTTAATAGCTGAGTAATACTCTATTGCGTATATGTACCACAGCTTTCTTATCCATTCATCTGCTGATGGAGATATAGGTTTCTTCCATGTTCTGGCTATTATAAACAGTGCTGCAATGAACATTGGGGTACATGTGTCTCTTTTGATTCTGGTTTCCTCCGTGTGTATGCCCAGCAGTGGGATTGCTGGGTCATAAGGCAGTTCTGTTTCCAGTTTTGTAATGAATCTCCACACTGTTCTCCATAGTGGCTGTACTAGTTTGCATTCCCACCAACAGTGTAAGAGGGTTCCCTTTTCTCCACATCCTCTCCAGCATTTATTGCTTGTAGACTTTTTGATCGCAGCCATTCTGACTGGCGTGAAATGGTACCTCATTGTGGTTTTGATTTGCATTTCTCTGATAACGAGTGATGTTGAGCCTCTTTTCATGTGTTTGTTAGCCATCTGTATGTCTTCTTTGGAGAAATGTCTATTTAGCTCTTTGGTCCATTTTTTGATTGGGTTGTTTATTTTTTTGGAATTGGGCTGCAGGAGTTGCTTGTATATTTTTGAGATTAGTTGTTCGTCAGTTGCTTCATTTGCTATTATTTTCTCCCATTCCAAAGGCTGTCTTTTCACCTTGCTTATAGTTTCCTTTGTTGTGCAGAAGCTTTTAATTAAATCCCATTTGTTTATTTTTGCTTTTATTTCCAATATTCTGGGAGGTGGGTCAGAGAGGATCCTGCTGTGATTTATCTCAGAGAGTGTTTTGCCTATGTTCTCCTCTAGGAGTTTTATAGTTTCTGGTCTCACGTTTCTGGTCTTTAATCCATTTTGAGTTTATTTTTGTGTATAGTGTTAGAAAGTGTTCTAGTTTCATTCTTTTACAAGTGGTTGACCAGTTTTCCCAGCACCACTTGTTAAAGAGATTGTCTTTAATCCATTGTATATTCTTGCTTCCTTTGTCGAAGATAAGGTGTCCATAGGTGTGTGGATTTATCTCTGGGCTTTCTATTTTGTTCCATTGATCTATATTTCTGTCTTTGTGCCAGTACCCTACTGTCTTGATGACTGTGGCTTTGTAGTAGAGCCTGAAGTCAGGCAGGTTGATTCCTCCAGTTCCATTCTTCTTTCTCAAGATTGCTTTGGCCTTTCGAGGTTTTATGTATTTCCATACAAATTGTGAAATTATTTGTTCTAGCTCTGTGAAAAATACCGCTGGTAGCTTGATAGGGATTGCATTGAATCTGTAGATTGCTTTGGGTAGTATACTCATTTTCACTATATCGATTCTTCCGATCCATGAACATGGTATATTTCTCCATCTATTAGTGTCCTCTTTGATTTCTTTCACCAGTGTTTTATAGTTTTCTATACATAGGTCTTTAGTTTCTTTAGGTAGATATATTCCTAAGTATTTTAGTCTTTTCATTGCAATGGTGAATGGAATTGTTTCCTTAATTTCTCTTTCTACTTTCTCATTATTAGTGTATAGGAATGCAAAGGATTTCTGAGTGTTGATTTTATATCCTGCAACTTTACTATATTCATTGATTAGCTCTAGTAATTTTCTGGTGGAGTCTTTAGGGTTTTCTATGTAGAGGATCATGTCATCTGCAAACAGTGAGAGTTTTACTTCTTCTTTTCCAATTTGGATTCCTTTTATTTCTTTTTCTGCTCTGATTGCTGTGGCCAAAACTTCCAGAACTATGTTGAATAGTAGTGGTGAAAGTGGGCACCCTCGTCTTGTTCCTGACTTTAGGGGAAATGCTTTCAATATTTCACCATTGAGGATCATGTTTGCTGTGGGTTTGTCCAGGATAGATCATGTCCTGGGCCATAAATCTAGCCTTGGTAAATTCAAAAAAGTTTAAATCATTCCAAGCATATTCTCTGACCATAATGCAGTAAGATTAGATCTCAATTACAGGAGAAAAACTATTAAAAATTCCAACATTGGATGCTGAACAACACTCTTCTGAATAACCAACAAATCACAGAAGAAATAAAAAAAGAAATCAAAATATGCATAGAAACAAATGAAAATGAAAACACAACAGCCCAAAACCTGTGGGACACTGTAAAAGCAGTTCTAAGGGGAAAGTTCATAGCAATAAAGGCATATCTCAAGAAACAAGAAAAAAGTCAAATAAATAACCTAATTCTACACCTAAAGTAACTAGAAAAGGAAGAAATGGAGAACTCCAGGGTTAGTAGAAGGAAAGAAATCTTAAAAATTAGGGCAGAAATAAATGCAAAAGAAACAAAAGAGACCATAGCAAAAATCAACAAAGCCAAAAGCTGGTTCTTTGAAAAGATAAATAAAATTGACAAACCATTAGCCAGACTCATCAAGAAACAAAGGGAGAAAAATCAAATCAATAAAATTAGAAATGAAAATGGAGAGATCACAACAGACAACAAAGAAATACAAAGGATCATAAGAGACTACTATCAGCAATTATATGCCAATAAAATGGACAACGTGGAAGAAATGCACAAATTCTTAGAAAAGTACAACTTTCCAAAACTGAACCAGGAAGAAATAGAAAATCTTAACAGACCCATCACAAGCACAGAAATTGAAACTGTAATCAGAAATCTTCTAGCAAACAAAAGCCCAGGTCCAGACGGCTTCACAGTTGAACTCTACCAAAAATTTAGAGAAGAGCTAACACCCTTGTTGCTTTTAATATTCTTTCTCTGTGTTTAGTCTTTGTCAGTTTGACTAATATGTGTCTTGGTGTGTTTCTCCTTGGATTTATTCTACATGGGACTCTTTGTGTCTCTTGAACTTGATTGACTATTTCCTTTTCCATGTTGGGGAAATTTTCAACTATAATCTCTTCAAAAACTTTCTCTTACCCTTTCTTTTTCTCTTCTTCTTCTGGGACCCCTATAATTCAAATGTTGGTGCATTTGATATTGTCCCAGAGGTCTCTGAGACTATCCTCAGTTCTTTTCATTCTTTTTACTTTATTCTGCTCTTAAGAACTTATTTACACCATTTTATCTTCCAGCTCACTGATTCATTCTTCTGCTTCAGATATTCTGCTATTGATTCCTTTTAGAGTATTTTTTTAATTTCAGTAATTGTGTTGTTTGTCTCTGTATGTTTATTCTTTAATTCTTCTAGGTCTTTATTAATTGATTTTTGCATTTTCTCCATTTTGTTTTCCAGGTTTTTGATCATCTTTACTATCATTCTGAATTCTTTTTCAGGTAGTTTGCCTATTTCCTCTTGATTTATTTGGACTTCTGTGTTTCTAGTTTGTTCCTTCATTTGTGTAGCATTTCTCTTCCTTTTCATTATTTTTCTTTAACTTATTGTGTTTGAGGTCTCTTTTCCCCAGGTTTCAAGGTTGAATTCTTTCTTCCCTTTGGTTTCTGCCCTCCTAAGTTTGGTCCAGTGGTTTGTGCAAGCTTCATATAGGGTGAGATTTGTGCTGAGCTTTTGTTTGTTTGTTTGTTCTTCCTCTGATGGGCAAGACTGAGTGAGGTGGTAATCCTACCTGGTGATGATTGGCTTTGTGTTTTTGTTTTGTTTGTTGTTTAGATGAGACATCCTGCACAGGATGCTGCTGGTGGTTGGCTGATGCCTGGTCCTGCATTCAAGTGGTTTCCTTTGTTTGAGCTTTCACTATTTGATACTCCCTAGGGTTAATTCTCTGGTCTCCTAGGGTCAATCAGTGCTGCCACTCCAAAGTCTCAGGGCTTGATCTCTGGCAAGGAATGAAGATTCCACAAGTGGTTTGTTATGGCATTAAGTTAGATTAAAACAAATACCCAAAAATGAGAAACCAAAGATGACCCCCAGATAAATGGCGGTTACAAAATCAGGCAAATAATAATTAAAATAATGTAATATACACTTATACATATACACTCATAAGCGAAATCAAAAGAGTCCATCAAAAATAAAGTTGAGTAGTTTGACCCAGCCAACAAAGGAAATCAAAAGCTATATCTACCAGTTAAGAAAAAAAACTAAAGCAGAAACTGGAAAGCAAAACTAAAGCAAGGTAGGTGCCAAGTGGGGAATAAAGCAATGAAAACAAAACTAGCAAATATGTTGAGAGGAAAGGAAAGAAAGAAAAGAAAGAATTGATACGCAAAGCTAAATAGAGGTAGATGAAGATTTATCTACAGTAAAGATTAACTGCAAGGGGAAGAGAACAGTAGGAAAAGCAGACAAAGGAACAAGTGTAGTAAAAATATAATAGGTTTAAAAAATTAAACATTAAAATTTTTTAAATGAGAAAAGAAAAAAATGAAAAAAAGAAAACAACAGAGAACTGCAATAGCTGCAATAGTGCAATGTAGAGACCGAGGTTTATAACAAGAAAAAGTGTGACTGGATATACACATATACATATACACCCATAAGCAAAATCAAAACAATCCAACAAAGATAAAGTACAGTAGATTGACTCGGTGAACCAAGGAAACCAAAAATTATATCTACCAATTAGGAACAAAACTAACTAAAGCATAAACTGGAAAACAAAACCAAAGCAAGGTGACAAGTGGGGAATAAAGAAATGAAAATGAAACTAACAAATATGTTGAGAGGAAAGGAAAGAAATAAAAGAAAGAATAGATATGCAAAGTTAGATACAGGTAGATGAAGAAGATTTATATACAGTAAAGACTAACTTCAAGGGGACAACAACAGTAGGAAAAGCAAACAAAGGAATGAGTGTAGAAAAAAATAATAATTAAAAAAAATTAAAATTAAAAAAAGAGATTACAAAAAAAGGAAAATGCCACAGAACTGCAAAAGCCCAATGTAGAGGCAGAGGTTTATAAAAACAGTAAAAAAAAAAAAAAAAAGTGACTGAGAAGAAAAAAAAAAAATGCTCAAAAGCTTAATTAGATTTCATAGTGCCAATAAAATTGACAAGTACAACACAAGGGAGGAAAAAAGAAAGAAAAAAATCCAAAAGAAACTACAGAAAAAGTCAAAACATAAGAAAAATAAATGTTTTTCTTGAGTCACTGTTGTCAGAGTCCTTTCCCTCCCTGGGACTCATAGTCTACCTTGCCTCCCTAGGATGCCCTGCAACACTGTGCTGGTCTCTCAACCTGCTGTGGGGGCAGCTCAGACTCTATCTGGTCCTACTCCTGTGTGTTCTTGCCTTTAATGTCCACAGCTATCAGAACTAGTGTGTTTTCTTTTGTGGGAGCTCTCAATGTCTTTTTATATAGTCCATAAACACAGAGTCTGCCTAGTTGATTGTGTGGATTTATTCTGGAGCTTGTACAGCTGGTGGGAAGTTTTGGGGACTTCTTCCTTAGCCATACTGTCCCTGCGTTTCATGTGGTTTTATTTCCACCTCTGCATGTGGGTCGTCCACTGGGGTTTGCTTCTGAGGCTGTCCTGGAGGACTTGGGTTTGCCCCTGTGAGGGCCAGGTGCAGAGGTGGTGCAACTGCTTGGATCATGGGGGTTCTGGCAGTGCCAGGTAATCAGGGGATTTGACAGCTAGGGTAGTAGGGAATAAAGTGCTCTAGAAGGGTATGGTAACCAGTATTGGCCAATACATTTCAGTATTCTTGCCTGGAGAACCCCCCTGACAGAGAAGCCTGGCAGGCCATAGTCCACAGGGTGGCAAAGAGTTGGACATGACCAAAGCGTCCCTGTGTGCAGACACAGACTTTTGTCTGTGGCAGCTCTGCCCCAGCGAGGGTTGAGTGTGAAGGTGGCACAGCTGCCTGGGTCGTGGGGACCCTGGTGGTGCCAAGTGTGCAGGGACATGGACTGCCTCCGCTGCAGAAGTTATGGCCCTATCAGAGTCTTTTTTCAAGCTTCCTGTAGCTGGCGATTAGAAGGCCTTTTTAGCCAGTCTTACTCTGTAGCTTCGCCAGTTCAGACACTTAGAGGGCTCCCTTGCCTGGGGCCCTTCTCTGTTGTTCTTCATGTCAAGAACATAGAGAGGCCCCCTAACTGGGGTCCTACTCTATAGATTGGTGCATCAGGCACTTAAAGGGGCACCGTGGGTGGGGTCCTACTCTGTAGTTCAGTGCCTCAGGCATTTGGTGAGCCAGCCTCTCTACTGTTCAGCTGCTGATGCTGGCGTGTTGGGGGAGAGAGAGGCTATGGTGAGGGCTCCACCCCCTACACATGACTCAGCAGTATCCCCTCACTTCCATGGCTGCCTGGCTTTCCTCCACAGGCATTCCCCACCACAGTCTCCCCCCTCACACCCCCTCAGTCTGTCTCTCCATAGTCAACAGCAGCCCTCACCCTGGGATTGCTCCACAATCCCTAAACTCCAGCTCCCAGCCACTGCGCCTTCCAGGGGACCTGTATCCCTGTCCAGGATATGTATGGCTGCGGCAAAGACTGTCTGATTGTCATTCCATTTAGGCTGCCACGGATCAGCTGCTTCACTCTCAGCCTTAAATGTTTCTACTCTGACTCAGACAATTGCTCCGATTTGGGAATCAAACCCCTACTTCAGTTCCCCCACCCACTGAGGGCAAGTCCAGTCCTATTAATACTCCTGTTTTTCCCCCTAGTTCCTTCATCTTACCGAGTTCTGCACGGTTCTATATATTCTTTTCCACCGGTCAGGTACTCCCTGTCCACTCTCAGCTGGTGTTCTGCATGAACTACTGTGTCTGAAGGTGTGTTCCTGATGTATCCATGGAGAGAGATGTACTCCACATCTACCTACTCCTCCACCATCTTGTTATCCTCAAACAATTTTTAAACATGGTATTTAACTATTTCTCTTCAGTCAGAGGGAGGAGGGAAGAGATGGGAGGAAATAGAAAAAAAAAAAAAAAAACCCTGAATTTTTTGTAGGCAGTTTTATAGTAGTATGGATGAAACAACTCTGAAATTATCTTAGGTATATTGTTGAGTTGGGGAAATTAAATAAATGCTTTGAATGCTTTCATGTTGTTAAGAACCAGGATTCTCACTATGGAAGAAGGGAGATACAAACACAGGATGAGGCAGAGCAAAAGGAAAACTCTATGGAGATGAACTGGATTCCAAGGTATCTGTAAGAATAGTGATTTCTGGTATCTTCATAGGTAGATGATTAGATTATATAATACATTATACATAAATATTATATATATCACCTATGTATAGTAGATTATATATGCATATACGTACACTGTGCATACACACACACACACATTTCTTAACTCTGCTGAAAGGGCCTATAGGCAAAGATAAATATTCCAGGAGCAATGAGTACATTGAAATCTACATTTGACTTCTAATTGCATTTTCCACTAAAATGACCAAGTTTCCTTAGAGAAATGGATGATTCAATGGCAGGACAGGGTTTGCAAAGTGATCCCAGAACATATTAAGCCACAAAGTAAGAAAATGTTAAAAATACCTGCTGGGACATGTTAAAAGGACAATGGAGCTAAGGAACTCTGATGAACAGCAACAGGAACTTCCCACTAGCCAAATCTGGTATAATATGAGTACTCAAATTCAGTATAGAGAAACAAAAAGTTTAAATCAAAAATAGGAATTTATAAGGTCACTTTGATAATGAATGGCTTGGGCAGGTAGATGAATGAATGAATGAATGAATGAGGGGGAACTTTTCTGACTGATAAAGGTGGAGAGAAAATTGGAGTAGGAAAATAAAAATAATTCAACTGTAATAATAAAGACTGTAAGAGGGAAAGAGCAAATATATGGTGGGTAATCTGAACGGTACCTTGACCAATGCTCAAAATAAATATAGCAATGAGGGGCAGATATACCATGAGTGCCATCCCAAAGTGATGTTCTCAAGATAGGACATCATTTGC
The DNA here is from genome assembly GCF_014754425.2 of Oryx dammah. NCBI lineage: Eukaryota > Metazoa > Chordata > Mammalia > Artiodactyla > Bovidae > Oryx > Oryx dammah. Next base: position 7,382,875 of record NW_024070201.1, read on the forward strand.
TCCAACTTGGATGCTTAACTCAAATCTAATCATAAGGAAACATCAGAATAATTACAATGAGAGGGATATTCTCTCTTTTAAAAACATGCCTGCATATTCAAAATATCAAAGTCATGAAAGAGTAAGAAGTTATTCCAGGTTAAAGGAAACTAAAGATACATGACAATGGAAGATAACACATAGGCCTGAACTAGAGAAAAAAAATGTTATAAAGAATATTATTTGATCTACTGACAAAATTGGGAGTATGATGGTATAAAGTATTGTGTCAATGGTAAATTTCCTGAAAGTGATGATCACAGCATATAAGAGATCATTATTCATAGGAAATACAAAAAGTAGTATTTATGAGTACAGATATATGATTTGTGAAACTCAGTCTCAGATGGTTCAGAAAAAAAAATGTATACCTATCTATATTAACAGATATACAAATAGATATAATGCCACAGATTAGATAGATGGATTAGATTGGATTATGTTAAGTGAACAAAGAAGCAAACAGCACAAAATGTTGGGGAATCTGGGTAAAGGGTATATGGAATTTTGGGGTACCCTCATTAAAATTTTCTTTACATCAGAAATTATTTCCAAGTAAAAAAAATTCTTATTTAAATTGGGAAAACAAGAAACATAGATACCATGTATAAGGGGTCGAACTGTGTCCCACCTAAAGGACATATTCAAGTTCTGAACTCTGGTATCTGTGAATGTGACCTGATTTAGTTAGAAAAAATACCTTTGCAAAGTAATGAGTTAAAGGTTTTGAGACGATATCACATTGGATTAGAGTGGGCCCTAAATCTCACGCCTTGCATACTTAATAAGAAAAGGAGAGAACACAAAGACATATACAATGGTCATGAGAAAACAGAAACAGAGATGAATGTGATACAGATAAAAGTTAAAACTGCCAATGATTTCTGGGTGCCACCAGAAGCTAGGAAGAGGCAAGGAAGAATTCTCTCCTGGAAATGTCAGAGGGAGCACGACTCTTCTGACACCTTGAATTCAGATTTCTGGCCTCCAGAACTGTAAGTGAATAAATTTCTGTTGATTTGAGATACCATATTTGCAGTAATTTGTTACAGCAACCTTAGGAAATTAATATATCATGAAAAACATAGTAAGTGCCGTACAAGATAAATATTAGAAAGAAAAAGTCAAGAAAATAATGGAAAGTAAACATATAAATCAAGCAAAAGAGACTCAATACTTGCATAAATGGAATCTCCAAAGAACAATCAAACAGAATAAGTATTTTAAATTATAATTCAAAACAAAAAATAATGGAATCTACATTTTGAAACAGCATATCATACTGCAAAAAATATTATACAGAATAGTCAACATGATATTTACCTTGGGAAGTTTACTAGATTTTGATGATAAAGGCTCTTTCAGCAACCAGACAAAAACTTACAAGGGAAAGAAAAAGAGCATCAGACTTTTGCACTGAAACAACTTAAAGAAACCAAGACATGGCTGTAGAACCTTCAGCAGTGAGCATTCGATTTTTAATTGATGAACATCTAAAATGAAAACAAACATCGGGATAAGGGATATTCTATTTATGAATGATATAAATTTTAAAAGAGAGATAAAAGATTAAAAAGTAAAAAATGCTCATCCATTTGTACAAGTGAGAACCCAAGAATAAAGGTGAAAATCAAATATAAGTAAAAGCATATTAAGTAATACAATGGGAAACAATGAGGGAATATAACACTATTGACTAAAATTGAGTTGTGGAAGAAAGGGAAGGATGAGGAAGAAGATACAACATCTTGAATTGATATGTTATTTGAATTATAATAGTAAAATTAGTTTTGTTTGTTTTGCCTAGCTGCACGCGGAGAAGGCAATGGCACCCCACTCCAGTACCCTTGCCTGGAAAATCCCATGGATGGAGGAGCCTGGTAGGCTGCAGTCCATGGGGTCGCAAAAAGTCGGACTCGACTGAGCGACTTCACTTTCACTTTTCCCTTTCATGCATTGGAGAAGGAAATGGCAACCCACTCCAGTGTTCTTGCCTGGAGAATCCCAGGGACGGGGGAGCCTGGTGGGCTGACCTCTATGGAGTCGCACAGAGTCGGACACGACTGAAGTGATTAGCAGCAGCAGTAGCAGCAGCACGCCTTGAGGGATCTTGGTTCCTTCATCAGGAATTGAACTCGGCTCTCTGCAGTGGAAGCATTGAGCCCTAACCACCAAACTGCCAGAAAATCCCCCAAATGACTTTTTTTTTTTAACCTTTCTTTAAAAGTAGTTTTCACCATGATTTTCTCATAAATCCTAAAAATATGATTTCAAGAGGAAATCTGTGGCTATTTTTGTGGTTTACATGAAGCATTTTAAATTCTTTAAAGTTTTTGATTATCAAAAACTTGTATCAATGCCTGTCATATCAAACATTTTGATAAGTACAGTAATATACTAATAAACTTTATTTCTCTCATTTTTATGGATAAGGATCAAGAGTTTGGGAAGAGATGAGAAGAATATATGGCTGAATGAAAACTGGGAGAGAACAAAAATCATTGAAAATAACTATCTAGGAGAGTAGAGTTCTTGCCTTAAGTGTAGGAACCAGGCTGAGAAACAGGGAAAGAGAAAGTAATAGAAAAGTGAGGGAGGTAGGATTCCTCATAGCAATAACACATAAATCACCATCCTAGTCCAGCATCCTTTTTTCTTCTCTTTTATTTCTGCTTACCAGAATTGGTATTCACAGGTTACTGTTTATGATGAGGAATATTAATGTTTTCTATTTTCTAAATTTAGTTATGCTGTTAATATTGTGCTTTCACAATAACGGGTGTTCTAAAAATTTAATGGCTTCTTCTAAGCCTAGATTTCCTCATTTTCAATGAATTGGTTAGTTTTTTTAAAAAGCCAAAATAATAGACAAATGAAATGTGTCTGTGGGAGCAATGAGTTTGGCTCACAACTGAAAAAAAATGCCTCCAGTTCCAGAAATGATCTGGCATCAAGTACAACTTTTTTTTTTTAATTGCTGCACTTGATCTTACACTTTAAATTTTGTTTACCATAGATTTTGCAAGTTATATGGATTATGTGGGCTTCCTTGTGTCTCAGACAGTAAAGAATGCCTGCAATGCGGGAGACCTGGATTCGATCCCTGGGTTGGGAAGATCCCCTGGAGAAGGGCATGGCAATCCACTCCAGTTTTCTTGCCTGGAGAATCCCATGGATGGAGAAGCCTGGCGGGCTACAGTCCATGGGGTCGCAATGAGTTGAACATGACTGAGTGACTAAGCACACATATGGATTATGTGGATATACACCACTTCCGGATGGGGTGGAGGGATCCACTCCAATGTTCTTCTCAGTGTTAATAATACTTGTATGTAGTAGAACTGCAAAACTAAAAAAAAAAAACAAAAAAAACAAACCCTTCTTTTTATATTTCATGTATTACAGCTTGAAACTTATAATTATCATAGTTCCCTTATTTTAACCTTTAATTAACTCTTAATTTAACTATACAATTACCACTGATCTTCTTAGCAACCTTATAAGGAAAGTATCATTTCTGGTGTTTAATGTAGGAAAAACAGCTATTTTATTAATATACAGCATTTGTTCTTGTTTATTTTATCAAAAGTACCCAGAGAAGTACGATTCCTTTGCTCCTTCTTAGACAAATTTGAAGTTTATTTAATAAAAATTTTAATGTACCTATTAAATATCTGCCAATCATTCCTCATCCCACATCATTCCATATAGATTTTTAATGGTAATTTGTAAAATTCCTAAAAAATCACATTACTTTAAGGAAAAAAGCTAGGCTATAAAATTAAATATTTCAGAACTCTAATACAAGCCATGTATGTAAGTGTATATAGTTCCAAGAACAGACAAATGTAACAAATGCACTTATTTGTAAACTCTGGACAACTACATACTAAACTGTAAAACCCAAAAAATGAATGCCATAGGCAGTAACTAGTGCAAAAAGTTGAAGGATAAGTCAGTGTACATAGAAGGATATACAGAATTCATAGCATTTAAAAATATATTAGAGAGAATCACAAGTATGTATAAATTATACATGAAAAATACTTATTGTTAAGATAAGTTGTGAAGATTATAGTTATGAAAATAAGTAAGCTATCAAATTCATTCATAGATGAGTGTGAATTTCTTTCTCAGTTTCCATTAAATATCATTTAGGATTCTGAGCAAAATAAGACTTCAAATAATGTCAGATACTACTTGTTGAATTTCCATCCTAGCTTTTACTCCTTTCTAACATAATCCCAATTTTAGTAGCAAAGTAGGCAGAACAGTGGACTCAGCTGCAGGAGATGAATCACAATTAATCTAATCAAATTTTCCTTTGAGTAATAGGTTTAGTGGGGGGCAGATGACCTAGTTCTAGCCAATAAGTCTTGATAGGATGTCTATGAGGTCAGCTTCTGGATAAGGTTTTCTTCCTTGATTTAAAGAAAAAACATGTCAGGAGAAACTTGCCTTATTCCTAATTTTGGATGAAGTTATGTGAGACTCTGATGCCATCTTTGGGCACTAGGGCACAATAAACCCCAAGCCTCTGATGCCAGATGACTGGAAAGATGAAGAGTGTGAAACCCTGAGGACACAGTGACCCACAGTTAGCCAACCCTAGAACTACTTTCCTGTCATGGGAGATGATAAATATCTATTATTAAGTCACTCTTTATTGAGTACCCTGTCACTTGAAGTCAAAATATATCCTACTTGACATGGGTACAAAAAGCAGGTATTATCTAGTAGCTGGTCAGTACATCTGTGGAGAGGCCTGACTAACCCAAGAGTTGTATGGAGCCCTAAATTCAGAATCCAGGGAGACGTGCCAAGAAGGGTTATAGAAGTGATCTGTGTATACTCACTTCAAGGACCAACATTCATCGACAATCAGCCCTTTACAAATACAGAAGAATTCTAGCTCACAATGTTGTATAAACAGTAAAAAATTCCAAACTAACTAAATCATAGGTCTAAGTGGTGTAAAATGCCTTTCTGAATGTTTCATATTTCTGAGGCCTTAGATCAAGCAAATATTTCTACACTATTCCATAAGCCTTGTCAACTACCAATAGTATGAAACTGTAAAAATACAGAAACACTATGTAAAGTGAAAATAGCATTAGATTTGAAATTAAAAGTCATAGTAGTGAGTTCTGACTCTACTAATTATTAGGTCTGTGACCTAGTAATTTTCTTATCTGCAAATTTGAGATGTGTGCTGTGTGAGCTTAGTCACTCAGTTGTGTCCAACTCTTGCAACCCCATAGACCGTAGCCAGCTAGGCTCCTCTGTCCATGGGATTCTCCAGGCAAGAATACTGGATGGGTTGCCATTTCCTTCTCCAGGGGATCTTCCCCACCCAGGAATCGAACCTGGGTCTCTTGCATTGTGGGCAGACTCTTTTGCAACTGAGCTATGAGGGAAGCCCTAAAGTTGAGATAATAATACTTATATTACAAAGTTTTCAGAGCCTTAGGTGTGATAGTGTAGAAAATGTGAGGGCTGATGTTTGTAAAATGAATGAACAATTCCTTTGTTGACTATAAAAAGTGGATTAAACTTGTCAAAAGTCAATCATCTTTCCAAGTTTACAAAAGCTTCATGGCTTTCTTTGCATGCTATCTCCACTGTCATAGTGAAAAGACAATAGCAAAGAACAGCTGGTGTCAAAATACATGTATTTGTGGAGACCATAAATTTTGTTGTATCTTTTGCTTTATTCTCAAAATATGAAAATATGCCATTTATTTATTGAAAGCCATAATACAAAAACCAAAGTCATTACACAAAATGTTCCTTGGTCATTTCCGACTCTTGATGACGCCATGGGCTGCAGCATGTCAGGCTTGCCTGTCCTTCATCAACTCCTGGAGTTTGCTCAAACTTATGTCCATAAATCAGTGATGACATTCAACCATCTTGTCCTCTGCCATCCCCTTCTTCTGCCTTCAATCTTTCCCAGGTTAAGGGACTTTTCCAATGAGTTAGCTCTTCACATCCCTTGTGGCTTAGCTGGTAAAAAATCCGCCTTCAATGCAGAAGACCTTGGTTTGATCCCTGGGTTGGGAAGATACCCTGTGGAAGGGAAAGGCTACCCACTACCGTATTATGGCCTGGAGAATTCCATGGACTGTATAGTCCATGGGGTCACAAAGAGTCTGACATGATTGAGCAATTTTCACTTTCACTTTCAGCTCTTCGCATCAGGTGGCCAAAGTATTGGAGCTTAAGCTTCATCATCAGTCTTTCCAATGAATATTGAGGTCTGATTTTGTTTAGGATTGACTGGTTTGATCTCCTCTCAGCCCAAGGGACTGTTAAGAGTCTTCTCTAGCACCACAGTTCAAAAGCATCAATTCTTCAGCATTCAGCCTGTTTTATGGTCTAACTCTCACACCCATACATGACTACTGGAAAAACCACAGCCCTGACTAAACAGACCTTTGTTGGGAAAGTAATGTCTCTGGTTTTTAATATGCTGTCTAGGCTGGTCATAACTTTTCTTCTAAGGAGCAAGAGTCATTTAATTTCACAGCTGTCGTCACCATCTGAAAGTGATTTTGGAGCCCCCAAAATAAAGTCTCTAACTGTTTCCATTGTTTCCCCATCTATTTGCCATGAAGTGATGGGACCAGATGCCATGATCTTAGTTTTCTGAATGTTGAGTTTTAAGCCAACTTTTTCACTCTTCTCTTTCACCTTCCTCAAAAGGCTCTTTAGTTCCTCTTTCAGTTCAGTTCAGTTCAGTTCAGTTCAGTTGCTCAGTCATGCCCAACTCTTTGAGACCCCATGAATCGCAGCACGCCAGGCCTCCCTGTCCATCACCAACTCTGGGAGTCCACCCAAATCCATGTCCATTGAGTTGGTGATGCCATCCAACCATCTCATCCTCTGTCATCCCCTTCTCCTCCTACTCTCAATCTTTCCCAGCATCAGGGTCTTTTCAAATGAGTCAGCTCTTCGCATCAAGTGGCCAAAGTATTGGAGTTTCAGCTTCAACATCAGTCTTTCCAATGAACACCCAGGACTGATTCCCTTTAGGATGGACTGGTTGTATCTCCTTGCAGTCCAAGGGACTCTCAAGAGTCTTCTCCAACACCACAGTTCAAAAGCATCAATTCTTCAGTGCTCAGCTTTCTTCACAGTCCAACTCTTACATCCATACATGACTACTGGAAAAACCATAGCCTTGACTAGATGGACCTTTGTTGACAAAGTAATGTCTCTGCTTTTGAATATGCTATCTAGGTTGGTCATAACTTTCCTTCCAAGGAGTAAGCATCTTTTAATTTCATGGCTGCAGTCACCATCTGCAGTGATTTTGGAGCACAGAAAAATGAAGTCAGCCACTGTTTCCACTGTTTCCCCATCTATTTCCCATGAAGTGATGGGACCAGATGCCATGATCTTAGTTTTCTGAATGTTGAGCTTAAGCCAACTTTTTCACTCTCCTCTTTCACTTTCTTCAAGAGGCTCTTTAGTTCATCTTCACTTTCTGCCATAAGGGTGGTGTCATCTGCATATCTGAGGTTATTGATATTTCTTCCAGCAATCTTGATTCCAGCTTGTGCTTCATCCAGCCTGACATTTGACTGATGTACTCTGTATATAAGTTAAATAAGCAGGGTGACAATATACAGCCTTGATGTACTCTTTCCCAATGTGGAACCAGGCCATTTTCCATGTCTGCTTCTAACTCCTGCTTCTTGACCTGCATGCATATTTCTCAGAAGGCAGGTAAGGTGGTCTGATAGTCCCATCTCTTGAAGAATTTTCCACAGCCTGTCGTAATCCACACAATCAAAGGTTTAACAGAGTCACTGAAGCAGATGTAGATGATTTCCTGAAATTCTCTTGCTTTTTCTATGATCCAATGGATGTTGGCAATTTGATCTCTGGTTCCTCTGCCTTTTCTAAATCCAGGTTCAACATCTGGAAGTTCTCGGTTCACCTACTACTGAAGCCTCACTTGGAGAATTCTGAGCATTACTTTGCTAGCATGTCAAATGAGTGTAACGGTATAGTAGTTTGAACATTCTTTGGCATTGCCTTTCTTTGGAATTGGAATGAAAATTGATCTTTTCCAGTCCTGTGGCCGCTGCTGAGTTTTCAAAATTTCCTAGCATACTGAGTACAGTACTTTCACAGCACCATATTTAAGGATTTGAAATAGCTCAACTGAAATTCCATCATCTACACTAGCTTTGTTCATAGTGATGCTTCCTAAGGCCCACTTGACTTCACACTCCAGGATATCTGGCTCTAGATGAGTGATCACACCATCCTGGTTATCTTATTAAGATTTCTTTTGTATAATTCTTCTGTGTTCTTGCCAACTGTTCTTGATATCTTCTTCTCATAGGTCCACACCTTTTCTGTCCTTTATTGTGTCCATCTTTGCATGAAATGTTCCCTTGGTATCTCTAATTTTCTTGAAGATATCTCTATTCTTTCCCATTATATTGTTTTCCTCTATTTTTTCTGCAATGATCACTTAGGAAGGCTTTCCTGTCTCTCCGTGATATTCTTTGGAATTCTGCCTTCAGATGGGTATATCTTTCCTTTTCTCCTTTGCCATTCACTTCTCCTCATTTATCAGATATTTGTAAGGCCTCCTCAGACAACTATTTTGCCTTTTTGTATTTCTTTTTCTTGGGGATGGTTTTGATCACCGCCTCCTGTACAATGTTACCAACCTCTGTCCATAGTTCTTCAGGTACTCTGTCTATCAGATCTAATCCCTTGAATCTATTTGTCACTTCCACCATATAATCATAAGGGATTTGATTTAGGTCATACCTGAATGGCCTAGTGGTTTTCATTACTTTCTTCAGTTTAAGAGAGCAACCAATATCCCTCAAGTTTTAAAAATTCTACCAAGCTTTTAACAAATGAAAGGTAATATATAGGGATCACATCATGACTAACTAAGGTTTATCCCAGGAATACAAGGTCGGCTTAACAATCAAAACTCAATTTATGTAATTCACCATATTAAAAAACTAATAAAGAAAAGCCTTAAGGATCATCTCAATAAATAGATCATCTGACAAAAAGAAAGCACATCTACTCCTAATTACCTCTCAGCAAAGATAGGAATAGAAGCTTACATCCTGAATCTGATAAGAGGAAATCTATGAAAAAATCTGCAGCTAACATCATACTTAATGGTGAAAGACTGAATATTTTACCCAATATAATCAGGAAACCACCAGGGACATTCACAATCCATCACCTCAATTTAAAAATCAACTGTATTTCTAAATACTACAAATGAGAAACATAAAACAATAGTTAAGCATAGTTATAAAATGGTCTCCAAAATTCTCTCCCCATAGTGTACATGATTTGTATAATTAGTCCCAGTGAATGTGAGTAAGATTGGTCAAAATGATGGATTTACTCCAAAGATTATGTTACATTTCTGGCAAAAGGAAATCTGTTGATGTAATTAAGATCCCCAAGTCATTCTGTTTTGAGTTGATCAAAATGGAGAGTATCTAGTGGGTCTGACTTTATCAGGCAGAAGACCTTAAAAAGCATGAAGAAAGGGACCCAGTGGTTAAGAATCTGTCTTCCAATTCAGGAGATGGGGGTTTGATCCTTGGTCAGGCAACTGAGCCCCAGTGCCACAATCAGAGAGTCCACCCATGCTTCAAACTTTATTTGACTCTGCCAAATAAATAAATAAATAAATATTTTTAAAGCTTGAATACAATCTCCTGCCAACTGCAAAGAAGATGGAAGCCACACTGAGCCTGAAAGCTGTAAGGAACTAAACTCTGTTATTACCTGAATGAACCTGGAAGAGCAGGCTGAGCCTCTCATGATTATGTGATCGTGGCTGACCCACTGGTAAGCCATGTGAGCCCTGAGGAGCAGATTCAACCAACCCATGCTCAGATTCCTGACCTGTGGAAACAGATAGTCACTGGGTGATACTTAAGCCACTAACTTGGCTTATTATTATTATTAATTACATAAATTATGGTCATTTATTTCTTGGCATTAGAAAATTTATATAGATACCATTCATAATAACATTAAACAATGTAATAACTGGAGATAAAACTGACGAAAATGTGAAAGATCTGTACAGCAAAATCTTCAAAATATTGCTGAGAGAAATTAGGCCTAAAGAAATGGAGAATGGATAATTTAATGTTGGAAATACCACCTTCATTGGAAAATGGATAATTTAATGTTGATGAGATATCAATTCCTCTCCAAAATGATCTATTTCAATTCAATCCCAATCAATATTGCAGCAGACTTGTTTGTAGAATTTGTTAAACTGATTCTAAAATTTAGATGAAAATGCAAAGGAACCAGAACAATCGAAACAATTTTGAAAAAGAAATAAAGCTGGAACAGTATAATGCTTCAAGTGTCTAAGACCTATCACACAACTACAGCAATCAAGACAGTATGTCACTGACATAAAGATTGCAAGACAGGAGAAAACAAAAATGCAGAACCTGGAAAGAGACCCCCACAGAGATGAATAACTGATGTACAATAAAATTATAAAGGCAATTAAGTGGGGAGAGAATATTCTTTTAGGCAAATGATGCTGGAACAACACAATACTCGTATACAAAACAAAAATGAAAACTTTGATCTACACCTCATGCCACATTAAAAAGTAACTTAAAATAATTCATAGATGTAAGTGTAAAACTAAAAACTATAAAACCAAAAGAAAATACAGGAATAAACTTTTGTGACCTTGAGTTTGGTGAAGATTTTTAACTATGGCACTGACAAGAATAGCAAAACTCATAAAAATGTAAATTGATAAATTAGATTTTATCAATATTAAAAACATCTGCTCTTTAAAGGACATACTAAGAGAACTTAAGGTACAGGTTAGGAGAAAATATTTTCAAATCGCATATATAACAGTGGACTTACATCAGAATTCATAAAGTCCTCATAAAATTCAACAATAAGGAAATAGTTTTTAAAAAGCAAACAAATATTTTTAAAGACACTGTAAAGAAGATACACAGATGGCAAATAAGCACATTAAAAGATGATAAACATCATTAGTCATTATGGAAATGCAGTTAAAACCACAATGATACACCACTACGTTATCTAATAGAATTGTCAAAATTAAAACTGGCCATATTAATTGTTATCTGGGATACAGAAGAATTAGAACTGTAATATACTACTGGTGGGAACGTAAAATGGTATGGCAACTTTGGAAATTGTATGGTAGTTAAACGTACATCTATTAATTTATCTGGCCATTTCATTTCTGCATATCTACCCTTGAGAAAGTAAAACACATGTCCACACAAAAATCTGTAGATACATTTTCACAGTAGCTTTGCCTGTGATACTTAAAAACTGGAAAAAAATGAGATGCTTATCAACATATAAACTGAAAAACAAATATGGTATATCCATACAATGGATTACTACTCAGCAATTAAAAAAAATGAGCTTTTGAGATACACTACAATATAAGTGAATCTTGAATATGCTGAGTAAAAGAAACTAGATGAAAAAAACACATGTTATAAGATTCTAAGAAACAAAAATAAATGTAGAACACACTTAGCACTCAGATACTAATTTCTAATATTTTCCAATACATGGCTGATTCTAGGACTGGGGCAGTAAACAGATGAACTGAGTCTAAGTGCATTTTGAAATGCCAGAAATTAAGAAATTGCTCAGACACACACATGAACAAATACATACATGAGTTTCCAATGTCCAAAGATGGAACAACTTGAGCATAAAAATAAAATAGATTGTAAGTCAAAGTATAAAATAAATACCCATTGAGTTCATACTGATATAAATAAAACACTGAATAAATTGGTAAATGGGATAGAAGAGGTAAATCTCCCATGCAGAAGAATTCCAAGTAAGTTATATAGATACTCCACCCTAAAGGAGGGAACTAATATTAGGTTGGTGCAAATGTAATTGCGATTTTGGATTGTGAATTTTAAATCACTGTAACACCTTTATTAATCAAGATAGGAACCATTATGTTCGACACATTTTTGCCAACGAGAAATAAAAGCCTGTTTATTCCTGTAGCAGAAAAATCCTCGCTTTGGGATTCATAGAACTCTTGGGAAGCATTTTCCCTGCAAAAAGTTATCGAGATGCTTGAAGAAGTGGTAGTCAGTTAGCAAGAGGTCAGGTAAATATGGTGGATGAGGCAAAACTCCTGTGTGCTGTGACATGCTGTGCTGTCCCTAGTTGCTCAGTCAGTCTGACTCTTTGCGACCCCATGGATGTAGCCCACCAGGCTCCTCTGTCCAGGCAAGAATCCTGGAGTGGGTTGCCATGCTCTCCTCCAGGGGATCTTCCCAACCCAGGGATCAAACCCAGGGCTCCTGCATCGCAGGCAGGTTGTTTACTGCTGAGCCACCAAGGAACCCCAAATTGGGCCCCTTCTGTTGACCAACACCAGCCGCAGGCGCTGCAGCTTTTGGTGCACCTCACCGATGTGCTGAGCATACTCCTCAGAGGTAACGGTTCTGCTGGGATTCAGAAAGCTGTACTGTACCAGACTGGCAGCAGACCACCAAACAGTGATCAGGACTCTTTTGGTGCAAGTTTGCCTTTGGGAAGTGCTTTGGAGCTTTTTCTCAGTCCAACCACTGAGCTCAGTCCAACAGTAGTCCCTGACTGTTTGATATGGAGAGATGATTTGTTGTTATGTAGAATAAGAGAAGTCAACAGACAGTACAAAAGGATTTTTTTTTTTTTTATTTTGCAGTCAGTTCATGAGGTACCCACTCATCGGGCTTTTCACCTTTCCAATTTGTTTCAAATGCCAAATGACCATGGAAAGTCTGGCAATTTCCTGTGTAACTATAAGAGGATCGGTGTCAATGATCCTCTCATTGGTCACCGTCAACTTCCGATGACTGGTCACTGTGCTCCCCTTCTTCAAGGCTCTGTCTCCTTTGCAAATCTTCTTGAGCCACCACCGCACTGTACATTCATTAGCAGTTCCTGGCTGATGTGCTGTTGATGTTATGAGTTGTCTTTGCTGCTTTATGACCCATTTTGAAATTGAATAAGAATACTACTCGAATTTGCTTTTTGTCTAACGTTAGGGATAGTGAAAGTCGCTCAGTCATGTCTGACTCTTTGCGACCCCATGGACTATTCACCTCATGGAATTCTCCAGGCCAGAATACTGGATTGGGTAGCCTTTCCCTTCTCCAGGGGATCTTCCCAACCCAGAGATCGAATCTAGGACTCCTGTATTGCAGGTGGATTCTTTACCAGCTGAGCCAAAAGGGAAGCCTAACATCATTTCCCTAGTCTAAAATAAACATGACATAAATAGCAAGCAATAAGTCATCAGCAAAAAAACAAAAAGCAAGAAATGCACCACATTAAAATGATGCAGAATATAACCACATTTAAGAATGTAGTCCAATATCAAATGGCAAAATTCAACAATGCAAAATCACAATGACTTCTGCACCAGCCTAATAGCAATATTAGTTCATTAAGTAACAAATATACCATATTAAAATGGCAATAAGAAAAACTACACAGAGGATGTAAGGAAACTCTGTATGATCTGTTTAATTTCTCTGTAAATGTAAAGCTATTCTAAAAAGCCTGTCAATTAAAAAATTAAATCAGATACTTAGTCCTGAAAAAAACTATGTGCATATAATTTAATACATTTAATAAATCAATTATAAAATTTTTTAAACTAATGTATAGTGACAAAAAGCAGATTAGTGGTTGCCTATAGATTCATGAGGAGTGAGAAAGATTGAAGGGGATAGAAAAAAGGAAGGGATTAAAAAGTGGTATGAGGAAACTTCTAGAGGAAGACAGTATAATTATCATCTTTTTCTGTGGTGATGGCTTCAAAGGTATATACTTACAGTAAAGCTTAACAAAATGTACACTTTAAATATAAGCAGCTTATAATATGACAATTTTATTTTAATAAGGCTTTTTCTTGCTTAAACAATTTTAAAACTTCTAGACTTAAACTAACTGTATTAAAAAAAAATAGTCTGCAGTAATATTTTGAGTTAGCCCCATCACACCTGAATTTAACCATTGAGCTTTTTTCTTTCAGTTTTATTCAGATATAATTGACATACAGGACTATATTAAGTTTAAGGTGTACAGTATAATGCTTTGAGTTACAGCCATCATGAAATAATTATCACAGTAAGTTCAGCAAATATCCATCATCTTATAGATATAATATTAAGGAAATAGAAAATTTTCCCTGTGATGAGAACTCTTAGGATTTACTCTCTTAACAACTTTCATATATGACACAAGCACTGTTAATTAAACTTATCACATTGTACATTTAGTGGTTATTTATAACTGGGAGTTTGTACCTTTTTACTGCATTTTTCAATTAAACCCCTCCCCTTGCCTCTGGTACCCACAAATCTGATCTCTTTTTATATGAGTTTGTTTGTTTTAAAAGTATAATTGACTTACAACACTATGTTAATTCCTGTTACCCAATATGGTGATTCAATATCTCTATACATTTCAAAATGACCATCATGATAAGTCTAGTTATGATATGTCACCATACAAAGATATTATATAGTTAGTGACTATACTTCCCACACTGTGCATTTCATAGCCCTGATTCATTTATTTTGCAACTGGTATTTTCTTTCACCTAATCTCCCTCATCTATTTATTTCACACCCCACCCCGAATATCCCCCTCCTTCTAGCAACCACCTGTTTGACCTCTGTATCTATAACTCTGTTTCTATTTTGTTATGTTTGCTTTTTAGTTTTCTAGGTTCCACACATCTAAATGAAATCATACAATATTTGTCTTTCTTTGTCTGACTTATTTCAGGTAACATAATGCCCTCACAGATCATCCTTGTTGTTGCAGAGGGCAAGAATCCATTCTTTTCTACAGTTGAGTGATATTCCATTATATATTAAATATATATCACATCTTCTTTATCACATCTATATCACATCTATTAATGAGCACTTAGATTGCTTCCATATATTGGCTACTGTAAATAGTGTTGCAGTGAACATACAGATATATGCATCTTTTCTAATTAGTGTTTGTGTTTATTTTTTAAATAAATACCCAGTAGCAGAACTGCTTGATCATTTGGTAGTCCTACTTTGAACCAGCGTATTTAAATAGTGAGCTTGTTTCACTTAAAGATTCATATATTTAGGAATTCTTTTGTCAACAATGCTAATCACACAGCATCAAATTTCAGGACCTAATGGTGATTCAGGACATGTTGAGAATTTTTATTACTGTTTTCTTACTTCAGGAATTTCAATCTCGTGGAAATATCTTAGTCAGACATGTCTGGTTTGAGGGAATTTTTATAGTCAATCAAAATTAAGCCAAATATAGTGTGTCATTTAAAATGAGACTTTGTGCCAACATTATGGCTATAGCAACCTAGAACCCCCATTCTGAGCCATCTGCTATTTAAAAATCACACTCCTAGGAATACTGGCATTTGATCACCTGGAGCCAAATATAGCTATGCTACTTATTATCTTTATAATATTGGGAATCTGAGAGCTTCAGTTTTCTCAACTATGTAACGCAAATAACAGTACCTACTTTGTGGAACTGTTGAAAGGTTAAACAAGTTAAGTTAATGTAAAGGTCTTAGAAGACTACCTGGCAGTGCTATCCAGATTCTACAAAATCTACAGATTCTATGGCATTAACCATCAGGCAAGTGTAAATCAAAACCACAGTGAGATACCTCTTCATCTCACACACTATGAGAGCTATAACAAAAGACAGTAACAACCATTTCCAAGAAAGTGAAGAAATTGGAACCTTTATACACTGTCAGTGGAAATAGAATATGTCTAGTCACTTTGGAAAGCAGTCTGCAATTGTTCAAAAGGTTAAACCTAGAGTTACTATATTACCTAGCAATTCTAATCCTTGGTATATAACCCAGAGAAATGAAAATACATGTTCACATGAAAACTCATACATGAATGTTAATAGTAGCCTTATTCATAATAGCCTCCAAGCAGAAACAGCCCAAATGTCCAATGGCTTCTAAACAGATAATCAAATCATAGCATATTCACAAATCATAGTATAGTAAATCAAAGTCTATTCATAGAATGAAATATTACTTGGCAATAAAAAAGAGTGAAGTGCTGATACATGCTACCATGTGACTGAACCTTGAAACCTTCTTTCACACACTATGTGAAAGAAGCCAGTGTAAAAGACCACATATGGTATGATTCTATTTATATGAAATATAGAGGATAGGCAAATGCAGAGAAGGAAAATAGATTCAGTGGACTGTTGAAAAGGTTTTAAGGGAAAAAGAGGAGTGACTGCTAATGAATATGGAGTTTCTTTTAGGGGTGATGTAAATGTTCTAAAATTAATAGTGATAGTTACACAACTGTGCATAAGCTTAGAACCACTGAATTGTACACTTTAAGACAGGTGAACCATATGGTATGTGAATTATAGCCAATAAAGCACATTAAATAGTTTAAAATAAACTGGAAAAAGGAAAGCTAAAAACAGCAACAACAGTATTAATAATAATAAATTAGTTCACTTCTCTGGCCTTATCCTCTTCCATTCCCCAATTTACCCCATGTCTCCATACTCCTTGCAATTCCCATATTATGTCTTCCTATTTGATGTCCTGTGAACATATTATATCTGCTTCCTGGAGTTCTCTTCAGCCCTCCTCTGCCTGCCTGCTGCTAAGTCACTTCAGTTGTGTCCGACTCTGTGTGACCCCATAGACAGCAGCCCACCAGGCTCCCCTGTCTCTGGGATTCTCCAGGCAAGAACACTGGAGTGGGTTGCCACTTCCTTCTCCAATGCATGAAAGTGAAAAGTGAAAGTGAAGTTGCTCAGTCGTGCCCGACTTCGCGACCCCATGGATTGCAGCCTACCAGGCTCCTCCATCCATGGGATTTTCCAGGCAAGAGTACTGGAGTGGGTTGCCATTGCCTTCTCCGTCTGCCTGCCTAACTCCTTCATATTTAAAACTAGTCAATCAGAGTAAGCTAATGGCCCAAACGATTGATTCCCAGTGACCTAATATGATAAAATTTACTTCTCTCTCATGTAGACACTCCCCAAGTGTTCAGGGATCCAGGCTCCTTATCTCCATCAGCTCTGCCCGCCCAGGAGTCTTCCACTGTATTCTCTATACCAGGCTGAGAAAACCAGTGGGTCATCAACACAGATAGAACTCGAGGAATTTTCCAAATGATTAATTCACTTTTGAACATGGTATCTTAAGAGATGTCAGGATACCCAGCGGTCTTGGGTTCAGCACAGAGACTGATTTATTAGCTTATAACCCTGTATCTCAAATGCATTGCACTACTCCCCTTCTCCCTACATCTTCAGGAAGAGGTGATTTGCTTTAAAAATTCAAAGATTATTTTTAAGAATAAGAATGCTGAGGGGAGAAAAAGTAGTATTCAACATCTCTATTGAGGAATTGATGATGTAGCACAGGATGGAAACTGAAGCTAAAGGAAACTTTCCTTAAAGGGCTATTTATTAAAAAATGGGAAGCACTCCTTAGGACAAATCAAAGTGTAAACATACAACATCCAGACTTCTTGTATAGGTAAATTAGTGTTCTCAGCTATCTCCTGCTCCCAAATTTCTCTGTCACATTGAGGACGGTTCAAGAGGACTAGAGGACATGTTGGCTGCAGCCAGAGACATTTGAAAGCACTCACTTTTATGGAAGTCATAAGAGAGAAAAATCTCTCTCATGTTTTATTTAGAATCATCCTCGATATATTTATTCTAAAAACACAAAATACACGTAGCCAAATATCATTCTCTGTGTAAAATCTTTCCAAATCTGAAATGCTGAGAATTCAGCTTCTGATAGAATCCATTCACTTTTACAGTTAGCCTGGTAGTGGCACTGAGTTGGCTTTACAAAATCGAATGTGCCTATGCAGCTCATCCCACAGTACCTGTTAATTCGGGCTGACACTTGGAATTTCAGATCTGGTCCCTCCGCGGGGCGGGGCGGGGCCGTAGGCGGGGCCTCCCGCCGGGGAGGCGGGGTGCCGGGAAAGCCGGGGGGCGGGTCTGCTAGTGAAGCCTCGTAGTACCTGAGCGTGCGAGGGTCCGCTGCGCGAGCAGCGTGCTCCGCGAGGCTTCGCTTCACGTGGCATCGCAGTGGACCCCGCAGCTCCCGGCTCTCCGTGCTCCCGGACTGCCAAGAGATGTGAGCATCACGGAGATGCTCGTGGCGAGCGACCGGGAGCCGGCAGAGACGGCGCTGCTCCTGAGGATGGGCTGCGCTGAGAGGCCGATGCAGCCCCGGGGTGTCCGGGGCAAGGGACGGGGACCGCAGCCCGGGACCGGGAGCATCCCGGCGCTGGAGCGGGCGGAAAAGTCGAGAGCCACAGCCGCTGTCCAGTGCTTGCGAAGCCGCCGCCCCTGGGGTGCGCCCCGCGGTTTGTGAGTACTCTGCGTCGCCTGTCCGCAGACGGAAGACGGGGAACACCCCTGGAGAGCTCTACGGGATCCCCACAACCGCCATCGCCTGTTCTCCCCACCTGCCTCAGGGACAGAGTGACTGCCACCCACCATCCCCCCACCACCACCTGCGGACCCGGGGCGAGGGCGGAGGCCCATCAGGGCCGCCCCCTTCCCACCCAGGAGGTGGAGAGTTGACCCCCCTCTCCGCCGTCCGCTCCAGCCAAATTCAACTCCGGTTCTCTCCTCCCGCGGCCCCGAGCCTCCTGACGCCCCCTGGTCCTCCCGCTATCCCCCCTCCCCAGAGACAGGGGAGGAGAAAAGGGGAGCCCAGGGCGTCATGACTGAGCTGAAGGCGAAGGGTCCCCGCGCTGCCCACGTGGCAGGCACAGCGCCCTCGCCCACCCAGGTCGGAGCCCCTCTGCGGGGACGCCCAGACGCGGGCTCCTTCCAGGCGGGCGAGGCCTCGGGCCCGACGCCCACAGCCTCGGGCCTCCCCCTCTCCCTGGACGGGCTGATCTTCCCTCGGCCCTGCCAAGCTCAGGACCTGGACGGGAAGACTCTGGACTCAGAGTCGCTGGCAGACGTGGAGGGGGCGTATTCCAGAGGGGAAGCCGCAGAGGGCGCTGCTGTGAGACCCCCAGAGAAGGACGGCGGGTTGCTGGACAGCGTCCTGGACACCCTGCTGGCGCCCCCGGGCCCTGAGCGGAGCCCCGCCAGCCCCGCCGTCTGCGAGGGCCCCAGCCCTTGGTGCCTCTTTGGCCCTGAGCTTGCCCAAGACGCCCGGGCTGTGCCCGCCGCCCAGGGGGTCCTGCCTACACTCATGAGCCGCCCGGAGAGCAAGGCTGGCGACACCCCCGGGGTGGCCGCCGGCCAGAAGGTGCTGCCCCGGGGCCTGGCGCCGTGCCGGCAGCTGCTGGCCCCGACGGCCTCGAGCCACCCCTGGCCCGCGCCCGCGCGGAGGCCGTCTCCGCAGCCCGCGGTGGTGGAGCTGGAGGAGGACGACTCGGATCCCGAGGGCTCCTCGGGGCCGCCCCTGAAGGGCAAAGCCCGGCCCGCGGGAGGAGACGCGATCAGCGCTCCTGGGACCGCCGCGGGAGGCGTCGCCCCGGTGCCCAAAGAAGATGCCCGCTTCTCAGCGCCCAGGGCCGCCCCGACGGAGCATGACGCGCCCGCCGCGCCCGGGCGCGCCCCGGTGGCCACCGCGGTGATGGACTTCATCCACGTGCCCATCCTGCCGCTCAACTCTGCCTTCCTGGCCGCCCGCACCCGGCAGCTGCTGGAGGGCGACAGCTATGACTGCGGGGCCGCCAGCGCCTTCGCCCCGTCGCGGGGCTCGCCCTCCGCCTCGGCCGCCCCGGGCGCGCCTGGCGACTTCCCCGACTGCGCGTACCAGCCCGAAGCCGAGCCCAAGGACGACGCGTTCTCGCTCTACGGGGACCCGCAGCCGCCCGCCCTGAAGATCAAGGAGGAGGAGGAGGGGGGCGCCGAGGCCGCCGCGCGCTCCCCGCGGCCCTACCTGCTGGCGGGGGCCAGCCCCGCCATCTTCGCCGACTTCCCGCTGGCGCCGCCGTCCAGGCCGGGGGAGGTGGCGGTGCCCGCGGCCGCCACGGGGGCCCCAGGCTCGTCCGCGGCCGCGTCGGGGTCCGCCCTAGAGTGCGTCCTGTACAAGGCGGAGGGCGCGCCGCCCCAGCCGGGCCAGTTCGCGCCGCCGCCCTGCAAGGCTCCGGCCGCGGGCGCCTGCCTCCTGCCGCGGGACCTGCCGTCCACCTCGTCCGCCGCCGCCGCCGGGGCCACCCCTGCACTCTACCCGCCGCTCGGCCTCAACGGGCTCCCCCAGCTCGGCTACCAGGCCGCGGTGCTCAAGGAGGGCCTGCCGCAGGTCTACCAGCCCTATCTCAACTACCTGAGGTGAGGGCTCCGCGCGGCGCGCGAGGACCCCGGTCCGGCCGCCCCCGGCCCCCCGCGCCCGGCTCCCCAGAGTGGCCGCCAGGGGTGGGTGGCCGGGGCGGGGCGCAGCGCAGCTTGGCTTCCTTTTCCTCACCTCTTCTCATTTATTTATTTTTTTTTTTTTTGGCGGGGAGGCACCGCGGGGGCCCAGATTATGCTGTTTCTGGAGTGGGCCTCTCCGACAATGTTTCTAAACTTTCCAGATCTGTGCAGTCCCAAGGCGAACCAGCCGTGAGTTCTAAAAGTGCAGCGTCACTCTGGGTCCGCCGTAGCCCCGCGGAGCCAAAAGGGTGCGGCGAGTCCGGGGTTTTATAAAATGCTTTTCTTCCTAGAAGGACAGTTACCGAGAACGTGCGTTCCGGAGAGGAGATGGTAACGCATCGTTCTCCCGGGCGGGGTGGCGCTGGGTGCCCGGCCAGAACCCAAAGCAGAACCATCTTAGGGGTCTGGACACTTAGCGCTTCATTTTCACCCGAATCTCTAGATTGAAATTAATTTGTGTGTAATATGTTTACGGTCTGGCTTTAAACATCTATCACTGCAGTGCACTGTACGCTAGTATTGTTTCAAGTTCGCTGCTACTTTTAGCATACAAGTTTTGAAAACCGTTTTAATTTACATACGAGAGTTATGGAATTTTAAAGAAAAAAGAACGTGCTCTGGATTTGGAATCTTATATTGTGAATAGTCAAAACAGCGTCAATATATTGAACAATGCTTTAAAAAGACAAACACAGGTACTTGTTTAATTGCAGAGATGACTTTTTAGAATGATTGTACTTTTAGAGCAAAACAACATTTATTGTTTCCCACCGTGCAACAAGGTTATAACATTTGTCAAAAGACTAAATTGATTCTCTGTAGTGAGTTTTGCAGGAATTTTTTTTTACTGAACATAAAATTAAATATTAATTATTTAATATTGGTTGGTACTCCTGATGAGAGTCTAATAACTTGCAAGTCTGATGAATCCAGTAACAGGTAGTATATCAAGTTCAGTTTACTATGTTTTTCAGATCTGTATTTATATATGGCTGTAATTTTTAAAAACCTTTTCACGCTATCTATTCTGGGTTAAGGAAACTTTGGTATTAGATAGTAGTGCACCTAAAAATAAATTGAGTACTTTGTTTTGCGTTTCAAGGCCGGATTCAGAAGCCAGCCAGAGCCCACAGTACAGCTTTGAGTCATTACCTCAGAAGATTTGTTTAATCTGTGGGGATGAAGCATCAGGCTGTCATTATGGTGTCCTCACCTGTGGAAGCTGTAAGGTCTTCTTTAAAAGGGCAATGGAAGGTAGGCTCCTTTCTTGTTGGTTTGATTGTAAATGGACACCATCTAATATTTTACGGATCTTAATTAGCCCTTGCTTCTTCTAAGAAATTATGGTATTTCCATATAACTAAAAATATATGATGATATTTTAACAATATATTTTTATTTATAATAATCTGTATTGAATGTGGTTGGATATTATAATTGCATAATATTTGACTAACACTTTTAATATTAGACAAAGCATATGAATCTTGGAACATGCTAACATTGTTCATTAACTTTAGAGAAACAACTTTGTTCTGATTGAATTTTTATATTTCTATCACATATATTATATGTAAGATAACACTAAATTAAAATTTTCTTCCAAAAGTAAAATGGTAGAAGTCATCAAAATTATATATGTACATATATATTAAACAGTTACCAGTTTTCTTCATAATTATGTCCTTTCCCTATGCATGATATTTATATAATAATTATATAATGGTAATTATAGAAAAAAATGTTTAAAGTTCCCTTTTTGTTTAGTGCAAGCAATTTAAAGCAAAAGAAAAATTTGGACTCCACAGTAATTTAATTTCTGTAGAAATATTTTGCTTTAACTAAGGCTTTCATATTTTTAAAATCATCTAAATTACTTATTTGCCTAATGATTTTAGATTGATTTGCATAATGTATTTCATATTTGAACTTTTATAAAATATGTTTTAATCCTTTCTATCTACACTAAATTCTAAGCCGCCAAGCACATTTATATTTGAAGCTAGAAATACACTTAGACATCATTTCACACTTGAATTCTAGCAATAAGTGTATTTTATAACAAGTGGACATGAGATTATGCTTGTCTCTGGAGTTCTGAGATCACACCTAAACAAGGAACCAAAGATTTGAATGTCTACTTTTTTGCTTCCTGTTTGTGAGTTTTCTGATTTCAAAAGTCCTCTACATATAAGTAGGAAAGGAGGGAGTGGAGAATTTTTACCTTAAGGGAGCATTCAAAGGAGTTGATGTGTATTTAATACACATTTACCCTAAAAGAATATTAACCCAAAAGATGTTTAACAAAAAAATTCACTATCCCTATAGATTGCTAAGATATAATTCTTCATAACTACTATGCCCTTTTAGTGAAAATGATTCTCATCTATTAATGGTATATGTACCCCTCCTACTGAAATTAATACTTCAAAAAATGTAATTGCTCTTGCGGATTTTTAGAATTTGATTGTTTCTCACGAAGGATGGATGTATTTAACTGATGTTGAGCATATGTATTAAACTTCAGGGGGCTTTAATTGCATTTTAAATTAGTTGAGGTGCTGTGGCAAGAGGCCATGTGAGAAAATGGGACAGCTGAGGGTAGTCTTAACTTTCCACTGATGTCATTTACTCATAGTTACTGTTTGAAGCCCTTTGTGTATGTGGAAGAGTTGCTTCTCCAGTGGATAATTGAAGTTACTGTTCCCATCTGACTTTGATCCTGGTTTCCTGAACATTCTCCTCTGCATTAATGTGATTTTCTTTATACTTACAGTTTTATTAGTTTAATTCTTTATTTTTGATTAGTCTAATTCTTAAGTGAATGACCCTGTTGGAGTCCCCCAAAAGCCAGTTTATTCTAGCCCAACTCTCTCTTTCTACAGATATAGAAGTCCTAAAGACACGCATCTAAGTTTCTAAAGAGCATACAGTTAATTGGTAGCTGATTGTTAGTCAACATAGGTTAGATTTTCTTTCATTGTAATGCTTATAAATCAGAGGTGGTATGCAAAAGTAGGCATATGACAGATGCTACTTAATTCTTGAAAGTTACTTCAAAAGTGCGTATAGGACCAAGAATACTCTAATTAAAATATAAATGTTTTCACATCATTATTATCAGAATAGCATCCTAAACATAAAAGATGTCTTCCCAAATTTGCAATGACAAAGCATTTGTTGGACCACTACTGTTGGCATGGTTCTGTTTTAATTTTGAGTAACTGAAATGAAGTACCTTTATTCAACATTGTTTACGAAGAGGAGCTCAAGATAAAAGTTGAAAAATCATTTGGCTGTTAAATGACAAGTAATATTAGTGATCTCTGGACATTGAGAAGAGCTTGTAAAGTGTATATATTCAAGGAAAACTGATGAGATTAAGATTAGACTAAGACTTGAAGATCCATATTAGGAAATTATTACAGTTAAAGGTTAACAAGTTTGGTTGCCAGTGTTTGCTTGAATCAGTCATTTAAGGCAAGAAAATAGAAGGTTCTTTGAGTTTTCAAGAGTGAGAAAGATGAGTAGAAGAATATTTGTAATTGAAGAGAAATACCCAGTTTGAAATCTTAGAGTAAAATAGGGCTGTGTGATGAACAACTTCAAGGTAGAACTATGTGTGGATGCCAGTATGTCCAGAAATTGAATGTCATAGTCAACAATATGAATATTAAATACCAAAGATAATGATGATAATGGCCTTCAGGAGTGCTTTCTATGTGCCTGTGACTATTTTAATGTTGTATTGGTCTTGACCCTTTTTAAGCCATATAGTGTAGACATTATCATCACTTTCAGTTAATAAATGAGGAAACTGCCTTTGTAAATTGCCTTAAATCACAAGAAGCAGTGGAATAGGATTCAAATCCAAGGTGTTTGACCCCAGAATCTATGCCTTCCACCACTACACTTTCTCATAATAGGAAATTCAGTTTCAGCTTCACAAAGAAACAATAGCGGGTTGGAAGGAAAAATATGAGCCAAAAGAGAAAACATCTAAGAAGGTAGAAGGGAATCCTAATGGAGAATGCAATATCAAGGGTGATTGAAAGTGTGTAATGTAAATGGATGGATAATACTAACACCACATTTAGGGCTCCAGTGAAAAGACACATTCAGGAGCCAAGAGCCAGTTTCCCCACCCCTCCTCCAAGTTAGAAGTGGGAGACCATAATGTGTATGGAGAAGTTACTCAGGAAAACTGGATTTCTCTTGGTATGAAACAGAAAAGAGAAGAAGCAGAGAAAAAAGACATCCCTCAGGAAATAGGAGTATGCAGAGGAGAGAAATGACCTCTTAAGCTGAAAAGAAAAAAGAAAGAAAATATTAGCCAAAAAATAGTTGCTTGAATAGCCCATTGCATTCCTTTACTAATACTTGGCGTGAACCAGGAAGTGGTTAGAAATTGCCTTAATGCCTTTCAAGGAGAAGTCATAGTGACCTGCCAGTCCTATAAATGGAGGCCTGTATTAAGAAGGAAAAGATAATTTCTCACTGGCTTACCTCAGTATGCACTGTGATTCGCTCAATGCTAGGAATACTAAACATTCAGTGTGTAATTGTTTGCTAAACGAACCAGTCATAACAAATGATGCCAAGCTTTTATTGTTTGCATATTTTATACTGTGACAGCATTTGTAGTGAATACATTTGATGGAATAGAGTTAGGAAATATTGTTATTACAGTTGAAACATAGTGTTTAGAAGATACGAGGTTAAGTAGATGTTGATG
Source organism: Oryx dammah (assembly GCF_014754425.2). Classification (NCBI taxonomy): domain Eukaryota; kingdom Metazoa; phylum Chordata; class Mammalia; order Artiodactyla; family Bovidae; genus Oryx; species Oryx dammah. The sequence goes on from NW_024070201.1 coordinate 7,408,112, forward strand.
GATTTTTAATTATATTACATTATGCCTCATTTTTCTAAGATTAAGGTATAAATGACAAATAAAATTGTGAGATATTTAAAGTATACCCTGTAATGATTTGATATTACAGGTTCATGGTGAAAGAATTCCTCCCCATCAAATTTTTTAACATACCTCACGTATTTGCCTTTCTTTGTGGCAAGGACATTTAAGTTCTACTCTCTTGGCAAATTTCAGTTATATAATGTTATACAATGTTATCAATTGTAGTCACAGCATTACACATTAGATCCTCAGACCTTATTCACCTTATACCTGAAGGTTTATATCCTTTTACCAGTCTCTCCCTATTTCCCCCCACCCTCCAGCCCCTGGTAACCACTTCTCTGTTCTGTGTTTCTATAAATTCAACTTTTTTTTAAAAATTCCACATGTAATGATATCTGTGGTATTTGTCTCTGTCTGGCTTATTTCATTTAGCATAACATGCTCTATGTTCAGCTAGATTTTTTTTTTGCATTAATTAACCAAATGTTTGTTGAGCACCTGCTGTATGCTGGGGACTATACTAGGTGCTGGTTGAAAAGTAAAACAGGACAGACCTAACTGGTTGTAGCACTAGTGGAGTTTTTAGTGTAGTAGAAGAAAGGGACATTCTATCAGTTAGTATGCATTTAACAAGTTATATATTATATATTAACGAGTTATGCCTGGACAACTAGTCACTTGACCCATCTGACAGATGCTGGGGATGGTGGGGAAGTCTTTAGAATTAGAAAGACACCCTCATAAGCAGTCTTCCCAGGTGGTCCTGGTGGTGAAGAATTCACCTGCCAATGCAGGAGACATAAGAGACGTGGGTTCCATCTCTCGGTTGGGAAGATCCCCTGGAGGAGGAAACGGCAACCCACTCCAGTATTCTTGCCAGTAGAGTCCCATGGATAGAGGAGGCTTGCAGGCTGCAATCCATGGGGTCACAAAAAGTCAGACACAACTGAGCATCTGAGTACATCATAAGCAGACCACAGAGGAAACAGAACAGAAATGAAGTATTTTTAAGAATAGCATATTTCTTTCTGAAGTTGAATGGAGTTGGTGTCATAGTCTAAAAATGAAAACTGACGTGCTAGCATCATTCTCTGTGGTATGACTTCTAAAGCAGAAATGATGAACATTCAAATTTGTGAAAGCTTATTTTTAAGAGCAATTTTAGGTTTATAGCAAAATTGAGAGGCTAGTACAGAGATTCCCTATGTACCTCCTGTGAGTGCACGTGCATAGCTTCTCTTATTATCAAAATTCTCCACCAGAGTAGTATGTTTGTTGCAACTGATGAATCTACGTCAACACATCCTAATCACCAAAAATCCATAGTTTACATTAGGGCTCACTCTTGGTTTTGTACCATTGAGTGGATCTGGACAAATGTATGATGACATATATCCATGGTTAGAGTTTCATACAGAGTATTTTCACTGCCTGCCCAAATCCTCTGTGATCTTCTGTTCATCCCTTTCTCATCCCCAACTCCTGTCAACCACTAATATTTATATTGTCCCCATAGTTTTGCCTTTTCCAGAATGTCATATAGTTGGAATCATACAGTAGGAAGCCTTTTCAAATTAGCTTTTTCCCTTAGCAATATGCACTGAAGCTTCCTCCATGTGAAAGCCTCATTTCTTTTTAGTGCTGAATAACATTCCGTTGTCTGAATATACCACAGTTTATTTATTCATTGATCTACTGAAGGACACCTTGGTTGCTTCCAGGTTTTGGCAGTTATGAATAAAGCTGCTCTAAAGATTTGTCTGCAAGTATTTGTGTGAACATCAGTTTTCAACTCCTCAGGGCAAATACCAGACTTTCTTGGTGGCTCAGTGGTGTAGAACTCGCCTACCAAAGCAGAAGTTGTGGGTTCGATCCCTGGATCAGAAAGATCCCCTGGAGAAGGAAATGGCTGGGGGAGTCTGGCAGGCTTCAGTCCAAGGGGTCGCAAAAGACTTGGACATGACTTAGCAATTAAACAACAGCAGCAGGGCAAATACCAAGGAGTGCAGTGGCTTGGTTGTATGGTAAGAGTATGTTTAGTTTTAGAAGAAACCACAAAATTGTCATCCAAAGAGGCTGTATCATTTTACATTCCCACTGGCAATAATCTAGAGTTTGTCTTATTCCATGTCCTTGCCAGCATTTGTGTTTCTAGTGCTTCAGATGTTCTCCATTCTAACAGGCATGTAGTGCTAGCTCATTGTTGTTTTGACTTAAATTTCCCTGATGACATATTATGTGAAGTATATTTTCATATGCTTATTTGACGTATATATCTTCCTTGGTGATGTGTTTATTATAGTTTTTGGCCCATTTTTTAGTTGTGTTTTTTTTTTTTTCTGTTGAGTTTTAAAGGGTTTTTTGTGGATTGTTTTTGTTTGTTTTTTGGATAAGAGACCTTTATCCAATAGGTATTTTGCAAATATTTTCTCCCACTCTGTCTTTTTGTTCTTTTGGTAGTGTCTTTTACATGGTAGACAAATTCATTTTTAATGAAATATGGTTTCTCAGTTCTTTCTTTCATGGATTATGACTCTGGTATTATATCTGAAAAATGTCATCAAACTCAAGGTCATGTGGATTTTCTCCTAGGTTATCTTTTAGTAGTTTTATAGTTTGGAATTTTATGTTTAGTTCTCTGATCCATTCTGAGTAGATTTGTGAAGGGTGTAATGTCTGTGTCAAGATTGATTTTTTTGCATATGGATGTCCAGGGTTGTTCTAGTACTATTTGTAAAGAGTGTCTTTTTTCTATTGTAGTACCATTTCTCTATTATTTTTTAAATTGATTTATTCATTTTAATTGGGGGCTAATTAGTCTATAATACTGTAGGGGTTTTGCCATACATTAACATGAATCAGCCATGGGTGTACATGTGTTCCCCACCCTGAACCCTCCCTCCCACTTGCCTCCCCATCCCATCCCTCAGGGTCATCCCAGTGCACCAGCCCCCAGCACCCTGTCTCATGCATCAAACCTGGACTGGTGATCTATTTCACATATGGTAATATACATGTTTCAGTGCCATTCTCCCAAACCATCCCACCCTCACTGTCTTCCACAGAGTCCAAAAGACTATCCATCTGTGTCTCTTTTGCTGTCTCGCATACAGGGTCATCATCACCATCCTTCTAAATTCCATATATATGCGTTAGTATACTGTATTGGTGTTTTTCTTTCTGGCTTACTTCACTCTGTATATTAGGCTCCAATTTTATCCACCTCTTTACAAATGATTCAAATGCATTCTTTTTAATAGCTGAGTAATATTCCATTGTGTGTATGTACCACCGCTTTCTTATCCATTCATCTGCTGATGGGCATCTAGGTTGCTTCCATGTCCTGGCTATTATAAACAGTGCTGTGATGAACATTGGGGTACACGTGTCTCTTTCAATTCTGGTTTCCTTGGTGTGTATGCCCAGCAGTGGGATTGCTGGGCCGTATGGCAGTTCTATTTCCAGTTTTTTTAAGGAATCTCCATACTGTTCTCTGTAGTGGCAGTACTAGTTTGCACTCCCACTAATAGGGTAAGAGAGTTCCCTTTTCTCTGCTCCTTCTCCAGCATTTATTGTTTGTAGATTTTTTGATAGCAGCCATTCTGACTGGTGTTTGATGGTACCTCATTGTGGTTTTGATTTGCATTTCTCTGATAATTAGTGATGTTGAGCCTCTTTTCATGTGTTTGTTACCATCTGTATGTCTTCTGTGGAGAAAGGTCTATTTAGTTCTTTGGCCCATTTTTTGATTGGGTCATTTATTTTTCTGGTATTGAGCTGCATGAGCTGCTTGTATATTTTTGAGATTAATTCTTTGTCAGTTGCTTCATTTGCTATTATTTTCTCCCATTCTGAAGGCTGACTTTTTACTTTGCTTATAGTTTCCTTCATTGTGCAAAAGCTTTTAAGTTTAATTATGTCCCATTTGTTTATTTTTGCTTCTATTTCCAATATTCTGGGAGTTGGGTCAGAGAGGCTTCTGCTGTGGTTTATGTCAGAGAGTGTTTTGCCTATGCTCTCCTCTAGGAGTTTTATAATTCCTGGTCTTATGTTTAGATCTTTAATCCATTTTGAGTTTATTTTTGTGTATGGTGTTAGAAAGTGTTCTAGTTTCATTCTTTTACAAGTGGTTGACCAGTTTTCCCACCACCACTTGTTAAAGAGATTGTCTTTAATCCACTGTATATTCTTGCCTCCTTTGTCAAAGATAAGGTGTCTATAGGTGCATGGATTTATCTCTGGGCTTTCTATTTTGTTCCATTGATCGATATTTCTGTCCCTTGCCAGTACCATGCTCTCTTGATGACTGTAGCTTTCTGTCTGAAGCACAGTCTGAAGTCAGGCAGGTTGATTCCTCCAGTTCCATTCTTTTTCTCAGGATTGCTTTGGCTATTTGAGGTTTTTTTTTTGTTTTTCCTTACCAATTGTGAACTTATTTGTTCTAGTTCTCCGAAAAATACTGTTGGTAGCTTGATAGGGATTTCATTGAATCTTTAGATTGCTTTGGATAGTATACTCATTTTCACTTTATTGATTATTTTTCTGATCCATTAACATGGTATATTTCTCCATCTATTTGTGTCATCTTTGATTTTTTTCATCAGTGTTTTATAGTTTTCTATATATAGATCTTTTGTTTCTTTAGGTAGATTTATTCCTAAGTATTTTATTATTTTCATTACAATGGTGAATGGGATTGTTTCCTTAATTTCTCTTTCTGTTTTCTGATTGTTAGTGTATAAGAATACAAGGGATTTCTGTGTATTAATTTTATATCCTGCAACTTTACTATATTCACTGATTGATTAGCTCTAGTAATTTTCTAGTGGTGTCTTTAGAGTTTTCTAAGTAGAGGATCATGTCATCTGCAAACAATGAGTTTTACTTCTTCCTTTCCAATCTGGATTCCTTTTATTTCTTTTTCTTCTCTGATTGCTGTGGCAAAAACTTCTGAAACTATGTTGAATAGTAGTGGTGAGAGTGGGCACCCTTGTATTATTCTTGACTTCAGGGGAAATGCTTTTAGTTTTTCACCATTGAGGATAAAGTTTGCTCTGGGTTTATCATATATGGCTTTTATTATGTTGACGTATGTTCCTTCTGTGCCTGCTTTCTGGAGAGTTTTTATCATAAATGGATGTTGAATTTTGTCAAAGGCTTTCTCTGCATCTGTTGAGATAATCATATAATTTTATCTTTCTGTTTGTTAATGTGGTATATCACATTGATTGGTTTGCAAATATTGAAGAATCCTTGCATCTCTGAGATAAAGTCCACTTGGTCATGATGTATAATCTGTTTACTATGTTGTTGGATTCTGTTTGCTAGAATTTTGTTGAGGATTTTTGCATGTATGTTCATCAGTGATACTGGCTTTTGTTTTCTTTTTTGTGGCTTCTTTGTCTAGTTTTGATATTAGGGTGATGGTGGCCACGTAGAATGAGTTTGGCAGTTTACCTTCATCTGCAATTTTCTGGAACAGTTTGAGGATAGTTGTTAGCTCTTCTCTAAATTTTTGGTAGAATTCACCCATGAAGCCATCTGATCCTGTGCTTTTGTTTGTTGGAAGATTTTTTATCACAGTTTTGATTTCTGTGCTTCTGATGGGTCTGTTAATATTTTATATGTCTTCCTGGTTCAGTTTTGTAAGATTATACTTATCTAAGAATTCGTCCATTTCTTCCAAGTTGTCCATTTTATTGGCATATAGTTGCTGATAATAGTCTTTTATGATCCTTTGTATTTCTGTGTTGTCTGTTGTGATTTCTCCATTTTCATTTCTAATTTTGTTGATTTGATTCTTCTCCCTTTTTTTCTTATTAGTCTGGCTAATGGTTTTTGTATTTTATTTATCTCCTCAAAGAACCAGCTGTTAGTTTTGTTGATTTTTGCTATGGTCTCCTTTGTTTCTTTTTCATTTATTTCTGCCCTAATTTTTATGATTTCTTTCCTTCTACTAACCCTGGGGTTCTTCATTTCTTCCTTGCTTTAGGAGTAAAGTTAGGTTATTTAGTTGATTTTTCTCTTGTTTCCTGAGGTAAGCCTGTATTCCTATGAACTTTCCTCTTAGCACTGCTTTTATTGAATCCCACAGGGTTTGGGTGGTTGTGTTTGCATTTTCATTTGTTTCTATGCATATTTTTATTTCTTTTTTGATTTGGTCTGTGATTGTTGGTTATTTATAAGCATGTTGTTTAGCCTCTGTATGTTTGTATTTTTAATCGTGTTTTTTTTTTTTTCATGCAGTTGATATCTAATCTTATTGCATTGTGATCAGAAAAGATGCTTGGACTGATTTCACTTGTTTTGAATTTACCAAGGCTAGATTTATGGCCCAGGATATGATCTATCCTGGAGAATATTCCATGTGTACTTGAGAAAAAAGTGAAATTCATTGTTTTGGGGGTGAAATGTCCTGGATATCAATTAGGTCTAACTGGTCCATTGTATCATTTAAAGTTTGTGTTTCCTTGCTAATTTTCTGTTTGGTTGATGGTGTGAGTGGGGTATTAAAGTCTCCCACTGTAATTATGTTATTGTTAATTTCCCCTTTCATACTTGTTAGCATTTGCCTTACATATTGCAGTGCTTCTATGTTGGGTGCATATATATTTATAATTGTTGTATCTTCTTCTTGGATTGATCCTTTGATCATTATGTAGTGTCCTTCTTTATCTCTTTTCATGATGTTTGTTTCAAAGTCTATTTTATCTGATATGAGTATTGCTACTTCTGCTTTCTTTTGTTCCCCATTTGCATGAAATATCTTTTTCCAGCCCTTCACTTTTAGCCTGTATGTGTCCCTTTTGAGGTGGGTCTCTTGTAGACAGCATATATAAGGGTCTTATTTTTCTATCCATTCAGTCAGTCTTTGTCTTTTGGTTCAAGCACTCAACCCATTTACTTTTAAGTTAATTATTGATAAGTATGATCCCATTGCCACTTACTTTATTGTTTTGGGTTCGAGTTTATAAGCCTTTTCTGTGTTTCCTGTCTAGAGAAGACCCTTTAGCATTTGTTGAAGGGATGGTTTGGTGGTGCTGAATTCTCTCAGCTTTTGCTTGTCTATAGAGCTTTTGATTTCTCCTTCATATTTGAATGAGATACTTACTAGGAATAATAATCTTGGTTGTAGATTTTTCTCTTTCACCACATTAAGTATGCCTGGCCATTCCCTTCTGGCCTGAAGAATTTCTATTGAAAGATCAGCTGTTATCCTTGTGGGAATCCCCTTGTGTGTTATTTGTTGCTTTTCCCTTGCTGTTTTTAATATTTGCTCTTTGTGTTTGATCCTTGTTAATTTGATTAATATGTGTTTCACCTTGGGTTTATCCTGTTTGGGACTCTCTGGGTTTCTTGATCTTGGGTGGCTATTTCCTTCCTCATTTTAGGGAAGGTTTCAACTATTATCTCCTCAAGTATTTTCTCATGGTCTTTCTTTTTGTCTTCTTCTTCTGGACTGCTATGATTTGAATGTTGGGGTGTTTAACATTGTCCCAAAGGTCTCTGAGGTTGTCCTCATTTCTTTTAATTCTTTTTCTTTTTTCCTCTGTGCTTCATCTATTTCCACCATTCTACCTTCCACCTCACTTATCCTATCTTGTGCCTCAGTTATTCTACTGTTGGCTCCCTCAGAGTGCTTTTGATCTCAGTTATTGCATTATTCATTATCGATTGACTCTTTTTTATTTCTTCTAGGTCCTTGTTAAACATTTTTTGTATCTTCTGAATCCTTGTCACTAGTCTATTTATCTGTAACTCCATTTTGTTCTCAAGGTTTTGGATCATCTTTACTATTAGTATTCTGAATTCTTTTTCAGGTAGACTGCCTAGCTCTTCCTCTTTTGTTTGGTTTGGTGGGCATTTATCATGGTCCTTTACCTGCTGAATATTTCCCTGCCTTTTCATTTTTTTAGATTACTGTGTTTGCGGTGGCCTTTCTGTAGGCTGGAATTTTGTGGTTTCTCTTTATTGTGGAGGTTGCTCCCTGTGGGTGGGATTAGACTAGTGGTTTGCCAAGGTTTCCTGGTTAGGGAAGCTCACGTTGGTGTTCTGGTGGGTGGAGCTGGATCTCTTCTCTCTGGAGTGCAATGAAGTGTCCTGTATGAAGTTTTGGGGTATCTGTGGGTTTGGTGTGACTTTGGGCAGCCTGTATTTTAATGATCAGGGCTGTGTTCCTGCTGTGCTGGAGAATTAGTGTGCTAGTGTGCTATGTCTTGCTCTGGAACTTGTTGGTTCTTGGGTGGAGCTTGGTTTCAGTGTAGGTATGCAGGCTTTTGGATGAGTTCTTGTCGATTAATGTTCCCTGGAGTCAGGAGTTTTCTGATGTTTTCAAGTTTTGGAGTTAAGCCTTCTGCCTCTGGCTTTCAGCCTTATTCTTACAGTAGCCTCAAGACTTCTCCATCCATCCAGCACCGATGATAAAACATCTAGGTTAATGATGAAGAGATTCTCCACAGTGAGAGACACCCAGAGAGGTTCACAGAGTTACATGGAGAAGAGGGAGGAGGGAGATAGAGGTGACCAGGAGGAGAAGATGGGGAGTCAAAAGGGGAGAGACCAATCTAGCCAGTAATCAGTTCCCTAAGTGTTCTCCACAGCCTGGAATACCCGGAGAGATTCACAGAGTTAAGTAGAGAAGAGAAGGTGCAGGGAAATAGAGGTGACCTGGGGGAGAAAAGGGAGAATCAAAAGGGGAGAGAACAATAAAGCCAGTAATCACACCTCTAAGTGAAAATGAATAGTGAAGATTAGATTCTTAAAGGTACAAAATTAATAACAAATACCTAAATGCAAAGGTTAAAAATCTAGAGTAGAGGTTAGACTCTCATAAATAAATATTAAAAATACAAAACAAAATCAATCACAAAAATTATAAAAAATATGTACATGGAATTTGCTTTAAAAATAGGTTTTCATCTTTTTTGCAAGATAATAGGTTATAAAAATGAAAATTAAAGGAGTAATTAATAAAGAACTTAATAAAAAACTAAAAATGATAATAGTAAAAATATATCTAGGAACTTATCTGGAGCTGTTGTGGGTAGTGGGGGTCAGTTCAGTTTCAGATAGTTCCTTGTTCCAGCTTGCACTTGTTCTCAAGGTCTTTGCTGCTGCTGCTGCTGCTAAGTCGCTTCAGTCGTGTCTGACTCTGTGCAACCCCATAGATGGCAGCCCACCAGGCTCCCCTGTCCCTGGGATTCTCCAGGCAAGAACGCTGGAGTGGGTCGCCATTTCCTTCTCCAATGCATGAAAGTGAAAAGTGAAGTCACTCAGTCGTGTCCAACTCTTAGTGACTCCATGGACTGCAGCCTACCAGGCTCCTCCATCAATGGGATTTTCCAGGCAAGAGTACTGGAGTAGGGTGCCAGTCTATAGGCCCCCTCCAGTGCTTAGTTGGTGTTAACTGCAGGGTTTTAATCTGTTGCACCTGTCACTTCCAAAGTGGTTCCCTCTTCTTTGTTTATTTTGACTTCCTCTGTTTGCAAGTCACTTCAGTGTCTAATATCCACCCTTACACAAGGCGGTGAAGGTGGTCACTTATTTAGGCTCACTTGTTCAGTTGTGCTGGGGGAAGGGAGGAACACTGTAAACAAATATTGCTGGCATGTGTGGGGAGTGCTCAAAGGGTATGGACCACACTGGGTTTGCCCCACTCACAGCGTCTGTGCTTTCCCAATCTATACTGCTCAGGCCCAGGGTGCTCTGCAGGGGCACTGTCCAAAGTGGGTTCTGCATTTCGTGTACTTCCCAGGTCTAAGCCACTCAGGTTCTGTAAGGGCACAGACTTGGTTGGGCATGCATTTTGTGCCCTTTCCAGGTCTGAGCAGCTCAGGTGACCAGGTGCTTGGCAAGCACGCTATCCTAGGTGGGCAGTGCATCTTAGTTACCTTCCCAGTCCCAGGCGTTCTGTGTGTCTCCTCTGGAGAGCTGATCTCTGGCTGTAACCCTCCTGGCAGATGTCAACCATCCACTATCCCAGGAAGACTTGGTTAGCAACTGGGGGCATGCTAACAGTTTGATGGAGGATGTGTCTCTGGGGCTGAGACTGCCCCTCACCTTCTGGCTTTGGCTGCCACCCTCCTGCCTCTCTGCCTCTAGAAGGGGAGGGCCAGTGTGCAGCTGGCTAGCTCTCCTTTGGTGTCGCTCAATCCTTTGTTCTGTGAGCAGGCCAGGCTGTGCCTTGGTTAGAGCTTTTCATGGGAAAGTTCTCTCTCCCTTTTTCTTTTCTCTCTCCCTGGCTATCCCACAGTTTGGGTTGCTATCTCACGTTAGCTCCCTCAGATTGTCCTCAGGGCATTCAGGCCTGGTCCTTACCCTAAGCATGAAACCTGCGCCTCCCTGTCCAGCCCTCGCTGGCTGGTGATGGCCACAAGCATCTGGGCTACTTCTCCACTGGCAGTTGCGGTTAGGTATGTATTCTGTGGGTTTTAGTTTTTTTTTTTTTTCCCTCCCAGTTATGTTGCCCTCTGAGATTCCAAAACTCCTCAAAGACCTCCCTGTGAGAGGGTTTCCTGGTGCTTGGAAAGTTCTACTTCACGACTCCCTCCCCGGGATGAGTCTCTGTCCCTAACTCTTTTGTTTCTCTCTCTGTCTTTTATATTTTGTCCTCCTTCCTTTTGAAGCGAATGGGCTGCCTTTCTGGGTGCCTGGTGTCATCTGCCAGCATTCAGAAGTTGTTCTGTGGAAGTTGCTCAGCATTCACATGAATTTTTGATGAATTTGTGGGGGAGAAAGTGGTCTTCCCATCCTATTCCTCTGCCATCTTAGGACCACCTCCTCCTTATTTCTCTTTTATTAGAGATAAGTTGACTGTATTTATATGGTTCTGTTTTTAGGCTTTCTGTTCTGTTCAATTGATATATTTGTCTGTTCTTTCACAATGTCTTAATTATTTTAGCTTTGTTGTAAGTGTTGAAGTCAAGTAATGTCAATCCACCAACTTCAATATTGTATTGCCTATCATAAGTCATTCGCCTCTCCATATAAACTTTAGAATCATTGTGTTAAAATCCATAAAATAGCCTTCTGGGATTTTGATTGGGCTTATACCATTGGGTTGAAGGAGAATGTTAAATTATGATGTATATTTACTTAAGAAACATATGGCATAGCATGATGTGACTTCTATGCCTGGTAACATGGTATGAAAATTACCTGTATTCCTTTCCTTTATGAACACCCATGCTGGAAAATGTATAACACATATAACTCTATTAGTAAGTGAACTGCTCAACCTGTAAGAAAGAAAGAAAAGAAAATCCCCAAACAAGGAGGAAATGGAAAATTAGAGTGGGAAACAGGTATTGATGCTTTGACTATCCTAATGGGCTGTGGCAACTCAGTTACCCGTGGGCTTGGCCTTTCATCACCAGAAAGGAGTGGGGACCAAAAGGAGGAATTGGGAAGTGATTTCCATTTTCCTGAGCTCATGACTTCTAAGGACTAGTAGAAAGATGGACTGTTTTAAAAATCTGTCCCACTCTCATTTAAACAAAGAAACTTCTTTGTTTTGGCCTTGATGTGGAAGAAGGTGGGTGATTTCCCTGTGAATTTGTAACCACAGTCCTGTCAGTGCTCAGATCTTAATTTCTTGACAGTCTTCAACTCAGTTGAGGTCAGTCGCTCAGTCATGTCCGACTCTTTGCGACCCCATGAATCTCAGCACACCAGGCCTCCCTGTCCATCACCAACTCCCGAAGTTCACTCAGACTCACGTCCATCGACTCAGTGATACCATCCAGCCATCTCATCCTCTGTTGTCCCCTTCTCCTCCTGCCCCCAATCCCTCCCAGCATCAGAGTCTTTTCCAATGAGTCAACTCTTCACATGAGGTAGCCAAAGTACTGGAGTTTCAGCTTTAGCATCATTCCTTCCAAAGAAATCCCAGGGCTGATCTCCTTCAGAATAGACTGGTTCGATCTCCTTGCAGTCCAAGGGACTCTCAAAGAGTCTTCCCCAACACCACAGTTCAAACACATCAATTCTTCGGTGCTCAGCCTTCTTCACAGCCCAACTCTCACATCCATACATGACCACAGAAAAAACCATAGCCTTTACTAGACAGACCTTAGTTGGCAAAGTATATCTCTGCTTTTCAATATGCTATCTAGGTTGGTCATAACTTTTCTTCCAAGAAAAGTCTTTTAATTTCATGGTTGCATTCACCATCTGCAGTGATTTTGGAGCCTCCCAAAATAAAGTCTGACACTGTTTCCACTGTTTCCCCATCTATTTCCCATGAAGTGATGGGACTGGATGCCATGATCTTCGTTTTCTGAATGTTGAGCTTTAAGCCAACTTTTTCATTCTCCTCTTTCACTTTCATCAAGAGGCTTTTTAGTTCCTCTTCACTTTTTGCCATAAGAGTGTTGTCATCTGCATATCTGAGGTTATTGATATTTCTCCCAGCAATCTTGATTCCAGTTGTGTTTCTTCCAGTCCAACGTTTCTCATGATGTACTCTGCATATAAGTTAAAAAAGCAGGGTGACAATATACAGCCTTGACATACTCCTATTTGGAACCAGTCTGTTGTTCCATGTCCAGTTCTAACTGTTGCTTCCTGACCTACATACAGACTTCTCAAGAGGCAGGTCAGGTGGTCTGGTATTCCCATCTCTCTCAGAATTTTCCACAGTTTATTGTGACCCACACAGTCAAAGGCTTTGGCATAGTCAATAAAGCAGAAATACATGGTTTTCTGGAACTCTCTTGCTTTTTCCTTGATCCAGCAGATGTTGGCAATTTGATCTCTGGTTCCTCTGCCTTTTCTAAAACCAGCTTGAACATCAGGAAGTTCACGGTTCACGTATTGCTGAAGCCTGGCTTGGAGAATTTTGACCATTACTTTACTCGCGTGTGAGATGAGTGCAATTGTGTGGTAGTTTGAGCATTCTTTTGCATTGCTTTTCTTTGAGATTGGAATGAAAACTGACCTTTTCCAGTCTTAAGGCCACTGCTGAGTTTTCCAAATTTGCTGGCATATTGAGTGCAGCACTTTCACAGCATCATCTTTCAGGATTTGAAATAGCTCTACTGGAATTCCGTCACCTCCACTAGCTTTGTTCATAGTGATGATTTCTAAGGCCCACTTGACTTCACATTCCAAGATGTCTGGCTCTAAATGAGTGATCACACCATCGTGATTATCCGGGTCATGAAGACCTTTTTTGTACAGTTCTTCTGTGTATTCTTGCCACCTCTTCTTAATATCTTCTGCTTCTGTTAGGTCCATACCATTTCTGTCCTTTATCGAGCCCAGCTTTGCATGAAATGTTCCCTTGGTATCTCTAATTTTCTTGAAGAGATCTCTAGTCTTTCCCATTCTGTTCTTTTCCTCTATTTCTTTGCATTGATCGCTGAAGAAGGCTTTCTTATCTCTTCTTGCTATCCTTTGGAACTCTGCATTCAGATGCTTATATCTTTCCTTTTCTCCTTTGCTTTTCACTTCTCGTCTTTTCACAGCTATTTGTAATGCCTCTCCAGATAGCCATTTTGCTTTCTTGCATTTCTTTTCCATGGGGATGGTCTTGATCCCTGTCTTCCTGTACAATGTCACGAACCTCATTCCATAGTTCATCAGGCACTCTATCTATCAGATCTAAGCCCTTAAATCTATTTCTCACTTCCACTGTATAATCATAAGGGATTTGATTTAGGTCATACCTGAATGGTCTAGCGGTTTTCCCTACTTTCTTCAATTTAAGTCTGAATTTGGCAATAAGGAGCTCATGATCTGAGCCACAGTCAGCTCTCAATCTTGTTTTTGTTTACTCTATAGAGCTTCTCCATCTCTGGCTGCAAAGAATATAATCAATCTGATTTCAGTGTTGACCATCTGGTGATGTCCATGTGTAGGGTCTTCTCTTGTGTTGTTGGAAGAGTGTGTTTGCTATGACCAGTGCATTTTCTTGGCAAAACTCTATTCATCTTTTCCCTGCTCCATTCCGCATTCCAAGGCCAATTTGCCTGTTACTCCAGGTGTTTCTTGAGTTCCTACTTTTGCATTCCAGTCCCCTATAATGAAAAGGACATCTTTTTTGGGTGTTAGTTCTAAAAGGTCTTACAGGTCTTCATAGAACCGTTCAACTTCAGCTTCTTCAGCATTACTGGTTGGGGCATAGACTTGGATAACTGTGATATTGAATGGTTTGCCTTGGAGGCAAACAGAGATCATTCTGTCATTTTTGAGATTGCATCCGAGTACTCCATTTAGGACTCTTTTGTTGACCATGATGGGTACTCCATTTCTTCTGAGGGATTCCTGCCCACAGTAGTAGATATAATGGTCATCTGAGTTAAATTCATCCATTCTAGTCCATTTTAGTTCGCTGATTCCTGGAATGCAGACGTTCACTGTTACCATCTCCTGTTTGACCACTTCCAATTTGACTTGATTTATGGACCTGACATTCCAGGTTCCTATGCAATATTGCTCTTTACAGCATCAGACCTTGCTTCTATCACCAGTCACATCCACAGCTGAGTATTGTTTTTGCTTTGGCTCCATCCCTTCTTTCTTTCTGGAGTTATTTCTCCACTGATCTCCAGTAGCATATTGGGCACCTACTGACCTATTGAGTTCCTCTTTCAGTATCCTGTCATGTTGCCTTTTCATACTGTTCTGGGGGTTGTCAAGGCAAGAATATTGAAGTGGTTTGCCATTCCCTTCTTCAGTGGACCACATTCTGTCAGACCTCTCCACCATGACCCGCCCATGTTGTGTTGCCCCACAGGCATGGCTTAGTTTCATTGAGTTAGACAAGGCTGTGGTCCTAGTGTGATTAGATTGACTAGTTTTCTGTGAGTATATTTTCAGTGTGTCTGCCCTCTGATGCCCTCTTGCAACACCTATTGTCTTACTTGGGTTTCTCTTACCTTGTGTGTGGGGTATCTCTTCATGGCTGCTCCAGCAAACGCAGCCGCTGCTCCTTACCTTCGATGATGGGTATCTCCTCACCACTGCCCTTCCTGACCTTCCATGTGGGATAGCTCCTTTAGGCCCTCTGGCGCCCATGCAGCCACTGCTCCTTCGATGTCTAGGAACCATCAAACCAAGAAGTTTACTTAAAATGTGATCTTGGGTAGACTGGTTACATCTCTGGGCATTTAATAATAAACACAAATAAATATTTGCTTTGGCATATACCCTTAACTCTGGCAATGTTTTTAAAAAACAAAGCCTTTAGAAATTTAAACCCAGAATCCCAAATTATTGGAGAAGGAAATGGCAACCCACTCCAGTGTTCTTGCCTGGAGAATCCCAGGGATGGCGGAGCTTGGTGGGCTGCCGCCGGGGTCACACAGAGTCAGACACACCTGAAATGACTTAGCAACATTCCTGTGGATTGTTTTGGGAAGAACTGACATCTTGAAAGTACTGAATCTTCCTTTCCATGAACATGGACTATCTCCCCATTTATTTAGTTCTTTTATTTCATTTATTAGAGTTCTATGATTTTTGTCATATAAATTTTATATATATTTTGTTATATTTGTACATAAGTACTTCATATTTGGGGATGCTAATTAAATGGTATTGTATTTTTAATCTAAAATTCCACTCGTTCATTTCTGCTACATAGGAAAGCAACTGACTTTTGTATATTAATCTTGTATCTTGTGACCTTGCTATAATTATTAGTTCCAGGAGTTGTTCTGTCAGTCCTCTGGATTTTCTACATAGAAGAACATATCATCTGTAAACAATGAGTGTTATCTCTTCCTTTCCAATGAGTGTATCTCTTATTTTCTTTCTTTCTTTTTTTTTTTTTTTTTTTTTTTTGGCCCATTGGATTTGTAGGACTTCTGCTACAGTGCTGAAAATAAATGGTGAGATTAGATCTCTCTAATTTTTCCTGACCTGATGGAAAATCTTCTAGTTTATCACCATTAAGTATGACCTTAGCTGTAGGTTTTTTGTAGATTTTTTTTTTTACCAATTTGAGAAAGTGCCTCTCTATTCCTCGTTCACTAAGAGATTCTTTTCACAAATGAGTGTTGAATTTTGTTGAATACTTTTTCTGCATCTGTTGATGTGATCAAGTGATTTTTCTTTTTTAACTTGTTAATGTAATAGAACACATTAATTTTCAAATGTTGAACCACTGTTGCATATGTGAATTAAAATCCCATTTGTTTGTGATGTACAGTTATTTTTATACTTTTTTTGGATTTGATTTGCTAAGATTTTGATGAGATTTTCCACATCTACATTCATGAGAGATATTAGTATATAGTTTTCTTTTTTTGTGATGTTTTTGTCTAGTTTTATATTAAGATAATGCTGGCCTCATGGAATGATTAGGAAGCATTCTTTCTGTTTTCATCTCTAAAAGAGAATGTAGAGAGTTGGTATAATTTCTTCCTTAAATGTTTGGTAAAATTCATCATTGAACCCTTCTGGGCATGGTGCTTTCTGTTTTGTTAAGTTACTAATTATTGATTCAGATTCCGTAATAAAGTTCTGTTCAGATTGTCTGTTTCTTCATATGTGAGATTTGGCAGATTGTGTCTCTCAAAGCATTGATCCCTTTTCATCTGAGTTATCAAGTTTTTAAGCACAGAGTTGTTCATAGTATTCTTTATTATTTGTCTCATGTCCACAGGATCTATAGTGATGTCTCCTCTTTCATTTCAGATATTAGTAATTTGTATCCTTTCTCTTCTTTTTTGTTAGCTATCCTGGCTAGAGGCTTACTTATTTTATTGATCTTTTCAAAGAACCAATTATTGGTTTTGTTTATTTTCTTTATTCATTTCTTCTTTTCAATTTCATTGATTTCTGATCTAATTATTATTTTTCTTCTACTTATTTAGCTTAATTTACTGTTTTTTTTCTAGTTTCATAAAGTGAAAGTTTAGAAGATTGACTTTAGATATTTTTTCTTTTCTGATGTAATATTTAATGCTATTTTATTTTCTCATATATTTAATGCTAAAAAATTCCCTCTAAGCACTGCTTTTGATGTATCCCACAGATTTTGATATTTGTGTTTTCATTTAGTTCAAAATATGTTTAAATTTCTCTTGACATTTCTTCTTTAAATCATGTTTTATTTAAAAGTGTGTTGTTAAATACCCATGTACTTTGAAATTTTCCAGTTGTCCTTCTGTTATGATTATTAGCTTAGTTTCTTTGTGGTATAAGAACAGACATTGAATGATTTCTGTTCTACGAAGTTGTTAAGGTGTATTTTATGGCATAGAATGTGGTTTACCTTGATGGATATTTCATGTGAGTTTGAGAAGAAGGTATATTCTGCTGCTGTTAAATGAAGTAGTCTATTGGTGTCAATTATGTCTAATTGATTGATGACATTGTTGATTTCAACTCTGTCCTTACTGATTTTCTTCTTGCTAGATCTCTCTATTTCTGCAAGAGAGGTGTTGAAGTAGCTGACAAATAGTGGACTCATCTATTCTCCTTACATTTCTGTCATTTTTACCTTACCAGATTTTGATGATCTGATGTTAGATGCATACACATTAATAATTGTTATGTCTTCTTGGAAAATTGGCCTCTTTAGTGTGATGTAATGCTCCTCTTTATTCCTAATAATTTTCCTTGCTTTGAAGTCTTCTTTGTTTAATTTTTTTTTTCTTTTTGACAGACTCATGAACTTTATTTCCCTGCATTTGGAGCTCTGTGGTGCTTTTTACACTTATTTTAGTCCACAAAACTATCCAACCTTCCCTTCCACAATAGTTTCTTTGACTTATATCTGGGCTGTTAAGAAGACAGTTTGCCAATAATCTTATTTAATATTCTCTCCATAGAAAACTGTGGCAATTTTCCTGTTTCTCTAAAAATAAACATGTATTCCCTGGACTTTACTTCTAAACTCTGTAAATAATAATACATCCTATTATTAAAGATAATAAATTGGATAATTTATTCTTAAACTGCATGTCCCTCAGGTTAATATTTAGCATGAGGACTAAGCTGGTTTCAGGCACAGTTTTGTGCTATGACCCATTGATGTAAGCCTCTGCTTTACTGAAAAAGAAATGGTGAGAATGATGGAATTTGGTGACATGCTCAGTATATGGTTATGTAGCATTCTCAAATTATTATTTTCCTTCAGAACCTGCATCTTAATCCTACAGCAGAAACACAAGGGTAGGTATTGGTGTGAAGACGTGCATGCTAATGCTAACAGGTAGTGCTTTTCCTCCAGACTTTAGATTGTTGTACTTTAAGTACTCAAGTATGTGACAGTACAGTCTCCTTAAAAAGTATCAAGACATTGCCAATGAGACTTAAGTTCTCTTTATAACTACCTCTAATCTGTTCTTGCCTACCATTGTTCTACACTTCTATCTTAGTTTTTTACATTTTTCTGCATGTTTGTCTGTAATATCTTGTTTTAGATATGTTGATACACAAATGATATATATCATAATTTGTGTATCACTTCTCATCTTATTTGTTTCATGAAACAATGACTGCAAGCTCGGTATGTTTATATATAATCTTAACATTCTTTTAACTATTCAATTCAGTTCAGTTCAGTTCAGTAGCTCAGTCGTGTCCGACTCTTTGCCACCCCGTGAATTGCAGCACGCCAGGCCTCCCTGTCCGTCACCAACTCCCAGAGTTCACTCAGACTCACGTCCATGGAGTCGGTGATGCCATCCAGCCATCTCATCCTCTGTCATCCCCTTCTTCCTGCCCCCAATCCCTCCCAGCATCAGAGTCTTTTCCAATGAGTCAACTCTTCACATGAGGTGGCCAAAGTACTGGAGTTTCAGCTTTAGCATCATTCCTTCCAAAGAAATCCCAGGGCTGATCTCCTTCAGAATGGACTGGTTGGATCTCCTTGCAGTCCTTTTACCTATTCCATAATACTTTATAAGATGAAAAGCCTCTTATGAAGACATCGCCATTATTTGAGTAAGCATTTTGACAGTTGACTACTTGGATGTGTGCCTTGCTCTTCTTTCTGGAGTATAATTATTTCTTTGTTTGGCTGTGTGAGGTCTTCTTTGCTGTGTGAGGCTTTTCTTTCATTGTGGCAAGTGAGGGCTGCTCTTCGTTGCAGGGCGTGGGCTTCTCATTGCAGTGGCTTCTCTTGCTGTGGAGCACAGGCTCTTGAGTGCAGTCTCAGTAGCTGACAACGGGCTTTGTTGCCTCAAGGCATGTGGAATCTTCCTGGACTAAGGATTGAACCCATGTCCCCTGCATTGGTAGGCAGATTCTTGAAACACTGGACCACCAGGGAGGTCCATAATGAACTATTTTTATACTCTAAGATACATCTGTATAAATTAAATATTAGCTTGCTTCATGCTGCTAAAACAATTTAATTCATTAATTTTTCACTCCAGATGTGTATATTGATACTTAACTGCATTTAAAAGTTACTTGTGCTGGGAATACAAGTGAATGAATGTGTATGCAGTCCATGTCTTTGACATGCACAAAACCAAAAAGAGGAAAACACAAACAGAAACCCTGTTGATAAATTAGTGAACACAAGAATACATTGATATGTTATGCCAAAGCCATGAATGATTCCCCCTAAGATTCAGTTAGATAAATCTAGAAGGATTGCAGTTTTTTCCACTAATACATCCTATTGTTGTAGAAGAACGAAGAACCTTATTCATTTAACAAATACCTTACTACACTTGACTGTAATCAGGTGCTATTGTGAGTGCTTTTGGTATTAAGTCATTTAATTCCTCTAAGAGTCCCATGCGGAGAAGGCAATAGCACCCCACTCCAGTACTCTTGCCTGGAAAATCCCATGGATGGAGGAGCCTGGTGGGATGCAGTCCATGGGGTCGCTAAGGGTCAGACATGACTGGGCGACTTCACTTTCACTTTTCACTTTCATGCATTGGAGAAGAAAATGGCAACCCACTCCAGTGTTCTTGCCTGGAGAATCCCAGGGATGGCAGAGCCTGGTGGGCTGCCATCTATGGGGTTGCACAGAGTCAGACATGACTGAAGTGACTTAGCAAGTGACTTAGCAAGAGTCCCATGAGGTGAAGGTACTCTCACTATTTTTATTTTACCAGTGAGAATACAGAAGGGTTACTACACAACGTAGGGGCCAAGGGCCAAGGACTGGGCATTTGACTTCAGCTTCTTGGCTTTGTGTGCTTCTGTTCTGTCTTTCCAGATTGTTTTGTACTTGAACATATACTAATTACTTTATAATTTTTCAGACAAAACATATTTCCTGGGGAAATGGTTTTCAAGTTGTGCTTCTTAACTTAGTCCCATTCCTTCTTAGCCCAGAACAGCCCTGCTTTTGTTTGTTTATTTGTTTGACTCTTGTGCTTAAGATTTTATTTGAACAAAGAATTCTCTGCCAGCATTTTTGTTAAACACCACTGCATTATGACAGGAAACTGTTAGCCTCAGTCAAGTGTTTATTCAGGTACTTGAGTCAGTCCTACACAGTTTATTGACTGTTTGCTGAAAACTTTTTAACATCTGTACAAAGGTAGGATGAACGTTTGCTTAAGATTTCAAATCTAACTCTTCAATATTTTAAGAGAATATCAACATTGTCACCTGAAAATTACATCTGAGTTATGGAGCTCTATCTTTTGTCAGCAAAACAAAGTAACTGCAGGAAATGTCTCATTAATAACTTCTTTAAAGGACTGGTTGAAATAGTTGATTCTTAAGACAGAGACCTCAAAACAGGCACACAAATTTTTTACTTCTCGATTTTTCAAATTTTTCCTTATTTGAAACTTCAGAAAGTCACGTCCTCTGTAATCTGTTTGTTTCTGCTTAGTCACCTCAGTTGTGTCCAACTTTTTGCGACCCCATGGACTGTAGCCCACCAGGATCCTCTGTCCATGGGATTCTCCAGGCAAGAATAAAGGAGTGGTTTGCCATGCCCTCCTCCAGGGGATCTTCCTGACCCAGGGATTGAACCCACGTCTCCTGCATAGTAGTCAGATTCTTTACCAGGGAGCCACAGGGGAAGCCCCTGTAATCTTCTCTATCCACCTGATTAGTAGGAGGGAGATGAACACAGTCTCCTTGTTGCTGGATGACCCTCGTGTAGTAAACTACATAATGTACACTTTGTATCATCTATTAGCCTATTGTGTTTTCCTTTTTACTTTGACTTCTACAAAGCAAAGAAGTGACTTTCCATGTTCAATTTTTTTAATGTAATTAACTTAGATTTCTGGTTTAACTCTCAACTGCTGCTACAGTGTTGGTCTTATGTACTTTATGTAACATTTTAAGAAATCATATAATCTTTTTTTCTGAGGCATAGTGCTCAATAATAATCATTATTTCTTAAGGGAAAAATACTTTCTATGTTATTTTCTCTTCTATAATATAATGAATTATTTATGAAATAGAATAAGCAAGCAGTGAATATGGACCATGAGCTCAACATTATGCTATAACATTTGTAGGGCTTCAGTGGTAAAGAATCTGCCTGTCAAGCAGGAGATGTGGATTCGATCCCTGGGTCACAAAGACCCCCCCTGGAGAAAGAAATGGTAACCCACTCCAGTATTCTTTCCTGGGAAATCTCATGGATTGAGGAGCCTGGCAGGCTACATGGCAAAGAGTTGGACACGCCTTAGCAGTTAAACAACAACAACAAATAAAAATTAAAATGTAAAAATAGTGGTTATTATTTACTTAGTCTTTATTAAATTTAGGCACTGCTCATAAGCTACATGTGCTAGCTTATTTAACCCTCAGAACAGTCCTCTCAGGCAGGTTCTGTTTTCTTCATTTTACAGATAAGGTTCATCCAGTTGGTGAGAAGTAGGGCAGAGCTCAGTTCCTGGAGTTCATGCTGTAACCCTTTCCTGGATCCTGTGGCTTGTACAGTAGAACAGCAGTCTCCAACCCCTTTTGGTACCAGGGAGCAGTTTTGTGCAAGACAGTTTTTCCATGAACTAGGCGTGGGATGGGAGGATGGTTTCAGGATGATTCAAGCTCAGTAGGGTTTGTGGTCCTATGAGAATCTATCACCTCCGCTGATCTGACAGGAGATGGAGCTCAGGTAGAAATGTGAGAGATGGAGAGCAACTGTAAATACAGCTGAAGCTTCACTCTCATCCACCGCTCACCTCCTACGGTGTAGCCTGGTTCCTAACAGGCCACTGACCACTATAGATCCAAGGCCCAGTGGTCGGAGACCCGTCCAGTAGAAGGTGCAGTCCTTGATTTCAAGGAACTTGCAGGCAGCTGATAGTTTAGTGCCTGACTGCATTCTGTGATGCAGACAAAGTGCTGAAGTACATCAGGGGAGAAGCTACCAGTATCTGTCATTATTGACTGCCTATGGGACAGAAACCATGCTAAATGCTGTGTATTCATTCTCTCTCTTCTTATCCCCACTCTTTAGTGTCTAAGCAGAGACTCACAAGTTAAGAAGATTACCAAAACTAGTAGGTAGTGGTGGAAGAGCTTGTTTATTTTGTCCTGTAATAGTTATAAAAGGAGACTTATGGGAAATAGTAGCATTTATCCACAATAGAATAAAGAGTAGGAATTAAGAGGCTTTCATTTTAGCTGGGTTATCAGTAAATAGTCTTGGAACTACTGGCTCACTGTGCCAAAGAAAAATTTCAGGTGGGTCAACAGTTTTAAGTTTTGGTTTTTTTTTGTTTTTTTTTTTTTTAAGGAAAAAAGTATTAAAAAACATAGAAAGAAAAGATGGAGGCATGTATTTATAATATTGGAATGGCAAAGCTTTCTTTTATTACGTGAAGTTCAGAATTCAAAATCAAACATGGTCAATTTTGCTACATAAATGAATTTGAAACTTTTTCTATAAGGAAAAAAATGTCAAAGGACAGATTGGAAAGCTATCTGTAACACATGTGTAAGTCAAAAGGATGTTATTGCTAAGGTACAGAATATTCTTTCTAACTTTTGTTGTTACAAAGGAAAAAAGATGAAAAGCCAAAAAGAAAAACAAGCAATAGATATGAAAGCAATTTATAAAACATAGTCTAGATATATGAAAAATGCTCAATGTACTAATAATTATTACTGATTAAAATAATGGGCATGCTGAAAATCATATTGATAAAACAATGAATAATGATCTTTTGAAAGTTGGAGAGCAATTTGATATTATCTATTAAAAGTATTCATTACTTTGGCCCAACAGTTCTACTTCTAGAAACTCATCCTTAAAAGAACTCTAAAAATGTGTAAAAATACCTCCAGGTAGATGTTGAGTACTACATTATTTGCAATACTGAGAAAATGAAAACAGTTTGAATGTCTGTTTATAGGTTAAGAAATTATGACACACCCTTGCAATAAAATACACTGTGGCATTTTAAAAGAGTGAGCTAGCCGTCTGTATTTCAAGTATGAAAAAGCATCTTAAATATATTGTGAAGAAAAAGTAACAATATCATTTGGGGTAAAAATAATTGCACCTATTTGATATTACTGTGTATAGAAAACTATCTGAGAAAAAATACACCAAGCTGTTTACTGCTGGGATATGATATGATAATATGTTTTGTTCTTTAAGCAAAAATTTCCTGAAGACACCACTGTTGCCCATCCACCTAGTGTGTGACTTCCCTGCACACTAGCTCTACCTAGTGCGAGCTGTAGCTAATGGCAGAGTGCACCACTTTTCACCTTCAGGCACGCAAGGAAGTTGAATGAAACCAACAAAAGGTGACACAGCAGAAATACTCAGGAGAAAAGCCAGAGGTCACCCTGCAGCATGAATTGAGGAATTGAGCCTGACTATAGAGCCAAGAACTGACAGAGGTCCACAATTCCTCATCAGTGTCAGTATTCAGAAAGACATGCAAACAGAAGTTTCATCGCAGTCCCTTGTCAGTAATACCTGATTTGACCTGACCTGAATTCACTTGACAGCAGAACCTAACCCACACTCATGTTTTATAGGCTATGTGAATAGTCATACATTTCCTGCATAAATATTAATGTGTTTTATTACAAAGTTTTGCTCTATATCAACTATCTAAAATCTGAATAATTCTGAATTCTGAAATACATGCTCAAAAAGTTTTGGTGAAGAGATTTGGACATGTACGAAGAAACAGAGTCATCAATTTGTTGAACACAGTGCCCACAGTTTTGCAGTGTAGCAGCCCTGAAAATCACTTCAGCCTTTTGGTTAAGCGAAGTGTAGTATGGAGGGCTTCCCAGGTGACACAGTGGTAGAGAATCCACCTGCTAGAATAGGAGATGCAAGAGACTCAGGTTTGATCCCTGGGTCAGCAAGATCCACTGGAGTAGGAACCTGTTCTGGTCTTCTTGCCTGGAGAATTCCATGGACAGAGGAGCCTGGTGGGCTACAGTCCATGGGTACACAAAGAATCAGACATGACTCAACATCTGACATAGCCCTGAAAATTATAATGAATATTTACTGAACAGTTATTGATATTCTTCTTATACCCACTCCAGTGTTCTTGCCTGGAGAATCTCATGGACAGGTTAGCCTGGGGGGCTATAGTCCATGGTGTCACAAAGAGTCGGACACAACTGAGCGATTAATACTATACTTTTACTACCGTGCTGGATTCTACAGAAGGTTACAACAGATAAGTGAGCCGTAATACCTAACCTCATAGAGTTTTTAATTTCATCACAGAAATGACAACCTCATAACTAAGTATAATATAGAACGTGGTTGGGATTTCCAAGGGAAAAAAAGATCATATGTAATTAGGGAGACCAAAATGTAATTTTGTGGGGAAGATAGCACTTTAGGTGGACGGCTGAGAATGCAGGATTTTGATAGCAGAAGTTGTCATAATGTCTTTTATAAACAAAAAGTAGGAGCAAAAGCACAGTTTGGCTAAAGCATGGAACATGGTCAGGGATCCACAGATCTTTTATCCTTATATATATAACAACTTGATGGTTTTTTCCTGGGGTATTGCTCTCATGAGATTTTCAAAGGGAGATTCTCAGAGGGATCAGCGACACTTCTCCCAAAAGTTAGGTGCCACTGCCATAGAGAAATGGTGAAAAGTGTTATTAAATGGAAGGTTGAAAACACGTGAGATGACAAAATGTGGTGTTTGGCAGTTAATTGTGTGGAGAATGAAATGTCCTTAAATTTTTTTGAGCACTGTGGTGATGTATTCCAGTATGTTGCTTAGGAAATGTAATATGTTCGCAGTGTCTAGGGAGTATTGAGGCAGGAAGCTCCAAACCCATGAGAACAGACTGAAAATGATGCATTAAGGATCTGGGCCAGGATGGTGGCCCAGAAAAACGTGTTCACTGGGTAGATAGGAGCCAAGATTAGTAGGGTAACCAAAGTTTCAGGAGAAATTTGGGAGAAAAACATGTAGATAGAGGAACTTTGACCTAGAGAAAGAAGACGAACTTGATTATTTAATTAAATAAAGGAGTAATGTTGAAAGTAGTGTTTAGAGAAGATTATTCTCAGAGTACCATGCAAAATGGATTTGAACAGAGGTTAAATGCCTTTGAGGGCTTCCCATGTAGCAAAGTCGGTAAAGCATCTGCCTGCAATGCGGGAGACCTGGGTTCAGTTCCTGGGTCAGGAAGATCTCCTGGAGAAGGGAAAGGCAACCCACTCCAGTATTCTTGCCTGGAGAGAGAAACCTGGTGGGCTACAGTTCATGGGATCATAAGAGTCGGACAAACCACATTCTATATTATACTTAGTTATGAGGTTGTCTTATCTCCCTGATGGATTTCCCTTGTAGCTCAGATGGTGAAGAATCCACCTGCAATGTGGAAGACCTGGGTTCAGTCAATGGGTTGGGAAGATCCCCTGGAAAAGGTAACCTTCTCCAGTATTCTGGTCTGGAGAATTCCATGGACTGTATAGTCCATGGGATCTCAAAGACTTGAACACTACTGAGCAACTTTTACTTTCAGTAGGTGCCTTTGAGTCAAAGAGAACATCTGTGGAACTGATACATCGATTATGAGATGTAGTTTAATTTCAAATTGTATGTATTGTATGCTACTTAATATACTCACCAGGATCTTGAAATAATGTAATCTTTTGTGCATAGTTTTTGTGGGAGTTTTAGGTGGCTCAGTGGTTAAAGCATCTGCCTGGAATTCGGGAGACCTGGGTTCGATCCCTGGGTCCGGGAGATCCCTTGGAGAAGGAAATGGCAACCCACTCCAGTACTCTTGCCTGGAGAATCCCATGGAGGGAGGAGCCTGGTAGGCTACAGTCCATGGGGTCACAAAGAGTCGTACACAACTGAGCTACTTCACTTTCACTTTCACTTTGTGCATAGTATAACCTCTGAGAATTGAGACATTCTGGTCTATAAATCCACTTGTTTGTTCATTTATTCATTTATAAACAAAAACATGTATTCAGTGACTTCTTTGAGCCAGAATTTACAGTAGATATTGCAACTCAGAAATGAGTAAGTCAAGTTTGTAACCTAGGGAGAAAGAACTAGAAGTACATTATTATTAAATACAGTAATATTTAGGGTAGATTTGAACAACAAATTGTGGAAGCATAAGATAGTGGGCAGCTAACTCTGGTGTTTAGTGACTGGGGACAGAGGGGAGCAGTATGAATCTGACATAAGCATTAAATAAAAATATTCAAGTTTTTAAAAACCATTATAATTTCAAAACTTGTGGTAGCATTTGTGTGGTTAATAATAGAGACCACGATAGTTGATCCTTCATTAAGCAGAGCACTTTAGCAAATGCTCCTTTATGCTAAAATCTGTCCAGGGCAAACTTGGGGTTGGGGGAGATGAATGTGTGAAGAGCTGAACTTATACTTTGTACCAGTGTAATATGAGAGGATTGTCAGCAGTACAAGAGGTAGGAAAATGAAGACCTAGCTGAGAAGGCAACGGCCCCCCACTCCAGTACTCTTGCCTGGAAAATCCCATGGATGGAGGAGCCTGGTAGGCTGCAGTCCATGAGGTCACTAAGAGTCGGACACGACTGAGCGACTTCACTTTCACTTTTCAGTTTCATGCATTGGAGAAGGAAATGGCAACCCACTCCAGTGTTCTTGCCTGGAGAATCCCAGGGACAGGGGAGCCTGGTGGGCTGCCGTCTATGGGGTCGCACAGAGTTGGACACGACTGAAGCGACTTAGCAGCAGCAGCAGCAACAGCAAAATAAATGTCTAGGGTACAAAGAGAAATGCATGCCTGTGAGAAATTTCCGGTTACATGGGGATATTTGCTAAATCCTTAGGAACAGAGACGTCTGGCGACAGATTTGGTGCTATTCACTGCCTTGTGTTTTCGTTACCTCCAGCTCCCCTGAAACCTTAAGTGAACTTTCACTTTACATAATCACCGTGCCTTCCTGTTGCTTTGGGGAAATGCAGGAAGCTGGTGATGTCTGTGTAGGTGGTGAGAAACCCAGAAAGAAAGGACTGTAGCATAATGAGCCATGAGCACTTTCTACAGCTGGAGAAAGCCATTTCTCCCCAAACACACTACACCACCCATTTTCTGATATGGTGTATCCACCCCAGGGCCCGTGCATTGACATGCGTGAAAGAATTTTTATAATCTATATCTATTCTTATACAAAAATAAGAAATGAATTATATCAGTGGTATCTGTCCTAGCACACTCTTTCAAAGTATACATCAGAGGCTTTGGAAGCACAAGACCTCCTAATGGAAGTGCCTAAGTTCCATGTTACAGACATGTTGGTGAATGCAAACTCCCCCCTTAATTAGGGTTTAGGATATAGCGAAGTACTGCAGCTTAGTTGGATCTGCAGTGAAACCACAGATTAAAGATAATACCAATTAATGAAGCATAGTGAACAAGAAAAATGGCAGGGCTGGAATTCCTCCTACCTCTCTAGTAACAGTTCCTCTGATACAGAGCTCTAGACAGTGTAGTCAGGCATGTCAGGCCATCAAAACAATTAGAATTTACCAAGATGACAGTTTGAAATACGGATTTATATACATTATCCTAAGAAATGAACGTTGCTTTAGGAATATGTTTCACTAGAGATGTTGGCTAATAACTCTGTTAAACCATTATTGTAAATTAGACATTTAAAATTTAGTACTCTGAACCTGAGGACAAACCTGTACAATTTTTAAACAAAGGTTTAAATTAAGGTCATGTGATACTCAATTTCATCATTCACAAATTGCACTTAACCTAATAAAAATGTTTAGAAACCTCCTTTGAGGGTTTCTAAGGAAAAACCACAGGTTTTTGCTATTCTTCCTATAATAGAATAAGTGACTGAAATGCTACATCTGAAACAAAACAAAAAAATAAATGTAAAATAACTGGATGGCCAGATAAAATGCATTCAGCAAATACTTTTGAAAGATAGATAGAAAACATTGCTCAAGATCTAAATAAATAAATATTAGAAAAATATAGTGTTGGAGGTTTATTATCGTGTTTGACTCTGTGAGCCCATGGACTGCAGCATGCCAGGCTTCATCAGACAAGTGAAAGAACACAGAGTTTCACATCTTGGTTTGTATTACAGTGAATTACTGCCAAAACATAGTCACCAAAAAATTCAATTCAGTGAAATTTGTGGTTGTGTTACTTGAGGCTAATGAAATGACTGGGGCAGGCTTGCACAGCCTGGTGACTTGAATCTCAAGTAGTCCAGACCCATCTAGTCTCAGTTGTCATTTTATACCGTGCTTAAACCAGTGGTTTAAAACCACTGGCTTTACACCAGTGGAAGAGATTCTGGATCTCATGCAGAGAGTGCAGGAAATCTGGTGCTTACTACCCATTTTGTTGATCTACCTAGGGGCACTAGCACATACAGAGGTTGATGAGGTTGCCTGCCCTTTCTCTGCCCAGCCTTACTCTCCTCTTGATTTTCAGAATAGGAGCTGGTGGAGGACTGAAGCTGTTTGAGAGAGGTGTTTTTTTTGTTTGTTTTTTTGTTTTTTTTTTGAGAGAGAGTTTATCTGAGTTAGCATTATCTCATGATTATCAGTTGCTCTTTGATGGGATTTTACTGATTGTTAGGCTCTATTTCAATAATGAAATACACAGAAAAAGTGTTTTTGATGAGTCAGTAAAGCAAAGATGTAGTCTCAGTAGTAATTGCCTTTTTTACTAAAAGAATGTTTTATGGAAAGACTGCATAAACTCCTGATAGGATTTTTACTGTGATATTAAAAAACAAATCCAGGTTAATGTTACAGGTGGCCTCATATAGGAAATTGACTTACTACTTCCTTCACAGGCAAGCTAGACATTGCAGCAAACAAGTGGAAATTTTAAGTGAACAAAGCTCTGCAAGGTGTCATTACTGTGACTGATTTTTAACAGAAGGTCCTTAAGATACAGAAAAGTCATAATGGTACTTTGCAATCTAATGAGGCATGACAATGAAAATCTTTTACCACACAGTGGTTTTCTCATTGCACATTATTTTAAAGAATTGTAGGATTTAAAAACAAGCTACATATTCTCCTGTATAAAAGTATACGTATCCTAAAGTGCTGATCTTTCCTATGATGACAGGTGTCTCAGTAGTATGCTACTTAGCAGAAGGGGCACTTCGCCTGCCCCTTCAACTTAAAGACAGTGATTTTTGATAGAAGAATGGAAGTGTCTCCCTTTTGCAAGACTTTGCTGCGATCTAAAGAGCATTTTGAAAAACATTTGTCTGTAGATGATCCTTTTATATGATTTTATTGTGAAGGCATTATGAGTACATTATAGATATAAGGTTTCATAACTGTATACACTTGAAAATAGAATTTTCTACTTATTAAAAAATTTTTCCCGAGTGTCAATGGTTATTATATGTAGTAGTAATAGAGGCATTTGTGGGCTTCCCTGATGGTTCAGTGGTAAAGAACCTGCCTCCCAGTGCGAGATGTGAGTTCACTTCCTGGGTCAGGAAGATCCCCTGGCGAAGGAAATGGCAACCCACTCCAGTATTCTTTCTTTGGAAATCCCATGAACAGAGGAACTTGGCGGGCTTAGTCCATGGGATCACAAAAGAGTCTGATGTTACTTAATGAGTAAACAACAATGGAGGCATTTATCTAACACTTATTACATGCCAAGAACTTGGCTGTATGTATTACATGCAGCACAAAGTGGTTAAATCACTTGCACAGGCCGATAATGAATAAATGGCAAAACTGAGACTGGAACCCAGAGAACCTTCTATCCTTTGTCTTAATTGTTTGTAATGAAAACTAATTTACATCAAGGAGGGTAAAACTTCACTAGCTAAATTTCAGGCAGGGTAGGGGGTACTTTACATAATTGATAGGTGGAATTGGAAACTGAATATTATGACTAAATAATCTGTCTTGCAAACAGTCCTTTCATTGTCCATGGTTTCTGGATGATTCTCTTCCTCCTCCTTCTCAACCTTCCAACACTCTCCCATCCTCACCTTCAGCTGTGCTTCCTAACTTTCTGAAAACACTTCCAGAAAATGCTACCACCACAGGTACCCCAGTGGCATCTAACTCATAATTGACTTTTCCTCCTGTTACTGGGGATCTGTGGTCCTCCACAAGATAGCCTATGGCCCTTGTGCACTAGGTCCCATCTTCTATTGACTCATGGGCAGGCTCCAGAAATTTTTCCCCTCCGCGAATTATTATTTTTCTCTCTGATTGATCCTTATTATCGGCATGTAAACATGCTATTATTTCTCCCATCTTAAAAATAAAACCAAGATATTTCTGTTGATTTTCTAATCCTTCAGGTAACAACCATTTCTCTACTAATTTTGCAGCCAACTCCTCCAATAAATTTTTTTCTACCTTTGTTTCTTAAGCATAATCCCATCAGTCGTTGTCTCTTCCACTCACTTCACCAGAACTTCTCTTGTCAAGATTGAAAATGAAAGTGAAACTGTTAGTCGCTCAGTCATATCTGACTCTTTTGCAACCCCATGGACTATAGCCTGCCAGACTCCTCTGTCTGTGGAATTCTTCAGACAAGAGTACTGGAGTGGGTTGCCGTTCCCTTCTCCAGGGGATCTGCCTGACCCAGGGATCAAACCTGGGTCTCTGTCATTGTAGGCAGATTCTTTACCATTTGAGCTACCCGGGAAGCCCTTGTCAAAATTACCACACTGCAAAATCTGGCCAGCAATTCTTATTCCCATCTTGCTTGATCTGTTGGTGGCATTTGACAGTTGATCACCCCACCTTCCTGGAAATGCTTTCTTCACTTGGCTTTCAGGACAAGACACTCTTGATTTTCCTCACTAGCTCCTGTTAGTCTCCATTTCCCCTTTAGCTTTTAAAATTGGAGAGCCCAGTGCTCTGTATTTGGACCCCTTCCTTTCTGTTTTTAAACTTGGCTCAGACAGTAAAGAATCTGCCTGCAATACAGAAGACCCAGGTTTGATCCCTGGGTCGGGAAGATCCTCTGGGAAAGGGCATGGCAACCCACTCCAGTATTCTTGCCTGGAGAATCCCATGGGCAGAGGAGTCTGGTGGGCTACAGTTCATGGGGCCTCAAAGAGTCAAAGGCCTCAAAGAGTCCTCAGACACAACTGAGTGAGTTTCACTTTCCTTCCTGTTTTTAAACTAATTCCTTAGAGCTGTCTGGGCTCATGACTTAAGATAAATCATCCATATCCTGATGCCATTTCCTTCTCGAATGTATGAAAGTGAAAAGTGAAAGTGAAGTCGCTCAGTCGGGTCCGACTTGTCGCAACCCCATGGACTGCAGCCTGCCAGGCTCCTCCGTCCATGGGATTTTCCAGGCAAGAGTACTGGAGTGGGTAGCCTTTCCCTTTTCCGGGGGGTCTTCCAGACCCAGGGATCAAACCTGTGTCTCTTGCATTGCAAGTCGAGTCTTTACCATTTGAACCACCAGGGAAGCCATGTGGTCCCTTACCACCTCTAAATGCATATGGGTTTTCTAAATAGATCATTAGAAGTACCAGGTGTTGCTAGTTGAATGATGCATAAAATTTAGTGTTTTAAAACTTAAAAGATATGTGGATAGTTAGGAGAGACTTCAGAACAGGTCCAGAGGCATCATTTTGTTTATAAAGAGAGCATAGAACTAGCCTCGAGAAGAATGAATGAAAGCTGATCACTGTCAGAAAGAATTTTAATTTAAAAGAGATGAAGAGAAGAAAGAAGAAGCGATTTTGAATAGTAGCATCGAGGCCTTTAAAAAATGAAACATTGGAATGTCACTGGTTAGATTCTATAAACTACTGAGTTCCTTTTTTGGATTATATCCAGAATCTGATCTCTTATCACCATCTCCACTGACCACTTGGTTTCAAGTCACAATTATTCTCCTTTGGATTTATCGAAACAGCCCCTTAACTGCTCTCATTTCTTTCCTTGTCCTCCTAGATTTTATATTCAACCTAGAAGCCAAAGTGATACTGTTAAAATTTAAGCTACATCATCTCAGTCCTCTGATGAAAACTCTGCAGTGGCACTATTTTCTTTCAGAGAAAAATCGAAGTTCTTACAGTGGTCCCCAAGGCTCTTCAGGATCTGAGCCCCTTTACACTCTGGCCTTCCTCTCTACCATGATTCTCACTTGACTAGGGCAGCTCTCACAGTACTAGTTTGCTCAGACAATCCAAGTCAGCTCCCAGGGTGTTGGCCGCTGGCTCTTTCTGTTTTAATTTCACTTCTTGACTCACTGTACTCATCCAACTCATTCTAACTTGCAGCTTCAATGAATGTCCTGAACAAACTTTGGTGACTTCCAACCTCTCATTTAACAGTCACATTCCTCCACTAGAGTGTTTCTAGTTGTTTAACACCTCTATCAATAATATGTAGATTTAATTTTAGGAAAAAGTGTACATGAATTGACTTGCTAAAAGAAACAGAAGAAAAATTTGGGTAATAATCTGCTTTGAGTTCAGTTCAGTTCAGTCCCTCAGTCCCTCAGTCCAACACTTTATGACCCAATGGACTGCAGCATGCTTCCCTGGTGTCTCAGCTGATAAAGAATCTGCCTGCCATGCAGGAAACCTGGGTTCAATTCCTGGGTTAGGAAGATCCCCTGGAGAAGGGAAAGGCTAACCACTCCAGTATTCTGGCCTGGAGAATTCAGTCCATGGGGTCACAGAGAGTCGGGCATGACTGAGTGACTTTCACTTTCACTTTGGACTGCAGGACACCAGGCTTTCCTGTCCATCACCAATTTCCAGAGCTTGCTCAAACTTACGTCCATCGAGTCAGTGATGCCATCCAACCATCTCATCCTCTGTTACCACCCGCACCTTCTCCTCCTGCTTTCAGTCTTTCCCAGCATCAGGATCTTTTCCAATGAGTCAGTTCTTTGCATCAGGTGGCCAAAGTATTATAGCTTCAGCTTCATCATCAGTCCTTCCAATGAATATTCAGGATTGATTTCCTTTAGGATGGACTGGGTGAATCTCCTTGCAGTCCGAGGGACTCTCAAGAGTCATATTCAACACCACATTTCAAAAGGATCAATTCTTCGATGCTGAGCTTTCTTTATAGTCCAACTCTCACATCGATACATGACTACTGGAAAAAAATCATAGCTTTGACTAGATAGACCTTTGTCAGCAAAGAGATGTCTTTTTAAAAGAGCATTAAAAGCATATTAAAAGATGCTTTTTAATATACTGTCTAGGTTGGTCATAGCTTTTCTTCCAAGGAGCAAGCATCTTTTAATTTCATGGCTACAGCCACCATCTGCAGTGATTTTGGAGCCCAAGAAAAGCCCACTCTTTCCATTGTTTCCTCATCTATTTGCCATGAAGTGATGCGACCAGATGCCATGATCTTAGTTTTCTGAATGTTGAGTTTTAAGCCAGCTTTGTCACTCTCCTCTTTCAATTTCATCAAGAGGCTCTTTAGTTCTTCTTCGCTTTCTGCCATAAGGGTAGTATCATCTGCATATCTGAGGTTATTGATATTTCTCTCTGCAGTCTTGATTCCAGCTTGTGCTTCATCCTACTCAGCATTTCACATAATGTACTCTGCATAGAAGGTAAATAAGCAGGGTGACAGTATACAGCCTTGATGTACTCCTTTCCCAGTTCAAACCAGACCATTGTTCAATGTCCAGTTCTAACTGTTTCTTCTTAACCTGCATACAGATTTCTTAGGAGGCAGGTCAGGTGATCTAGTATTCCCATCCCTTTCAAAATTTTCCACAGTTTGTTGTAATCCACACAGTCAAAGGTTTTGGCGTGGTCAATAAAGCAGAAGTAGATGTTTTTCTGGAACTCTCTTGCTTTTCTAATGATCCAATAGATTTTGGCAATTTGATCTCTGCTTCCTCTGTATTTTCTGAATCCGGCTTGAACATCTGAAAGTTCTCTGTTCTGGGTCATTAAGATCATTTTTGTATAGTTCTGTGTATTCTTGCCCCCTCTGCTTAATACCTTCTGCTTCTGTTAGGTCCATACCATTTCTGTCCTTTATTGTGCCCATCTTTGCATGAAATGTCCCTTGTTATCTAACTTTCTTGAAGAGATCTCCAATATTTT
Organism: Oryx dammah; assembly: GCF_014754425.2. NCBI lineage: Eukaryota > Metazoa > Chordata > Mammalia > Artiodactyla > Bovidae > Oryx > Oryx dammah. The sequence goes on from NW_024070201.1 coordinate 7,442,537, forward strand.
TATTCAATTGTTTTCCTTTGTTTCTTTGCATTGGTTACTGAGGAAGGCTGTCTTATCACTCCTTTTTTTTTTTTTTTTTTTTTACTTTGGAACTCTGCATTGAGATGGGTATACCTTTCCTTATGTCCTTTTCCTTTCACTTCTCTTCTTTTCCTAACTATTTGTAAGGCCTCCTCAGACAACCTTTTGCCTTATTTTCCTTGGGGATGGTCTTGATCACTTCCTTCTGTACAATGTCATGAACCTTCATCCATAGTTCTTTCGGCACTGTGTCTAGCAGATCTAATCCCTTGAATCTATTTGTCACTTCCACTGTATAATCATAAGGGATTTGATTTAGGTCATACCTTAATGGTCCAGTGGTTTTCCCTACTTTCTTAATTTAAGTCTGAATTTTTCAAAAATGAGTAGCCCTCAAGTCAACAAAAGAGTCTAAAATGTAGTGAAAGAAAGAAAGTGACATTGCTTAGTCATGTCAGACTCTTTGCAACCCCATGGACTGTAGCCTGTCAGGCTCCTCTGTCCATGGGATTTTCTAGGCAAGGATACTGGTGTGGGTTTCCATTTCCTTCTCCAGGGGATTTTCCTGACCCAGGGATCAAACCTGCACTGCAGGTAGACTCTTTACTGTCTGAGCTACCAGGAAAGCCCTTAAAATGGAGTACTTGGGTGCAGTCTCAATCCTGTCTCTTATGTTGTTGGAAGTGGGTGTTTGCTATGACCAGTGTGTTCTCTTGGCAAAATTCTGTTAGCCTTTGCCCTATTTCATTTTGAACTTCAAGGCCAAACTTGTCTCTTACTCCAGATATCTCTTGACTTTCTACTTTTGCATTCCAGTCCCCTATGATGAAAAGTCCATCTTTTTTTGGTGTTTGTTCCAGAAGGTCTTGTAAATCATCATAAAACCGTTCAACTTCAGCTTCTTCAAATGAGTGGTTGGGGCATAGACATGGATTACTGTGATTTTGAGTGGTTTGCCTTGGAAATGAACAGAGACCATTTGGTCATTTTTTTTGAGATTGCAAAATGCAATACTTGGGTGCAATCTGTATACAGTCAGCAAAAACAAGACCTGGAGCTGACTATGGCTCAGATCATGAGCTCCTTATTGCAAAATTCAGGCTCAAATTGAAGAAAGTAGGGAAAAGCACTAGAGCATTCGGTTGTGACTTAAATCCCTTGTGATTATACCGTGAAAGAGCAAATGGATGTAAGGGATTAGATCTTATAGAGTATCTGAAGAACTGTGGGTGGAGATTCATAACATTGTACAGAAGGTGGTGACCAAAACCATCCCAAAGACTTAGGAGGCTTTACAAATAGCTGAGGAAAGAAGAAAAGCAAAAGCGATTGAGAAAGAGAAAGATATACTCAGCTGAATGTAGAGTTCCAGAGAACAACAAGGAGAGATAAGAAGGCCTTCTTCAATGAACAATACAAAGCAATAGAGGAAAACAATAGAATGGGAAAGACTAGAGATCTCTTCAAGAAAATTGGAGGTTTCAAGGGAACATTTCATGCAAGGATTGGCACCATAAAGGACAGAAACGGTAAGGACTTAACAGAAAAGGTTTTAAGAAAAAGTGGCAAGAATACACAGAACTATATAGAAAAGGTCTTAATGACCCAGATAATCATGATGATGTGATCACTCACCTAGAGGCAGGCATCCTGGAATCCAAAGTCAAGTGGGCCTTAGGAAGCACTACTATGAACAAAGCTAGTCAAGGTGATGGAATTCCAGCTAAGCTATTTCAAATCCTAAAAGATGGTGCTGTTAAAGTGCTGCACTCAGTGTGTCAGCAAATTTAAAAAACTCAGCAGTGGCCTGAGGACTGGAATAATCAGTTTTCATACCAATCCCAAAGAAATCAGTGCCAAAGAATGTTCAAACTAATATACAGTTGCACTCACTTTCACATGCTAGCAAATTTATACTCAAAAGTTCCTTGAGCTAGGATACAACAGTATGTGAACTGAGAATTTCCAGCTGTAGAAGCTGTATTTAGAAAAGGCTGAGGAACCAGAGATCAAATTGCCAACATTTGCTGGATCATAGAGAAAGCAAGGGAATACTGGTAAAGCATCTACTTCTGCTTCATTGACTACGCTAAAGCCTTTGACTGTGTGGGTCACAACAAACTGTGGAAAATTCTTAAAGACATGGGAATACCAGACCACCTTGCCTGTCTCCTCAGAAACCTGTGTGCAGGTCAAGAAGCAACAGTTAAAACCATACACAGGCTGGTTCCAGATTGGGAAAGGAGTATGACAAGGCTGTATGTTGTAACCCTGCTTATTTAACTTCTATACAGAGTACATCATATTATATACCAGGCTAGATGAATCAAAAGCTGGAATCAAGATTGCTGGGAAAAATATCAACAACTTCAGATATGCAGATGACACTGCTCTAATGGTAGAAAGTGAAGAGGAAATAAAGAGCCTCTTGATGAGGGTGAAAGAGGTGAAAAGCAATGAAAAAACTGGCTTGAAACTCAACATTCAAAAAACTAAGATCATGGCATCCAGTTCCATCACTTCATCGGAAATGGAAGAGTAAAAAGTGAAAGAAATGACAGACTTTATTTTCTTGGGCTCCAAAATCACTGCAAATGGTGACTGTAGCCATGATATTAAAAGATGTTTGCTCCTTGGAAGAAGAGCTATGACAAACCTAGATAACATATTAAAAAGCAGACATCATTTTGTGAGAAAGGTCCATATAGTCAAAGCTGTGTTTTTCCCGGTAGCCATGTACTGATGTGAGAATTGGATCATATAGAAGGCTGAGCACTGAAGAATTGATGCTTTCAAATTGTGGTGCTGGAGAAGCCTTTTTGAGATCTCTTTAGACTGCAAGGAAATCAAACCAGTCAATCCTAAAGGAAATCACCCCTGAATATTCGTTGGAAGGACTGATGCTGAAGCTCCAGTACTTTGTCTATGTGATGTGAAGAGCCAACTCACTGGAAAGACCTTGATGCTGGGAAAGACTGAGGCCAGGAGGAGAAGTGAGTGGCAGAGGATGAGATGGTTGCATAGCATCACTGACTCAGTGGACATGAACTTAAGCACACTGCAGGAGATTGTCAAGGATAAGGAAGCCTGGCTTGCTGCAGTCTATGGGGCTGCAAAAAGTTGGACACAACTCACCAGTTGAACAACAACACAACATGTATTTTTGCTTATAAGGACTACATGAAATAAACCAGTTAAGTTCATAATATACTCACCCATTATGTGAGTCTATAAAATTTTCTCTCCTTCCTTCCTTCCCTCAACACCTTTTTTCTTCACTTTAACCAAAAATCCTGGAATCTTACCTTAAGATACTTCAAAACTTCTGTTATTGTCCAGCTCTTTCTCATACTCTGCCAGAAATTTACTCTTTCCCACTCTCTTCACTCTGGTTTTATACAACCAGCCCAGTTTGGCTAATATGAAAAACTGGTTCAAACTTTTATCTCATTCTATATGTGTCTGCAGAATACTGTGCTTCTAAAAAAATTCAGAAGAATACTGGTAAATGAATATCTGTACTCAATTACTTGAAATTAAGTTGCAGACATAGTACTTTACCTCTCAAGATTTCAAATATGTTCCTAAGAACAATTACAAAGTAATCACAATATTTTTATCACACCCCAAAATTTAACATTGATATAATGATTTTATCTGGTATATAGCCATTATTCAAATTTTCCCAGTTCCCAAAATGTCCCATATAAAAAAATTTTTTCCATGCAAGGTCCAATCAAGAACTATGTATTTCATTTGGGTAAAAAGTTTTTATAGTTTTTCATCTAAAAGGATCATCCAGCTTTTTTTTCCTGTCTTTAATCACATTGACATTTTTAAGGAGTCCAGGCAAGCTGTTGTAGAAATTCTGTCTGGATTTGTCTGATTTTTTTTTTCTATGTGATTAGATTCAGGTTAAATATTTTAACAAGAATCATATACAAAAAAAGTAGTTATTAACTACTCTGGTCTCCTGATCTTGTTACATGCTTAAAATTATGGAGAGTCCAAAGAATTTTTGTTTGTGTGGATTATATCTATCAATATTTGTTATATTAGAATCAAAACTGATCATTTTAAAAACATTTTATTAACTCACTTAAAAAGCAGCAAACCCATGAGATGTTAATTTTCCAATCCAGAAAAACTTAATGGCAACAGTGACATTGTTTTAAATTTTTAAGTCATTTTAATGTCTGCCTTAATTGAGTGCAGCTGTGTCTCATAACTTTGTCTGCATTTAATCTGTTGCAATATGTTGTTTTGCTTGAAGCATATGAAGAAAATGCAGCATCACACAGATACGTAGGTGGAAAAAGGAGGAGTTTTTTAATAGTCTTTTCATCCTTCACAGGTGGTGGTCATTTCTTTAGAGATTGCGAAAGGGTGATATTCCACTTCTGTTATTCCTTCTGATTTTATCAGCATAAATATTTTAAAAATATTTTTTAGAGTTCATTCTCTCTTCCCAAAGGCAATTTAGACCTATTTGTTGCTCAGTTATTTCTTTTTAATTATCAGTTTTCAAAGTAATAAGTTTATACCCTGGCAACCTCCAGTAGTTTACATTAAGTTCATTTTGTGTTCATGGCTTTTTATCTAGTCACTGTGCTTTAATGGGGCTTCCCCAGTGACTCAGCATTAAAGAATCTGCCTGCAAGGTAAGAGACGGGGGTTCAATCCCTGGGTTCGGAAGATCCCTGTAGGAGGCGTGGCAACCCGCTTCAGTATTCTTACCTGGAGAATCCCATGGACAGAGGAGCCTGGTGGGCTACAGTCCATGGGGTCACAAAGAGTGATCACAAATGAGGCGACTTAGCAGGCAGGCTAGTGTTTTAATCACTTAAACTAAATTATTTTTGATGTAGAAATTGTCTTATCTTTGGTCAGGATGATTTGAACACACTTCATTAGCTCTCAGTAACATGAAACTTGGTCACAGTAGAACATTCCAGGCCCGACTTGTACATTTTGCATCCCAGTGCTGCATTAGCCGTTTCTCCACAGAGCTCTGATTGCTTTCAGATGAAAATGATATTAGACTTGGCAATCAGTCTGCATCCTAGCATTTATTGCTGCTGTTGTTACCTTTGCTTCTGGGCATTTTCAGTGGACAGACCTAGAAAATACATCTCTCTGAAAAAATGGGGCGATCATGAGTTAGCACCAAGGTTTCCTCAAGTGGGGCACTATTTCCATTTTGGGCCAGTTAATTCTTTATTCTGGGGAATGTCCTGTGCATTGTAGGATCTTTAGCCACACCCCAGTTTCTCCTCAGCACCTAACCCCTCATTTGTGTAAAACAGCAGTGTCCCCAGGCACTGTGTAATGTCCCAGAGTAGAGGTGGGGAAAAGAGGCAAAATTGCCTCTAGTTGAGAATCACTAGTTTACACTTATTTTCCTAGCAAGGTTTAAATAACTCCCTAATTGTTTTATACTCACACCCATGCACACTATTTTTTTCTTCAAAATGCCACTATCAGCATGAATTTATTCTTCCATACTTTGCATGAAATCTTAGTCCAATCCTACAGTTTTTAATCAGAAGAACAATGTTATTTCAGAACCAAAATGTACTGGCCAGCAATACAGTAAAAACTGCAAACTCTCATCTAAGTTAGGGTCTCTCCACTGCCCCTGCTCAGCCCTGCTTGGGGCCTGAAGCCTGCAGGGAGGAAAGATCGAGGTCACCTCCTTCTTACCCTGCTCACTCTCCGAAGAACCATTAGAGCTACTTTTGACCTTTTCAGGGCTAAGGTATGGGAAGAGGGGTTGGAGGGAGAGGAACAGATATACGTGGCATGTACCCGTGACTATCCCTAGAGTTCTCTGTGTTTGCTGGAAGATCATAGCTGACTGTTTCCCTGGCAGGATACTTTGCTGGGACTCGGGGGATATGCTGCTGGGAAGCCCCAGTTGTGTCCTGTGGTGCGGGTGAGGTTTCTGTTCTTTTCTGGACTCCTCAGCTCTGGATTTCTGGTGGTCAGCCCTACACAGACTCCCTCTGTTGGATCACACTGCCTTCCACGCTGTCCCCATAGGTGGACATTTTTACAAAGAAAGAGGAAGGTTTTTATTGACATAAATGTCTTCAGAAAAAGTGCTTTAGTTAAAGATGTGGATGTTAATGAATTGTTGTTAGTCACTCAGTCAGGTCCGACCCCATGGACAGCAAACCACAGAAACTTTGTTACCATCACCCTCAAAAAATATTTTAAATCATTCGCTTTCTAAAAGTCCCCTTGCATCCCGTCCAATCACTCCTTAAAAGTAGCTATCATCCCAACTTCTAACATCATAGATGGTTTTAACTGTTTTGTAAATTTTTATGCCTGAAATTATACAGTGTTTTCCTGTGTCTGCTTCTTTCCCATAACATACTTACGGAGTCCATTCACATTTTTACATGGGCTAGACATTCATTCTCATTACGGTATGATGCATTAAATGAATAAAGTACAGTTTGTTTATAAATTATGCTATAAATGATCATTTCAATTGCTTTCAAGTTGGGTCTATTTATGAACAGTTTCTATAAAAATTCTTAAACAGATTTTTTGTATATGTATACCTATCCTTTTGAACTGTGGTGTTGGAGAAGACTCTTGAGATCCCCTTGGACTGCAAGGAGATCCAACCAGTCCATTCTGAAGGAGATCAGCCCTGGGATTTCTTTGGAAGGAATGATGCTGAAGCTGAAACTCAGTATTATGGCCACCTCATGAGAAGAGTTGACTCATTGGAAAAGACTCTGATGCTGGGAGGGATTGGGGGCAGGAGGAGAAGGGGACGACAGAGGATGAGATGGCTGGATGGTATCACTGACTCGATGGACGTGAGTCTGAGTGAACTCTGGGAGTTGGTGATGGACAGGGAGGCCTGGAGTGCTGGGATTCATGGGGTCACAAAGAGTCGGACACGACTGAGTGAGTGAACTGAACTGAACTGATCCTTACAATATAGGTTTTTTCATTTACCTCTCCCAGGACCCTGGGAATTTCACTGGTCCTAGAGTATTTGTTCTGTGGTGCAGGTTTATATAACATGGTAGTGAAAATCACCTCTGAAAAAGGCCAAGATTTTTGTTTATTTGTTTTATTTTTAGTCATGAATAATTCCTCTCCCAAGTCAAAGTTTTGGACACATTTCTGACTTAAAAGGTATATTCTTGGTATTGTAATCTTGGTATTATTTTCATGAATAAGACAGCCTTTTGAGTGTCTCCATCTTACAGAGACTTCAGTTCCTGTCCCTGTCTTCCAGATGGCCTAATGTCACGTACTGCAAACCCTCATGAGCTTAAAATGCTAGCTTTCAGCTCCTGGGTCCCTTATCTGTATCTGCAACTATTTTTGGACTACTGCAAAGTTCACTCGGATTTATCCCTCTGGCTTTCATATCTTTCTTTTTTTCTGACTTATGAGATTTTCTCTTTTTTCCCTCTGTTTCTTTCTTCCCTCTCTTCCTCTCTTTCTCCTTCCTTCTCTCCTCCTTCCTTCCTTGACTATAATTTATCAACATGCTTCTGTCATAATTTACCCAACATTTGTGTGTTTATGGTAGAAAGAGTGTCCTCATAAGCACCAGCTCATGTTACCTCAAGCCTAAATTTTTGTAGGTTATATTGTACATTTTTTTTTCCCTTTGGTCCTTTATCTGTTGAACATATACTCATTTCTCTTACCATTTTGCTACATATTTCCCCCTTCTTATCATAAAAAGACATGAAAAATTGTGACTTGACTTAAACTAAAGTGAAATGTGCTCACTTGTGCTCTGAGAGGCAGCACAAATAATACAGATTTCTTATTTTAAAGGTAAATCTCTTTCTAGCTTATAATAAAGAGATTCAATTAAAATGGAATTTTAAGCCTGTATTAAGAGAAATTTTAAAAGAAAAGGACTTTTATTTTCCAGGTATCTAAAATTTTTGTATGCCACTAGGCAAGTAAAATGGTCATATTTTAATAGTACTTTTATATTCACAGAACATGATTTTTTAATAGTAGTAGTGCTTGGAGTTATATTAAAATGGTAAATATAGAGACCAATTAAAAATAATATATAAATATAATCATTCAATAGTCCCTTTTTTGTATGTCATTAAACATAAATTTTTCTAAAATAATAAAAGTTCTCTGGTTTTCCAAAGATATCTGTTAAAAATAAGCTTGGTGAAGGTGCTGCATGTACCTCATAGTTTGCTAAGTATAAAAAGGCAAGGAATTTACTGAAATAAAAGGCATTCTGTAATAGTAAATATTGTAAGGTGGTAAGTAAAAATCTGGAGCAAGTGATTTTTATATGACATTAAGTGAAACATTGTTATAAACCTTTTATTGTTGAGTATATTTATGACTATTATTGTTGAGTATATATATGACAGTAAAACAGTGCATGTAATTAGATATGCATGTTTCCAACAACATTTATCAAACTCTTATAGAAAGACCTAGTTTCTACTCTTACAAAATGTAGGGAGAAACAGGCACATATCATTTACAAGAGGAATGCCTTGAATATGCAATTGCACAAAGAAGAAAGGGCCAGATCTTTCTATCATCAGTCAGGTAAGACCAGACTTGAAAGAGAGTAAGATTTTGCCAAGCAGATGAATTTGAAAAGGGAGGAGAGTCATAGAGACGTGTTTCCTAAACTAATATTTCAAGAATTTAAGAAAAGACAATGATGTCAGTACAACTGGAGCATAAAGAAAATAAAAGAGAGAATGAAATTTAGAAGAAATCTTGGTAGTTAGCACTCGTCTTTTGCTTTTCCCACCATAAAGGAGGTAAGAGATTTTCCAAGGAGAAAGAAAGCAAGGTTCTCTATTGTAGACTTCAGGTAATAGCTCCTCAGGTTTCAAGAGGGGTCAATGATGCATATGTGAAAGTGGAGATGGAGATGGTATCTCCTACTTGGGTAAACTCTCCTATTGTTGATCACATGCCACTTATCTTGTTTGTGGTGGCATATGAGAAGGGGACGACAGAGGACTAGATGGCTGGATGGCATCACTGACTCGATGGACATGAGTTTGAGTGAACTCGGGGAGTTGGTGATGGACAGGGAGGCCTGGCATGTTGTGGTTCTTGGGGATGCAAAGAGTCGGACACAACTGAGGAACTGAACTGTACTGAACTGATGGCTTATAAATTGATGAAAGTGGGGAAAACCACTAGACCATTCAGGTATGACCTAAATCAAATTCCTTACAATTATACAGTGGAAGTGAGAAATAGATTTAAGGAACTAGATCTGATAGACAGAGTGCCTGATGAACTATGGATGGAGGTTCATGACATTGTACAGGAGACAGGGAGCAAGACCATCCCCATGGAAAAGAAATGCAAAAGCAAAATAGCTGTCTGAGGAGGCCTTACAAATAGCTGCCAAAAGAAGAGAAGTGAAAAGCAAAGGCTAAAAGGAAAGACAGACCCATTTGAATGCAGAGTTCCAAAGAATAGCAAGGAGAGATAAGAAAGCCTTCCTCAGCAATCAATGAAAAGAAATAGAGGAAAACAATAGAACGGGAAAGGCTACAGATCTCTTCAAGAAAATTATAGATACCATCTTTACATTTCATGCAAAGATGGGCACAAGAAAGGACAGAAATGGCATGGACCTAATAGAAGAAGAAGATAATAAGAAGAGGTGGCAAGAATACACAGAAGAACTGTACAATAAAGATCTTTATGACCCAGATAATCACAATGGTGTGATCACTCACCTAGAGCCAGACATCCTGGAATGTGAAGTCAAGTGGGTCTTAGGAAGCATCACTATGAACAAAACTAGTGGAGGTGATGGAATTCCAGTTGAGCTATTTCAAATCCTAAAAGATGATGCTGTGAAAGTGCTGCACTCAATATGCCAGCAAATTTGGAAAACTCAGCAGTGGCCACCAGACTGGAGAAGGTCAGTTTTCATTCAAATCCCAAAGAAAAGCAATGCCAAAGAATGTTCAAACTACTGAACAATGGCACTCATCTCCCACACTAGTAAAGTAATGCTCAAATTCTCCAAGCCAGATTCAACAATACGTGAACCGTGAACTGCCAGATGTTCAAGCTGGTTTTAGAAAAGGCACAGGAACTAGAGATTAAATTGTCAACCTTCTCTGTATCATAGAAAAAGCAAGAGAGTTCCAGAAAAAATATCTATTTCTGCTTTATTGACTATGCCAAAGGCTTTGACTATGTGGATCACAATAAACTGGAAAATTCTGAAAGAGATGGAAATACCAGACCACCTGACCTGCCTCTTGAGAAACCTGTATGCAGGTCAAGAAGCAACAGTTAGAACTGGACATGGAACAACAGACTGAGTCCGAGTAGGAAAAGGAGTATGTCAAGGCTGTATATTGTCACCCTGCTTATTTAACTTATGTGCAGAGTATAGCACGAGAAACACAAGTCTGGATGAAGCACAAGCTGGAATCAAGATTGCCGGGAGAAATATCAATAACCTCAGATATGCAGATGACACCACCCTTATGGCAGAAAACAAAGAACTAAAGAGCCTCTTGATGAATGTGAAAGAGGAGAGTGAAAAAGCCAACTTAAAGCTTAACATTCAGAAAATTAAGATCATGGCATCTGGTTTCTTCATGGCAAATAGATGGGGAAACAGTGGAAACAGTGACAGACTTTATTTTTTTGGGCTCCAAAATCACTGCAGATGGTGGCTGTAGCCATGAAATTCAAAGACACTTACTCCTTGGAAGAAAAGTTATGACCAACCTAGATAGCATGTTAAGAAGCAGAGACCTTACTTTGCCAACAAAGGTCCATCTAGTCAAGGCTATGGTTTTTCCAGTAGTCATGTATGGATGTGAGAGTTAGACTATAAAGATATCTGAGCACCAAAGAGTTGATGCTTTTGAACTGTGGTGTTGGAGAAGACTCTTGAGAGTCCCTTCGACAGCAAGGAGATCCAACCAGTCCATTCTAAAGGAAATCAGCCCTGAATGTTCATTGGAAGGACTGATGTTGAAGCTCAAACTCCAATACTTTCACCACCTAATGCGAAGAGCTGACTCATTAAAAGACCCTGATGCTGGGGAAGATTGAAGGCAGGAGGAGAAGGGGACGACAGAGGATGAATTGGTTGGATGGCATCACCAACTCAATGGACATGAGCTTGAGCAAGCTCCGGGTGTCAATAATGGACAAGGAGGCCTGGCGTGCTGCAGTCCATGGGTTCTCAAAGAGTTGGACATGACTGAGTGACTGAACTGAACTGAACTGATAGCTTATGAATACTCCTGAATGTCTTGTAATTCCTGGTTATCAAAGAGTGGGTAGACAGTAAGGGAGTTAGAAGGTAGAATGCAGGGTGATTTAATAGAGAGACTTTTTATAGACTTGTTATATAACAACAATGTGTATAAATTAGCAGTATGCAATTTGAACCATCAGTCTATGATTTATGAGAAATCAGCAGCTGGATCTGGACATGAATGTGCTTTTGAATCGAGGATATAAATTTGTCTGAAGAAAAGTGGTGGCAGCAGACATCATGCTGAGTTTGCTACCATCACAGTTTAATCTTTTGCAGACTTCCCAGATAATGCTGTAGCAGAGCTAGTGCTTTTAGGTGTGAATTTTCCTCATCTACATATACAGCCCGATATTTGATGGATTAATACATATAATGGAGTTATCCTTTCTGCATTCTTGCCTTTTTTTGGTGGCTCTGAGTCCTGGGCAAGGGTTGTGATACAGAGTCAGGTCTGGGCCCCATGCCAAATTATCATAGTCACCTCTAGTTGGAATTGACTGGCTGCAACATTTCTCAGGTCAAAAGATCTCTTAGAGAAGATTAACCTCTAACTATATATGTCCTATATTTAACTTGCATGATGCTATATCTGCTTTGCAGTTTTGACAGCCCAATATTAGTGTTGAAGATGACCATAGCTTAGAATGCACTGAGCTTCCAGATATCTTTAAGCCATTCCATTCTTTGGGGAAATCTGTGATGATATGAGGCATGCCAATTCCTCACAGTAGTGACCTCATGCCAGTAGTCTTAATTACCAGAGATTCTCCTTCCCATCAAACATCAAATTTTAAAATGCTCAGCTGCTTTTCCCCCAAGAGTTATAGGAATTGCATTCTATTTGGTAACTATAATTTATATATTTTACTTAAATATATCTTTCAATGTGTTTAGTACTCGCTGTCCTTCACACCAGACCTCCTCCCTCATGCATCCTCTGTTGTAACTTAACTGCTGTTAGTTAAATTAGGCATTTTGGAATCCCTTTTGGAAGAGTGGTATATCAGGGCCTTATTTCCTGATTTTAGGCATATTTGAGAGTGTCTTTCTGTTGACTTTAAAAGTGAAGTCACTCAGTCGTGTCCGACTCTTCACGACCCCATGGACTGCAGCCTACCAGGCTCCTCTGTCCATGGGATTTTCTAGGCAAGAGTACTGGAGTGGGGTGCCATTGCCTTCTCCAAAAGTATGGACAGTGGGAACCTAAAAGGAACTGTTGGAAAGAAGATGAAGAGTCAGAAGAGATGTGCTTCAAATAAAAAAAAGCAGGGTCAGGGGGGCCGGTGGAGAGAGAATTACCCATGGCAGATTGTACAGAAAGTCAAGAAAGAGTCACTGCATTTAAGAATGAAGACATCGTTGATGTCTTTATAAGCAGAGTGGACATATAAGCCCAGTTCCAATAAGCTGAGGAGTAAAGGTTGAGATGGTTGGATGGCATTATCGACTCGATGGACATGAGTTTGAGCAAACTCCGGGAGTTGGTGATGGACAGGGAGGCCTGGTGTGCTGCAGTCCATGGGGTCACAAAGAGTCAGACACGACTGAGCAACTGAACTGAACTGAACTGAAGAGTAAAGGAAACTGATTAAAGGCTGCAAGTGCAGATGACTTTTTCACCAACTTAGATGACAAAGAAAGGGATGAAGTCAAGGAGAATTAAGAATGAGTCACAGTTCTTTTTTTTTTTTCTTGATTCTGGAATTTTTGAAATGGAAAAGCTTGAGGAGAAAGGAAGACATCCTTGAAAGGGGAGCAACTGAAGATTTTAGGAGGAACTGATGGGGAAGGTTTGAAAACAGGTAGAAAGGAATGGTTTTAGCAACATGCAGTGAGCACCCTCTAATGGGGACTTCTCTGAGACACTGAAGAAGGAGGTGCTATTGTAAATCATTTAGAAACAGAAGACAGCTTAGAAGCATTCCAGCTGCAGATGGTTCACGCTTTTTTCCTGGATGTTTTTAACAGAGGAGTGTAGAGAAGAACAGCTTGCCCTTAAACAATAGTTACATCTCTGAGCACCGTTTAAGTGTGTTCTCTAGAGAGGATGGAAAAATCTTGCTTTTTGTTCTCTCATGAGAAATCAGTGCAGAGTCAAGATAAGTTATCATAGATAAATAGATAAACTTACATACACTTTTGGGCTTCTCTGGTGGCTCAAACAGTAAAGAATCAGCCTGTGATGTGGGAGACCTGGATTCAATCTCTGGGCAATTCAATCCATGGGCAATTCAATCCATGGGCAGAGGAGCTTGCTGGGCTGCAGTCCTTGGGGTCACAAAAGAGTCAGATATGACTTAGGAAGTAAACAACAGTATAAAATAGTATAGGAAAATTCCATGGTATTTTAAAATGGAAAATTTCAACTTTTAAAATTATTTTTAAGCAATCTGATGATGTTAAAAGTCTCACAGTCTATTTCATAGGAATTCAATGGAAAATAAGAAGTGCCAAAACAGTAAATTTTCTAGTTAATTAATATTTATATGTCTAAGCTGACAATTTTTTTTTCATTTTTATTTAACCTAAATAAATTAGATTGCTCCATACCTTATTAAATATAACATATTTTGGTTTAAATAATCATCATTGTTGAATATTAAACATTTTTCCCAGACTTTTTGAAGGGTATAAGTAACCACTTATACAAAAACCCATCAAAATGAGCACAGGGTCATGTTTTACCCTTATTTCTTCTGTAATTCTTCTCTCCTGTCCTTCATTGAGTTTTTCTCATTGTTTTAAATTGTTCTCCCCTTATCACTATTTCTCTCCATCCTGTTTTCTAATTTTAGCCAAGATAAACCAGACAGTAAAGTCAATATAATCAGTTATAGTTTTTACATGCTATTCAAGTTCATGAGATTCTTGAAGAGTGAATTTGCTCCAAGATTCTCCAAAAGAATTAAGCACATAGGTTTTATTAAAAAGTCTATCACAGAGACTTCTTTGTCTATATCTGTTCTCTTGAAGGTTTATATATTAAAAGGAAAAGGTTTTACTAGAACTTGACTATGTCAACACACTAATGCTTGTCAGCAACATGTACCTAATCTTGAAATAACAGTGATCTAAAGACATTCTGATGCTGACACCATTAATAAGATGCACAGGAATATTTTACAAAAGATGTTTAACGGAGTTCTGGAATTAGTTTCTAAGATGTGTTCCCCTCATTTAGGCTCCTGAAGACGCAGGTTTATTGAACAAGGTTGGAGCATTACAAGCATTCAGCTAGGCCAAGCAAGAGGCCAGCTGAGACAGTCATGCACTTGCTAATGTGCACCCCTCCTCTTTTTAGTTGTCACTGCATAAGCTTTCCAGCAGTCTTTAGATATTTTAAGTAATTGTTCCCTATTTTTTGTTTGTTTTTTAGGACAGCATAACTACTTATGTGCTGGAAGAAACGATTGCATTGTTGATAAAATCCGCAGAAAAAACTGCCCAGCGTGTCGCCTTAGAAAGTGCTGTCAGGCTGGCATGGTTCTTGGAGGTAATGATGAGGTTTTCATCAATAACTGTCTGATATTTATATTAATAAATTCTGTCTGATATTTGTATTATAAAACTGTGGGTCAGAAAATCTTAGTTTTCTTATTTCTATCTTGATTATTGGTGTCTGGATGAAGCAGTCGATACCATTTTATTAACACTGTGGATTTCCAGCAGGTTGAAGTTTGTTATAGATACGTAGTAAACTTCAATTTGTCTATATTGCTTGTAAGTAGATATTATGGGAAGGCCGGGCTTTCCAGGTGGCACAGTGGTAAAGAATCCACCTGCCAGTGCAGGAGATGCAAGGGACACGGGTTAGTTCCCTGGGTCAAGAAGATCCCCTCGAGCAGGAGATGGCAGCCTGCCCCAGTATGCTTGCCTGGAAAATTCCACGGACAGAGGAGCCTGGCAGGCTACAGTGAATGGGGTCACAAAGAGCTGGAAGTGACTGAGCACAGCATGGGAAGTTCACCAGCCTCTCGTTAAGTGACACGGGGTGAAGTGTAGGCTCTGCTCCCCCCCATCATGTGGCCTTGAGTACATCACCAGCCCTTTCTGGGCACCAGTCTCTGTCTGCAAAATGAGAGCAGTGAAGTCTCTTCGAGCTCAAATACTGATTCTGTGAATTGGATAAGTACATTAATCTCCATCTCTTCCTGCCTCCATCAACCCCTCCCTTTCGATGACCCTTCCTCATTCTCTTTAAATAACTGAATATTGAGCCCTTATACTTACCAGGTACTATTTTAAGTTCTGAGAGTTCTACAGTGAGCAAAATGGACCAAATCTCAGCCTTCATGGAGCTTACACTCTAGGCAGAGGAGAGCAACACATATACATATACATACATATGTATGTATATCTGGTGATGATAAATGCTATGCAGTATATTAAGCAGGGTTCATTAATGGGAATCTCAGAGAGGGGCTTCACTCCTGAACCCTTTACTCTGATTACTATTTTCATTTTAGTCATTTCCTAAGCAGTAATATCTCTAAAATCCTGAATTTGATGTAGTAGTTCTGATTTTTCTACAGTGAGCTTTAAAAATTCATAATTTATTGAATACATATCTAATAAACCACCGGCCACAGTTCATATACCGTAAATGGTATCTGTTACCTTCTGAGAAGGAGTGTATGAGACCAACATTTTTTGACTGCTCACTGTGTTAAGCCCCCTGCTTAGTTCTGTCTCTACAGCCTGTGAACATGTACAGTCTAATCCCTAATAAATAATTGTCAAACAGAAGAGTGAGTGAATTAAGAGTGGTGCCAAACATTATTATGCAGATAAAGGAATGAATTAACTCTATCTGAGGGAGCTGGCAAAAGCTTCCGAGAGGAGGCTATCAAAGAATGAATACAAACATTATTAATGGAAAAGGAGAAAAGTATTTACAATGAAAAACATGATGCATTGCAGTGATGATTTTTCTGGAAAGTCAGTTGTTTAGTGGGAACAATAAATGAAGCTTGAAAGTTACCTTGGGCCAGCTGGGTTCTGGAGGTTGAACTCTGTTCTGTATGCAGTGGAACCAGTGATCTTTCTGACAAACTGGACCATCCATGGAATAGAGCCCACATTTCTAAGTGCAGCACCCCAGCCCTTTCCTCACTGAGTAGTTGCCCTCTCTTTTTCTAAGCCCTTCTCCCACCAGTCCTGGGGGAACCCTACCCTCCAGTCACCAACACTCACCTGTCTTTGCCCCCTTTTGACTTTTGCCTGTGGTGTTCTTCAACTCCCTGTGAATTGTTGTATTTCCTTCACATTAAGTTCAAGCATCATATTTTTTGTGAAATCGTCCCGTCTCCCTAGTCACTGCAGAGGTAGGGGTGGGGACAGTTTAATGTAGTGCTTTTCATGTCTGGGGAGGCTGAGCATCCTTGAGTCAGCCTGGATTGGACCTTGCACTACTTACTTCTGCATTCCTGCCCTTCCAATGGGAGACTGAACTGACCCAAGTGCGAGTAATGAGACCCAGCAGTTCCCCCTCATCCCAGCCCACATTAGGGACTGAAAATTCACTTTCTCTTTCTCCTCCCACAGTTTCTTGTATTTACATTCTTCTTTGTACTTCCTTCCTTGTTTTATAACTATTTACTTGTATCCCATTCAACGATTTCTCCTAATTCAAGTTTGAATTGTTTACCAACAGGAATTTCATTTTAGTGTTTCAGCACCAAAGTGCTTGTTTAAGAAGTGCTCACTAAATATTTGTGATTTTTATTTTAAAGTCAGAATCTGCCTGCCAATGCAGGAGACATAAGAGACAGTGGTTTGATCCATGAGTCAGGAAGATCCCCTGGAGAAGGAAATGGCAACCCACTCTGGTATTCTTTTTTTTTTTAATTTATTTATTTTTTATTGAAGGGTAATTGCTTTACAGAATTTTGCTGTTTTCTGTCAAACCTCAACTCATTATTAGAGAAATGCAAATCAAAACTACAGTGAGATATCACACTGGTATTCTTGCCTGAAAGGTCACATGGACAGAGGAGCCTGGCAGGCTACAGTCCATGGGGCTGCAAAGAGTTGGACTTGACTTAGCACACAACGTACTTGCATGCATTCTTGACTATAAGGTCCAATGTAGTCATCACTAGAACACAAGAAAGAGTGTTTGGAGGAGGCAAAGGGGATGTGGTTTCATGTAGTGTTTTTCATTTTGAGGAAGGGTGCTAGCCCTTTAAGCAGTCTTGCATTCCATGACTGAATTTATTTTACTGGTCTTAACTGTTATAATGGAAAAGTGATTTACGATGGACCAGTGTAAAAATGATAAGACACCTAGCCACTGAGAAACTCGAGTTTGTTCAGAAGAGAGATTTGGGGGTTCCAACCAGCAACAAGATAGATGCTCAGTAAGAAACAGAGTGATGAGGAGAAGAGAACTTCAGAGAAGACTCGGAACCAGGATGCAGGGGGTGGGTTTGAGTCTAGGGACAGAGCGTAAAGCAGCATCAGAGCAGGGTCAGCAGCACCAAACATCCTTGTACCTATGACTTGTGTGTATCGATTGAGAAGTTCTCTAGGCTGTATATCTAGAAAGTTAATCAATTTCTGGTTCACTGAGATATTGTGTACCTTTAAACTTACTGTTACCTAATCACCAAATTACCCTCCAGAGACTTTGCTTCTACTGATGATTGAGAGCTCTTGTTGTTACGATGTTATGTACCCTTACCTGTACCTTCAACCTTTTAAATTCTTCTAATTTGATGGTCCTAAAATTGATATCTAATTTTGTTTTAATTTGTGTGTCCTAGATATGGTGAGAACAAATATTGCTATATTTATTGGCCGCTTGTACTTCCTGTTCTGTGATTTAGCTATCCATAGTTATTGGCCATTTTTCAACGGTAGTATCTTTTTTGTTACTGATTGATACAACTTACCTCTGTACTCTCCTAATTCTTTATTAGCTATATACAATCTATGTCTTGACTTTTTACCTTGTTTATAATATCTTTTTTCTAATTTTTATATGATCACGTGTGTCAGTATTCTCCTTTTATGTTTCTTAGCCCTGAAATTGTGTAGATAATTTACTGAAAATCATCTAAAATCTTAAAAGTGTATTTTTATACTCAAGTCCTTAATTTCCATAAAGTTTTTTTTTCTGTAGGGAGACAAGAATGAAACTTTATTTTCTATATGGATAACCAGTTGCCAGAGCACATTTACCGATAAATGGTTTTCAGTATTTTTTGATACTGCAGTCCTATAGAAGTAAAAATGTTCTGAGCCTCTACACTGCCTCAGATCTATTCACAAGTAAATTATACATATGTACTACTATCAAATTATATATTAATGATACTTATTTCTTTTTATTTCCTTACTGAAATATAAATATTTTATAATATTTATATTGTTACAAATTCCAGTTACAAATTCCACTGGAACTTGTAGTGCTATACCTGATGTATATCAAATTTCCATATGTATTTACTTCTCTTCCTGGTTTCTCTGATCTGTTCCATTGTTTATACCTGAACCACTACCATACACTCTAAAGTGGTATAGCTCTCAAACTGTGTTTCAATACCTGGGAGAATAAGTCTCCCTAAATTACACTTTTTCCAAATTATTGGCTTTTCTTGGCCCTCTGAATTGTACTTTTAAAATTTTGATGCTTAAAAGGTTTATTCACAATGGTATCTAACACTTAAAAACAGGAGTTCTAACCCCTGGAACTTAGTATATATCAAAATTCTTTGCCTCTTTTTTTCCCATCAGATACTCTTTAAATCCTGTGGTCATCATCACAAACTGGGAAATACCATTTAATTATTTCATAAGTGGCTCTTCACAGAGGTTTATTAGAAAGAAGCTGGCAGCACACTCTTTTATGTCTGTCCTGATGTTGTTCTTCCTGGGAGAGTCAGTGGCAAGGGTCTGGGAGTCAGTAATCCAACTCCTGGAAACCAGGAAGAAGGTAGTAAATTCACTGGATCAGATTCTAATTGCTAGCCCTGTGTTAAAATTCTGGAGTAAGGGAGGATGTACTTGTGGTCTTTTGAGAATGAGAATTTCTTTTCCATTATGATGAGAATTGCTCAAAGTTCAATTCTTCAATAATTAGAAGAGCTTCACTGAAGTAATAATTGCCTTGACACTACTGAAAACAGAGCCTGTGTTCTCTCCCTCCCTTCTTTCCATGCATCCTTCCTTCTTTTCTTCTTCCTGTTTGTCACTTTTCTGAGGTTTTGCATTCCTAATGTAGTTGTTGTTCAGTCGCTTAGTTGTGTCCAGCTCTTTGTGACCCCATGGACCGCAGCACACCAGGCTTCTCTGTCCTTCACCATCTCCCAGAGCTTGCTCAAACTCATGTCCATTGAGTCAGTGATGCCATCCAACCATCTCATCCTCTGTCGTACCCTTCTCTTCCCACCTTCAATCTTTCCCAGCATCAGGGTGTTTTCAAACGAGTCAGCTCTTCGCATCAGGTGGCCTAAGTATTGGAGTTTCAGCTTCAGCATCAGTCGTTCCAATGAATATTCAGGACTGATTTCTTTTAGGATGGACTGATTGGATCTCCTTGCAGTCCAAGGGACTCTCAAGAGTCTTCAACACCACGATTCAAAAGCATCAATTTTTCAGCTCTCAGCCTTTTTTATTGTCCAGTTCTAGTACATGACTACTGGAAAAACCATAGCCTTGACAAGATGGACATTTGTCAGAAAAGTGATGTCTCTGCTTTTTAATATGCTGTCTAGGTTTGTCATAGCTTTTCTTCCAAGGAGCAAGCATCTCTTAATTTCATGGCTGCAGTCACCATCTGTAGTGATTTTGGAGCCCAAGAAAATAAAGTCTGTCACTGTTTTCATTGTTTCCCCATCTATTTGCCATGAAGTGATAGGACCAAATGCTAATATAGAGTCATTGGAATAACAATAGATGAAATAGAAGAGAACATTGACTATTGTAAACAATGCTGCAATGAACATGTATTTTCTAGTTAGTTTTTTTTCTTCAGATAAATACCTAGAAATGACATTACGGGATCATATGGTAGTTCTATTTTTAGTTTATTTGAAAACTTCCATGCTGTTTTTCCAATTTAAATTCCCACCAGCAGTGCATGAGAGTTCCCTTTTCTCCACATCCTCATCAAAACTTGTGATTTCTTGTCTTTTTGATGATAGGCATCGTGACAGGTGTGAGGTAATGTCTCAGTGTGGTTTTAATTTGCACTACCCTGATATTAGTGATATTGAGCACCTGTTCTTGGCCATCTCTATGTCTTCTTTGGAAAAATGCCTATTTAGATCCTTTACCTACTTTTCAATTAGATATATGATTTGCAAATATTTTCTCCCATTTAGAAGTTAACCTTTTCAATGCAACATTATTTACAATAGCTATGACATGGAAACAGCCCAAGTGTCTGTTGATGGGTGAGTAGATAAAGAAAATATGAGGTATATTTTATATATATATATATATATATATATATATGTATATATGTATGTATGTATGTATGTATATACACACAGTGAAATATTATTCAGCAATAAAAAATGTCATTTTTGGCAACATGGATTGGTTGGACCTTAAGGACATTATTCTAAGTGAAATAAATCAGAGAAAGATAAATACTGTATCATCTCACTTATATGTGGACCATAAAAAATGAGCTCAGAGATAGAGGACAAATTGTCGGTTCCCAGTGGCAGGCAATGGGGATGGTGAAATGCGTGAAAATGGCCAAAAGATACAGAGTTTCAGTTATGAAATTAATAAGTCAGGGCTTTCCCTGTGGCTCAGTGGTAAAGCATCCACCTTCCAATGCATGAGATGCTGGTTCAGTCCCTGGGTCAGGAAGATCCCCTGGAGAAGTAAATGGCAACCCACTCAAATATTCTTTCCTGGGAAATCTCATGGGCAGAAGCCCGATGAGCTACGGTTCTTGGGGTCACAAAAGAGTCGGATACAACTTAGCGATTAACCAACAATGTAATGTACAACTTGGTGACTATGGCTAATAATATATATTGTATGGTATGCTGTCTTGTATATTTTAAAGATGCTAAGTAGGTAGGTTTTAAAATTCTTATCACAAGAATAAAATGATTAGTAGCTATGTATGAGATGGATATTAACTAGACTTTATTGCCATGATCATTTCACAATATACACAATAATAAATCATTCTGTGATACGTCTAAAACGAATATATCAATTTTGCCTCAGTGAAAAAGAGAGAACGTGAAAATATTTAAAAGAGTTAGCAAAATCTTATGATAGAATATCAAAGGTCAGAAATATTAGTGTTTCTTACATGTCATGACATAGATTTGCAGGTTTGCTTCAGCAGCTATGGTCTGGTTATGAGAATTATGTTTGAGTTACTTGGCCTCTGAGTTGCATATGATTCTTGTTTTTAATGACTCACTTCCCTTACCTTCACTGGGTCACAGTGAACTTTTGCATTTTGTTCATTGCTGTACAGTACTGAGTAGGAAAGATAGTTATACTCTGAAGGACAGTAATATATCTTCTCGTTTAAGTGTTCTACTTCTAACTTATTTCCTTTAGAAAACATTTTGTGTAACAATTCATAAATTATTTTTCTGAAATGAATATAGCTCTGTATTTTGTATTTATTGTAAAAATGTTAAACTATTATAAACATAATTAGCTCTTTCAAAAATAAGTAGCTTTCTACATAAAAGAATGATTAAATGCATGGTTATGTTGCTGATTTTTTAAAGCTGGAGACTATTTTTATAGGTTTGTTTTTGTTTTGTTTTGTTGGTAGAGAGGCTTATCCTCAAATTTTAAAAGGTTATGTTTGAAAGCAGTTTCTCTCTTACCTCCTCCTACACCTAGATCGGCTTCATTCTCTTGGCAAAGAGCTGCAACTTTCTGGGCTGCAAGATTGTCTGGTAAAGTGTTTTGTTTTCTCCTCCTTCTACACTTGAAGACAACAGAGCCTCAATTTCTTTTCTGAAGAATTCCAAAATTCTTGACTTTGGAACGCTGAAAAGTACCTTTTCTGGAAGTTCAGATGCCTCCTCTATGCTTTTGATTACTATTTAAAAATGAAATCTATCCTCTCTAATGCAGGAGTTGCTGTGGGTGATGCCTGCCACCTACCTCTTTAGAACTCTCATGGTCCTCTGATGAGCACCTCCTTTTCTACCTAACCCTAGTCTTTGCATCACCAACCCCTGCAGAGACAGTACTCACACTGCTTCTCCACGTTGGTGTATTGAAGCCTGCAGCTAAATAATGTATTTTGGTCGCTGCCTTATTGTTCACCCTAAACTTCATCCTATACACACTTGGTAAGGATATTCCTTAGAGTATTCATTCTCACTTCTTTGCTTCAAGTTTTACGGGAGTTTGGAAGGGCTGCTTTTGTGGCTGCCAGCCTGGACATTTCAGCTGTGTTTATCAGTATCTCCTATTCCCTAGACACAGTAAAAATTTAGGGTTGAAGTGTACAAGGATTCCCTTCTATTTGCAGTCTGGCTTGTTTGAAAGATGGAGACATTTACTCTTTTAAAAACTCAACTCTAATATACTTGTTTGGCAAGTACCTATTTAAATCTTATACTTACTATTCTCTAGCATTTTTGAAGTATTTTGATATGGGCAGTAGAATTAGATCCTGAAGGAGGAAAAACAAGCTAAATCAGTGCTGTAAGGGGTTGTGAGAGCATAGTCCCAGTGGACTGATCCCAGAAACATCATCCTTTTGCTAATCCAAAGTAACTGCATGTATGTAGACATAATCTACTGTAGGGGTAGTTGCTGGTAAATTCACCCAAACTATAGCATCAAGTACGGATGTGAGAGTTCGACCATAAAGAAGGCTGAGTGCCAAAGAATTGATGCTTTTGAACTGTGGTGCTAGAGAAGACTCTTGAGAGTCCCTTGGACTGCAAGGAGATCAAACCAGTCCATCCTAAAGGAAATCAACCCTGAATATTCACTGGAAGGACTGTTGCTAAAGCTGAAACTCCCATACTTTGGCTGCCTGATGCAAAGAGCCGATGCATTGGGAAAGACCCTAATATTGGGAAAGATTGAGGGCAGGAGGAGAAGGTGGTGACAGAGGATAAGATGGTTGGATGGCATCACCGATTCAATGGACATGAGTTTGAGCAAACTTTGGGAGATAGTGAGCAGGGAAGCCTAGACTGCTGCAGTTCATGGGGTCACAAAGAGTCAGATACAACTTAGTGGCTGAACAACAACCGTGATGCTTATTATAATCCTCATAATGTCAAAGGATTTGCACCATTACTTGACTACTGATCTTTACCCTCTATTTCCCCATTTGATTCTCAGAAAGCATTCTGGCTGTCATAACATTTCCATTTTAGAATCCTACATAATATTCTTCACTTACTTCTGCTTAACAGGTCCAGCATTATCTTGTGAGATTTTGTGTCTCCATTCAATATAAAATATTTTGCCATAAGTAAAACAAATAGCAGAAAGAAAGGCCCAGCAAAGTAAACAGCACTCATTTTCAAACATGATCTAGAAATAATACTCAGTATTATTTTATTCAGTCTAGTAGATTACCTACATATTTACCTATTTGCTTGGTTTTTTTTCTAATTCACAAAGTCATCCAGTTTATTTTTGAAATAAACTTTATAAGTTCCTCCTGTAAGAATTTGTGATACTCATTCACTCTTTATATTTCAGAAAATATCTCTATTGGACTTTTAATTAATAATTTTGCTGGTTATAAAACTGAGGGTTGAATTTTTTTCCCTCTACTCCTTACTAATGGAAAGGAAATGGCAACCCACTCCAGTATTCTTGCCTAGAGAATTCCATGGACAGAGGAGCCTGGCAGGCTATACTCAATAATAGAGTCACAAAAAGTCAGACATAACTGAGTGAGTATCCATACCACCCCTAACTAATGTTAGTCTGCTCTTTTTGCATGTATATTTTTTTCTGAGAATTCTCCCATGTATCTAATAGTTGTTTCTGTGAGGTAATAATTTCTCTGAATTTGTAGACAATGTTTTTTATACTTGGTTCTCCAATTTCCCTCTAACATAACTGGCTTTAAATTTAGTTTTATTTGTTCTACTGGAAATCATTGTAACTTCTAAATCTGGGAATTTATGTCTTCTATAACTATCAGAAGTGTTGAAACCATCCCAGTGTTCTTCAAATATTTCCTTCCTTTTCATTGTCTCTTTCTCCCTCCAGACTACCTCTTAGATGTAAGGTAATGGCACCCCACTCCAGTACCTTGCCTGGAAAATCCCATGGATGGAGGAGCCTGGTGGGCTGCAGTCCATGGGATCGCTAAGAGTCGGACACGACTGAGCGACTTCACTTTCACTTTTCACTTTCATGCTTTGGAGAAGGAAATGGCAACCCACTCCAATGTTCTTGCCTGGAGAATCCCAGGGACAGGAGAGCCTGGTGGGTTGCCGCCTATGGGGTTGCACAGAGTCGGACACGACTGAAGCGACTTAGCAGCAGCAGCAGCAGCAGTGTGTGTGTCTTCCATATCTTACTTTTCCTGTTTCATCGTCTTTCTGTGCTATATTCTATGTAATTTCATCATTTCTTCCATATCTCACTTTTCCTGTTTCATCATCTTTCTGGGCTATATTCTGTGTAAGTTCTGTCTTCCAGTTCACCATTCTTTCATTTTAGTGATGGTATTTTTTTTTTAAACATTCTACATGGTTCATTTATAAATTTACCTATTTCTTTTTACTAGCATTTCCATTTCTGGTGTTTTCATTTCTTATCATATATCTTTAATAATTATAAAATCTCTATTGAAAATATTTGTATTCAGTAATTTCAGAGCCCCGTAACTCATCATATATTTGTGCTCTTCTGGTATGGTGGTTAAATATAAATCCTTGATTATGGATATGGTTTCTCAATGAGTTTTAATTTTTTGTAAAATTCTCTGTGACCTTAATTGAGGGAGTTTCTCTCAGAGAGAATTTTCATTTTCTTCTTCCAGTTACGATAGGGATTTCATCAGCAAAGGACCACTTTTCACATTTACTTTTTGCCTCTGTGTTCCCCATACCTTGCAGGTAGAAGTAAGAGTATAGCATCAGAACAGTAGAGTTTGATTTCAGTTTCTTCACTAACAGCTGCTGGACCTCAGGCACCTACACTGCTTTTCACATCTCTGTTTTCATTTCTACTATGACCACATAGTGAGAGTTATTAGGAAGGTAAATGAAATGTGGATCTGAAGCATACAGCACAATGGCTGGCATGCAAAGATTTCTGAGTGGTAGCTTAAAATAGCCTTTATTCTTAACATCATTTAGTGCAAACTCTATCATTGGCAGACTAAGGGTTTAACTTTAATGCAAAAGCTATTCTTATTTCTTTTAGTGTTTCATTATTTCTTTGTAGGAACCATTGAAAAATCAATGCAGATATATTGGAATTGAAATTAATTTACAGAGTCATAGCTAATAGAGGTATTTACTTAACATAATAGTTATTAAATAGTCATTGTATATACTTATGTTTTCAAGCCATGTTTCCCATGGGAACATGATCTGAAAGGAATGATATATATTTTACATGGCAAAAATTTTTTCTAAATGATTGAAAATATTCTTTAGTTGAAGATTTGGGAGTTTTGATTTTTTCCTTTAGAGGAGAATGTCCTATTCATATTGATTTTTATAAGTGCTTTGATAAGCTGTTTGGGATAAAGCCTGTGACCCCAGGAGCATGCTGGGTTATGAAAGATATTTGCTAATTTTGTCCATCAAAGGAAAAAAGGAGAATTTGTGTGGTTTAGGATGAAGAGAGGGTCGTAGCAGAAGTGAGGTGAAAAGGGAAGGTGAAAGTGAGATGCCTACTGCATGTACTACTTCCCATGGCCTTCCAAATCTTCACTAAAATTCTATTAAAGCATGGGAAATGTGTATATTTCCCATGAAATCTGTATATAATGCCATTGTCTTTTTTATTGAAGTGTAGTTGATTTAGAGTATTGTGTTAGTTTCAGGTGACATAGCAAAGTGATTCAATTGCATGTATTTTTTAGAGTATTTTCCATTATAGGTTATTATAAGATATTGAATATAGTTCCCTGTGCTATACAGTAAATCCTTGTTACTTATTTATTTTATGTACAGCTGTTTGTGTCTGTTAATCTCATACTCCTAATTTATCCCTCCCTCCTTTTTGTAACCATAAATTTGTTTTCTGTGTCTATAATTTGTGTCTGTTGTATATTTAGATTCATTTATATTACGTTTTAGACTCCACATATAAGTGATATCAGATATTTGTCTTCCTCTGACTTACTTCACTTAGTATAATATTCTCTACGTCCATCCATGTTGCTATAAATGACAATATTTCATTCTTTTTATGACTGAGTAGTATTCCACTCTGTGAAAGTGTGTGTGTGTGTGTGTGTGTGTATGTATCACATCTTTTTTATCCATTCATCTGTTGAAGGACATTTAAGTTGCATCCATGTCTTGGATATTGTAAATAATGCTGCTATGAACATTTGCATTTTTTTCAAATTAGAGTTTTTGTCTTCTGACAAGGGCTTAATATCCAAAATATACAAGCAGTTTATATAACTCAATATTAAAAAATCGAATCAAAAAGAGGACAGAAGACCTAAATAGGTATTTCTCCACCAATGGCCAACAGGCACATAAAAGGATGCTCAACATCACTAATTATTAGAGAAATGCAGTAAAAGCCACAAAAAAGTACCACCTCATATTGGTCAGAAGACCATCATCAAAAAATCTACAAATAATAAAGGCTGGAGAGAGTGTGAAGGTAAAGGAACCCTCATACACTTGGTGGGGATGTAAATTGGTGTAATCTCTGTGTAAAACAATATGGAGGTTTTTTTTTTTTTTAAGGAAAAATAAAAACTAAAAATAGACCTACTTATGGTTCCAAATAGGAAAAGGAGTAAGTCAAGCCTGTTTATTGTCACCCTGCTTATTTAACTTATATGCAGAGTACATCATGAGAAATGAAGAAACACAAGCTGGAATCAAGATTGCCAGGAGAAATATCAATAACCTAAGATATGCAGATGACACCACCCTTATGGCAGAAAGTGAAGAGGAGCTAAAAACCCTCTTGATGAAAGTGAAAGAGGAGAGAGAAAAAGTCGGCTTAAAGCTCAACATTCAGAAAACGAAGATCATAGCATCCGGTCCCATCACTTCATGGGAAATAGATGGGGAAACAGTGGAAACAGTGTTAGAGTTTTTTTTTTGGGGGGGGGCCTCCAAAATCACTGCAGATGGTGTCTTCAACCATGAAATTAAAAGACGCTTACTCCTTGGAAGAAAAGTTATGACCAGCCTAGATAGTATATTCAAAAGCAGAGACATTACTTTGCCGACTAAGGTCCGTCTAGTCAAGGCTATGGTTTTTCCAGTGATCGTGTATGGATGTGAGAGTTGGACTGTGAAGAAGGCTGAGCGCCGAAGAATTGATGCTTTTGAACTGTGGTGTTGGAGAAGACTCTTGAGAGTCCCTTGGACTGCAAGGAGATCCAGCCAGTCCACTCTGAAGGAGATCAACCCTGGGATTTCTTTGGAAGGACTGATGATAAAGCTGAAGCTCCAGTACTTTGGTCACCTCATGCGAAGAGTTGACTCATTGGAAAAGACTCTGATGCTGGGAGGGATTAGGGGCAGGAGGAGAAGGGGACGACAGAGGATGAGATGGCTGGATGGCATCACGGACTCGATGGACTTGAGTCTGAGTGAACTCCGGGAGATGGTGATGGACAGGGAGGCCTGGCGTGCTGGGATTCATGGGGTTGCAGAGTCGGACACGACTGAGCGACTGAACTGAGCTGAACTGTACTGATGGGATCCAGCAATCCCCTTCCTGGGCATACAGTGCCATTGTCTACAGGGTTCTAATTTAACTGAAAATAAATCTGATATTCTAATTTATTTTTCTTTATTGATCATCTGCTTCTTTTTCCTGTGTGTTTCTTAATCCTCGATTTTCTGTAATTTCATCAAGATTTAGCTCTAGTTTAATCTATTAATTTTCTTGAAACAAAGTAAGCTCCTCTGGGTCTGAAAATTCGAGTTTCCTTAGATATTAGCAAAGTATTCTCTTAATATTACCTTTGAATCTTTTTTCCTGTTTCATTTTTTCTTTCCCTTTTTCATGATCCCCAAGAATAATCTATATGTTGATTCTCTATTTATCTGTCTTCTGTATCTACCTTCTTTTCTCCATTAACATTTTAATCCTTTGAAACTTCATTTGACAATTTTTCTCAAAATCTTCATGTCTGTGGTTTAGTTTTTACACTGGCAGTTCTCCTTTCTTATTCTTATGACAGGTTTTAAAATCTACAGTGATTTTATTTATATTTTTAATTTATTTTCTATCTATGTATAGTTAATGTACAATACAATGTCAGTTACAGGTGTATAGTATAATGATTCACAGTTTTTAAAGGTTATATTCCATCTATAGTTACTATGAAATTGGCTACACTACCCCTGTTTTGCAATGTATCCTCATAGTTCATTTTATACATACTAATTTGTACGTCTTAATCTCCTACCCCATGTTTCTCCTTTTGCCTTTTCTCTTCCCACTAGTAACCACTAGTTTATTCTTCATATCTGGGATTACGTTTCTTTTTTGTTGTTTTCACTGGTTTGTTGTACTTCTTAGATTTCACACGTAAGTGATATCATCCAGTGTTTGTCTTTCTCTCTCTGACTTATTTCACTTAGCATAATACCCTCCAAGTCCATCCATGTTGCTGCAAATGTTAATATTTCTTTCTTATTTATAGCTGAGTAGTATTCCATTATATATATGTACTACATCTTCTTTATCCATTCATCTGTTGATGGACACATATCTTAGCAATTGTAAATAATTCTACTGTGAACATTGGGTACATGGAACTTCTTGAATTAGTGTATTTGGGTTTTTTCATATATATATACTCAAGAGTAGAATTGCTGGGTTATGTGATAGTTCTATTTTTAGTTGTTGAGACAACTTCATGCTGTTTTCCACAGTGACTGCTCCAGTTTACATCCCCACCAACAGTGTCTGAGTATTCCATTTTCTCCACATCCTTGCCAACATTTATTTGTGTTTTTTTGGTTTTTTTTTTGATGATCGCCATTTTGACAGGTTTGAGATGATACCTCACTGTGGTTTTGAATTGCATTTCCGCAATGGTTAATGATGCTGAGCGTCTTCTTATATGCCTGTTGGACATCTACATTTTCTCTTTGGAAACACGTCTGTTTAGTTCTCTCCATTTTTGAGCTTCCATTGTGGCTCAACTGGTAAAGAATCCTCCTGCAATGCGGGAGACCTGGGTTTGATCTCTGGGTTGGGAAGATCCCCTGGAGAAGGGAAAGACTACCCACTCCAGTATTCTGGCCTGGACAATTCCAGGGACTGTATAGTCCATGGGGTCGCAAAGAGTGAGACACGCCCATTTTTTAATGGGGTTGTTTGCTTGTTTGTCCTTTTTTTAAATGTTGAGTTGGAGCTGTTTGTATTCGTTGGATATTAACCCCGTATCCATCATATCATTTACAAATAGATGCCACAAAATGAGATTGTTTCCTTAATTTCTATTTCTGATAGTTTGTTGTTAATGTGTAGAAATTGTTTTTATAAACTAATTTTTCTTTATTTTTTAAAGCTTTTTCTCTGTCATCTCCCATTTTATCTCATTCTTTTTTGCAATTAATTTCATCTTTTATTTAATGTTTTTGTTTCTATTCTTTGATTTCATGAAACTTAGATGCACTCTTTCTTTGAAATCCAGTGAAAGGATTACATAAGGCCATTTCCTACAATTCTTCCTCTACTTTGTAGTCATCTGATTTCTGGTTTTACATTCCCTTTTTATCATTTCTGAAAATATTTTTGCTTAGATTCCAAATATCCTTGCTATTTACTTCACATTTAAGTCTACATAATTCTAACTTGGCCTGCTATTGGACTTAGTAATTGCTAGCCGGTTCTCCTTGTTTTCCTTCCTTGTTTGACTATCCATTTATAATATGAGCTAGAAAATATGAAGTCTCAGCTGTTTGGTTTGATATGGAAAGAGAGAGACAGTGTTTAGGGAGATAAATGTAGGTACTTTAGAAAGATTGTCAACAGATGGTTTGCAGGCAAATGTGAACCCAAACATTCTACTGTAAAATATACATTTTCTGCCTAGACGGTATCTTTTACTAAAGGGAAATTCCACTTAGAGTTCTTCCTATTATTCAAGAAGTGGAAGTAATATGGCAGGAAGCCAAATTATTGTTCAAGCCCTTGTGGCAAACAAATTGGTTTGTTGCTATGCAGCTGTTACTTTGTTCAATACAATGATTGTGTAGTACTATGCAAGTACTATGCTTTCAGTAAGGAGCTTATCTTTTAGTTGAGGCAGAGATGATTATCAAAATAGTTACATAAGATAAAGTATTATATCCTGATGGAAGATGATAAATATTAAGAAAAAATAAAACAGGGAAGCAGGTTTGAAGGCATAAAAGGTTACTGTTCATTTGCCTCTGCTCAGTCAAATATGACCAGTAACTCCAAAAGTTAATTCTCAGTTTTCTGTTGCTTCGCTCTCTACCTCTTGTCTGGTTTGCCCCTCAGATTGAGAAGACTAAGTCATGGGGTTAAGTAGTTGGTATGACCACATAGTCCTGATTCAGTTGTCTGTTGCCATTCTGTTATGAAAATGGACTAAAGGACTTATGTTCTCTGCTTTCCCTGTAGTCATCATGAGCCCAAGTGGAGGTCCTCTCACTCACTACTTTTAACATATATTAAGGTGTACTGCATGAATTTCCTAAGTGTTCCTGGGTTCTACATTCTATTCTCATGATCTATATATCTATTCCCTGAAACTATTAATAATTTAATAGTTTGGGTTATGGTGGTACTCTTGCCTGGAAAATCCCATGGATGGAGGAGCCTGGTGGGCTGCAGTCCATGGGGTCGCTAAGAGTCGGACACGACTGAGCGACTTCACTTTCACTTTTCACTTTCATGCATTGGAGAAGGAGATGGCAACCCACTCCAGTATTCTTGCCTGGAGAATCTCAGGGACGGGGCAGCCTGGTGGGCTGCCGTCTATGGGGTCGCACAGAGTTAGACATGACTGAAGTGACTTAGCAGTATTATTGTAAATTTTAATACATAGCATGGCATATATTAAAATCACAGTTGCTCTTTTAATGAAATTCTCTTGTCGACTATCACACACATTTATTCTTCTAGTTGTTGTTGTTCGTTCACTCAGTTGAGTCTGACTCTTTGCAACCCCATCAGGTAGCCAAAATATTGGAGCTTCAGCTTCAGCATTAGTCCTTTCAAATACTCAGGGTTGATTTCCCTTAGGATGGACTGGTTGGATCTCCTTGCAGTCCAAGGGACTCTCAAGAGTCTTCTCCAGCACCACAGTTTGAAAGCACCAGTTCTTCAGTATCCACCCTTCTTTATGGTCCAGCTCTCACAGCTGTATATGACTACTGATTTATTCTTCTAAGTGAACAGTAAAACCATCATTCCTAATTCTAAAAATTATTAGATTTTGATTGAAGCAGTATAAAATGTATGTATTAATTTGGACATATTGACACTTTAAGGTTTTCAATTCAGGTGTACATGCCTTTTCATTAATTCACATGTTTTGTGGGTCCTATGATAGAATTTTACAATTTTAATACAGGTCCTATGCTTTTCTTCAATATATTCTTGAATATTTTGTAAACTTTATCCCTTGTGATAGAATATTTTCTATTTTTCAAGTGGCAATTATTGGAAGCAATAAATCTAGTGATTTTTATAAACATGTTCTTTCTAGCCATGTAACTTAATTATCTCAGTGCTTTGATAGATTATTAGTAGTCCTTTCAATTTTCTATAGTCATTTTATCTAGAAGTTAAGTATTTCATTATTAATATTGTTACTTCTACTTGCCATATTTTGTATTTTCCTGGTTCATCTTTTCTCATCTTTTAATTTTCAGCTTATTTTTCTATATTTTTTTGCATTTCTGATGAAAACTTTGCTGGCTTGGTCACATTTCTCTTCATTTTATTTTCCCTATTCAATCCTCCTTGTTAAATTGTAAGTTTGACTCTGCTTTCCCAGTTTGCTTATGCTTACATCCCATCCTGATGTCATAATGAAGTCTATATTCCTCTGTTATTATATAACAATTAAACAGTAACTGTGACTGATCATTTAACCAATTGTCTTATTAACATATACTAGACAAGTTCATCGGAGAAGGCAATGGCACCCTACTCCAGTACTCTTGCCTGGAAAATCCCATGGGCAGAGGAGCCTGATAGGCTGCAGTCCATGGGGTCGCTAAGAGTTGGACATGACTGAGCGACTTCACTTTCAGTTTTCACTTTCGTGCATTGCAGAAGGAAATGACAACCCACTCCAGTGTTCTTGCTTGGAGAATCCCAGGGACGGGGGAGCTTGGTGGGCTGCCGTCTATGGGGTCGCACAGAGTCGGACATGACGGAAGCGACGCAGCAGCAGCAGCAGCAGACAAATTCATGATCTTTTGTTCCTTCTCTTCCCCACTCTTACATATCTTCTCTCTCTCAAGACCTTTCTTAATACTTATCTTATAAATTCCTTCTCATGGTAATAGCCTCTATTTGGATTCAGTTATGTATACTTCAAGAATAATTTTACAGTATTGTATCTTTAACTCAACATTTAGAAAACTAAGATCATGGCATCCGGTCCCATCACTTCATGGCAAATAGATGAGGAAACAGTGAAAACAGTGACAGACTTTATTTTCTTGGGCTCCAAAATCACTGCAGATGGTGACTGCTACCATGAAATTAAAAGATGGTTGCTCCTTGGAAGGAAAATTATGACCAACCTAGACAGCATATTAAAAAGCAGAGACATTACTTTGTCAACAAATGTCCGTCTAGTCAAGGCTATGGTTTTTTCAGTGGTCATGTATGGATGTGAGATTTGGACTATAAAGAAAGATGAGCACTGAAGAATTGATGCTTTTGAACTGTGGTGTTGGAGAAGACTCTTGAGAATCCCTTGGACTGCAGGGAAATCCAATCAGTCCATCCTAAAGAAAATCAGTCCTGAACATTCTTTGGAAGGACTGATGCTAAAGCTGAAACTCCAATACATTAGCCACCTGATGTGAAGAGCTGACTCATTTGAAAAGACCCTGATGCTAGGAAAGATTGAAGGTGGGAGGAGAAGGGGACGACAGAGGATGAGATGGTTGGATGGCCTCAGTGACTTGATGGACATGAGTTTGAGCAAGCTCCGGGAATTGGTGATGGACAAGTAAGCCTGGCATGTTGCAGTCTATGGAGTCACAAAGAGTTGGACATGACTGAACGACTGAACTGAACTGAACTGACTTTATCCTTTCTTTGCATCCTCTTTGAATGTCATAATTTTACTATAAAATATGTTATTGATATACAACAATTTATGCATATAATGCATATGACGTATATGAAACAATGTAATGAAAATCCACATATGAATTCATCTGGCTTAGGAAAGTTTATTGCCGATGCTCTTGAAACTGATTGTGTATTTCCTCCTGGTCCTTTCAGTTTTTCCAGGAAACTTCTAGCTTTAATTTTAGGTTTTTCGTTCTATTGTATAATTCTGTTAGGCTTTCTGATTATCTATGTGTCCCTTAACAATATATTCTTATGTACGTTTTCACTTTGAAGGCTATTGCATACAGTGCAGCTGTGAACATTCTTGAGTCTTCTAGTGCTCATTTGCAAGAGTTTCTATAGGTAAGGTATGCACCTGATTATAAT
Source organism: Oryx dammah (assembly GCF_014754425.2). Classification (NCBI taxonomy): domain Eukaryota; kingdom Metazoa; phylum Chordata; class Mammalia; order Artiodactyla; family Bovidae; genus Oryx; species Oryx dammah. The sequence continues at coordinate 7,476,645 of NW_024070201.1, forward strand.
ATATGTTCATCTTGGTTTTACTAGATAGTGCCAAACTGTTTTCAAAATAGTTATACCAATTCACATCCCATATCAGCTCTGTATGAAAGTTCTTATTTTTGTGTCTTTGCCACGCTGGATAGGTTGTATTTCACAGTGACCATAACTTGCATTGCTGTAGTTACTAATGAGATCAATTGTATTTTTGTTCCCTGTTTTTATTTTTTTCTTCCTCTGTAAAATGTCTTTTTATGTCTTTCTCTCTGATTTAAGGGATTCTTTGTATACTGCCTAGAGAAGGAAAATGGCAACCCACTCCAGTATTCTTGCCTGGAGAATTCCATGGACATAGGAGCCTGGCTGCAATCCATGGGGTCACAAAGAGTCAGACACGACTGAGCTACTGACACTTTTGTACACTGTGGATATATATGTTACAAATATCTAATTAAAGAATGAGAAAGAATAGCCTATCTGATAAAGTGGTTATGGTTGTTGTTTAGTCACTAAGTTGTATCTGACTCTTTGCAACCCCATGGACTCTAGTGCTCCAGGCTCCTCTGTCCATGAGATTTCCCAGCCAAGAAAACTAGAGTGGGTTGCCATTTGCTTCTCCAGGGGCTCTTCTGAACCCAGTATTGAACCTGCATCGCTTGCATTGGCAAATGGCTTCTTTACCACTGAGCCACCAAGGAATTTCGGTCAAGTGCTAGTTGGGCATAAATCTAAATGAAATGAGAAGTGAATCTTGCACATATTTAGGTGAAAGACCATTTCAGGTAAGGGAAACAGAATAAAGGCCTGAGGCAGGAACAGAAGCAAGTTCCTCAGAACTCAGCGAGTTCCAAGAACATGGGCATCAGGTGGATGGAGCTGGGGACACTGTAAGAGACCCTCTTTTTGCAGAATGATATTGGGCTTTGTAGAGTTTGATAAAGAATTTGGACTTCATTCTAAGTAGGATGAGTAGCCACTGAGCGTATTGAGCAAGGAGTGAAATAATCCAAATGAAATTTTTTTCCCCCATGGAAAAGCATTTTATTTTAATCATAGCAGTGTGTACATGATTGAAGTTTTGAAAGGCCCATTCAGCTGAGTAGAGAATAGACTGTGGAGGTACAAGGATGAAAGCTGGGAGATCAGCCAGCACATGTTGCAGTAGTACAGCTCTGATGACGGTGGCTTAAACGATGGTGGAAGAAGTGGAAATGGGGAGAAATGATTGGATTTGGATTATTACTTCATAGTAATGCACCAGGATCTGCTGATGAATTGGATATGAAGTGAGAGAAGAAGTGACATAGCAAGGATGACACCAGAGGTTTTCCATAGCAAGAATGTAAATGGAATTGAAAAATGGAAGCTTCAATTTGGGGACAGGTGTATCAAAGTTTGCTTTAAAAACATTAAGTCTTGGGGAGGGTGGTATTAGATATACAAGCAAAAATGCTGAATAGTAAGTAAGATAGTTGAGTCTCGAGTTCCCTGAGAAAGTTGAATCAGGAGTTATACATTTGCAACTGTTCCATATATACATGGCATAAAGATATGAATAGATGCAGACACATATAAAGAGAGTATAGCTGTGTAGGAGAAGTCTGAGGACTGAGATTGGAACTCCATGATTTAGAAGTTGGGAAGATGTAAAGAACAAGCCAGAGAGACTAAAGGAGTGGCCACAAGAGGTATGTGGAAGCCAAGAGACTAGAGTGTTACAAGTAAAAGGAAATGATCAACTGTGTTGAGCTGTTGGTTTGATTAAGATAAGTAGTGAGCACTGACCATTGTTTTTTGACTGGTGGAAATCACCGGTGGAAATCACCAAGAGCAGTTCTATTGGAGTAGGGAGAAAAATCTGACTGGAATGGGTTCCAGGGAAAATGGGAGGAGAGAGAGTAATCTCATTTCAGTGGATGGATTGTGCATGAGAGGAACTATTAGAGGATGCAGGCACAAGGTCAGACAGTTGCAGAGAAAAGTCCTTGAGTAGATGAAGAAAAATAAGATTTAGTGCTGAAGTGATAGGGGCACAGGTAGTCCATGCATTGCAACAGGAAGGAGGCAGAGTATCGGGCCACCAGTAGTGCACGTTGATTACAAAGAAAACACTCTGTGGATGGATCTCCTCTTTCCCTAAGCCTCAAAAAATTAGCTGTTCTGCTTCTGCTTCCATCCTCAAAACAATATCCATTAGGTGGAATGAGGGACAACTATCAAGTCTTTCTCTCCACATTATTTCCAACACTTCCACATCCCTTAGCATCTGAGCCCATCTTCCCTCCTTCCAGCAAAACATTGGAAACTCCTAAAGATAGATGCCGGGTGGTGAGTCGAGGGTGGCTACTGGACTCACACATCAAGTCTCTACTTAGGTTACCAAACCACCAGGTACTATTGTTTTTCAGAAGCACATAAATAATGTTACAGATTATACAGAGTTATTCTGTATTTACTTTTACCATTATCTTTTTTCTCGGTCAACAATCATATGAAATTATATAGATTTGTTCCTTATATTAACAGTGATTTTTGTACATGAAGGTTAGGAATCACTTCTTTGAAAGACCACATTATATGAAATTCAGCAAATCAGAAGAAAAATCACATTGCTGTTCCCATTTTCTTCTTAGTATTCTTGCTGGGATATTCCTTTTTCAAGCTCTGTGTTAAGCCGAAATAATAACTTCAGTAGCTCAAGAAACATTCCCTGGTGGCCCATTATGCGGTAGGCGGTTGGGAAGACTTCAGGTCTGCGTTGGTAACTGCAGGAGACCTGGCCCTTGTCCTCATGGGGCCTGGTGGGGGTGGAGGCTGTGTACTTGGAAGGAAGCAGATACAGCAATGGAGAAGAACTACAGAAAGACATAATCATTTATTCTTTCATCCATTCAGCAGAAGTTTATTGAGGCAGTACCAGACATTGAGTGAATATACAAAGCTGACAAAGAGGCGATCTCTTCTTTGAAGATCACTGTAAAGAACAAGGGAACTTTTTCTTTAACCCTTTTCTTCTCTTAACATTATCTTCCCTTGAGGACTCTGATTTGTATCTACAACACTGTATGTGGTTATAATAATTGTATACCTACATTTAAATATCTATCCAAATTTTAATCTAATGTTGTCCTCTGTGGGGCTCTGGACCTTAACTTAAAATTGCCATTTGTGGCAGAAATAAAGAACACTCCCTTCTATATTTTGCTCTATGATGAAACAAAGGCAATTTAAAAGTTTGGTGCAGATGTACCTGTGTTTTTACAGTTTACATTTTATATAATGTCAAAAGGAGTTAAGGTTAACTGTATTTTTAATAACAGCTGATTGTTTTATTTAACTTGCTGAGTGTAAAGTCAGAGACTGGATGCTGACAATGGAACTAATGAGGTCCAACTCATAGTGAAAAAGTAAAAGTGTTAGTCGCTTAGTCATATCTGACTCTTGGTGACTCCATGGACTGCAGCTCACCAGGCTCCTTTGTCCATGGGATTCTCCAGGCAAGAATACTGGAGTGGGTAGCCATTCCCTTCTCCAGAGGATCTTCCCAATCCAGGGACTGAACCCAGGTCTCCCGCATTGCAAGCTAATTCTTTACCATATGAGCTATAGTCTTGATTTCAAGTGCAAACCTCATAGAGAAAAATATTCTGAAGTAGTGTTTTCCAAACTGTTAATTCTCTGAGATGCTAACAGATCTTTCATCAAGTAAAAAGGCCAGATAGACTTGGAAAGCACGGTATATTAACATTTTTCTCTTAGAGATCCATAATCCAAACAATGTATTGAAGGTTCTCAGATACAGGACTAAGTAAGGTAAGGATATCACTTTAACTTTATTAATACAGCGTTGCTTAAACATATATGCCCATAGAAGCCTGTATTCTTTGTTTATTTCCTTGGGTTTTGGAGGGAGAGGAATATACGTGACTAGGAACATGTTTTAATATCAGAAAATTCAAACAAACAAAGTTATAGTTTCACTTCCTCTCTCAGTTCTTTCTAATCCTGTTTCAAAAGTCAGAGCTAATGTTAGTGAGTGTCTGCTATATGCCAGGCACTTGACCATATACCTTACACATTATCTTACCTAGACTGATGGCAGTATTGAGAGGTAAATTCCCTATTTAAAAGCTGAATAAACTGATACTTGGATAAATAAAATAATTTACCCCCCATATAATGCTTTTAAATGATAGGATTCATACACAGATATGGCCAAGCCAAGGTTCATTTTTCCCACATGCCACACTTTCATGAGCTATAGATAGATGAGTTATTGTATCTCTTAAGATGTGTTTTGGAAAGAACAAACATGTCTTGTAATGGGTGGAGTATAGAGGTGGCAAGATTGTAACAATTTAGAGCTTCAGGAAAAGTGCTTCAAGAAAAGCCAGAGGAACCAGAGATCAAATTGTCAACATCTGTTGGATCAACAAAAACGCAAGAGAGTTCCAGAAAAACACCTACTTCTACTTTATTGACTATGCCAAAGCCTTTGACTGTATGGATCACAACAAACTGTGGAAAATTCTGAAAGAGATGGGAATACTAGACCACCTGACCTGCCTCCTGAGAAATCTGTATGCAGGTCAAGAAGCAACAGTTAGAACTGGACATGGAACAACAGATTGGTTCCAGATTGGGAAAGGAGTACGTCAAGGCTGTATATTGTCTGCCTGCTTATTTAACTTCTATGCAGAGTACATCATGCAAAATGCCAGGCAGGATGAAGCACAAGCCGGAATCAAGATTGCCAGGAGAAATATCAGTAATCTCAGATACACAGATGATACCACCCTTATGGCAGGAAACGAAGAAGAACTAAAGGAGCCTCTTGATGAAAGTGAAAGAGGAAAGTGGAAAAGTGGGCTTAAAATTCAACAGTAAGAAAACTAAGATCATGTCATCTGGTCCCATCACTTCATGGCAAATAGATGGGGGAAACAAGGGAAACAGTGACAGACTTTATATTTTGGGGCTCCAAAATCACTGCAGATGATGACCGCAGCCATGAAATTAAAAGGCACTTGCTCCTTGAAAGAAAAGCTATGACCAACCTAGACAGCATATTAAAAAGCAGAAATATTACTTTACCAACAAAGGTCCATCTAGTCAAAGCTATGGTTTTTCCAGTAGTCATTTATGAATGTGAGAGTTGGACTTTAAAGAAAGCTGAGCACCAAAGAATTGATGCTTTTGATCTGTGGTGTTGGAGGAGACTCTTGAGATTTCTTTGGACTGCAAGGGGGTCCAACCAGTCAGTCCTAAAGGAAATCAGTCCTGACTAGTCATTGGAAGCACTGATGATAAACCTGAAGCTCCAGTACTTTGGCCACCTGATGTGAAGAACTAACTCATTGGGAAAGACTCTGTTTCTGGGAAAGATTGAAGGCAGGAGCAGAAGGGAACAGCAGAGGATGAAATGATTGGATGGCATCACTAACTTGATGGACATGAGTTTGAGCAAGCTCCAGGAGTTGGTGATGGACAAGGAGGCCTGGTGTGCTGCAGTCCATGGGGTTGCAAAGAGTCAGACACTACTGAGCGACTGAGCTGAACTGAACTGAGTGCTTCAGGAAAGCATCTCTTAATAATACTGTACATTTATTAAATTCTTGTTAATTTTCCTTGTGTGCAAAGTTCTCCTTTAACATATACTCTTTGATCTGCTCTGAAAGAGTCATTAGCCTACAGATTTAGAGAAATAAAGGCTATATGAAGAGGCAGCAGCGTGGTCTGGTGGAAAGACCATAGTCTTTCCCTGACCATTTTAATTCTGTCCTGTTCCCTCAGGTTACTTTCTATTACCATTAACCATTTTACTCATAGTGCACACTATTGTTTGGTATTATCTTGCTCTTTATTTGTTTACAGGTCCTCTCCATCTTCCCCTCAGAATATAAGCCCCACGAAAGCAGATACTTTGTCTGACTATTCAGTGCTGCAGTTTCAGAACCTTAAATGATGCCTAGCACATAAAACCACTCAATAAATGTTTTATGAGTAAGTAAAAGAAAGACTAAAAGAAATTAACCCTTGATTAATATCTCTGCTCTGGCATTTATTATCTCTATAAACTTAGCCAATTACTTAGCCTCTATAAACCTATTCCTCATCTTAAAAAATGAAAATGCTAGTGTTTATTTCAAATGGTTGAGCATCAAGTTAAATTATATAAGATAGCTATGTAAATAATCTAGTTTAATGTTAGTTCACCTTTCAATTTTGCTTTTATCGCATGTCCCCCATTCTTTTTCACTAGGATTCGTGAAAAGACTGGATCACAAACAGAAATGTGAACATTTCTATATTAATTCAGATTGCACTTTGTCTAATCAACATGTTAGGAAATTGTCTTGGGATTTATTTTGTGTATAAGACTTTTTACACTAATCAAAGTGTAAAATATTTGCTTTGGTGTTCAGTAAAATTACATAGTTTCATAGTGTAGTCAAATCCTGATGAAACCAGAATTGAACTCAGCTATGAAAAGGAACACATTTGAGTCAGTTCTAATGAGGTGGATGAAGCTGGAGCCTGTTATACAGAGTGAAGTAAGTTATAAAGTGCAACACCAGTACAGTATATTAACACATATATATGGAATTTAGAAAGACGGTAATGATGAACCTATATGCAAGGCAGCAAAGAGACACAGATGTAAAGAACAGACTTTTGGACTATGTGGGAGAGGGTGAGGGTGGGATGATTGGAGAGAATAGCACTGAAGCATGTATATTACCATGTGTAAAACAGATGACCAGTGCAAGTTTGATGCATGAAGCAGAGCACTCAAAGCTGGTGCTCTGGGACAACCCAGAGGGATGGGGTCGGGAGGGAGGTGGGAGGGGCTTCAGGATGGGGGACACATGTGCACCCGTGGCTGTTTCATGTCAATGTATGGCAAAACCATCACAATATTGTAAAGTAATTATCCTCCAATTAAAATTAATTAATTCTTTTAAATGAAACAAAGAGAAAGGTGATTAATGCAAATTAAAAAGAAAACCATGTTGGAGTTGTTGGGGAGAGAAGAGACTGGTAAGGGTGTAAGTCTTATTTTCTGTTAATCACAATATTTTAGGATTGGAAGGAATCAAACCTTTGTGCTTTTTCCCAGCATCTCTCACCTTAAACTTCTTTTTCAGAATCACCCCAGATGACCATGAAGTCCTTGCCTGAAAACCCAGGGAGATTGTGTGAGAAAGAGTTTGAACTCAGAGTCCACATCATCCAAGTTCTATCACTCTAATAGTGGGCATGCCATCTTCTCTACTCTTCTTCCTAGTTTATAAATGGAATTAATAATTCCTGCTTACTGTGAGGCAACATGATACATATATAAAGCAGATACTCCACAAACATTAATTCCTTCCCCTCAAAGAACTCATTCCTTCACAAAGAAACCTGCTTCATCTCCTTAAACACTTCTGGATCTTTTCTGTGTTTTGACTGGCATTTGTTTATCTGTCCTCTGCAGGTTCTAGCACAGTTTGGGGGGGCTCCATAGAATAAATAGAATCCCTTTTCTTGATAACAATACCTGAGCTGAGAAATCACCAGGGCAAGTGCTTGCTGAGTCCAGGCAGGTCATTTAAGTGGGCAGAGTGATCCGAATTAAGAAAACTGACCAAACGCCTACCACCAGTCTGTGGGTTGTCTGTGCCCCATCCAAAGCAGCAGCTGCAGCGTGGCTTTAACAGATTGTTGCCACCCAGCTAATTCAGAGATGTTTTCATAACTCTGGGAAGAATTGTGTGAGCCAAAGAAAACACTCCTCTGAGCCAGAACAGGCGTTTGGAAACAGCTGACTGCAACCTCTGCTTAGATGATTGCAAAGTGTAATCAAGCCTCCCTTAGCCTTTCTTTTTCCAGGCGGAACAGCACAGACACTTAGAGTCGGCAGGGGCTGAAGTCCGCCCTGCCCTCTGATCACCCCAGAACTAGCAGTGGCCCAGCTGTACCTCTTGGTCCCCTTCAACCACTCCTCACGTGATGGATTTTCTACTCATCTTCCTGTGAGAACGATTTTCTTCCTAACACATCACAATTGAGCAGTGGAAAGAATTCTGGAAATAGAAATTCTACAAATGGTCTAGAAATACAAATGTGGTCTGACCATCACAAGATGTGGACTCTCTCCCCCCTTAATTTAGAAATGAGGTTCTTTATTTTGGGTCCTTAGATCTCATACTAGTCCATGTATTGATTCTGGGGAACTTCAACTGATCGTGAACTCACTGAAATTGTGTACAAGATTTTGTGGGATTTGCGTGTGTATATGCATATCCTTTAACAGATTCTTAAAACAATAAAATTCAAAATAAGACTCAACATCTACTAAAGGTTATGTTTTAATTAGTTTTTAGCAATAATTTTGGGACAATTTGGTCAGAATAGTAATAACTATTCTAATCCTCCTATCAGAATATTGACCAACACTGAACTTATGTGTGTGCCTGCTAAGTTCACTTCAGTCGGGTCTGACCGTTTGCAACCGTGTGGACTGTACCCCACCAGGCTCTTCTGTTCATGGGATTCTCCAGGCAAGAATACTGGAGTGGGTTGCTGTACCCTCCTCCAGGGGATTTTCCAGACCCAGGGATTGCATCTCTTATGTTTCCTGTATTGGCAGACGGGATCTTAACCACTAGCGCCACCTGGGAAGCCCCCAAAACTCAGCTTAGTCTCTACTAAAAGCCATTTGTCTTTTCTACTTTTTTTTTTTTTTTTTTTTTACTGCAAGGCTCCATAACCTTGCCTTGGATACTGGTGTAATTACCCAAGCCTATCCAGTGAATGCTGCTATAATTAATTCTTTAATCCATGTCTGAGACCTAACCTTTTTACTTACTAGGTCTCATTGCATTAGACTGATAACCAAAACCTATAACACTATAATGCTGTAGTTTTAAGACATTAGAAATAATTTTCTGCTGGAATATTTAGTTTCTGTGTATTTACATGATCCTTTTTTCTCTTCTTCTTCTTTTTTTTTTTTCTTCTCTGTAGGCCGAAAGTTTAAAAAGTTCAATAAAGTTAGAGTTGTGAGAACACTAGATGCTGTTGCCCTCCCACAGCCGGTGGGTATTCCAAATGAAAGCCAGGCCCTAAGCCAGAGAATCACTTTTTCACCAAGTCAAGACTTGCAGTTGATCCCCCCACTGATCAACTTGCTCATGAGCATTGAACCAGATGTGGTCTACGCAGGACACGACAACACCAAGCCTGATACCTCCAGCTCTCTGCTGACAAGTCTGAATCAGCTTGGCGAGAGACAACTCCTTTCAGTGGTCAAGTGGTCCAAGTCACTGCCAGGTAATAATAATTTGTATATAATAGCATGTAATAAAAATTTTTACTATGGCTTCATACTAGTGGGTGGCTAAATAAAACAGGCCATGCAATAAATTAAATGGAGTATAAACAGGGGGTTGTCGGGTGTGTTTCAGCAGTTCAAAATATTTATCTAGGCCCCTGTATTATATACTGTTTGTCTAGGACCCTACTGTGTGCTATGGAAATAAAAAAGACATAGACAACACTTTGAGTCTTGTTGATGAATCAAGAATTACATATATGAAGCAGTTAAGAAATAGCATAACTCTGTATTATCTGCTAGTTAGTGTCATAGTTCAGAAAAAGACAAATTGACCATCTTCTCAGAAATGTCTAGCTCATTCCAAATCCAAATTTAACCAACCTCATGTGGTTGAAAATAAGACTGAATGTATCTATTCATATAACAAGTCAAAATAGTATTCAGAGTGTAGCAGAGTATCTAAAGTCAATTAAGAAATAAAATTGCTAAGCCTAAAACAAATAATTTGAACACAGAGAAACCTCCAGTCACTATCTTTGTGAATTTATACCCAGACAGTGGGAATTTGAATTATGTTATCATGAAAGGATTTTAGCCACTTTATTAGTTACTTCTGCTTTCTCAGCACAGTTATATAGGAGCCAAGAGACTGAAAGAATTACAGGGATGTAGTTCTCACCTGCTAAACCTTGGACTGCAGAGCTAAGAGAATAACACGTAGGTAGTAATTACCTGTCAGGTGGCGCTAGTGGTAAAGAACCCGCCTGCCAGTGCAGGAGATATGAGATGCCACTTTGATCCCAGGGTTGGGAAGATCCCCGGGAGGAGGGCATGGCAATCCACTCCAGTATTATTGCCTGGATAATCCCATGGACAGAGGAACTGGATAAGCTACGGTCCTTAGAGTCACAAAGAGTCAGACATGACTGAAGCAATTTCACACGCATGTACACAGTTACTTGTGGAGGCATTAATCCCATAATTAGAAATAAAACCTTTTTTAAAGTTATTTTCTCTTCACACTGATAGTAACCTTATACTCCTTTAGACTAGTTTACTTTTCCAATATCTGATCAAGAATTAAACATATTATATATTTTAGTCTCCAAGTAAATTTAATAGCCTTAAAAAAAAAAAGAATTCACTTCCCAATTTGCCTTAATACTATTTCTCAGTTATTCTATCTGAAAGGTTTAAAATATAATAGATGAATTGTTATTGAAAAGTCAAGTTTACATGAGATGGAAAGAAAAATAGATTCCTGTTTGTTGACTCTTTAAAAAAATAGATATTGAGAAAGTTAATTAAACTCACTATTCTAGTGAAGATAAAGTAACATCAAAAATCAAAATGCCCAGGTTCTTATTAGCTTCACTCTTGTTGAAAGGCTTTGGACAGGTAATTTTTTTTTTTAATTAGAAAAGTTCTGAATTTTTTTTAAGTTTACTGTAAAGTGGTTATCAAACTTGATAGATTTTTATTAAAATATTACAATAACATTGGCAAACTTTTTCGGTTTTAAAATATGAGTGTTTATGTGTTTAAACATTTATGTTTTTCTATTATTTAGAAAGGTTCTTTCTTTGATTTTTGTTGACATAGCTCATATTTCTTTGGTTTTCATTTTGTAGATTCTCTACTCTTAAAAAAAGACTATATTATCATTTGGCAAAGTTAGAAAATAACCAATTATAATTACAAAGATAATTTATTCATTTTGGAAAGAAACTAATTGAGTCTCCTAAGTTGAAATACAACTATTTGTCTAGATTTTTGATCCCCACACACCCTCCAAAAGAGTGAGAGAAAATTTTCACATTGCATTTGGTGGCAACTTTTTTAATGTTGCAAAATGTAATTTGTGTATAAGTAAACAAGAATGATGGCATCACCGTATTACATATGTTGTTTCCATTAACTGTATAATAAGGGAAGCATTAAAATTATCAAAGTACTAAGTGGCCCATGGTCTTTCAAACAATATTTTCATAGTCTGAATTCTGAGAGTAAATTGAATGAGTGATGAAAGCAGTCAGTGAAGCAGAGTGACAATACTGACCTCTGTGGGAGGACTCAGAAGGACATGTGTTTAAATATTTGCTCTCAAAACTACTAGCTGCTCAAAAACTTCCAGCTTTATTCATGTGAGTCGTTCAAGAAATGTCTACTGCATGTTTCCTTTGTGCAAGAGGTAACCCTTACTCGGTGGTGTTAGAGGAGCCAGCAGGCTGGGCTCGTGATGGCCCTGAATTGCAGTGCAGTGTATCCTCGCACCTGGGCATCAGTTTTGTCCATAAGGGAAACTTCCTTTATCTATTCACTCACAGGGTTATTGGTCCATGAAAGATGGACTTAGTTAAATGAAGCTTATTGATAGTTTATTTATTTAAAGTGGAAAAAAAAAAAGATATTGCTCAGAAAACATGTCGGTCGATCAGGCAGTTCTTTCACAAACAGAAAGTGTATTTTGGGAGTCAGCTTAAGATAAGATTTCAGGCCTTCTGAGGCATCAGAGAAGAGAAACCTGCCCCGAAGCTCCGGGAAAAGGAATCATGGCCCTAAACTAAACAGAGACAGCACTCATTCACAATATCCTGCACTGTCTGGTTAGGCTCGTTTGAATAGTCGACCTGAAGGGATTTGAAGTGAGGGATTTGAAGTGAAAACACCATATGTAATAAGTTTTTGTTCAAGACCTAAAATTCCTTGGGTATATATGTTTATCCAAATAAACCAATGCCCTTTAACTTTGCAAAGAAAAAAAAAAGATAATTTTAAAAATTTCTCTGGGAGAGAAAAAGATCAGATGCAGGCTGATGAACATCACCAAGGTGTCAGCACGCACGAGAGCCACAGGGCGCGTGTCTGCAAGCCCCCGAGAGGACCTGTGCCGCCTGCTCAGGGACTCCCGTTGCACCTTTGTCTGTGCGCTCCTTTTGTCTTTGACGGGTCACAGTGATCACAGCGAATCTGGCATCTTTACCATACTATTTCAGAAATACCTTTGTTTTTCTATTTAATGGAGACTCACAAAATATGCCTCATGACAGTACATTTACAAGTGTACTCTGAGGTTACATTGTCTCTGACATATTATATCTATATATGAATGATTTTACATTGACACTTAGCTCCAACTTCAGTGGGTAATGTTTTCCTTTTTGAAACTTGAAGTAGCATAATATTTGCAAAATTTAAAAAATGAGCAAGATGTATTCCCTCTGTTAAGGAACATTCAAAACAGTGGAATGAAAGATACTCAAAAAAGTGAGTGTCAATCAGTTGTATCTGACTCTTTGCAACGCCATGGGCCATAGCCCACAAGTCTCCTCTGTCCATGGAATTCTCCAGGCAAGAATACTGGGGTGGGTAGCAGTCCCTTATCCAAGGGATCTTCCTGACCCAGGGATCAAACCCAGGTTTTCTGCATTGCAGGAAGATTCTTTACCATCTGAGCCATCAGGGAAGCCCCATACTAGCTATACAATTGACCCTAGTACAGTGAGGGAGTTAGGGGCACTGACTGTCCAAGCAGCCAAGAATCCACATATAGGTAAGAGAAAGCATTCTGAATAAGCTAATACTGTAAAATAAGGAAATCAAGAGGTATGTTTGGTGAGTAATAAATTAGACCAGTTCTCCACCCACAGATTCAACCAACCATGGATCATGTCGTACTACAGGACGGAAAAAAATCTTGGGTGAGTGGACCCATGTTCAAATCCGTGTTAGTCAAAGATCATCTGTAGTAGTATGTGAAAGTGATATAAGGTACGGATATTAAAAAATGAATACAGAAGAACATTTTTGTCTTTGATGATGTCTTTACTCATTTCCAGTCCAACTTCATCCTTATTCTTTATTCTATGTATTATAGCAGAATAGATTGTAGCAGAATTGATGTAAGAGAGAGGTTCAAGAGAAATATTTCCTTTGCATAAAGGGACAAGAGAAGGATTCAGAGACAAGGTATCAGTTAAAGTACACCATGAAGGAGAAGTGAGACTTTGATGAATAGTGTTAAGAGAAAGCATTCTGGATAGAAGGAATAGTGTGGCTGATGGTGTAAAATAAGGGAATCATGAGGTGTGTTTGGTGAATAATGAATTAGAGCAGCATTAAGAATGGTTCTAGAAGAGTGAAGATCCCTTAGTAACATAAAAATGTTATCATACCTTCCCCCCCACAGTATAGTAATTAAAATTGTTAACAGCTGCTAATTGAGAGAATACAACGTGTGTATGGTTTCTCAAACACCACGGGCGTTCTGGGGGTTTCATCATCCAAGCATTAAGAAACTACTGAGAAAATCATATTGGAGAGAATCGCAGAAAGTAAATTTAGAGGTGTACATTGTGGGCTGAGTCAGAGTATTAAATATTTATGTGCTCATTCCCAGTCCAACTTCATCCTTATTCTTTCTTCTGTGTATTATAGCAGAATAGATCATAGCAGAGTTGATGTGAGAGAGAGGTTCAGGAGAAGTATTTCCTTTGCATAAATTTTGCCTTGATTCTTCTATTTATTTGCTGGAAAAAAATATTCAAGCCAATGCTTTGACATTTGTAAACATATTTTACTTCTCAGCCAGACTACTTGCATTCATCAGTATCAGAAGACTAGAACAGTCCTTGGCCTGTTTTTTCACCTTTGAAGCATGCCAAAATATCTTTTGAGTCAGTAGTAGCCATTGCATGCATGACAAAATATTTTTGTCTCTCTCCCCAAATCAAATGAATAAATTAAACTACTTCTCCCAAAAAAAGTGATGGAAAAGAAATGAGATTAGCCCTCTTGGAGTAAAGTCAGGCTTTGGTAGTATTTTCATGAAGACATTAAAAAATGATTTTCTAATGTTCTATTCCACTGAAACTACTATTCCCAATGTCACCAAAATCTTTTGTCAGATCAGATGAGTACTTTCAGCCCTTACCACGTTTCGCATACCTCGGAAGCCATGACGAAGGAGCCGTGTCTTGCTGAAGCTTCCTGTAGCATTCATCCCTCCCAGGCAGATAACGTTTCTCTCGATTTACACATCTGTTTCCTTTGTGGACTTGTTCTCCCATGAATTTGGCATTTCCTGGTTCCATCTTCTATTCCAGTAGTTTCTCAGTCTGCAGGGCTGGATTTGTTCACTTACGGCCTTGTCTTCAGCTCCCATTATATTCTCATGATTCCTACTTACATGGTGACAACCTAGATCCTCTACAGAAGTACTGGACCATACATTTCTTGTGCTTATTACACATTTCCACCTACATGAGCTTCCAAGCCAACATGACCTTCTACTCCATAAGCCTAAGACCTTTCTCTGTATCTTGAAATGGCACTGCAGACAGAATCTTGGTTATAATCCTTCACTCACTTTTTTCCTTCACCTCTGTCCACTCTGCTTCTTATATGTATGATTCATTATACATGCTATTTACACTGCTACTACCTTGAGCTATTTTAAGCCCTTATCATTTTCCCCTAGGTTTCGGTCACAGCCCCCGACTGACACTATTATCACAGTTTCACACTGCCCGCGGATAGTCCTCAATTCTGCCACTAGGCTCATCTTTTCAAAAGCAATTATCATCTGTTATATTATTCTCGTCCCTTTCCAGAACAACGTCAAACTTCTTAGCCTTACTATTTCAGGTCCTTCAGGCTCCTGAATTTACATTCTCTCTCACTCTCCCACTTCAAGCGCCCGAGTCTTGGTTCCCACAAAGCTCTTGGCTCAATTTCCAGCCTTTCTTCCTCCGCTTTGTTTTCTGTACCTGCTGGCCCTTTGCTTCTCCCACATTTTCCCCTAGCTAGTCCCTAACTAGTCTTCAGGATGCTAATCAGCTTGCCCTAGGAAGATTTCCCCAAGCCTCCCCAGACTGAGTCGAAGGTCCCTTAGCTTTCTAAGAACTGTGCTACCTTAAATCTTTACACATCAAGTTCGCATGTATGCATAAGTTCATCAAACGCATGGTAGTGATTACGCTTGCTGTGCTGAAGCTCCTTTGTGCTTGTGTGGGAAGGTGCTGAGATAGTTGATGCTCTTCCCAGCTGTTTCAGTACATGACAGTTTTTACAGGAGCACAACCAGTATGTTTTATCAAATCTTTGGGATTAAGCCAGGAGAACCTAGAAGGTCACGTAGGCCAGGTGTCACTGTATGCTTTCTTTTCAATTTGCTTTAGGCATTAAGGCTTGGACAGTTTGTGACAGAAATTATCAGGTCAAGTCACTTAAAAGGAAAGAGCATTTTTCTTTACTACTTGTTGAATACAATTACAGGTCATCCATCACTTCTCTGTGTGAAGGTTTTCATTTTGATCCTCATCTCAAATGTACTGAGTTTACCTGATCATTATCATCAATGGGAATTTGATCTCAGTGTTCCCGTCTTTGTTTCAGTATAAAGTAATGAATGATATTACAGTTAATGGTTTAAAAAAATTGCACTTCTGTACTAGGCATGTTAAAGTCAATTTAACATTGTACACTTATCTCACTTAAAGGGGGAGTAAATAAAGCTATTTTTCTGATTTTTTTTTTTCATTCTGTTACATAGAAGGAATATACTTTCTGCTATAAATATTGGTAATTTTATATTTTATTTCACCAAGATTTGCCTTTTATATTATAACATACCCCAAATAAGCCAAGTCTATATGTGCCTCCCTTGAGGGAGTCTTGCTTTTCAGGAATTAGGAAACTTTATTATTTATCTCTTATCAAATGACCCTAAACTTAATGGAGGACTTAATTACCCATTTTTTAAAGCCTATAAAGTATGCAGTTTACAAGTGGCATTTCTGTACTAGATATATTGAGTGACTCATAATTTAAAATAAAACAGGTAATATATAAACATGAACTTCAAGATGCATGTATGACATGAAAATAAAGAGAGAATTATGAAAATTGCATGCCAAGTTTTTCTTGGCTAGTTATTTTTAGAGAGTCTTTCTGTACCTGAGTCAGTCAGGAAGTAAGCAATAAACACCAACTCTACTAAGTTTTAAAAACCGAAAACATCCTGCTATTAAAAACCAAACAAAAAAGAAAAACATAGTTTTCTGAAAAGACGTCAGGGATTCACTGAATAGGACAAGTCTGAAGAGGAGACAGAAACCAAGGCCTCTCTGGAGGGCCAAGACAAGCATCACAAATGACCCCCTTGGATTCCACTGTCGTTAGGCACCACCACCATCATAAGTAAAGCCTAAACATATCTTGATCTTTGTTTTACTATTTTTTGCTTCAAAGTCCAGATAGTAGGTGTTCTACGGATCAAACTTAGATCACAAGCCCAGGGAACCAGAGGCCTTAGCCAGCTTCCTTGTGGGAACGTAGGGTACTTGCTTTTGTAGTTTGGTTGACCAAACTGCAAACAATGGGAAACTATTCGCATAGAGGGAAAAAGAGACAGGAGTCAGAGGGAGGTCCCGCCACCTCTAAAGGAGCAAATACCTGCTGTGGTTCCACTGATTATGAATATGTGCTAAGGTTGTTTTAGGTCCCTCTGAGACTAAGAATTTCCAGGAAGAAAAGAGTAGTCTTCCTGCTATTCATACGAAGATGGGAATAGCAGGAAGTACATGAAGGAAAGATAGCCTTTTCTGTCTACTTTGAGATAATTAACTAAATCAGGAAATAAAGTTCTTTTACACTTGAGATCTAAGGAATTAAGTTTGACTCTTGAAAAAGGTCCATTGTAAGTGGACTTCAGCAAAGTCTTAGAAGGAATAAATGTTATTTAAAAAGCTTTATAGAACATGGTTGATGATCCTACCAAAATATTTGCTTTCTTTTACCTTTAATGAAATATATCCACTTTTACTGTTTCAAGTACTCAAGTACAAATAATTTAGAGTTTTATATCTTTTGCTCGATATGTCCCCATACCTCTAATTCCTATGCAAACGGATCTTCCATTGGTCCCTCAAACAGGTCCAAAGCTTACTATTTTCTCTTTCGCCTATTTTCTCTCCTTTATTTTGTCTCAGTAATGCTGTTATCATCATCACGCACCATTCAAGTAAAAACTGAAACATCTATTTGACTTCCTCTTTTTCCAATCTGTATACAGTCAGTTGCCAATTTCTTTAATTTTACTCTTTAAAACTTTCTCCTATGTGCTCTATCTTCTCTACTCCTACCTGTTGACTTATTTCTAGCTTTTTTTTTTTTTTTAGTCTGGGTAAATATTTTATTTTTTTTTTTTATTTTTATTTTTTTTTAATTTATTTATTTATTTTTAATTTTTACTTTACAATTCTGTATTGGTTTTGGCATAGATTGACATGAATCCACCACAGGTGTACATGCGTTCCCAAACATGAACCCCCGTCCTGGCCCTTGGCAATAGCTCCCAATTTCTCTCCCTAACTTCAGACCTTTTCCCTTGAACACGTCCTCCACGTGGTTACCAGTGAGCCGTGCATAGTGTAAATCAGGCTATATCACTCCCCTTGCTGTTTCATAGGCATGCAAGACCACCCATGATCCAACACCAGCCCACACCTCCAAACACCTCTTTGCCTTACCCTCCTTTACGTTATCAGTGCTGAACTGGTTATCTTTTCCCAAGCAGGCAAAAAGAGAATTGGAAAGAGATGGGAAAAACTATGTAAGTCACAATGCATTTGCCCTTTTCCTGCCATTCTTCCTCTGCCACCAAAACCAGAGAAAGATCTAAAAGGGAGAGGTTGTGAGGGTGTGAAAGACCAGGACACTCACACCACACACACACACACACACACACACACACACACACCCACCCACCCATATACATATAGACTCTAAAGCTCTTAAGCCATAGGGGAGTTTAAAATGAAACTGGATTAAGTTTCAGAAAGCAAAAGTGATCAGAAACCTGTGGAATCCACTCTAACTTTAATTAAGAGTTGTTAAAGAAAAATTAGATGTAGCAAAACTGAAAACAGGGGTTTTACAAAATAAACCGATTGAGATTCCTCAGCAGTCTGACTTTCTTCTGCTCAGGCATTGTCTCTGTCTGGGACAGTTTTCCTACTCTCTCTACTGCCTGGTGGATTCCTTCTTACCTTCTCTACCTTTTAAGATTCTTTTTTAGGGCAAAGGTTTTGTCTTACTCATCTTTGTAACCCAGCATTTTAACACAGTGCCTGGTCCATAATTGACTCTCCATAAATAAGTGTTGCATGAATGAATGATATATGTTTGATTTAATTAGCAAGTTCCCAGAAATGCTAAATCACAATGACTAATTTTAATGAATTCCAATCTCTTATCCTTTTTAATTTTTTCTGACTTTATTATTTCCCGATTTTTTTGTATATAAATATTTTGACTGAACACATTACCCTTGTTGTTGTTGTTCAGTTGCTAAGTCATGTCCAACCCTTTGCAACTCCATGGACTGTAGCACACCACGCTTCCCTGTCCTTCACTATCTCCCAGGGTTTTGCTCAAACTCATGTCTGTTGAGTCGATGATGCCATCCAATCATCTCATCCTCTGTCACCCCTTCTCCTCTTGCTCTCAATCTTTCCCAGCATCAGGGTCTTTTCCAGTGAGTCAGCTCTTTGCATCAGGTGGCCAAGGTATTGGAGCATACCCTATTTACATCTGTTTTCAAAGGTTTATTTTTCAGGTTTTGACACAGTGATTTTTGACACAGTGATCATTCTATTTTTAAATTTGTTTTGTAGGTTTTCGGAACTTACATATTGATGACCAAATAACTCTCATCCAGTATTCTTGGATGAGTTTAATGGTATTTGGACTAGGATGGAGATCTTATAAGCATGTCAGTGGACAGATGCTATATTTTGCACCTGATCTAATACTAAATGAGTAAGTAGTAACTTGACTTTTGTTGTTATTATTATCAAAAGTGTATATGTAGGATAATCTTGAAAACTACATTTCAATAGATGATCATACACCAGTGTCCTAAATAATAAAAATTTCCTGAAATGTTTCTCGGAACTACCTCAAAATATAACTTGAACTGACAATATTAGTAAAAATGTATTATCAGTGATTTGATATTTAGAGCTTTTTCTTTTATTTCAATATATAATAGTTGTCACAAATAAAAATTTCTTAAACTTCAGAAATGTATCAAGAAATACATTTGGTCTTCTTAAAGACCAAATAAATGTTTAGTTTATCAAGTTAAAATTTTACATTGGCAGTATTGAAAATAATGAAGTAAACGAGGAATCTTTTTGCTTAAAAGTAATGACTTACCTTCAAAAAGTAAAAATATTATTTGTCTTCCTAGAGGATAAATTAGACTGGTAATTTGTTTAAAATATTGAAAGATAATAAAATTGAATCCTATTTGCTTGATTATATTGGAATTACTATAATTAACTTTCTACATATAACTTTAAACTGAATAGAATCTTTTCATGAAAGTATTTGTACTGTCCTAATTGAGTCTGTTGACTCAGAATTATATAAAATGATAAGTTATACTAAACTTTACAAAACTTACTAAACTTTACTAAACTTTAAAGATTGCAGGTAACTTTCATATATGTTATTCTATTTTATCCCACAGTCCTTTGAAATTTGTAAGGAATCAGCACCCTTTATTTCACAGTTCAGAAAACTAAGGCAGACAATACTTCGTAATTTGCCAAAGAATCCAAGTGATGGTTGGGATTAATTTTATCTCTCGAGTCAAATCTAGTTTTGTCTTGTTTTTCCTACCATTCCTGATCACTTCTTTGACTAGTGCAGATACTACAAAACAGTACATAGCTGAGAAAATACCTTAAGTAAATGTCCTCAGTATTCAGAATTCATGTTTGTCTTGTCGATTATTTAATGCTGCTAATGTTCTCTTTTCTATATCACCATATATTTCCTCTAAAATCATTCACACTGTAGCCATTTTACATGAATATTCTAAACTGAATGCACCGAAGTATTCTACACTATTCAATTTCTGTGAATTGAATTCACTCTCCCATTGGATTGCACACAAAATTTTATATATTTTACCCACAAGGAAAGAAATCAGTAAATAAATATTTTCTGAGTATTTCTCAGCACCACATTTTTATTTTTATTTATTTATTTATTTATTATTTTACTTTACAATACTGTATTGGTTTTGCCATACATCAACATGAATCCACCATGGGTGTACATGTGTTCCCAATCCTGAACCCCCCTCCCACCTCCCTCCCCATACCATCTCTCTGGGTCATCCCAGTGCACCAGCCCCAAGCATCCTGTATCCTGCATCAAACCTAGACTGGCGATTCATTTCTTATATGATATTATACATGTTTCAGTGCCATTCTCCCAAATCATCCCACATTTTTAACTGCTACAACTTTGCTCTCCTATCTTGGGTTAGGTTTTTAAAATGTGATAGTAAAAGTGAATAGCAACATTAATCTCAGTTAATGTGCATTTAAAATAAACTTCCAACTTCAAAAATTTTTAACCTCAAAATCCATTAGTGTGAGTAAATTTAGAAGACATTTAAAATTCCAAATATTGAGTTTGTTTATAAAAAGTCATGTTCAATAAATCAGGTAATAACTAAAACTCATACTCACTCATAAATTACCTAAACTAGCTAAGACCTTGTGTGTGTTTATTTTTTGTTCCACTGTTGGTGTTTCTTCTGTGTGTTGTGTGTGGCGCAAGACAGCGGATGAAGGAGTCATCGTTCTATTCATTATGCCTAACCATGTGGCAGATCCCACAGGAGTTTGTGAAGCTCCAAGTCAGCCAAGAAGAGTTCCTCTGTATGAAAGTGTTGCTACTTCTTAATACGAGTGAGTGAGTAGAAGTAACTGAATGCAAGAGCTTTGCTGTTTTAATTTTTAATTCATTAAGGAAGTCTCAAACAACAGTACTATTGTATGATTATAGATGAGTTATGAATCTTACTGAGTTGGAAACTGCAAAAGAGAAGCATCTATAGACTATAATAAAGTCATTTCATATTTCTCAGATTTTATCTATCACCTAATACTAAAATAGCCCATCAAGTAAGCCAGTTTCTATTCTTTTTTTGGGTAAAAGATGATTAAATAACTTTTTCATAGTCATCCAATTAAGTATTATAAACTAATTAATACTGCATAAACACAGACTATGCTTCCCTTCATCCCCACCCTACAAAGGATTTACTCTATAAACACACATTTGTAACTGTTCACTTTATGTCAGGATAGTCTTAACAGTTATAACACATAACTGCAAGAATCAGTAGCATAATAACAGTTTATAACTACTCACAGTCAGGCCAGTGGGTTGGCCGAGAAAACCCAGGCTCCTTTCATCCAGAGGCTCTACCCTTTGTATCAACTTGGAGTCTTCCGTTTTATCTGACTAGAAGATGAGCACTGAGTAAGAGAAGGTTTGAAGACTAGATCTGGAACTATCTTCCACCCACGTTCTATCAGTTCAGTTCAGTTCAGCCACTCAGTCGTGTCCGACTCTTTACGACCCCATGAATCGCAGCACTGCCAGGCCTCCCTGTCCATCACCAACTCCCAGAGTTCACTCAGACTCACGTCCATCGAGTCCGTGATGCCATCCAGCCATCTCATCCTCTGTCGTCCCCTTCTCCTCCTGCCCCCAATCCTTCCCAGCATCAGAGTCTTTTCCAATGAGTCAACTCTTTGCATGAGGTAGCCAAAGTACTGGAGCTTCAGCTTTAGCATCATTCCTTCCAAAGAAATCCCAGGGCTGATCTCCTTCAGAATGGACTGGTTGGATCTCCTTGCAGTCCAAGGGACTCTCAAGAGTCTTCTCCAACACCACAGTTCAAAAGCATCAATTCTTCAGCGCTCAGCCTTATTCACAGTCCAGCTCTCACATCCATACATGACTATTGGAAAAACCATAGCTTTGACTAGACGGACCTTAGTCGGCAAAGTAATGTCTCTGCTTTTGAGTATACTATCTAGGTTGGTCATAACTTTTCTTCCAAGGAGTAAGTGTCTTTTAATTTCATGGCTGCAATCACCATCTGCAGTGATTTTGGAGCCCCCCAAAATAAAGTCTGACACTGTTTCCACTGTTTCCCCATCTATTTCCCATGAAGTGATGGGACCGGATGCCACGTTCTATGGTCCACCCTAATTGCAGGAGAGCTCGGGAACGCCCCCTAGCTGTGTACCCAGAAGAAATAGCGCTGGTCACAAGAGTGGGCAGACGCCCATTCATTCATTCTCACACACAAGGAACATGTGTCCCTCTGCCTCCATGGATCTCCCAGGGTCTAAGTGGAAAACTTTTTAAATTGCTTCCACCTTTTATCCTTTCCTGTGCCCTTCCCACACACAAGTAGACTGTTTGAATTGGTTCCTCTTTCAATCATTGTGATTTGAAAGGAAACCACAGAGAGCTAAGACCTGAGATCAAAAGTGAGACAGGAGTCTTTCTCAGAAAAGATTTCTGCAAGGATTTCCTTCTAGGGGCATGAATCTTACATGGTAGGGCCAGGGGAGCATATCAAAAGGAAAGGCAGAAAAGCTGAACTCTTAAGAAGGCAGTTTACCTCATAAAGTCTGTGCCCGGACACAGATTAATACAGGAAATGGCACCCCACTCCAGTACTCTTGCCTGGAAAATCCCATGGACAGAGAAGCCTGGTAGGCTGCAGGGCATGGGGTCTCTAAGAGTCGGACATGGCTGAGCGACTTCACTTTCACTTTTCACTTTCATGCATTGGAGAAGGAAATGGCAACCCACCCCAGTGTGCCTGGAGAAACCCAGGGACGGGGGAGCCTGGTGGGCTGCCATCTATGGGGTCACATAGAGTCAGAAACGACTGAAGCGACTTAGTAGCAGCAGCAGGGAACCATAGCCCTTTACCCGACCCTTGGAATCTC
Organism: Oryx dammah; assembly: GCF_014754425.2. Classification (NCBI taxonomy): domain Eukaryota; kingdom Metazoa; phylum Chordata; class Mammalia; order Artiodactyla; family Bovidae; genus Oryx; species Oryx dammah. The sequence continues at coordinate 7,499,781 of NW_024070201.1, forward strand.
TATCTGGAGCACAGACCTTCAAGCACAATTTGATTTAAAAAAGCACAAAGTAGACAAAGGAATTGACATGGGATTGGCCAACAGAGTCAACTGAAAGAACTTTAATAATACAGCAGTTAGCTCCTGTCAGTTCTTTTCTTGATAGTAATGAATTCGATAGTAGATATATCATAGATGGTCCTAGGTCTCCCAAATTAGTTGATAGCATTAACATAATACTGTATTTATGGGTAGGCTACATCATGCAGGGAACCAAACAAGCCCTAAACCCCAGTAGCTTTAAAAAATTTTAAGTACTTATTCTTTTTACTATATTTTCACTGCAGATCTACAGGGAGGCTCATTGTTATCACTCAGGTGTTCAGGCAGATGGAGGCGGCATCTTGACAACTGCCTCTATAATCACTAGAGCAGTGCTAAGGGAAAACAGTTGTAAGGAAAGGAAGGGAGATACACGTGACTTCCACTCACATACCATGGAAGGCAAGGTTTTCAGCCATTTGCAACTTTAAGAAAAGGGAAAATCACGTACTTAATAGTACTACATATATACACATATATAAATTATTTATTATTATATGTAATAATTTGTGTAATAAAATCTACACAAATTTTAATGGGATTTTGAGGAGACACTTGGCACAGCTATTGAAATTCATCTTTAAATCTTAAAAAATAGGTAAGTATTACAAAAATATGGGGATGGGGGGAGAATTAGAAAGTTAGAATAATTAATAATGTGGAAAATACATACTCTGAATTCTTAGTCAAATCAGACTATATATACTAGAACTTTATATTCTACTATGGAAACACTAGAAATCTTTGAGTATGGAACAAATAAATATTGTTGAGAAAAGAAGCTTTATGTTTGAGGAAAACTTAGTTTGAATATTTAGCTCAAATTGTTACCTAAAATAGGTGGCTCATAGTTGTAAACACTTTAGCTTGTTAAAAATAAGCTAAAAGGAATAAAAATGAGAAATCTCAAAGAATACTGTTTAAAAATATATGCAATAGAAAAGTTGGCAAAAGAAAAGTTCAATGACTTAAGAATTTAAACCACCCATTTGCCATTAAAAATTAAAATACAGATATCCAGGAAAATATGTCAGGTTGAATACACACTTTAATCATTGTTCCTTTTAAACTACATAAAACTATTAGTCACGGGATTTCTTAAAAAATAAAATAAAGTAAATAAAATGACAGAAATATCAGTAGCAATAAAATCCCACAAGCCAGCGAGCAGAAACTAATTTAGTGTACCTGAGAAAGTGGAGGGTTTCCCGGGTGGTTCAGTGGTAAAGAACCTGCCTGCCAGTGCAGGAGACACAGAAGATGCAAGGTTCTGTCTTTGGGTCAAGGAGGTTCTCTGGAGGAGGAAATGGCAACCCGCTCCAGTATTCTTGCCTGGCAGAACCCATGGACAGAGGAGCCTGGCAGGCCACAGTTCACATGGTCTCAAAGAGTCAGACATGACTGAATGAGAAAGTGGTTTCTAAGCCAGAAGTAAGAAAAGTCAAAAAGCAAGCACCTTGATTTGTATCACTGAACCTCTGACATGTTTTGCAGTTAGTGACAAAGGTGATCTTTATTTTTTTTTTAATGAGAGTGAAAGTAGAATTAAAAACACCAAGTTCTCTTGAAAATGTGTTTCTAAATATCCACCAATGGTGCAGTTGTTCTCCAACTAAGGCAGAGACTGTAGGTTTATTCTCTGAAGAGGATGTAACAGAAGGCAGTTGGGTTGGTGGACTGCAGACACTGATGAGGGTGAAGCGGGATAGTGTAAACAGATTAAGATTATATACCAAATGTTGAGACAACACCCTCCAAAATCACCAGTCCTCTAGAACACTGTCATCCAGGTTTATATTCTCCAGATGGGAAAATGAAAGATTCTTTTATAAAGAATTTATTAAGCTAGAAAAAATAAAAGAACTAAATATGCTAATAGCAAGGCTTTCTCTTTGAAATAGCTCATCCGCAATGCCCTACACTAAAGCTTATAGGCAATAATAACTACTCATTCAAACAGAACTAGCAATCAGCTTTTTAGTTTCCATGCTTGAATATAAATAAACAACCAGGGCATCTGAGGAAGGTCTTTGATATCAACATAAAGACAAATAGAAAAATAATTTAGAGGAAAGAGAGACCATGGAGAAATTTGAAAGCTATCCTTTGTTGTTGTTGAGGTACCCAGTCATGTCTGGCTCTTTGTGACCCTATGGACTGTAGCACACCAGGCTTCCCTGTCCTTCATCATCTCCCAGAGCCTGCTCAAACTCATGTCCATCGAGTCAGTGATGCCAGCCAACCATCTCATCCTCTGTCATCCCCTTCTCCTCCTGCAATCAATCTTTCTCAGCATCAGGGTCTTTTCCAGTGAGTCAGGTCTTCGCATCAGGTGGCCAAAGTATTGGAGTTTCAGCTTCAGCATCAGTCCTTCCAATGAATATTCAGGACTGATTTCCTTTAGGATGGACTGGTTGGATCTCCTTGCTGTCCAAGGAACTCTCAAGAGTCTTCTCCAACACCACAGTTCAAACGCCATCAATTTTTCAGCACTCAGCCTTTTTATGGTCCAACTCTCACATCCATACATGACTACTGGAAGTGAAAGTTGCTCAGTCGTGTCTGACTTTTTGTGACCCCATGAACTATACAGTCCATGGAATTCTCCAGGCCAGAATACTGAAGTGGGTAGCCCTTCTCTTCTCCAGGGGATCTTTGCAACTCAGGGATCAAATTCAGGTCTCCGGCATTGCAGGCAGATTTTTTACCAGCTGAGCCACAATGACTACTGGAAAAACCATAGCTTTGACTAGACAAACCAAAGTAACATCTCTGTTTTTTAATATGCTGTCTAGGATGGTCATATCTTTCCTTTCAAGGAGCAAGCATCTTTTAATTTCATGGCTGCAGTCACCACCTGCAGTGATTTTGGAGCCCAAGAAAATAGTCTTGCCACTGTTTCCATTGTTTCCCCATCTCTTTGCTATGAAGTGATGGGACCGGATGCCATGATCTTCGTTTTTTGTATGTTGAGTTTTAAGCCAACTTTTTCACACTCCTCTTTCACCTTCATCAAGAGACTCTTTAGTTCCTCTTTTCTTTTTTGTCATAAGGGTAGTGTCATCTGCATATCTAAGTGAATGAGTGAGTGAAAGTTGCTCAGTCATGTCTGATTCTTTGCGACGCCATGGTCTGTAGCCTGACAGGCTCCACTGTCCATGGAATTCTCTAGGTAAGAATACTGGACTGGTTTGCCATTCCCTTCTCCAGGGGATCTTCCTAACCCAGGGATCAAACCCAGGTCTCCCACAGTGCAGGGGGATTCTTTACCATCTGAGCCACCAGGAAAGCCCTATCTCCATATCAAGGTTATTTATATTTCTCCTGGCAATCTTGATTCTAGCTTGTGCTTTATCCAGCCCAGCACTTTGCATGATGTACTCTGCATGAAAGGTAAACAAGCAAGATAACAGTATACAACCTTGACGTACTCCTTTCCCAATTTGGAACCAGCCTATTATTCCATGTCTGGTTCTAACTGTTGCTTCTTGTCCTGCATACAGTTTTTGCAGGAAGGAAGGAAGTTGGTCTGGTATTCCCATCCCTTTAAGAATTTTCCAGTTTATTTTGATCTACACAGTCAAAGGCTTTAGCATAGTCAGTGAAGCAGAAGTAGATGATTTTCTGGAATTGTCTTGCTTTTTCTATGATCCAGCAGATTCTGGCAATTTGATCTGTTGTTCCTCTGCCTTTTCTAAATCCAGTTGAACATGTGGAAGTTCTCAGTTCATGTACTGTTGAAGCCTCACATGGAGAATTTTGAGTATTCCTTTGATAGTGTGTGAGATGAGTGCAATTGTGCAGTAGTTTGAATATTCTGTGGCATTGCCTTTCTTTGGGATTGGAATGAAAACTGACCTTTTCCAGTCCTGTGGCCACTGCTGAGCTTTCCAAATTTGCTGGCATATTGAGTGCAGTACTTCACAGTATCATCTTTTAGGACTGGAAATAGCTCATCTGGAATTCCATCACCTCCACTAGCTTTGTTTGTAGTGATGTCTCCTAAGGCCCACTTGACTTTGCACTCCAGAATATCTAGCTCTTGGTGAGTGATCACACCATCATGATTATCTGGGGGATGATGATCTTTTTTGTGTAGTTCTTCTGTGTCTTCTTGCCACCTCTTCTTAATATCTTCTGCTTCTGTAAGGTCTATACCATTTCTGTCCTTTATTGACCATCTTTGCATGAAATATTCCCTTGGTATCTCTAATTTTCTTGAAGAGATCTCTAGTGTTTCCCTTTCTATGGTTTTCCTCTATTTGTTTGCAGCGTTCACTTAGGAAGGCTTTCTTATTTCTCCTTGCTATTATTTGGAACTCTGCCTTCAGATGGATATATCTTTCCTTTTCTCCTTTGCCTTTCACTTCTCTTCTTTAGAGAAATAAAATAACATATTCTATTCATGAAACAATACTGAATATATGAAAAAGGAATAACACAAAGAAAAGAATTCTTGGAAATATATATATATATATATAATTTTAAAGTGGCTAGAGACTTTGAAAGTTGGAAAACCTCTCAAAAGCAGAGGAAAAGATATCACTGTTCAGAAGGAAGTGTGTTTGTGTACATGCTCAGTCATTTAGTCATGTCCAACTCTTTGTGACCCTATTGATCGTAGCCCACCAGGCTCCCTCAGTCCTTGGGATTCCCAGGTAAGAATACTGGAATGAGTTGCCATTTCCTTCTCCAGGGGATCTTCCAACCCAGGGATTGAACTTGCATCTCCTGCAGGCAGATTCTTTTCCACTGAGCCACCTTGGATGCCCTAAGTAGACGTTGGCAAAATTTAAAACTTCGGTGCATCAAAGGACTCAACACAAAGAAAGGTTCATCCATTGATTTGGTGAAAATATTGGAAAAGATATCTGCTAAAGTAAGAGTATTAATATCCAGATGACATAAAGAATCTCTATAATCCAACAACAACAAAAAATAAACCAATTTAAAAATAAAGGCCTTAATAGGCATTTCTCAAAAGAAGATTTACAAATAGCCATTAAGCACATGAAAAGATACTCAGCATCACTAATCACTAGAGAAGCACAAAAGCCACAGGTGGATACCACTTCACACCCATTGATATGGTTACTTACTCTCAGTAAAACAAAAACATTATACTTGGAAAGAAATCCTAGTTAATTCTATATGACTTGACTGTGGTAACGTTTTACATAGCTAAAATAATAAACACTGAATATTGATCTGAGAAATATTATGAAAATTATATTAGGAAGATGAGGAACAGGAAGTTCTTCTTATATGAGTATATGATTGTGGTATGGGGTGATGATCTGGAATATGGAAATAGAGCTTTAGCCCTATTTTCCATACTGTTAAGAATTCAAATAACAGCAATATAAGGGTGTCACTTAAAACTATGGAAGGAAAGACCAAAATAAACAGTTGAAAAAATTGAAAGCATTGGCTTTCTGAGCATGGGAAAATTGGGGTTGCCTAGGTAGGACTCTTTGCCTTAATAAAGTTACAGCACTGATTAAATATTTTAAAACTGGGCTTTAAACCACAAACTTAGAAAATATTTTAAATATATCTTAATAAAAAAATGAGTACAAAACAGAAAAAATATTTAAATAAAACCAAATCACTAATAAGCATTAAAAAATTATTCAACCTCACTAACAATTGGAGAAATGAAAATGAGATAATATTTTCTTTTTCTCTATAAAATAAATCATTACCCTAAATGAAAATTGCTCAGAAGCAACTACCCAACATAAATAGTAAGTGTTGATAAGTTAGAAATATATATTTTGAGTGTTAAGAAAGTTAATACCTTTTACGCTAATATTTCCACTTATAAGAATATATCCTTTAAATATCAGAAATGACATTCATCATAGTTCAGTTCAGTTGCTCAATAGTGTCCAACTCTTTGTGACCCCATGGACTGCAGCACGCCAGGCTTCTCTGTCCATTAACAACTCCCGGAGCTTGCTCAAACTCATGTCGATTGAGTCGGTGATGCCAATCCAACCATCTCATCCTCTGTTGTCCCCGTCTCCTTCTACCCTCAATCATTCCCAGCATCAGGGTCCTTTCCAAGGAGTCAGGTCTTCCCATCAGGTGGCCAAAGTATTGGAGTTTCAGCTTCAGCATCAGTCCTTCCAATGAATATTCAGGACTGATTTCCTTTAGGATGGACTGGTTGGTTCTCCTTACAGTCCAAGGGACTCTCAAGAGTCTTCTCCAACACCACAGTTCAAAAGCATGAATTCTTCAGCACTCAGCTTTCTTTATAGTCCAACTCTCACATCCATACATGACTACTGGAAAAACGATAGTTTTGACTAGATGGACCTTTGTTGGCAAAATAATGTCTCTGCTATTTAATATGCTGTCTAGGTTGGTCATAGCTTTTCCTCCAAGGGGCAAGCCTCTTTTAATTTCATGGCTGCAGTCACCAATCTGCAGTGATTTTGGAGCCCCCCCAAAATAAAGTCTGTCACTGTTTCCACTGTTTCCCCATCTATTTGCCATGAAGTGATGGGACCAAATGCCATGATCTTCGTTTTCTGAATGTTGAGGTTTAAGCCAGCTTTTTCACTCTACTCTTTCACTTTCATCAGAAGGCTCTTTAGTTCTTCTTTGCTTTCTGCCATAACAGTGGTTTCATCAGCATATCTGAGGTTATTGATATTTCTCCCAGAAATCTTGATTCCAACTTGTGCTTCCTCCAGCCCAGCGTTTCTCATGATCTACTCTGCATATAAGTTAAATAAGCAGGATGCCAATATACAGCCTTCATGTACTCCTTTCATGGAACCAGTCTGTTGTTCCATGTCCAGTTCTAACTGTTGCTTCCTGACCTGCATATAGGTTTCTTAAGAGGCTGGTCAGTTGGTCTGGTATTCCCATCTCTTCAAGAATTTTCCAGTTTCTTGTGGTCCACATAGTCAAAGGCTTTGGCATAGTCCATAAAGCAGAAGTAGATGTTTTTCTGGAACTCTCTTGCTTTTTTTATGATCCAGCAGAAGTTGGCAATTTGATCTCTGGTTTCTCTGCATTTTCTAAATCCAGCTTGAACATCTGGAATTTCATAGTTCACGTACTGTTGAAGCCTGTCTTGGAGAATTTTGAGCATTACTTTACTAGCATGTGAGATGAGTGCAAGTATTGTTTATATTAGTAAAATATTGCATGATGTTGCATGATGCAAGTGTTGAATGATAAAATAATTAAATAACTTGCATTTACTACACATTTCTGTGATATTAAATTTTATGTGAGAATTAAAGCATTCATATGTGAAGAATTTTGAATGATTTAATTATGTAAATATTCTCCATATAATATTATTAAATATCCCAAACTATTGGATTGTAGGACCTCAGGTGACTTATAATTTTCTTTGTATTTTCAGTATTTTTCAAAATTTTTCTAATTGATACACACTATTTTAAAATAACTAAACAAAAAATAAGTATTTTTTAAAGTATTCTCATCTAAAATAGCAAGCATATTGCTAACTGCCCTTCAGTCACTCTCTCCCACTTGCCACAATATATTTACAAGAAATGCTGAAAACCCACATATGGAATCAATAAGAATCTCAGAGAAAATTCTCCAGTCATGTAATGCTGAGTGTAATAATTAAGAAAATGATGAATTAATATAAAGAGCTCAAATAAAATAGAAATAACTTTTTTACAGCTGGTTCATCATAGATCTGAAATCTAAGGAAGAGAGTGTAAAGGAGAATAATTTCCAGAGATATCCCAGGAGCATAGGATGAGAGCCTAGTGATTAGATTATCATATCCTGGGAGCATGTTGTTAGTGATTGATACTAATAGGATGAGGCAGGATGAGATTAGGCCTGATTTTCTTGAAATAAGGATAATTGCTTCAAGTCTGGTCCTCAACAGGTAGATGGATAGTATCGAAGCCTTCGGGTTACTAGTTTTCCAGCTCTTTAAAGCCCAATGAGAAAACAATACTTCAGTAATCAGAAGAAAAAATAATTTTATAGTCATGGTGAAGAGTGAGGGAGATGTGAAAATTGGTTGGGATGTTTAAAAAGAGTTATGGATGTTTAAAATAGTTGCTATATGAAGCAAAGTGAGTAGGTTATGATACTATATGTTATGATACACATAACATATACATACAGTTAAGTTTTCAGTTGGTGCAAAAGTGTCCTATTGCCCAAATTACCTAAGTCCCTTTTATACTGAGGCTCTGAGCTCTTGAAGACTCTAAACCAGAGTTCACTCTTAGTTTCTGTTGGCTTATTATCTCTGGCCTTCTTTTTCCAAGGGAAGTAGAAATGAGGGTCTGTTGGGATACAGGGAATAAAGAAAGAGGTCTTTAAAAAGCTTTATTTATCTACCTTTGCTGGAGACATAGAGTTGACTTTGCTCAAATGAAGTACACTTCTCTCTAGAAATATTGCTAAAGGTCAAGATCATAAATATCTAGATGTATAAATCCATAGATAATGTGATTTTTATTTCAGTAATCTGGATATAGTTACAGAAACTTCACTTATGGTTGAAGATTTGTTTGTGGGACAGTTGCAACCGAAGTAAAAGGAAATAAGGGAGCTGGGAATTCTGGTAATAGAGTTGCTAAAGAAATCAACCAGGACATCTCAGACAGGTCACAACAGAAGAACCAGAAAGACTTAGGAGAAAGGCTGTAGGTTTATTGACTACGTAGTGGAAACAAGAGAATGGGCTATAGTAGGACGCTGTGCCTAAAATTTGGATGTATGAATTAAAGATTTCTGAGGTAGAAGTTATTATTTACTATTAAATAATAACAGTAATGGTAAATACTCAAATTTTGTTGCTGATATTATGAGAGGCATTTATCAATAAAATCAGCAACAAAATTTGAGTATTTACCATTACTGTTATTATTTAATATTGTTCTGGAAGACTTAAACAATGTATCGAACCATGAAGGAGAAATGACAGCTACAACTGTTGGAAAGGAGAAAATAGGATATTATTTGAGTATGGTATTGTCGTATACCAAAAAATATATATATATAATCCAACAAAAACTGTTAGATTTAGCAATATTAATAAATGAATACATAAATAAAATAGAGTATAGCCAAGTGGCTGAATGTAAGAGAAAATTCAAACATCAATGACTTTCTCTTGTATCAATAGTCAGGAGACAAAAAGCAAAAAAGATACAGCATATCTGTCATTGTAAACTTAAACTAAATATTTGAGACAGGAAGGTACAATAATGTCAGATGCTCTTTGGAGCAGATGCTAAGTCAAATGCGCAGTCCATTAATATGGCTCTAAAATAAGCTGACATGTTCTTTAACTTACCTAGTTGTTGTTACCATATTCTTCAAAAGAACTAGAAATTTTGCATGTCCTAAGACTGTTAGTAGCACTCTTTTCCATTTAGATATTTGTTTCTAGAGTTGCGTATCAAAAGAAATCACTGTATAGTTCAGAAATTTATATTATAAAGTGCTACTGTCATCTTTTTAAACATAACCGCCACTTGTAATTATCTTCTTACAGTTCCTTTAGAAGGACTAAGAAGTCAAAACCAGTTTGAAGAGATGAGATCAAGTTACATTAGAGAGCTCATCAAGGCAATTGGTTTGAGGCAAAAAGGAGTTGTCCCTAGCTCACAGCGTTTCTATCAGCTTACAAAGCTTCTTGATAACTTGCATGATGTAAGTATTTTGGTGTTTAGAATATCAGTGATTATTTTCTGAATTCTATCTATTACTTCTTAAGTGTGAAGTACAAGTTTTACTTCACGTGTATTCGTCAAATTTATGTTTGTACTTACACTTTAAAACAGTACTTGCCTCATACTGCTCACAATTTATACTGTGCTTTTTTTCATTTTCAGTATAGATCACTGAAATATCCTTTTACTAGTATTTGTGAGATTTGAGAATAATTTAATGGTTGATAGGAATTGTGATACATATTCCTGAAAATGCTCCAAAATGTTTTTGTCTTAAGTTAGAAAATATTTTATGTAAACTGGAAAAGCAAAGATATAGATGTGGAGAATAAGACTCTCATACCATTTTGGGTGGAGATATAAGTTAGCAACAATGCTAATGGACAATCTAGCAGTATGTGGCAATAGGTAAAGGTTGCATTCTTTTCAAATTCTCACTTGTTAGGGTTTATCTTAAATAATTAGGCAAGTATTTAAGACATGTATGCCTCACTGTTTATACAGGAGGGGGAAAAAAAAGCACCTCAGAAATGCCTAACACCAAACTGGATAAATATATAGGGTTAGTCAAAATGTTTTGTGTACAAACTTTTATCATTACTTTGTTCAGAAACACTAAAATAATAATCAAGGCATAAAAAGCTCTCTGCTCACTAGATCACATATGAGGCCTTACTGCGGAATGTGAATAGCCAAGAATTATTAGCCATTTAGATAAAGTCTCTCAAATGTAAGGCAGAGAACAAAATAAACAGGAAAAAAAAAAAAGTAACTTGAAGGAAAAAGCTCCAGTGCAGATAACAGAAGAAAGCATCAAAAGTTAAAATACTCACAGAAGTAAGAATGATGCTGCATCCATGAAAAAAGACTGGAAAACATTTTAAAAAGGACATTTAGTGAGAAAATACTTTTGGATAATTAAAGTAGGGCATAAGTTAAAAATTCAATATAAATATAAAACTGAGAAAATATAAATCTCAGGAAAACTCAGATAAAAGTAACAAAAAAAGAAAAAGATATGAAAATGTAGAGAGAAAGCAAATTTAGGGTATTAATCCACAGGGCTTCATTTTCCAGTTCGTAGTAATCTCCAAAAGAAAGGGTGGAGAAAATCAAGGAGAGGAAATTGCAAAAGTAATCTTAAAAGAAAGGTTGCTAGAACTGAAGGATATGAATTTTCTGAGCATAAGGGCCCAGTATACAGACTCAACCCAGTTGAACCAAGGCACAGTATTGTAAAATTTCAGCATACCTAGAATAAAGAGGGTATCCTAAAATATACCAGTGAAAAAAGAAGCAAGTCACATCAAATCATCAGGATTCAGAATGTTGTAGGACTTCTCAACAAAAATACTGGAACCCAGAAAATAATAGAGAATTTTGAAAGAAAGAAAAATATTCAAAGAATTTTGTACCAGCCAACCATCAAACAGATATGATGGCATCATGAAAGTCTTTTCAGACTTGCAAGTTCTCCCAGACCTTACCTCAAATACAGCCTTTCTCAAGGACATCTGCAGGATTTCTTACAACAGAACCCTGGCGTAAGCCACAGGAGTATGAGATTCAACCCAGGAGAGACGCAAACGGGTGTCCCAGCACAGTAACTAGTGCACAGGGTTTCAGGGTACTAGCACCAAGGAAAAAAAAAAAGTTTGATTTGAGATATTACTAATTGTATGAACATACTGAAGTTAAGTTTTTAGAATTCTGTCAGAAAATTTGACTATGGCTTTGTGATAAATATAGAAAGAACAAAGAAAAAAGCCACAGAAACATGAAGTGATTAGCACTAGCAAAATTAAAGTAACTCATATAGGAAAAGAAATGTAATCCAGCAAGAAACAATAAAAATTTTTATAATATAAATGCTAGATATTGATTTAGCCAAAAATTGAGATATATCTATATAGAGAATAGGAAGAAGAGAAAGTGTGTGTAGTTGAGGAGATGGGTATATAATACAAAAAAGCTAAATCCTTATTTAATAGGATCCTAATAATGTAAACTTTGGGAAATATAATTTATTAGAAATACAGAGGTAAATATCAAATGACCGAGACTAAAGTAATTCAGAGTTGTTGCATCAGTGATTTTGCTCCTGTAGGTCTTGCAGTACTATCTGACTTTCAAAAATATGTGCATGAATTATTTTGACAGAATTAAAATTAGATTAAAATGATGCTTTCCTGGTAGCCCAGTGGTTAAGACTCTGTGCTGCCAGTGCAGGGAGTGTGGGATTGATCCCTGGTTAGAGAACTAAGATCCCGCATGCAGTATGGTGTGGCCAAAAAAAATTAGATTAAAATGAATCAGGTTGGGTTGTTTGTATTGACTGCCTATTGTTATGTGGGAAAAGCTGGATTAAGAAATAGACTAAAAAGTAATTTCATCTATGGAAATATATATATGCATATATATTATTATTATTATGCATATATATTTATGCATATACTTGAGTATGTATAAACAAAAAACTTGAAATATACCAAATGTTCACACTGCTTATCTAATAGGATTACAGAATACTTTCATTTCTTTAAATCTTTCTATATATTAGAATATTTCATCATATGTATGTAATATTTTATATATTATTCTGGAAATGGAGGGAGTTTTTTCATTTTGGTAAAAAACAACATCTGAAGCATTTCTATTATTAGAAAAATAAGCTTCGATGTTTACATAGTTTAGAAATTTATTATTTTCCTTACATGTTTCTTATCCATTTGTTAAACCAACAGCTTGTCAAACAACTTCATCTGTACTGCTTGAATACATTTATCCAGTCCCGGGCACTGAGTGTTGAATTTCCAGAAATGATGTCTGAGGTTATTGCTGCACAATTACCCAAGATCTTGGCAGGGATGGTGAAACCTCTTCTCTTTCATAAAAAGTGAATGCCATTTTTATCTTTAAAAAAATTAAATTTTGTGCTATGTCTGTTTTTGGGGGGGATCATGATTATGAGGTCACAAGTTTTTACTGTTTTTCTCAAAGCCTTACCTTTATAACGTGTCATACTATGTAAATTTCAAAGAAAAGTTGTGAGGTTTAATTGTTTCCCTTTATAAAGCATAGTTCAGATTTTTAGTGTTTTTGTGCACCCATATTTTCCTTAAGAGTTTGCAAGGTTGAAACAATACTAAAGTGATTGTTAATGTTAATCTTATCCGTATCATTTCATATCGTTCAGGTGACATTTTTAATTTTCACATATAACAAATCTACTTTAGAGAAAAAGAAGAATCTTACACGTAAAAACAAAAAGCTGTTCTATGTTCTTTCTATATAGCTCCTTTTGTCTCCCTGATTATATTTACAAAAATGAAACAAATCGGTATGCAAAATTATAGCTATATGAGTGTATATACTTTTTTGTGAGAAGGTAATTTATAACCTTAACCATATTTTCCAAAGGGTTTTTATTGCAAAAAATATATAGAAAAAGAGTTTAAAATTCTTGAAATAGATTGATGCTCCTCAAACTAAGAAAACCAGCTTATATGTTAAGACTGTTTCCCAGATCTGAAACACAGATCTCTAAGGAGGTTATTAAGGAAGGAAAGCCATAATGTTATGACAAGTATATCATGAGTTTTGCAGTTTTCTACTAGCCTTTTGCGGGGGGAATTGTCCTTTAACAAGGCATTCTGAACTGAAATAGGAAGCCAGAAAGTCTGTGGTCTAACTCCACCCGCTTCATCTAGGGCATGTGGACAGTCCCTTATCCTTACCAAGTCTCTGCTGTATTTCCTCACCTTTCATAATAACTTTCCTGTAATAATAACTTTCCTGTAAATGTTCCTTTTGGTCAGAGCTTGTTACTCACTTTTCACATCAAAGAAGAAAGGGATGGAGGGTAGGTAGGTAGGGGAAAAAAAAAAGAAGGGAGAAGAAAAAAGAGAGAAGTATTACTCTTTTTCTCTACTGAGTGGGCATAGTGGACAAATCACAGTTAAAATGTTTTCAGTGTCTCTGATCCAGTCTAAGAGATAATTTAGGAAACATTAAATACTGGCTTAAAATAATATAACCAATAACTAGAAAACACACAACTCATATTGTTATATGAGCTGAAAATATCCCTTTAGGAGACACACAAGTTTTTTTCTGAGGTATCACTGGACACCTAGGTGTCACTATTTTAAACAGGTCTATGTAAAAAAAAAAAAAAAAAGTCACTGTTTTTTTAAATAGACCTATTTTTTTAAAAAATGCACACACACACGTATAAAACAGGAAGAACCACTGGTAAAAACCAAAACAATCATTTTTTCTTCTAAATAAAATAATTTGTACCAATTTTAGGCATATATATAACTTTTAACAGTTCAGAGAAACTAGTAGACCTAATTCTTTTTTGAAATTTCTTTAAAATTGGACATTCCCTTATAAATAAAGCATACTACCATATGCAGATTAATAGTTGTTAATGAGAAAAACCAAAAAAACTTTGAAAACAATATAGGAAACATTTACTAAAGCATCTGATTTCTTAATGCATTTTTAAATTACTCATTCCCTTAAACTGATAGACACTTAAAGTTTACCAAGGGGCAATAACATAGAATCAATTAATGAATAATAATATGACCCCTAAAACAAGATAAAGTGATTTCATCTGACCAAAAAAATCCTGGCAGATCATAATGTTACCATAACTGTTTCTTGCCAATAACTTCTTCCATTTTCAGAATGAATTAGATACAGAGCAACTGTAAATAGTGACTCCTCATAAGGCATTTGAAATAGGGATTAAAACAATTTCTGCCCAGGACCCATGGCTTGAGTTCTTTAGGTCCATGTGCCAAACAGGTAATAAACAAATTTCATAATGCTTGGTTATAACGTTCATTAAGAGTTTAAACCAAGAATTCCAAATAGTCTTAACATTAGTTAAAAAAAGGTCTCTTCCTTAGTGTGTCTGTCTACATGTCTTTTTCAGTGAATACATGTGTGTTCCGATACAGTGCTGACTGCTATCTAGTCTTTCAAAGTCTTAAACACACAGACTCATTCTCTCTCCATTCTCCAGGCCAAAGTTATTTTCCTAAAATGGATCTAATTTTGCCATTTCCTCACTGGAAAATATTCAATGGCTTCCAGTCACCCACTGCAGTGTTTCTCAACTATATATATAGCTGCACGTGACAGTATGAAAGAGTTAATCGCTCGACTGTGTCCAGCTCTTTGTGACCCCTGGACTGTAGCCCACCAGGCTCCTCTGTTCTTGGAATTCTCCAGGCAAGAATACCAGAGTGGGTAGCTATTCTCTTCTCCAGGGGATCTTTCCACCCCAGGGATCAAACCCAGGTCTCCCACAATGCAGGCAGATTCTTTACTGTCTGACCTACCAGGGAAGCCCTCTACAGTCTCTAGGAGAGCTTGTTACAAATACCCTTTCCTGGGCTCCATCTTCAAAGACTATTTTAATTGGTCCACTCTTCTTATCAATGCAGCGACAAAGGAGTCACTCTGAAATGGTGTTCAAACATTGGTTCCTGTAACTTGACTCTCTTTATCCTCCCCTGTCATACATTCACCTTTTATTGCAGATGCACAAATCTTTAGAGTCAGTCTTCTGCCTTTATTTCTCCCTTTTGATACCAGTCCTGCCTCAGCTCAAGGCTCAGCAAAACATCACTTCTGCGTATCTTCCCTGCATCTTCCAGAGAGTGACTTGTTTTCTCCTAAGGTTCCGCAGATTTTGTGCAGATCTGGATTACAATAGTGCATTATTCTGTATTCTTACTCTACTACCAGTCTGAGAGCCACTTTGATATAGGACAGTCATGTTCCTTGTCAGGGAGTTGAATGACATGTTCTCTGGGTTTGGTATTACAATGAATCCCATGTGGGTTTGTTGCATCAGGACGTGTTTCCATGTGCTTGACTTTATCACTTTCTCTTCCCATGGCCTCTATCTTCATCTCTTTAAATATTCCAACTTTTCTTTTCCTGCTTTGTGAGTTTTCTCCTTGTACTGACTATAACATAGAAAATATAAGTACATTTTTCATTTAGTAAAAACACACTTAATGCTCCCTGTTCTAAATTTTAAAATAGAATGGAATATTATTTCCCTCCCTAAGAAAAATTCCACAAATATAATTGTCTTTTAAGAAAGTATAAGTAGCTCTAAATTGTATTCTAAATACAATTGAGGTTTGTGTTAAAAACCTCAATATACAAAATTTTCTCATCTCTGATTTCATTCAATAAGTATTTTTTGAGTGCCTGTTATAGCACAAGAAAATGAAGGTGTCTAAATCCTAGGATTTAATATTTCAAGCTAAGGTTTAAAAAAGTTAAAGCTTTCGGAAAAGAACATGACATAACCAAATGGAAGATATATAGCCTCTAAATCTTTTTCTCTGCGAATTTCTGCTTACTAATGTCTCTGTTCCTATGTGGTCGCATAACTTTTATCTTAATTTTATAGGCCATGTGCTTTCTGGAGGCTCTAAAGTGAAATTAAATCACATGAAGAAGGTTATATATCAGACAGTACTTGAAGGACACTGAAATAGATTATTGAGTTAATAAAAATATTTCTCTGCAAAAGATTTGAGAAACCATTTGGGTCTGAAGCAATTATACCTCCAGTGTCAGTTGTTACTTAACAATTGTGTTTTTATTTTTTAAATGGCACTTTTAAATTAGGCAGTACTATCATTTTTCATATTTCACATTAAAATAATTAGTTGCTGCACAGATAATATGCAAATATGGTAGGTAGTATGTTTTCTCCAGAAGGAAGGCCTTTCAAATAGCCATACCCTGTCGGCCTGTAACTTCTAAACAGCTACAGTGGATAGCGAGTACTGTGTGGAAAGCTGATCTAGACCTGCTCTCCCTTTCTCTGCTGTTTAATACCTGGCTAAGCAAGTGTGATTAAAATTGCCTGTGCCAATTGTTTTGTGATTAATAGAAATGAAAATGAAAAGAAAAACATAAGTGTTCAGAAATAGTAACTGCTATTTTTATGTTTTAAGCCATAGTTCTAGTTATGATTTTATCAGATTAATCTGGTATATTCTATGGTGAAACCAAGGTATCTAGAAAATGAAGTTGCTTTATTGCTACCTCTCTGTGTGCATATGAATATTTAAAATATTTGATTTGAAATTAGAGTTCAAAGTATTCAGTTAATTCCTTTCTCTGAAAAAAATATAGTCTTTTGAGTTTGTGGCCTGCTTTATCAAAAATCTAAAGAGCTGGTTTCGTTCATTATAATACAAAGAATAAAGGGACTGATATTGACCTTTTTTAAAAAGGATTTCTTTAAAATATAGAGAGGTTGACTAAAACACAGATATTCCAAAAATCTATGCTATATAGTTCACGCTCAGATTGTTTTTACTGTGGTAATAATTCTGTATAAAGGAACAATGGGTCTGGAAGTCATAATGAAGTCATCAGCTCCCTAAAAATCATTCCTGTCCTTAAGGCTATGTTATAAAATTCCCAGAAGAGATCTTTATGTCTGCTTTGATCTTGAATTCTTTTGGTAAGAAAACTATTAAATTTCTAGAGATTTTCCTGTGAATACCTGAGCAATTTCTCTCATGTACTGTACTCTTTACATACCAGATTTCAGAATAGAATATCAATTCTTTTAAATATTCATACAATCTCCAGAGAATGGTGTATAAGTACTCAAAAGAACATTTTTTTTTTTCAATTTTAAAGCTATTTTATTTTTATACTTGCAAACTCACCAACCATGTCTCCATTGATAATGTTAGTAGATAAGCAGACAACCCAAGAAAGGGTAACTACCAGTTGGATATGGGGAATTTTTGCAGCTCTTAAATTTTGCAGGAAATACATAGCCAGAAAATCTCACAAGTTTGCCAGGTCCTAAATTGCTTATCCACACTAGACTAAGCCATGTAATGATTTTGATGAAGATAATAATGCTTGATTTCTGTGGTTTCACTGTTTTCCCTACTCAAAGTTTAGTGAAAAAGACAGTCTCTATCTCTCCACATTGCATCCATTATCTATTTAATATACCATTATTCCACACTCTATGGTCCTTATCAAATTATCAAATTTCACAAGTTGAACAAAAAGCAGTAAAATAAATGACTGCTTGCTTCATATTATGGAATCCAATCCAACCTGGATTGATCTGTGTCCATATGAATCCAGAACGTGAACTGGGTCTAGATAACTGCATTCAGGTTGGCTCACATTCCCATTTAAACTCAGGAAAAGTCCTTAGAGACCATCAGTTACTTGGGGCCAATAAAACCTGTATGTCCAGAGTTAGGCATGAAACAGTATGGCCTTAAAAACGTGAAAGAAAAGAGCCTACAAAAAAGTATAGTTTTCTTTAATAATTTGTCCTCTCTACCATTAGACAAGATTTGAGAATTTAGGGAAGGGGGCATTGGTGATAAGTTAAAGAGCAGTAGTTCATAGTTGTTGTTCAGCCGCTAAGTCATGTCTGACTCTTTGTGACTCCATGGACTGCAGAATGCCAGGCTTTTCTGTCCTCCACTGTCTCCAGAGTTTGCTCAAATTCATGTCCATTGAGTCAGCAGTGCTATCTAACCATCTCATCCTCTGCTGTCCTCTTTTCCTTTTGCCTTCAATCTTTCCCAGCATCAGGGTCTTTTCCAGTGAGTCGGCTCTTCGCATCAGGTGGCCAAAGTATTGGGGCTTCAGCCTCAGTCCTTCCAATACTCAGGGTTGATTTCCTTCATGATTGAGTAACTTGTTTTCCTTGAAGTTCACAGTGGCAGTGATTTAACATGTACGTTACCTAAATATCCTATCACCGAAGCAAAGACAATCTCAAAGGGTTCTGCTGCTCTTCTTGGAGTTGATCGAGTTCCAAGGCAGCGCTCCGGGCACTTGCCTGGAGGCTGCACCCCGGCTTGTCCACAGCCCTGTGCAGCTGTGGAGCTTGGAAGAGTGTTACAGGACTGCTGGATTAGCCCCAAAATGTCAACCTCATTTTCAATTTACTGGCTCTTGTTGCTTTATGTCATGCTGACCTTACATGAGTTTGTTTGCTTTCTTTCTGCTCGCGGAGAGATGGGAAGGCATTACTTTAAGCTTTTGAAAGCTAAAGCTGGTTGAAAGCTTTAACGGACAAAAGACTTACAGTGAATTAAGCAGCTAGGAAAGCTTACCCTCTCCATTGCTTTAAAGAAAATTAAATTATTAACTGCAGTGTGACATCAGTATCATGATCAACATTTAGATATATATGAGCAAACTATTTAAATGGTACTGTAATCTTTTGAAATTGCTCTTAATACATCAAATCCTAATATATCCAATTTAGCAAGCATAATATTTTCTAAATGAAACCTACTTAAAATGTTTTCCTCTTGTCAATTACATTTAAAGCTTAACACCTCTTTCTATGAAATCTGCTTACCTGTGAGGGGTTTTTGTTGTTATGAATTATTTATAGAAAGCAGTAGTTTAAAACTTTTTGCCATTAAACTTTTACTAACTCCCACCCTCAGGAAGCTAGATTTTAAAGTATCTCCCCACCAAACTGTATTCCTATTAAGAAATAATTGTTTTCTTTTCTTCACATTTTTTATTCAAAGACATATCAATTACAACCATGTCCACACTGATTTAATGGGTTTTGTGCAACTTTCACTGGGTAAATGAAAAAGTGTTTTTAAAATATGTAATGGAAAAATAATCAATGGGCATCTGTCATAGCTTTCTCTGAGAGCTTTAAAATTCATGAGAAACACCAGAAGTTTTATGTAAAGTTAATATAATCATACCATATTCTCATCAAAACAGAGATATTCAGCTCTGCTTATTCTCTATAGACTAAGAATGTATCCAACATTTACTTAAAATGGTGAGTCCTATATTTGATATAACTGAGGGTAGAAAGAGATTTGCAAGTGGCAGTCTTTAGAACTCATCATTTTAACCAATTTAGTTGCTTCTTATGAACTGAGTACAATGTGCATTTTCACTTTTTCTGATACCTGTACATCCACAAGAAGAGTCAGGACATGGAGTTTTTTTTAAGTTTTTCATTGAAATTTGGGATAAAAACAAAAATATAAAAATTTTTCATATTTTGCAAGGAGTAAATACAACTTACAGAAGGGAAATGGAGAAGTACTCTAAACAGTAGCTTTTTCCCTTTATTATTGAGTGAACAATTATGCTAATGATACAAAACATGAATGATTATCGACAATGATAACAATGGTAAATGTTAGAAAAATAATCACATACTCTCCAGTCATATGAAATATAAATATGCCCAGAAGCTTACTTTTTGCTTTTTAATAAAGATGCCCATTTTCTAACTTGAAGGTAAATTTTTAGAAAAAAAGCATTGATCTCTAAGTTTCTGTTTAGCTGCCAGTTAAGTGTCAACATGTAAAAAGCAGGGAGAGAAAAAGGAGAGGGGAGAAAGAGACAGGGAGAGAGACAAGAGAAGCGGAAAGAAAGAGAAAGGGGGCAAGAAAAGAAGAATGAAGGAGGGACTACAAGAAGGAAGGAAGCGGGGAGGAAGGAAAACGTTAGGAACAAATTATCCATCTCAACTCTAAAACTAAAATTTTATTAATAGTTTCCATTAATATAAAGTAACTGACTCTCAGTTATCTATGTTAATAGAAAGAAAAAACAAAGCTCTGAAATACAAAACCCAAAAAATTGTGGGGTTTTTTTGCAAAGTTGAAAAGTCTTACTTTAGGAGTCAGTTTTTAAATCTATTTATCTTATTTAGGAACCATTTTGTTCTTCACCAGCCAGTTACAAACATTACTGTGTTGCATGTCAGTTATTCTACCAGAATGTGGAGATAAGCAATGAATACATTAGACAGCAATCCTACCTTCTCTGAGTTTACAGTTGGATGGGGACTAGACTCGAGTAAATAGATAGTTACGATGTTACAATGTCATGGTGGAGAAAGTACACAGAGCCGCTGGAGCACACAAGGGGCACCTAGGCTGAGTTTAAGAGTGGACAAAGGCATCTCGACAAAAGGTTTCTCAGTCG
Organism: Oryx dammah; assembly: GCF_014754425.2. Taxonomy (NCBI): domain Eukaryota; kingdom Metazoa; phylum Chordata; class Mammalia; order Artiodactyla; family Bovidae; genus Oryx; species Oryx dammah. Next base: position 7,520,567 of record NW_024070201.1, read on the forward strand.
TGATCTCAAAGTGGTTTAATAATTAGTTGAGCATGCAGAATCGGCAAACGGCCAAGGCTGGAAGAGAAGAGTATTCCAGGCAGGAGGTAACAGCACAGGCGCAGACCTGATGGTGAGGGGATGGGTGGGGGCTGATGAGGAGGTGGAAGAAAACCAGGTCTAGGAAATTAATGGTCTTATAACCATGTTCAGTCGTGTAGTCTTGATGTCTGTTTAAACAGGAGAGCAGCAGAATTCAGATTGGTGTATAAGAAAGCTCACCCTCACTGCCATCTGGAGAACAGAATTGGAGGTGGCTGATTCTGGAGACAGAGAGAACATTTGTTAGGAAGTTGCAGTATTCTAGTGGAAAATAGTGGCCATAAACATAAGAGTTGGAGGTGATCATTTCCTCCTCCCTAGTTTTCCAGAGATTAAAAAAAAAAAAAAAGAATTGACAGAGTTTATGGAAATAAGTAAAATATGCCATATAAATTGTCAAACATAGGTCATATGCCCATTCTGTCACTGTTGAAATTTCAAAATTTTCATTAAAAAAGATGATTAAAAAAACTAAGAACTTTAGTATACCAAGTTCTAGAATCTTATCAAACAATCTCTACCCCTCTACCAATATCCTCACCTTTGCACATCTATTAAATCTCAAGATCCTGGTTTTTGCACAAAGGTAAGACTAGAACAGCTTAAGAATCAGCAAGTGGGAAAAGAAAGGGAAACTAAGCTGTATTCAGCTTAAAAAAAAAAAAGACATCTTTTGTATAGATCCTTCTTCAGATGCTGTTATTCAGTATAATTGCAAAATAGTACATACAAAAATGCTTTGTTCTCTGCAAGGAGTCTTGACTTCTTGATGATGTCTTATTCATGAAGACTTCTTCGTGACGCCTTCACAGAGGGAGTGGAGTCGAGGAAGGAGGGCTGGTGAGTGAAAGAGTGGGGAATGATCCTGACACATGGAAATAGCTATCTATGGCTTTTCGTTTCACAGAGCCTTATTTTGAATTATCTCTCCCAGTTTCCATCCAGTGCTGTTCTTCCTTTTCATTTCCACTAACCCATGACAACTGGGAAAAGGAAGACACTTACATGGGGGCAGTGGCGATGGGAAGGGGTCTTCTTTCTCCTGGACCTCAGTGGCCTTGCCCATCCCTCTCACCACGCCTGGTCATCAGAACCCACTGCTGTTACCTCTTGTTTGAGACACCGGCTTATAATCGCATCTGTTCTCTTTTGTCCAGGATGCAGGGGGCTGTGACTTGTCTATGATTTGTCTGATTTTGTCTGATTGTCTGACTTGTCTGATTTTGAAGGAATCTTCTGTTTCTTCCTGGCTCAGCACATCCTTCTGAGGCCTGCTGCTTTCCCTATCTGGCTTCCGTGTGTGGTCACCTTTTCTGCGAAGCCCCCACTCAGCCAGCACCATGTTGAATCCATGCTTTCCTGAGATGCTTGCAGACTTTATAGCCTTGCACAAAAGCCATGGTTTTCTTGGATTTCTGCTGACTAGTCTGGGTGTTCTTTTGCTCATCCCACTTCCTTCAAAACTGGGACGCTATCATCTGATCTTCTTACTCTTCCAATTCCCTCTTCTGAATCACAGACACCTCTCACTTCCTCTTCCTGTCTGTTGGAGGCTTCCCCTGGGTCTTAGACAGAGTCTGCTTCATTTCTGTTTGAGTCCACCGCTTGAGGATGTCTTTGAGATTTAGAGAATCTTTTTTTTTTTCCTGGAAAGTGCCATCCTCCAGACTTGTCTTGCTCTAGATTTCAAGGACCAATTGTGAAATCAGAAGGTGAATGTCAACTTCCTTTAAGCATTTCTGCTGTAACAGTTCTAATTCTTCTTGGGGCAACATGGCTGCTTCCAACTGACTAGGACCAGGTGTCAAAAAGAAAAACACAAAAATTAATATATCTCAATAAATATATTTTTTGGATGTGCTTTTGGAATCATATGAATTTTTCTGTCAAGAGGATGAGACTCTCCCTTCCCCTGTACATGCCTGGTTCTGTGCATATGTGTGTGTGCTCAGTCATGTCCAACTCTTTGTGAAACCATGGACTGTGGCCCTCCAGGCTCCTCTGTCCATGGAATTACTGGTTGGTAACAAATGCATACCTATAAAAATTATAGCATAGTGGGCTTTTAATGGCATCATCACATACTTATTTTTAATCTAATGCTTTGTACTCACTTGAAAGATTTAGTAGACTTCTTGACACATAGTTGATTTTTACATTTTGCTATGTTGAAGTTGATGAAAAATCCTCTCTATTCCTTGTTAGTTAAACTAGTGTAATATTTGACAAGAGATACAAAGAATCATCATTTTCCTGTCTCAAGATCCATACCCCTTTAGGTTTCCATTGTTACTATCCTATTTTCAGTAGATTGTAGTATTAATACAGAAGATTTATACCTTGAAAGATATTTTAGCCCTGATATACTTCTTGAGTCCAGTTCCACACTCCTAGCTCCTCATTTTTAAGCAGAGAGCCAATACTTGAAATTCATCTGAGGTTCTTACAGAGAGGATTAGACTCTCCTTTTGTGTTTGCCTGGCACTGGTTCCCTGGTGATGGTCGGGTGACAGATGCAAGAGAATCAGGTGATAGTGAGCGCCTGACCATCCCGTCACCCGTTTCTTTTAAATCTAATGTTCAGAACTCCGCTTTGCTTTTACACTAGAGGTAGACTTTGGAGAAAATATTTTGTGACTTCACGTGAAAAAACTGAGTCAGTCTGTTCCACTTGAGAGGAGTCTGACATTAAATTGGTTGGTAGTTTGAAAGTGAAAGAAATACATTTTCCAAACAACAATTTACCACTAATTAATTAGTGTTCTTATTACTAGTCTGCAATATTAAAAATAAGCACTTCTATATGCCTTTCTTAATGAATTAGAGCACCCAAAACCTCAATACAGTTATATACAAGATGCATAAAAATCATCAGTCACCTTAAATTTATGATCAACATTTCAGGTTGTATGGTAGTGAATGTGGTAAGATTATATAGGTTATATATTATATAGGTAATATAGTTGACTGTGTGTATGTTTTAATGAAGCAAGGACTGACTCTCAAGATAATTACATTGAATCCAGCTAATTGTTCATGAAGACAAAATGCACTCAACTGTTTTCTGATAAGATTCAATAATGCAGTGTATCACACTGGTGAAGTAAAAGGTTTAATATTTATTATACAAAATATTATTTTCATATGAAATTTAATGCATTTAACATTAAAGTGAAAAGAATGTAATCTAATTGTTAAAGTATTTCAGACAATTACTGTGAATTTGGTTTCATTACTATGAATATAATTTAATACTGGACATATGCAAATATGCTCCTTTGGTAAATAAGTTCCTGTTGAAGTCATACATAGTTGTGTAAAAACATTCCCTTGATAGCTCCTTGTAAGATCAAAAAACATCCCTGCTGCTGCTGCTGCTAAGTCGCTTCAGTCGTGTCCGACTCTGTGTGACCCCATAGATGGCAGCCCACCAGGCTCCCCTGTCCCTGCGATTCTCCAGGCAAGAACACTGGAGTGGGTTGCCATTTCCTTCTCTAATGCATGAAAGTGAAAAGTGAAAGTGAAGTCGCTCAGTCGTGTCCGACTCTTAGCGACCCCATGGACTGCAGCCCACCAGGCTCCTCTGTCCATGGGATTTTCCAGGCAAGAGTACTGGACATCCCTAGCATCAGTGAAATACGATGTGAATATATATTCATTCTTCATTCATAGAATCCCACTGCTTCTACTTTTTTAAATCTATGTTGATAATCAATTCCTGTTTATTTAGATCAGGAATCAATATGCATTTGATAAATATTACCAGTCCTTTTAGCTGCTACTTGAGTAGATGCTATGCACAGGCCTTGTATTGGGAAGGAGTTTTACATATATTATCTCTAGTTCTTACAGTAATCTTTGAAAGTTAAATATTGAGTTCCATTTTACAGTAGAGAAGACAGAGATTCAGAGTAGTTCATTAAATTTGAAAACCAATTTCTTGCACTATTGCTCTTCAAAAAAAGAGAAAAAAAGACATTCTGTCACTTTTTTTCCAGATTAAATTACTTTTCCTGGCATACATATTAAATCTTTTGTAATAGTTTTTATTTAAGAAATGAAGAAACAAAATCATCCTTATTAATAGATGTGCTGTATGTTTAAGCCTCATGAAGGTGAATTGGCTTTGGAATTCTTACTAGAAGTATAAAAAGCTTCTGGAATGGGGAGCCACTTTTCTGGGGAAACCAAAATATAAATAACATCAATTTCCCAACATTATCACCTCTGTTCAGGAATCCATCAAATATCAAAAGAAACTCAACTCCTCCCCTACTAAATTTATTGCTAAACATTTAAGTCAGATTTAGTCACTAGAAATTATATATAGAGAAAGACAGAGATTTGTGCAAGCAGTTAATTGACATGGTCTGTGTAGGTGTAAAAACGGGTCTTTTATTGATAGAGAAATAACTTTGAACAGTTCACTGATAGCTTCTAGGTCTTAAAAATTACTAGAATACAGTGCCTTTTAAAATATATACATATTAAAGTATATTTTAAATCCTACTCAAAGTGAAATTAGGGAGTATAATATACATCCTTAAAAGTCAGTTTCTTGATTTGTAGCCTCAGGGTGGTTCCAAGTGCCTTGGCAATGAATGCTTTTTAATGGTTGGAAGTTTGAAGATATATTCTCAATATTTCCATTATTATATTTACTAAGTGGTTTTGATAAATTGATGCCTTAGTGCCTGTCGTACTTCAAATATATTGCTTTATGTTTTAATCCTTAAATAACAGAAGGTTAAGATAAATAACATCTAATCTTTATTTAAAGGTAAGACAGATATAGACACAAAGTATTTTTCTTGAAAATTACTTAAAGTTGGACCATGTTCTAGATAAAGAGAAACAACTGTGGTAAATATAAAATTATTCATAGAATTCATAATTAAATTTTGAAATTCTTCCTGAATTTATTGACAGTTTTAGCAGAACTGCACGATGAAATTGTTTCCTTTAAGTAAGATTTAAATCAGACCAATGTGGATGATATGGAATAGAAGAAATGTTTTTATTTGTCAGACTTATTTTGTTCTTCACAAATTTTACACATTTCCTAATGGTGACAATGATTTAAAGATGTACTCTTCTTGCTGAAACATTATAGAGTCATAAATAATTTATCAAAGGAAAGAATAATTTTAAGAATTTGGATCAATGTCCAAAAAGTATTAGATATTTTTTTGTGAAATTTTAGTAGTTTACAAGCCATTATTACAGTTATTCAAGTTCCTAGATGACATGTAAATTATTGAAATTATGCATGGTAAGAAAATCATCCAAATTCCCACAAAATGTGAGAAAATATAGAAAAGGGGGAAAATCTGTAAATTATGCAACAAAATTTAAGCTGAGGGGAGAACTACTGTATTCACATTAATTGAGCCGGGGATATACAGTTACTTCAGTCAAATTTCAGAATTTTGGTTCAAGTATGTTGTCCATTTATTAAAGGATAATTATCACTAAGAATTTCTAAATTAATAATAATAATGATGACCTGGTTGAAAAAAGGTAAGCATGGAGTGAACCACACAGAACAGGCATACTTGTTTATCTCGTAGGTAGAGGTCTAGGCACCAGTTTCAAATAGTTCTTAAGGTTACCCACATACACATAGAAAAAGCAAACAGCAATATTGCACTTAGTGTTAAAAGATTTGTCACTTCCCTAAAATGTAATGCTTTGTGATCATAGTATGTCTTCAGTTCTTTGAAGCTCAATGTCTTCACCTATCTAGCAGAGAATATTTCAACAAAGAGCTTTACTTTTAAATGAGATGTCTATAAAATTCCTTTGCACACTGTAAAACACTATACAGATATATTTTTTCTAAGAAATAGATAAGCACACGCTAAAAATCCTTAATAGTTATAACATATATTGTATGATGTAGGGAGTTAACATTAGTAAATCAACCTTTGGTGGCCAAATAAATATGATTTTTAATAACCAAACCAGTAAACTCACTGATAGAGCTCCTTATTTGTTGAAAAGCCATAAAAGTGAAAATCCTCACCCTGCAAATGAGAACGCTGATTGGGCACAAAAACACGTGAGAGAAGGCAGTGTGTGTGGAAGCCTGCCTAGGGGCTGGGCTCCCCAATCTGTGGACCTTCAGGCTGCTAAGCTCACGCTTGAGTTTGTGGACCTGCTCAGTCTGCTCGACCGCGACCTGTCGTAGGTGACTGCTAAGAGGACTTTTTCTTAAAAAAAAAAAAAAAAAAAAAAGAATGTTGTCAAAAATGGTTGTTCGCACATCCCGTGAATTTTTCTTCCTTCCAAATGGACACCCATGTTCATGACTACTATTTAAAAGGACTTCATTTAAAGCACATTTTATGAAAATAAAGTAATTCCATGTTTAATGTTCATGTATACTTAATATCTTCTCTACAAGTAGCTCAGTTAATAGAGTGTTTTTTAATAACAAATATGTTTTTGCAGTGAGGAAACTGGCCCAAGTAGAGGTGATCTGGGGACAGGAAGAGGTTATTGTTTGTTTCTAAATTATCTGAGTTGGCCATCGTAGACTCTTGTCTGGTGGTTCATTTTACCTTTGCTGTGGAGATACAAAATAAATTTCTTCCAAAAACTAAGAAGATACTCAATTCAGAGGCTATTTATCTTTACATCATTTTCATATTTTTAATACCTTTCTTGCACAGAATTAAGTTGCATATATCATGTGGAGCTATAACTCTTTAACTTACTGCACTGTGAAGTTCTCTGTACTGAAGTAGGGCTTACATTGAAAGTACTTTGGGATGCAGAATGTCTGAACTCCACATGCATGCATGAGTGCAGGCTTGCATACACAGCAATCTAGAGAAAGATGCAGCTAAGTTCTTTTTACAAGAGAGAACAAGGGTCATCAGTGCAGGCTAAAATACAGGGGGAAATAGTTTGGAAGTTTAAAAAACTTGTGTTCTATGCTGTACTCTGACACTTCTTACTGCGCCAGTGTGAGTTACCTAACATGTCTGAACCTCATTTTCCCTATCTGAAAGATGAGGACATATGATATACAGGTATCTGAAAAGCTTTGGAACTTACAGTTCTATTCACTGCATTGTAGACTCTTTAACTTTGCCTTTTCTTTACATTGAAATCTAGACAAAAGTAGTTCAATCTAAATTTTAACAGATTTTTAATTTATATCTTGGCTTTGTTTAACCTCATGCAATTTGAATTTGGATGTTTCTATTTAATTTCCGAAAAAATGAAAGGAAAACTTACTCTTTATTTCCTACACATCTGTCAATAATCTGAAAATTATGAAATTTCCCCAAAGTGATTTTTACCCTCTCAGTTATAAAATTGGATAGCTATAGTATATAACACTAATGAAATTTAAAATATTGACTTGTGATGTTTTCAAACCTAATGTATTTTTCCTGCATTAAATTCTACTTTTCTGTACTTTATTGTCAGTGAATTCTAATTCTCTGAAATAGTGATTTGTGCCTGATACAATATTCCTTTCATCTTTCCATCTCCTCTCTACACATTCCCTTTAATAACACCTTGGTTCTGAAAAACAAATTACGTTTTCCATTATACTTTCTTGAAGTTGATTTTAATGTTATAATTCAAAATGGTAATTTGCATTTCAATTCTTCCCGGTTATATTCATATAATCCTATTGTTATAACTGCTTAAAATAATAAGCGAATAGCTTCAAACCATACCCAGAAGATAAATGGTTTAGACGGGAATATGGAAGTCATTTTATTAAGTCCAAGTTAATTGTGAAATAATTTCAACTGAAAATTAACAGTGTGCATGATAAAGGTAAAAATTATTTAAAAATCATCTTCAAAATGTGTATTTCAAATTAATAATGTCTTCTGTATTAATTTGAATGTCATTATGTTTTAATTGTTCTCTGAATCAGTATATTTTTCTATATGGCCTTTTGAGTGACATGAAAAGAAAATGTACCTCTAGAGATGTATAAGTTAATTCATCTTGTAATAAATAGAAATTATCATTTAAAACATTACTTTTAAATGCATTATTAGTGCTGATATATTTTATTCACTTCTACATATCAAATTCGTTATTTTAACCACGTTCAAAACATCACAATCTAGTATCTAAATTGATCCTCTTACCCAGATATATGTTGTTCTTGAATTATCTTTTTGCTTATATATGTAATATGTTTCTTCCCTTTTTTCTCTCATTATACTATTTAAAGCAAAAGTATGTTCAGAGAGTCATAGTATATTAGAGTTACACTGGCCTTTAAAAATCCTCTGATTCATGAGTTCTGTATCTGTGGTTCAAGGAATGGCTTTGAGCAGCTTGAATCCCAACACAGTCTGTGTATAATTTTAGTGTCCATATGTACGTGTGTCTTCCATTGCTTTCATTAACTTTTTAACTCAGCAACAACAAAAATTTGTAAGGAAACAAATCAATTTGACCACTTCATTTTGCAAATAAAGAATCGAAAGCTCAAATGAGTGCACAAGTCATCCAAGGTCATGGAGGTTGTGAATGTAAAAGTTGGAGTGAGGTACCAATTTGTAGGTTGAACATTGAATGTTATTGCTCAGGTAGAACTCCCAACAGAAGTGGGTTTTCAGCTGATACAGAGGATGGAAAATTGCGGGTTCCCTTTAATTTTGTTCACATAGATTTGAGTTAGTGAATTTAACCTCCCATTTCAGTTAGCATCACAATATTATTTTGATACAACTATGAGATAATTATTATTTGCTATCCATATTTTATGGATTAATATGTATAGCAATAAAATACAGATTTATTGAAGATTTGAAATGAATTTCTCATATTTCTGCAGATAAATGAAGTTGTTTTGGGACACATTAAACTTCTATCATTCTTTTTTCTCAGCCAAAAACAATGATAGAATGATAGAATAGGCATTTCTGCTCCACTGATGATTATCTTTGACCTATGCATCAATAAATGTGTGAAATCTTTTGTTTTCTTATTTTTTCCAGCTAAAAGACAAAAGCAAAGATAAGAATAAAGTTTAATGAAGAGTTTATTAGTTCTAGAAATTTGTAACTTATCTACATCTCATCACTAATTTGCACAAAATTCAGTAGGGTGATTTCATATATGAAATGAATATATGAGTGATCTCTCTCTATATTTTATGTTTTCAAGTATTTGAAATCACAGCTTTGTAACCCTGGAAGAGGAGTGACACTGTATTATCTTCCAAAAGTGACCAAGATTAAAAAGAAAAGAAAAGAAAAAAAGAAAATGTAGTTGTCAACTAAATGCTGATCCAATGACCTTTAAAATAGAATCCTATTTTAATGAATCAAGGTCTATTAATAAGTTGGCTTAAAATGATTGGGGAGGGGGGAATGAAATAGAAAACATTTCTTCAGACCATCTAAGGACCTGACAAATGACAAGATAAAATGTCCCCCACAGTTCCCAAGAAATTAACCAACATACATCAAGGTTGTATCTTGTGCCATTCAAGATCTTAAAGGGTTATCTAAGTAGAAGACAAATTCCATCCACATTTAATTCATGATCTTATTAAAGCTGAGGAATACTGCACACATGATAAAAACTCAAGGAAATTTATGCCATTTTATAACTAAATCTTAAATCATAGGTTTCAATTCTAGTGTTATAATCAGGGAAGGGAGAGAGGCTAATGTAGCCCAAAGGAACGTAATCTGGAGCTGGGTCTGTTGGGCTTGGCAAGGTTGACAAAAAGGGAAATAGCAAGTCAAAGTGGTAGCATGAAATGCTTCATAGATGCAAACTTTTGACAAAGTCTTTGGAGAACAAGGGCAATGAAAAAGCCAATGAAAACAGTAGTGCTTGAGTATCTGAGAACTTCATATTATGAAAACAACAGTTTAGTGAAAGAAGGGGCCTAAGACAAGTATCTTAAGTAAGAAAACTACCATGGTTTGACAGTGTCATTTAAAAGATGTTATATAAATAAGAAAAACAGGAAAGATTGTTGAAAGAGAAAACTCAGAACTTGAGAAAAGAATTAAACTGTACTATCACATGAAAAATGTCACAGTAAATAAATCTTGTCCCCACAGTCATCTGCAAGGGCCCTTCATTTAGGAATTATTTAATAGCTAATTATTTCACAAAGCTCTGTCACTGCTATTATGACTTATTTTTATGTTTCTTTTCCAAATAAAACTTTCAGCATCTGAGAAATGCAAACCCAACTATGTCAACACAGCAGCCACTCACTTTACAAGCAACCCAAAGAGAAACAGAAAAAGAGCTTGAACAGGTGCTGGAGGTTGTGGGGAGGGTGGGTGAGTTGGTCCCGTAGCAGACTGTGGTCCCTTATGGGGTCAGAGTCCTTTCATTGCCAGGAGAGGCAACTGAAAAAAAATGTAACAAATCAACTTCTCAATTACATTAACAAAGGTTTTAGCTTCCTATGTACAGTACTTTTACCACTCCTCTGTGTTCTAGCTGTGAAGGTCAATGACCATTCCCATGAATCTTTGTGTGTTTATATGAAAAGTACAATGTGAACTTTGGCAAAGGAAGTGGCTCTGGGTTAGCTGGGCTTTATAGGTAGTTACTGTAAATACAATTGAAAGCTAGCTAATTTTACACTATTGCTAAAGAATGAACACATTTATTAATGGCATCCAAGGACTCAGAAGTGATCCCAGAGAGTTGTGAAAGCAGAGATTTGTCTTTTGCACCCATACTGCTACTGTGTCTCTGCCATTCCCTTAGGGCACCTTCCACATGTCTGCAGGGGTTTTGGGAACTCAGTCAATCCAGGCATATGAGCCTCCCCAGCCCAGGTATTTGCTGCATACTATACAGCCCGTCCATTCTAAAGGAGATCAGTCCTGGGTGTTCTTTGGAAGGAATGATGCTAAAGCTGAAACTCCAGTACTTTGGCCACCTCATGCGAAGAGATGACTCATTGGAAAAGACTCTGATGCAGGGAGGGATTGGGGGGCAGGAGGAGAAGGGGACGACTGAGGATGAGATGGCTGGATGGCATCACCAGCTCGATGGACGTGAGTATGAGTGAACTCTGGGAGTTGGTGAGGGGCAGGGTGTGCTGCAATTCATGGGGTCACAAAGAGTCAGACACGACTGAGCGACTGAACTGAACTGAACATCTCTCTAGTTACTGCTATGAGAGAAGATGCAAATACTTTCCAATGAGACTAAAACTGTTACACAAGTGGGCCCTGATAATGCTTTCACATAAATGTGTATTTATTTCTTAGGGTCTGTTGGAGATCTTGAGAAGTAAATAAGGCAGTAAATGTGTTAGAGTCCACAATTCATGTTTATTGTTGTAAGCGTCCAAACATCTGACAAATAATAGGCTTTAGGGCAGGAAAGGACTGGGGCTGTTCCTCTTTGCCCTTTGAGTAAAATTCTTAAAACTTTCAGAAGTTTCAAAGGAAACGAAAGTGAAACTTTTTTTTTTTCCACCTTGGCAGATTTGTGGGTATTATGAGTTGGGTTTTGAAGGGAACTAGTTCAGAGTGAATCAGAACTCAGCTCAGCGTTCCATGGGTCCAGCCAGCACCTATCATTTACACCATCCCTTGAACTTTCAATGTGCTCTGTTTTTTTTTTTTTAATTCTTAAAAGGCCAAAAAGAGGTGCTTCAACTAGAAATATGCTTTTTAAGCGTACATTAATTCAGGTGGTACATAAAAAAATTCTACAATGTGAAAGTTTTAGCATATATCAATTGTCCATGTAAGTAGGCAAGTTGTACCACTAAGACATACTAAATTAGGTGTAATTCTTAAAACAGGTGAAGAGAAATAAGGACAATGAAATCAATGGTAACAGTCTCCTATGAGTGTCCTCTGCTTTGCTATTTGCCTAAGGTTTTTTTTTATCCTTTAAGGATTGAATCACAATCTCCTTTCCTAGGATGATTTCCCTAATCCTTTTAGTAAGGAACAATGTTACCTTCCTAGGAAGACCTTTCTTAGTGTGGCAGCCACGAAGTTGACAAAGAAGACCAAGAAACACTAGAGAGGCTTTGCTGAGAGACAGAGGGCAAACACTCGCCAGTCAGTTTTGCTTCTCAACATCATTGACTATTTTGTTAAAATATCCCATGAAATACCTGTTATGCTCTATGGAAAGGTTTTAATAAATAAGAGTCTTAGTTTGTTTAAAGATTTTATAAAGAAAAAAAAATCCAAATATTTTAAGCTCTTCCTTCCTACCTCATACTATTTATCCTACTTATCTATTAATATTATATTTCCTATAGGACTATCTTTCATTTTAAATCTTTGAGATTTAAAGCACCAGGAATAAAAACAGAATAGGTATTAAATCTTTTAATGGAATATGAAAATTATATATATGTATAACTGAATCACTTTACAGTATAGCAGAAATTATAAATCAACTATGCTTCAATAAATTTTTTAAAAACACATAATGAAATAGAAGTAGTAATTCAATTTCTCCCCTTAAATAATGCCTATGGATTCTTATACCATTAGAATTTAATTTAGCATGCCTTCTTCACTTCTTCAAGCAGCAGCTGACATATTAATAATTGCTCATATTTGGATTGACTTCTACCATTTGAAAAACTTACACAACCACTGTCTCCTGTGTTGTCTGGAAAAGCATCCCTGATGGAAAGCAAGAATTTATTATCACTACATTTTGGAAGTACAGAAAATGAAACTCAGAAAGCTGATTCACCTCGTCCCATGGTAACGAGCCAAGCGTGAGAAGGAAATGTGGCTTTCGTCCCTCTCCCGGTCCATTCCTCTCCCCTCTTTTAACTCCATCTTTGCTTATGGTTAGACTAGCCTCTTCTTTGTTGGAACAGGTCAGTTTGGAGAACAATCATAATTTTCTATTCTTAACATTCATAGAGACGCTGGCTGCCAGTCAGGCTGCCCGTGTGATTTAATTTTTAAATGTAAACCATTTTCTAGAATTTTTCTTAAAACCACGTGAAAAGCTTTGAACAAGCATGCCTAGTAGTGTTGTTTTCCTCCACCATTAAATGAAGGTTTTGAAAGTCTGGTATTTAAAACTATATTTATCCTATTCACCTATGTTATCCCAACCAGCAGTGCTAGCAACATGGAAGATTTTTATTTAGTATTTTTGATTCTCATCTGAGAATGCATACCTATTAAATTTGCATCTTGTAATGCATTTCTAAGCCAAATCACTTGATACAACCAAGAAACCCAGCACACATTAGGCCAGTTCTGGTATCGTGATTAAGAGGAAAATTATCAAAATTGGTGGAAATTATGCCTTAACTAGGGCTAAAAGAAGCAACAAGAATCTGTAACTTCCCATGAGAGGCACTAGTTATGAAGAAAAAATAAAGACTTTTAAACTTATACTTTGTTGTTATTTGTTGTTGTTTAGTCGCTAAGTTGTGTCTGACTCTTCTGTGACCCCTCGGACTATAGCCCACCAGGCTCTTCTGTCCATGAGATTCTCCAGGCAAGAATAATGGAGTGGGCTGTCATTTCCTTCTCTGGGGGGTCTTCCAGACACAGGATGGAATCCAGACCTCCTGCATCGCAGGCAGATTCTTTAAGGTCTGAGCCACCAGGGAAATAACCCTTTCTTGTTATTGCAGTTTCTTAAATTCACTCCACATCTGTAAAATTTAGATAATACTTTTCTTTCTAGGATTGATATAAGAACTAATAATAATAGAAACTGTTTATTAAGGGGGCTTCCCTGGTGGCTTAGACAGTAAAGAATCCACCTGCAGTGCAGGAAACCTGGGTTCAATCCCTGGGTTGGGAAGACCTGGAAAAGGGAATGGCTATCCACTCCAGTATTCTTGCCTGGAGAATTCCATGGACAGAGAAGCCTAAGGACCACTTCTTGTACTACTAATAATCTATGAGATATTTTATTAGTGTTCCTGTGTTATAAGTTAGAATATTAGGGTTTAGAAAATCAGGATTCAAATCCAGAAAGTTGGAGTTTAACCACAAGTCTCTCTGCCCTCTGTGAGGTGATTATACTGACAGAATAAAACCATCAATACAGGTGACACCACAAGAGGAAAAAAAGTCAAGTAGAAGAATTCTATGAAAATGTAAAGTCCTTATCCAGAGAACAGAAAGTTCTTTTTTTCCCCCTTTTTTTTTATTATTGAGCCCTTTGCCTATCATTGCATGGAAAAGGAAATGAGCAGCTTACAGGATTTCTTGTCATGAGTCTAAAGGGCCTCAGATCTACACGCCTGAAATGAAATGACCAAAGGAGATAGGCTAGCCTAAAGCCCCGGACAGTCAGCATCCAAGCGGTGAGGCCCTTCCTTCTCTTTGCAGTGGCTGTGCTCTACCCCATAACTGCTCCACTCTTACTCAGAAAAAAGCAAACCCACACCAGGAAGATTTTTTTTTTTTTTTTGAAGAGTTAATTCTAATAGATTTAATCTATGTTTTAAGAAGAATTTGCCAAATGCCACCTCAGCATAGGTATGTGGCGGCCCTCACCAGAACAAAGAAGCAGCAGAGAAAACTCCTCTCCCCGCACCGTCCCTGAAAGGATGCTCCTAATGAGAAAACAGAAGGTAGCAGTATGGGTTAAAATGTGGAGGCAATAATATTTCAGTGAAGCGTGCTTCACGTTCACAAAGACTTGATGATATTGATTACGACTCGTCCTGAACCTGAGGATCTCAGGCTGAAAGACGCTGGACACTGGGTAAAAAATTCAAGTTGTTGTTGTTGTTTTTCTGAGATCCCAGTAAGCCTATTTGGGATGACCGTTTAAAATGTTCATGTTCTTGGCCACCTCCTGGTCACACACAATCATCTTTATTTCACACACAGGCCAATATTTCCTCTGCCCACTCACTGTGCCAATGAGATAATACAACTTTTCAGCACCTATAGATTCTGCTGAGCTCTCCTGTTTGTTCACAGCTATCTGCTTTCAACTCTGCCAACTAGACTGTTTTTTTTTTTCCCTAATGGAGCCTGTCTGTTTACTCATAAGGCAAATGAGGGAGCTGTGTTGGTGGCAAGGGCTTCAGATGTTGGTAAGAGTTTCCTCAACCAAGAAGACCTATTCTTCAATGGGAAGAAATGAACAGAAAGGTTGAAGACTTCCCCTAAATGTACTGAACCCAAAGATCACGAACAGGTAGCCCAGTAGCTGCATTTAAGATTGTGTTGCTTGGTCCAACAAAACTTTCAATATTCTGAAATATTTGCCAACGCTCTGAAAGCAAGGGATTACAGACAAATACCCAGATCTCAGCACCTCTCAAAAAATCAGAAAAAGCCTACAGTTTTGCATGGCAACATCCACTTATTTAATCCTCCAACAGTAAGTAAATGCCATGAGAGTACTTCTTTTCTAAACAGAGGGAAACTGAGGCCGGGACCTGAGTGCAGATAGTCTGGCTCCTGAGTCCCTGAGTTCCACAGCCTTTGCACCCACGTCTCTCATGTCTCCTGCACTGACAGGCAGGCTCTTCACCACTGAGCCCCCAGGGGAACCCTACTGCCCTCCAGCCCTACCTGGTGGGTAGGTAGACCTTCAGAGGTTTCCCAGGTGGCTCAGTGGTAAGGAATCTGCCCGCCGATGCAGGAGATATAGGAGAGATGGGTCCAATCCCTGAGGCGAGAAGATCCCCAGGAGGAGGAAAGGACAGCCCACTCCAGCATTCTTGCCTGAAAAACCCCATGGACAGAGGAGCCTGGTGGGCTACAGTCCATGGGGTCCCAGAGAGTCGGACACGACTGAGCAGCTAAGCATGTGGAAATCAGTTGGAGGTTAATAGGTCTGTGCCTTTTAGGTACAGCATTCCCTAAATCATGTGTCTTACCTGGCTCACTTTGCACTTTTATATTACCTGCCTGAACTCTAAGTTTGGCTATAAGATCCCTGCTAACCCATGCTTTCTTGGTCATATCCCTGTCAGTAGATTCTGTCTTTCACCTTTTAAATTTTGCTGGGGAGTACTCTGGGAGGAGAAATATACTAGTCTATAGAAGTTTCATAACAAACTATATGATAGATATTATCTCTATTTTTTCTGATGGAGAAACTGAGGCTAACAGAGAAGGGCTGCACAGAAATAGACAACTAAGTCCACGGCTAAATGAAGACTGCAACCTGGTTTTCTGAGCCCAAGCCCAGCCTTATCTCCATTTAAGTATAATTCCTATTGACCACTGAAGCTTGTGCCAAGACATTTGATGACAAGAACCAAATGACTGCAAGAATCAACACATATACTAAAATACAATTTATACTTAGAAATTAATAAGCAAACATGCTATATAAAGCTAAGGAGGACTTTAGTCTTCCTTGACAGTGAGAGAGCTGAGGCTTTGCACAACTGCAGAGAGAAACACTGGGTTGGAAGCCGGGAGGCAGGGCAGCAGACCCCTCCACTCACTCACCCGGTCACTTTGAGACAGGCCTGTGACCTGGGGCCCTTTGCTGCCATGCTACGATGTTTGCACCTGAGCACACCTCTCCTTGAGCGACAGCATACAAAGAAACTGTGTGGAACTATAACTGTGTGCATGCCCAGTTGGGGCAAATTTTGGACCCCAAAGATACAAAGAGACCAAAACACCCAGCTGCCACTTTTGAGGAGCCTGGGGTCAAAACCAGGGTGTTGGGAGCAAAAGCAGGATACTGACATGCCCCCTGCACACACACCACCTAAGGGGTGGACAAAAACAAGCCAGCCCTCTGGCCCAAGCCCTGGGCCATCCTACCTTCACTCTGCTTTCACTTGAAGGAAGGGGGCACCTAGGGAACCTGGTGTTTGTTCTGGCTCCACCCTGCTTATCAGGGCAGGGGCCCCAACCAGTCCAGCATGAGTTTCTTGTCTGGCCTCTAGCCAATTTCTATTAACTGGGGGAGGCCAAGAGCTCTAATTGGTAACAGCATGAAAGTGAAGTGAGGTGAAGTGAAGTGAAAGTTGCTCAGTCGTGTCCCACTCTTTGTGACCCCGTGGACTATACCGTCCGTGGAATTCTCCAGGCCAGAACACTGGAGTGGGTAGCCTTTCCCTTCTCCGGGGGATCTTCCCAACCCAGGGATCAAACCCAGGTCTCCGCACTGCAGGCAGATTCTTTACCAGCTGAAAAGGTCTCCTGTCTATTCCATGCCTCCGTGTGTGCTCAGCGTTTTATAACCGTCTTCAGATATAAGTGGCAGCATCCTCTGTTCAGAGGCAATCAGCTCTGTCACTTTGCAACCCCTGAGTTTTCTCTTCATTCTCCCTTTTCCCTCTTTTTCCCCCAAGTCTACCTTTTCTGACTTGAACGTTTTCCCTGGCCTTCCTGTCATAGGTCTATTTTGTCCATCTGAAGTAGAGCATCCGTCTGGAAAATGCTTAGAGATGAATACAGAGAAAACATTTATAATAGAGAATGAACTTTATCTAGGTGAAAGGTGTTCCTATGGGTCATTTGCTGTAATACATACCTTTTAAAGCAGATTCATCATATTCTTATGGAATCACAAATAAAACTCATGATTATTAACAAAATACTCATTTTAAAGGTTAGGTTGCAAATCTATATGACATAATTGGATTGGTGAGTTCAGTTACTCAACATATAGAAGGGGAGAGAAGCATAACACAGTGAAGGTCTGAAATGGGTACATTCATCAACCATACATGGTAAGTCATATCTCACAAACGTTGAGCCTTTTATATCAGGGTTCCTGGTTCCTTCAAAAATGCAGGTGAAATTAGCAGTACTCAGCCACCATGTATGTAAAGCACAGCATTTCTTCATGATTGATATTCTTCAGTTCTGCAAATGGTTTAGTAGAATGAGGAGGAAGAATGTATTCCATTTGGCTGACTGCGGAGAAGGCAGTGGCACCCCACTCCAGTACTCTTGCCTGGAGAATCCCAGGGATGGGGGAGCCTGGTGGGCTGCCGTCTATGGGGTCGCACAGAGTCGAACACGACTGAAGTGACTTAGCAGCAGCAGCAGCAGCTGAAACTCAACTACACTGCTTAACCAGTATGGTTTTTTCCCTCACAAAACAGCACAATTTGCAGTTATATTCCACAATAACATAAATGACCCAGGCTCTTTCTTGCTTTCACCTTTAGGGCCACAAAATTGTTGCTTCACCTCCAGGCTCTCATCCAATTTCCCGGCAGGAAGAATAAGAAGAGAAATCACAATGAAAAAGGGTGTAGCACTTAATCAAGAAAATAAAACTGAAACCTGCATAGAAACTTCCCATTTATAACCTTTATTTATATATTAGTGGCAGAAACTGTATCAGATAGTCTTCATATTGCAAAGGAGTCCAGGAAATACAGTTCTTCAACTGGGCATATTGTCTCCTTGCTGTGCTGTGTTTAGTCACTCAGTCGTGTTTGACTCGGTGACCCCATGGACTGCAGCCCGCCAGGCTCCTCTGTCCATTGGGATTCTCCAGGCAAGAATCCTGGAGTGGGTTGCCATGCCCTCCTTCAGAGGATCTTCCTGACCAGGGATCAAACCCAAGTGTCCTGCATTGCAGATGGATTCTTTACCATCTGAGCCACCAGGGAACCCCAAGACTACTGGAGGGGGTAGCCGAGCCCTTCTCCAGGGGATCTTCTCAAGCCATGAATTGAACCAGGGTCTCTTGCATTGCAGGCAGATTCTTTACCAGCTGAGTTACCAGGGAAGCTCACTGTTTCCTTAAAGGAAATCTAAATTCCTTAAGCACGGAGGAAGATCAGATTTGGGTAGGCCACTTACACAGTGCTCCTTCCCTGGGCTCAGAGTCTAGTGACTCACAAATAGCTAACAGAGAGATACAACCCAGATGGTATACTGTGAGATGAAAACGTGATTCACAGCGCCTGATTCAGAACCCGCCTACCAATGCAGGAGACCCAAGAGACAAAGGTTCAATCCCTGGATCAGGAAGATCCTCAGGAGAGGGCAGAGAAACACACTCTAGTGTTCTTGCCTGGAGAATCCCTTGGACAGAGGACCATACTGGACTACAGTCCAATGGGTCGCAAAGAGTCAGACACAGCTGAAGTGACTTAGCATGAATGCACTCAGCTTGAGGACATGGCTTTTGTTTATCTATGAGGATTACAGGTGCTAGTGACTAACTCCCCAAGCTAAATAGCCAATCATGCCTACTTCCAGTTATTCCCTTGGCTGCCCTTTGACCTCCTGGAAAGCTACTAGGGAAGCCCCTGGGTTTATTGCCCTGTGTCTCTCTTCCTGGTATCACTGCTTCCAAGGTCTGTAGGTGAGCAGAAAATGAATGTATTTGTTAGCATACAAATGCAACAGAGGCTTTGAATGAAAGAGAAGTTTCTCTTTCGCGTAACAAGCAGGTGGCCTAGGAGGATGGCAGTTCTGCTCCATGAAGTCATGAGGGGACTCCGACTTTTATCTTGTTGCTCTAGGCACAATTTCTGGGCGGCACAAAAGCACTCATCTTTCAAGAAGCAGGATGCAGGAACAGAGTGAAGAAGAGCTTGTCTCCTATCTTTAAGAGCAAAGAAGGAAGATGTAATTATTTATTCTCTTATTGCTTTGTTGGAACTTAATCACACAGCCACACGTAACACCAAAGAAGCCTGGAAAATGTAATTTTCTTTGGAGCTACCAAGTCACAAGCTAAAAAATGGGGTTCCTATTACTGTGAGAGAAAGGAGGACTTTGAGAGTCCTGGGAACTGACAGTTTTCACCATCAGTTCAGTTCAGTTGCACAGTCCCGTGCCCGACTCTTTGCGACCCCATGAATTACAGCACGCCAGGCCTCCCTGTCCATCACCAACTCCCGGAGTTCACCATACTCAGCTACAAAGCCCAGGAACTCAGGATTCCCAGTGCTTTGGTCCCATAAGTATTGTTTCAATGATCTACATGGTCCCATAATTATTGCTTCAATAATCTACGTGGTTTCACAATTATTGTTTCAATGATCTACGAAAGTGAAAGTGAAGTCGCTCAGTCGTGTCCAACTCTTTGCGACCCCATGGACTGCAGCCTACGAGGATCCTCCATCCATGGGATCTTCCAGGCAAGAGTCCTGGAGTGGGTTGCCATTGCCTTCTCCAGTCAATGATCTATATGGGCCCATAGTTATTGTTTCCATGATCTATTGCTAATAGACTGTGCCAAAATTTGGTGGCTTAAAAGAGTTCACTATTTGTCATGCTTTTATGTGTCAGAACTTGAACAAGTGCGTTGCTGTGTTCACAGGAGTTGTCTGGGGCCACACCGAGCTGGCTTCAGGGCTGGAGCATGTGACAATGCTACCCCTCACGTCCTATGCCTGCGGCTTCAAATAATTGCTTGTATTAGTCTCAGCTTCTTTGCAGCGCAGAGTGAGGGGCTAGTGGCCCCGAGCTGGCCCAGAACCGGCACAGCACTTGTACCACGTTCTTGTCACAGCCAGCCTAGATTCAGGAGGAGAGTGACCTGCTCCAACTCTGGAAGGGTGGAGAGGACATGGGCAGTGAAGACTGTCTGCCACTTCTGGAAGACTATTTACCACACACACCAAGCACAGTTTGGAATTTTTATTCTTCCTGCCTCTCCTTTCCCTCACCTTTTGCGATTTTAACAGGCAGAAGGTAGAGGCCAGTTGGTCCTTAAGCAATTCCCTTCTATTTTCATGAATCAAGTTTTATTATCACTAAGAAAAGCAACTCTTTTAAAGCATCCATATAAGAGGTATTGGTTTATTTAAGGTAATGTTTCTCACCTAAAAAGACCTGATAACTATATATCTCTTTTTAACATATATTGGGGAAAAAATGGCTAACATATCAAAGCCAGACTTCATAAACATTGCTATGACAAAACTAATAATAAAATCCTCTGCCACCTTCAGCAGTTTCACTCACTCTACAACCCCTGAGTTTTGTGTTTCACACCACTCAACACCCTCTGGGGAGAGGAAGACTGGTCTACCCCAGGAGTCCCGAGACGCCCACCATCAGGGAGAGAGTGTGAAGGCCCTCTGCTCTGTAAGGACCAGAAAATTTCTTCTGGCATAAGGATCTCATGAGTTCCCAAAGCAGAAGAAAGGCCACCTCCTCAGCTTCTAGGTCATAACTCGGCCCCAGGTAACAGGCTGACACTGGGGTCTAAACCCCCTGCAGCTGCCTCTGGCCCCCTTTAGGACCGTTCCCTCGATGTGTGCTGTGGTCTCAGCATTTCCTCATCAAGCAGCTGCAGCATTTGGCTGCATGAGCTTTTGAGCTTAGTCAACAGAGCTTCATTCCTTGGGTCAAGGTGTCCCCACTCAAACTCCACTCCCACCTTCAGGGTCAACCCCTGGTTCAGACAGACACGCTGGTCACAGATGTTAGCGTCCATGTATGCAGCAGCATTTGGTATTCTTGCTACTGGAGAAGGTAGATCAACTGAGCGCTGGAATTTGAGAGTGTGATCATACCTATGGACCCTCTTGCTGAGAGGGTTAGGGTTAGGGCCCCCAACCCAGGAATCCTATCCTTTAAGTTCCGGTTAAAGCCTCTGATTTTGTCGGCTGCACTAAGCAATCAATCTCTTAAGCATTGCTGCTAGTCAGCACCTGGAGGGCTGTCCATCAGAAAGGCTCAGGAAGGTGAGACTGTTACCCACTTCCACCACTCACGGTGCCCAGGGTTGTTGGCTGTTTCTTTCAGCATTGATAGCTTTGCCCATTGCTGGTATTGCTCTTCCTTTCCCAGTACCCTACAGACATCTGAGCCACATTTGAATCCCCTAAATTACTCATTCAAACAATGGCCATGTCATGTCACTTCGACCTCTCGAATGAATCATTTCCTTGGACTGACCCTGTTTGTCTTTCAGGGTTGAGATAACATTGCCTCCTCAGCTTGCAGGGCCTGATACACATGCTCGACACTCAAACACAAGCTCACCCTGCATTCTGGTCTCCGTAAAGCTAATCTGATCACATCCTTCTCCCTAAAGCCTTCCCGCCGCTCCAGATTGGCCCTTCTCATGAAACTGCTCTGCTCGTTTGTACCTCTTCCTGTCCTCCCATCTCCCTTTAATCTTGAATGGGAGAAACCTCACTCAACTGTTTGTTGTTGGTGGTGTTCAGCTGTTTTGCAATGTTATGTTCGTTACTGTTGTATAGCAAAATGAATCAGCTACACATATGCACAACCCCTCTTCCTTGGAGTCCCTTCCCATTTGGCCCTCACAGAGCACTGAGCAGGGCTTCCTGTGCTGTGCAGTCAGCTCTCATTAGTCATCTGTTGCATATATGGGGCTCCCAGATGGCTCAGCGGTATAGAATTTGCCTGCTATTGCAGAAGATGGGGGTTTGATCCCTGGATCAGGAAGGTCCCCTGGAGAAGGAAATGGCAACCCACTCCAATATTCTTACCTTGAAAATCCCATGGACAGAGGAGCCTGGCGGCCTGCAGTCCATGGGGTTGCAAAGAGTCGGACGCGACTGAGCGACTAAGCAACAGAACAAGTGGATACAGGTCAATCCCAATCTCCCAGCTCACCCCACCCCCCACTCACTTTGAAGTCTCTGGGTCTCTGTTCCCTTGATTCCTTGCCCATCTTCCATTCTTGAAGGTCTACTGAGGACGTTTCCCTTCATGTGTAAAAGCTTTCACATGTGTTTCTCTATCACACTTTCTTCATTTGTACCATTGTTTTTAACTCATATCTGTCTCCCTCATTGAGCTATGAACTTGAGAACAAAGACCATATCTATTATATTTTTTTTAATGGTGAGCAACTAGAACACTGCTTGGTGCTATGCTTTGTTATTTGAAAGGATGAAGACACAGGAAGAGAGGAAGTGCAGCACATCCCAGTGCTTCCCCACTCCCCATTCTCGTCCCTTCCTCTCCCCACCCCTCACTGTGAGCCCTTCCTCTGCTTGAGGAGAACTCCCACCTGCCTGCAGAGCCCTGCCCCCTTCAGCTTCTCAGTTCGCCAAACTCGGTTTGATGGAGACATCCAGGAACAATCGCCCAGTCTCTCTGTGCATACAATCTAGTGTATTCCTTGTCATCACTTCTCCATCTCCTGGATTCAGAACAGCACCTCTCCTCTGTGCTCTCACAGCATACAGTGCTCCAGATTCTCAACATTTCGACATTTCATTGATTTATCTATTATCCCAATTAACTACAGTCCTCTTGAAAGGAAGAATAATGTCTAATTTCCTCGGGCTCTCCAGTGATTTGCATAGGTCCTGGTGCTCAGTGATTGTCTTTCGAGACTTGTCTAAATTCTCATTTTTCTGTTTTTGTGAAGCCCTGACAAATGGTGAGTCATCCAGATACACTTAAACACTATGATGGAAAGCTGTGCTTTGAGTTCATTCCTTGAAGTGTTAGTGATAAAGCTACTTTTAAAAAAGGTTTGCATCAGTTTTTGTGACTTCTTCCAAGGGGTCCTATTTTTGGTCTTTAGAA
The DNA here is from genome assembly GCF_014754425.2 of Oryx dammah. Lineage (NCBI taxonomy): Eukaryota > Metazoa > Chordata > Mammalia > Artiodactyla > Bovidae > Oryx > Oryx dammah. Next base: position 7,544,032 of record NW_024070201.1, read on the forward strand.
TAATAAGACATAAGCTCTGTCTCTTCTTGCCCTTAGATCTCCCTGAAAGCGTCATCAAAAGTTCAATAAATCAGTGCTTTTCAAGTGTAGTGTTTATACAAATGCACTCGAAATCTTATTACAATCAGATGCTGCTCCAGAAAGCCTGAGAGTCTACGTCTCTAAACAGCTCTTGGATGGTTTCAAGGTTACACGTGGAGTAGCAATACTCTGGTCTAAAACAATTGTCAGAGAACAGGGCTTGAATCCTCTCATCATCTTCAGTTTTCTTCTGGGTAAGGTTGTGTTTGCCAAAGACCTCTTTCAAATGCAGTGGTCTGTGAGTTTTTACCACACCCCACTTAGTGTCGTTCTTGGTGGTTTAGCTGTATAGAATCTGCCTGCACAGGAGACCGGGTTGGACCCCTGGGTCAAGACGATCTCCTGGAAGAGGAAATCGATAGAGGAACCTGGCGGGCTACAGTCTATGGGGTCGAGAGAGTCAGACATGACTTAGTGACTAAACAACAACACGCTGATTGTAAAGAGTACTGGATTTCAAAGCAGACATGTGGGCTTGAGTCCAAGCTACCACTATCAACTATCTGACCTTTGGGAAGTTGGAGAAAATAACCTTTTGGTCTCAGTTTTCTAAAAAAAAAAAAGACATCCAATGTCTGTGTCTAGTAGTTGGAAGGATCAGAGGATCATGAGACAGTATGGACTTCTGGTTATGTACCATATTTTTGGTACATTGTTTAATGTCTATTATTACAATTTAAGGTTTCACCGGTTCTTTTGCCATTTACATCAGAAAGTTGCAAAATCGTCATATGCCTAATTTAATAATAATTAGTATCCAGTAATATCTGTTAGGTTCAAGGCACTGGGCTAGATATTTTATACCTACTTTTCAGAAATTCTTGAACACTGAAAATAATTTTTTTTCTTTCTTTTATAATAGCCAATGCTGGTGAATATTATCTTTTGCCTTCTCGTTGCACAAGGACCCATCAGGGAAGACACCCTTCATCAGAGGCTATCCTTTCCAAATAAAGTTAAGAAACTGTCCTTCCCACACATCTAAAAATTAGTGGTCAGATCACAGAGGATTCCAGGATTCCACTGAAAACATACTGACATGGCCCTCAGTTTTCTAATTAGTGATATGAGAGATTTTGACTCATTTCTAAATCTTGCTCTCAAAAGCCTCAAGGATTCTAGATGCCAAAGGCTGTGGGCCTGGATGGGGGAACACATGCAGATGTACCCACTAGTAGCTAGGCTCACGTGTTTAACATACTGGGTTCCAAGCATGAATTATTGAAGACATATTTCTGCTTTTGTTGCTCCAAAATGTTTGAGAGACATTTTAACTTTAGTTGCTAAGGCAACATACAATGCACTCAAGCTGTGAAAAATAAGCTTGTCTGTAGATATGTGACTCAGTGATCTCAAAATCCATAATGAGTATTGGGAAATATATGTTATTATTTTCCCTTCTCTAGCCCAGGCTGACCAAGCGAATCTTCTTTAGTAGACTGGCTCCTGGTAATTGGGAAAGGTAGAAAGTTTCAGGTAACTTACTTCTATCAACCAGCAGAGCCCTGCTGAATGCCATGCTTGGCTCATTGACATGAAACACCCAGAAACAGCACTTGTAAGTAAGTATTCAACCCGTATTTTGCGAACTTGTGTTCCCAAGGGTGTCCCATATGAAGAGGTTTCAAATGTTCTCATCTACATTGTCTTTTTTTTTTTTTTTTAAATAGGAAGAACTGCTGTGTTTTTCAGTTTTAAGAACTCAACTTCTCTGGCCCAAGAAATTTAATTGTAAGTTTAGCATAGCTTAATTTTCAAGTTTTGGAGTTATTTTGTATGGAATGGTTTAGAAAATCGAGCACTTCCACATCACTGCCAAATCATCCAGCTTAATTCAAGTATTTACAGGTCTATCAGAAGAACAGAGACATTACTTTGCCAACAAAGGTCCGTCTAGTCAAAGCTATGGTTTTTCCAGTGGTCAGGTATGGATGTGAAAGTGAAAGTCGCTGTCGTGTCTGACTCTTTGCGACCCCATGGACTGTATAGTCCATGGAATTCTCCAAGCCAGAATACTGGAGTGGGTAGCCTTTCCCTTCTCAGAAGATCAAGTTTTGTATAATCTCTGTACTTAAGAACATTATATAACGATCATGAGGAAGGGTATGTTTTCTCCTTTAATATATAAATAACTCCAGGGTAGAACCATGCATTTAGAGGATGTTAAAGAATGAATCCCATTATTCCTGGGCAAGGAGACACAGACACAAAAGCAACACAAGTGGATTCTCTAAACCCTAGAAATGTTTATTAGTAGATTCATTCAATGAAAGGGGCTGACCCTACTGTAGACCAAGCTATGATCTAGTGCCTGGATTCAGTGATGAATAGGCAACATGTCCCACACAGAAGGGGGAAACAAGTAAAGGTATTTGTCTTGAACAAAAGCAACTTAAATTCCGCAAAGGAAATAAGGTATCCCCAGTTCATGTCACTATCTTGTGGCTACTTTCTGGTACTGTTTTAATTTTTTACATTATTAACTAAACTTTAGATTTTCTTTGGATGTCATCACTTTTTCCATTTATATCTTCTTTCCTTTCTAGAATGCAATCCAGGGGTCTAGTCTTCCAAGTCTCCTCTGATCTGTGACTCTTTCTCAGTATTATTTTTCAAAACCTTGACAATCTTGAGACGTACTGACCTAGTATCCATCCTGTAAAACGTTCCCCATGTGGATGTACCTGACATTTTTCTGATGATTAGACTGGATTTATGGGTTTTGGGAAAGAACACCACAGAGGTGATATGCTCTTCCCATCACATCGTCTTACAGCTTACAAGACAACTGCACAATATCCATGATGATAATTTCTATCACTTGGTTAAGATCTTGTCTGCCAGCCTTCTCTGTAAAGGTACAATAATTTTTCTGAACTCTATTTTTAGAAGCTAGTCATTAAGCCTAGCTCAACCTCAAGTGGGGAAGGGTTTAACTCAAATCCCTACAGGAAAAAAATAATAAAATATCAATTGTTATTTGAAATTCTTCTGTACAGAATATTTGTCTCTTCTCTATTTTACATTTATTTATATAAATGAAATTTATTGCCATTTCCTTGCATCAGTGTGGTTATGGACATTTTACACTTTGGGTTATAAAGCAATTAGCCAATGCTACATGACTAAAATAAGTCATCAAAATAGATGTTTAAAGCATTCCAGATTTGCCTATTAGGATATATATAATGCCTTTTTAAAAAATTATTTTAAAATATCAGTTATAAGAGATTCCATCTAGGTCAGTTTCTTCTAACCTAACACTCTCAAACAGTAGCTGATCCACAGTGATCTCTAATACCTATCCTACAATCCTTTCCTGCTTAATCATATGGGAATTTATTCACATTACTATCTTTTTATTCCAACAGATTTTGTCATGAATTTATTCCTTCTCCTTGACACGGAAGAAATTTGAACAAATCAGGTTGTATGCCCAATGACTGTTACTAACCCATCAGGCTTAGTTTTTGCAATGTGATTTGTTACAATCTAATAATCCACTTAGCCCCAAAAAATAAACACATGCTTCTCTTTTTTGAGGGAGAAAAGTAAACTTTCTAGCCAGAAGTCAGAGTGACCACGTGCTCAGTTGTGTCTGACTCTTTGCAGCCCCAAGGACTGTAGCCTGCCAGGCTCCTCCATCCCAGGCAAGAATACCTCCTACTCCAGGGGATCAACCCAGGTATCAAACTCCTGTCTCTTGCCTCCCTTGCATTAGCAGGCAGATTCCTTCCCATTACCACCGCCTGGGAAGCTAAACAATGACCAAAAGGGTCACAAAACTAATAAACATCTAAGAGGATTATGTGTATGCTGATACGTCTTCCTGGTGGCTCAGTGGCAAAGAATCTGCCTGCAATCCAGGAGCTGCAGGAGATAAGAATTCCATCCCTGGGTCAGCCGATCCCTTGGAGCAGGGCCTGGCACCCCACTCCAGTACTCTCGCCTGGAGAATCCCATGGACAGAGGAGCCTGTGGGCTGCAGTCCATAGGGTCCCAAACAGTCGGACATGACTGAGCACACATGCTCTTCTTTCACAGTACACTTGTGAACTTTCATGTTATTTATTTATTTCAGGTAAGCCTACATACCTGTTTTTTTTTTTTTTTATAATTTATGATTTTTTTGCTTCCTTTCCCTGTAGACATCTGCATTCTTATTACTTTGAAAATTTTTATTTATGGTTGCACTGAGTCTTTGTTGCTGTCCGTGGGCTTTCTTTATTTGCAGCAAGCAGGGGCTACTCTTGTTTCGGTTCATGGGCTTCTCATGGAGGTGGCTTCTCTTGTTGAGGAACACACACTCTAGAGTGCACAGGCCTAGTTGCTCAGAGTCACCTGGAATCTTCCGGGACCAGGGATTGAACCTATGTCCTCTCTATTGGCAGACAGATTCTTCTCCACTGTGTCACCAGGGAAGTCCAGTACCTGCATTACTAGTAAGTACCAACATTACAGTTGCTCAGGAAAGGGTCCAATTATCAGGAAAAAGTTATCAATTCTGTTATGATTTCTCCATTCAGCCATACCCAAAATGACCATTCACTGTACCTGAAACTTTGATTTTTCGCTATATGAATCCAAGACAGCTGCCCTCTAACACAGTGGGTTTTCAAATACAAAGACTAAATTAAAATGTGCTAAACATAGTTTATTTTTAAAGTAATTTAAAATACAGTGTAAACATACATTAAAGAAATTGTGGCAATTCAGATAAGGAATAACATGAAGTTATTTACATGTTTGTATATGTATGTGTGTGTGTATATATATATATATATACACACAAAGTGCAGATAAATACAAGATACTACAAAATAAACAAAAAATTCAATATGATAATTTACTGACAATCATTTTCATATTTATTATTTAATTTGTTATGTTAATTAATGGCTTCAGACAAATTCCTAATACTGACATATATCATCTAAATATTCAACTTTTATATAAACTATAGTACCTCAAATTTAACAGTATATAAATAGGATTTGAATTAAAAAAAAAAAAGCCATCTTCCCTGCCACACTCCCAATTTATCGTAAAGGCTTCAGCTTAGAGTTCAAAAAGACTCTTGAAATCACAGCCCTCGATTTGTGATGATTTCTCAGCTGTTAAGCATAAATCATGACTGAAGATACAGAGGCAGACATAAAATCCTCAACATTCTGCATATAAAAAACAATTCACACTATTAATCTAAGAGACAATGGATTCAAGGCAAAGTTGGGCTCTGGAAGGGTGAAGACCATGGGAAACCTTGTCAAGAGATGGTACAAAGGGGAGAAAGTGATCGTCTAACTAAGGTGGGGTAGGCACCTCCTCCAACATCGGAGGTCCTCACGTGGCCCTGGACGTGACCATCGTGGATGGTGGAGGATATCTGTGTTTGTGATCCTTGTAAACGGCACTGCCTTTTGAGACTCTTCAGCAAACACAGAGACTCCATTTCTCCCTATGGCACCAAAGAATGTCCAACCTCTGAACGTGGCATGTCTCCTGTGAGTGCCATGGAGAGAGGATGACCTGTTAGACTCCTTAAGTCACACAATGACTTCTAAACTTTGGTTGAGAACATGTAATCAGTTTTCTGCCTATGGCTTGCTGTGAGTGCTGTCCATGTACTTGAGATTTCTTGTTTAAAACAGTGAACGCAACAGTCAAAAAAATAAGTGAAAAATCCTATTTATTGATCTGATCCTCTAAAAGACCATGCCATTCGTAAATGTGAATTTGTCCAAGGTTACTACCATATAATTTGGGGCAGGGAGATATTGGTGACAACAAATGGATACAGTAAATGTGGTGAAGAGATGTGAGAATCGTTGACAAATACCTGAATTATGTCTGAGGATTAACAGGAGACAGGTAGGATACAGATTATTCAGAAGTCTATTCAATAGGCTAATAATTCTCTGGGAAAAGTGTTTTGATTTGGGAAGGTAAGCAAACAGGGTAGGAGGCAAAAGTTAACAGCAATATCTCCTCAAAGTGGGAAACTTACACTAAAGAAGAAAATAACTTCTGGACGGTAATTAAGTCTCTACATTTTTCCTTTAGCAAATGACATGACTTTGGGGTCTAACTCGGTGATGTTAGGTCATAGTAACAGCTGCGAATTACAAAGGCATTGTAAAACTAAAGAACAAAACGCGTTCTGAAATGAGTCCACCTCTAACTTCAGTCAACAAAGTACAAATCAAGAAGGGGTTCTAACTGTTGATTAAGGCATGCAAAATATCTAATTGGGGGAGGCATACTAAAAATGGAAGGGGTGTGAAGGAAGGCTCTGAGGGACCCTTGTAAATCAGCATCCTCATGAATGAGACACTGCACATCAGACATGCACAGACCTGAAGAAGGCCGGGAGTGAGGAAGCTAGCAGGTTTTATTTCCCAAGACTGCAGTGCAGATTCAGTTTCCTGACATCATGGTGGATTTTTAGGGGGCATGCCACACTAAGTAAAAGCTATTACCACAGAACAGGAAATAATCCCCAAATCACTATGTCTCTTTGCCTTCTTTTCCTACTTGAGAACCTGGAAAGTTTGGGAGGTGCATTTGAAAAAAAAAGAAAAAAGTCTCTACCCTTCCTGGAAGAGCCATCAGGTGAGGCACTGTTGGGATGCCTGGTTATATCCATTCACAGTGCGAGGCACAGAGAGTGCATACAAGGGTGAAACCACTCCCATCAAACAAGGAGAAATGGTACTTCCTCGTGCCTCACAGACTTCAGAGCGATACAGAGATCATTTCACTGCTCAGGCATTTACACAAAACAAAAAGCCTTCACTCAACTGACTACTGCTTATAAGCCAGCAGATATGGTACAAGAGTCACCTGTGAAACACAGCAAGGTTTTGTACTCAAGGATATCTTCATCTAACAGGTGAGAGGACTGACTTGGACTCATTAGTCTCACCCTCCTTGTTCCACTGTCAGCAGTGATTAGGGTGCCCATCTGGCCTGTTTCCAAGGTGTGGATGTGGCAGTTCCGTGCTATCTTCATGAAGTCTCTGAAAGGCTATGGTTTCATTACTGAAACACTGTTGTCGTTTCAAATGTGATCTTCTTGTAGTGACTGACATGTACCTTCTGGTGTAATGAATATTCCATGTGATCAGAGCACATGCCCTGATTTTCTCAATGTTCATAAATACTTTTACCTGTTGGAAACATTTCTAGGGAAAAGCAGCTTCATTTGAGCGCTAGCATAGGGCCATGACTTGCTTCCACACACAATCAATGTGAAGGGAAAAGAACCATTCTCACAAATCTGTGAGATTAAAACTTCAAACAAAAGCACACTTGGAACAAGCACTTTTGCAGCTTGTTTCAAAAAAGAGACCATATCAAGTACTGTCACAATATATGACTCACCATGAGGAAGGAGAGGGGCTTCATGCCCATGACTTTTAGAGCAAAAGGTTTAATTCCTCACTGAGCATCTGTAGAATTAGCTCACAGACAACTCAGAGGCAGGAACACGCTGGCCCGTGTTAAAGGAAAATGAAGGTTGAGATTTCTCTCTGCAGCAGCAAGTGAAGTAGGACTCTGAATCACTTTTCAAAGTCAAGTTGGTCTTCGAAAGAAAATCAATTTGCCTTAAGAGACTCTAATTTAGCAGAATGCCAGATGCTAGCAAGGGTGCTTAAACTGAGGGTGTTGTGGATGAAGGGCCTGGTCCCCTAGGGAGAGAGACTACCTCTGTTCCAGCAGAGGGCAGTCAGGATGTCAGCAATGCTATTACTAAGGACCACCGAGGATCTAGAGGTCAAGAAGCTCTAGCAACACATAATCATAGTGTACAAAAATCAACAGTAGCAGGTAAAAAAGAAAAAAAAAAGGAGACAAATGTACCAGATTTTTTCATTATATTACTAATTTTTACAACATTAAATATTTTCCATTTCTTTATTTCCATACTGATATTTATTTCTGGCTGTAATTCTGCCTACTGTTATTCTCTTTACCTTTAAATCCTAATCCATTATTCCATTTTAAATTTTAAAAGCTCCAAGGCATAGTTGTGTATGTTTATGTATATAATTTAACCTAATAACTCTAGAAACATTAACTTAAAGTAGAAGAGACGGAGATTACAAATCAATATCATGTAAAAAGAACTGTCTATAGTCAATACCTGAGTGTCTATACAGTGAAGAACTTTGAAGTAGCATGTACAATATTGTGGCCAAGGGGGCCAGTGCTGTGGCAATCGATGGCAGAGAACCAGCTTTTGGGAATCTTGAGAAGAAAGGCTCTTTGCCACATGCAGATATGTTAGAAATGATATGAGGATTATTAAATAGAAATAATAGAAGAAGTGGTCAACATATGACCAGATAATTATGGTATATATAAATGGACAGTAAATACCTGTTTCTATGCTCTATAAATACAGTGAAATTTCTATTAAAGGCTGTAAATCAAAAGGCATAATGGAAAATTATATATGATTTTATTCCTGCTAAAGATGATGAAATAATTTCAAAATAATTTAAGAATCTTGTACCTTTATGTAAAGATTTTGCCTCAACTAATCATAGACTTTAGAAGGCACAGTGTTCCAACCACTGTCTTAATACATCATCTTTATCATTTGGAGCCAAAAGGGTATCAATAAAATCCTTGGACACAGAATAATGAGTAGAATTTAAGCTGTATGCTTGTATACTGTACTTTTCCATCGTTTTCCTATCATTGTAATTATACATTTGTGATACCATTATAATGATTCTAGCAGAGGATATGTGCATATCACTTGTCAGTATTTATATGTTAATGGAATAAAATTTCATAAAATCTCAAAGTAATACAGACAGTTTTAAACATCCTCCAAACCAGGGATCAGCAAATCATGACCCATAAGTCAAATCTGGCTTGCCATCTGCTTTTGTATGGCACATCAGCTATAAATTTCTATTTTTAAATGATTTTTTAAAAGTCAAAGAAGCTTAATATCTTATGGCACGACAGATTCAAAATTTCAGACTTCAGTGTCCTGAAAGAAAGCTGTATTGGTACACAGTCACACCCATTCACATGTTGTCTGTGACTGCTTTCCTCTACAATGGCAGTATGGACAGTGTGATGGAGACAACAGGTCCTGCCAAGCCCCAAATATTCACTATTAAGCTTTTGCAGAAGTAGTTTGCTGATCCCTGCTCTAAGCCCATAGATGGCATCTGGAATGCTGGACAGAGTGTTTACAGCGGAATCAGTGTACGACTTAACTTGGTTTCATTTACAGACACCATATACATTATTGCTTTTGAATATTATCATCTACTTGGTAAACAAATAAAAATAAACTTATGTTTAAAAAACCCCTTATTTCCTTGAAATGTTTAGGACCAGCAAAACAATCATATATAAAACCAGTATATTTTTAAGAAAAAATAATAAATGAACAGTTTAAATTACATTTTTTTAGCAATGATTTCAAGGTTTCTCAGAGAATACCAGACAGTAAAGGGCAGGTCTTAAAAGTCTTATAGCAGATTTCTGGTTTCCAAATTTCTGGGATATAGTACTTAACACAGTATTTGAGATTTTTATAAATGTTATAAGAGACATTGTGGAGAGTTACTTATTTAAAAAAAAAAAAAAAAGCAAGGGATGGGGATAAGCTATTTCAAAATAAGAAATCAGCCCAAGATAAAAAAGAATGGCAAACAATTTAAACATTTTTTCCCTTTCTGTTAATAGAGCTACATAGTCTGCTTTGGAAACTGGCTAGAAACGGATTATTTTTCATTTTAATGGGCTGATCCTCATATCTGTGTCAGATAAAATCATAGCACTTATTACTTGTTACCATGGATACCATGAAGATACTGCCGTCCACTAAATAGCATTAGAGGAAGACAACATAATTTTCTGGGACGAGTCCTGTTTTGCCTTCATAAGTTGCCTTCAACCATCCCGGTTCCACTGATGGGTACACTGGCAAAGATAAAAATACATTAATAAATATCACTCAGTCAATATTAGCTTCAAAGAATTACACACACAAATGGGTAAAAATCCTCATCAGATTTCATGCATATACTTAAGCTGTCAAAACAATGTCACAGGACCTGTAAAGCTGTAAATGCCTTTTGCATTCACATAACCAATCACTCCGGTCAGGAAGATCCACTGGAGAAGGGAATGTCTATCCACTCCCGTATTTTTGCCTGGAGAATCCCATGGATGGAGGAGCCTGGTGGGTTACACATTCCAAGGGGTTGAAAAGAGTCGGACACGCTGAGCAACTAACACTTTCACTCTCTCTCTCTCTCTGACACAGGAGAGGAAATCTGTTCCAGAGGAATTTGATGTGTTTACTTGTACAGCTACAAAAGGCAGGGCCTGGGCTGGATCCCGAGTCTCCTGTTCTGCTTTAGACTGCTCCTTCCTCCTTCCATGACTGTAACCTTAGCGCGGGGAATGGGTGGACTTACCGTTGGAGAATAGCGCCCCCTGTGGGAAGGAAAGCTCATGGCTGTGCTCTGCTTTACAGGAGTACATGGCTTTGGCTTGGCTGAAAGAGCAAGAGGCAATCTGTGAAAACCACAACACTCAAGGATGTTTGCACTGGACACTACTCTTAAAAAATGATTCTAGTTTTCAGTTATAATTGAAGCATAATACACACAGTGTGCACACAGAAGCATGCATAAGTGCATTTCATAAAGTGCACACGCCCGTGTAACCAGAGCACACTGATAGCACAAACAAAGCCTTTCTCATGTTTCCAGGCAATGCTCCCAAGAGTAATCACCTGGCTTAGAACAAATGAAATAATCTAGTTTTAAAGAATGCCAGGATTTGTTAGTATTCTGCTAAAGAGGCTATTTTTCAGCTCCACAGGGGTTCACATGTATGTTAAAGCACTATGTATTTACTTGCCACTTTAATTTCAGAGTATCAGATGTGAGCTCCACATATTAAAAGGCCTACAGGGTATGGAAAATTAAGTGGGTGTGCTTTATAAGAAAAACAATAGGATAAGCTGATGATAAAGGGGAACCAACAACAGCCTCACTGTCAGGTAGACATGGAGACATGTCTTTGTAAACCACAGTATACGCAGCTCTTTAAAAGGGAAGCCAGTACTCATCTCCGACATCTGTTCCCATACAAGAGTTCAGTCTTCGTGTAGGCAGATACTCTGGCTTTTTTAGACAGGAGCCAGAATTCCAAGTTTTGTATGAGACCTCCTTAAAACGATCTGAGCTAACACTAAAAAGCCATCCTCTGAGGCTGCTAACCAAGTCATCTTATCAGTGAAATTGCCTTTACTCTGCAACATCCGATGACCTCACTATACTCCGTCTCACCATCTCTCCTTCAACCAGAGTCCAAGCCAAGATCATCTCTACCATAGCTCACTGAATGGCCTCCTAACTTCCTAAATCCTCCGTGTTTCTTTCCTCTCCTGTCCCCTTGCCATCCCTTCTACACAGAGCAACCAGAGGGCGGTTTGAAAGGTTTTGATGATCACGTGATCTCCCTGAAAACAACCTGTCAACTGGTTCCCAACTCCGGCCTCCACGCTGTGCCCAACCAGGCGCCTGCCGGGCTCTCCTGCTTCTCCTGAACCTGCCTCTATGCACCTGCTGCACTTGAGTCGTACTGGCCCGCCTTTTCCTCTTCAAACACGCCAAGCCCATTCCCTCCTCAGGGCCAGCTGAGATTCTTCCTCGTCTTCACTCAGCTCTGGCCTTCTAGTTTACCTTAAATCTCCTGAGTTTCACTGAAGGCCAGGTCTTCTCTGCAACACACCCTAAACAGCTCCCAGGTAACTTTCACATTCTGCTGTTTTAAGTCTGAATGGTACTCTGTGGTCGTTGTTGAATGTAACCTCTATGAACAATGCCTGATGCTAACTAGTAACTCAGTAAATATTTGCTGAATGAATGAGTTAAAAAAAAAAAAGCGGGGGGAAGATGTTGTGGTCTCCAACCTCTTCGGCAGCAGGGCTGGGCTTCATGGAAGACAATTTTTCCACGGACTGGGGGTGGGGAGTGAGGAACGGTTTCAGGATGATTCAAGCACATTACATTTACTAAGCCACCACCGATCTGTTAGGAGGTGGAGCTCAGGCGATAGTGAGAGTGATGGAGAGCAGACGTAGACACAGACGGGGCTTCTCTTGGTTGCTCACCGCTCACCTCCTGCTGTGCAGCCCTTCCTGACGGGTTGCTGCCCGGAACCAGTCTGTGTCCTGCAGGCTGGGGACCCCTGCTCTGGCCTCTTTTTTTTACATGATAAGTCCTTTTAAAGATTCAAGGTACCCTGTCTTTCCTGCCTGAGGTCCCAATACTTGATCTGCAAAGAGGCATCAGCAGTATTTGCATTTGTATGCTCTCAAAGCAACAGTGTAACGTGATGATTACATGTCTCTGTTGGAACAAAACTGTGGATCTTATCTCCATACTTCCAGAATGAGGCTCGGTCACCTGAACCAGGGTTTCCAAGTGGCTACTGAAGATCAGAAAGGTTAGAGAGAAGAACTATGGCCCTGCCCCCAGAGTCTTTTTCGCATGAGATGGGTCTCAGGCTGCACTTTCAAGAACTTGGCTAGGAGAGTCTGCAGCAAGCAGGTTTAAGAAGGACCACCAGCCCACACAACCCCACTTCCCAGTTAAACGTGGTTTAGAAGAAGAGCTGATGAAGTGGACGCAGCCCGAGAAGGACAGAGTTTCACACTAAAGAGGGGCCATGAGCATGCGTGCTGCATGTGGGTGTGTTGCCTGACAAGGGCTGGGGGCAAGGAAAGGGTGCTGCCAAGTTACAAAGACTTCTGATGAGACTCTGGGGACCTGACGTAGAAAGAACGTTAGTTTTTCATAGAAATCTTCCAGTCAAGTATACTCATTTGATCTGATGTAATCTGGTGTATCTTGATCTGATATTCATAAAAAGAAAAATACTCTTCACTATCATTTATATATGGAATCTTAGAAAAAAAAAAACCAACAAATCAATATAACAAAACAGAAACAGACTCACAGATACAGAGAACAAACAGCTGTTACCAGTGGGAAGAGGAAATGGGAGAGGGGTCAAACAGGGGTGGGGACCAAACAGTAAAAATTACTTTGTATAAAATAAATAAGCAACAAGGATACATTGTACAGCACAGAGGCAAATAGCCATTATTTCATAATCACTTTAAATGGATTATAACGTACAAAACTATTATATCACTATGCTATAAACCTGAAACTTATATAATATTCAGTTTTTAAAAATGCATTTTCCAGGGACCACTCTCAGACTTATTACACTAGAATCTCAGGTATGCGAGTGGGGGTTGGGAACTGTTATTTAACAAATATAACCTTAGGTGATGGTTCTTTTTTCTGAGCTTCATTGAGATATGATATACAAATAAAAACTGGATACATTTATTAAAAAATAATTTTATCTGATATCTGATACAATTGAAGGTTGCAGAGCCATTTCTCTAAAAATATGTAAAGACTTTTTGTCAGATTTTCTAGCAGCCATGATTTCCACCAATAAATACTGTCTTATTACCTTGAATCATTAAAATAAATTAAGAGATACATAAGGAAACAAATTCCAGAGTTATAGAAATGTTTGAGATATAGTAATTCTTGCAATGATATATCTCATACTTCAAATGCAACCTAATTAATTTATAATAATATTTTAGATATGAGTATTGTATGAGATTGGATGGTGAGGGAACACATGCAGAATGTATCACTAAATGAACGGATACTATTAAATGCGTCAAAATACACAGCACAAAGTAAAATCTGTTGCAACTTTCCAATTATTTGTGCATGTGACTTAAACAACTATAATTTTCTTCCACTGAGATGTGTAACTACAGGTTACAGCTCAGTTCAGAGCTCTGATGATTTAATGTAGAATTCTGTGACAGTGGCGTTTTCTTTCCAGGTGCTAATGCTTTTTCTTTTACTGTCTTGGTGTATTGAAGAAGACGTGAAAATAACGCTGTCACCTACTGAGTCTCTGTTCACAAGATTCTAATATCTTTTGAAATGGATTCTGAGGATCCTGCTTCCTGTCGCATTGGAGAGTAAGGTGATGATGCTCGCTATCCTGAAAGCTCATTTCTTCCCTTATAGTTTTGAAGATGATCTGTCCACAAGCCCCATTCCTAATACTAAATATTGTCTAATGCCAATGAGTGAACTCACACAGGTTTGACAAGGTCAGTGTGTGAAATTCACAATACGCATCTTAATCATAAGCCAAATAAAAAATTCACCACACCAAAACTGATACAATGTTTTCTGAACGGCCACTTAACAATGATACGCACACACACACACACACACACACATATGCCATCTCTCACATATATTTTTTGTATGCTAAGAATTTCACTTCTGAAGAGAGCAGGAATGCACTTCTGAGGTAGTAGAAGATATAGTCAAAAGGGTAGCAAAGACGTAACATACACAACAGCAAAGCTAAAAACAAACAGATTGCAACAATCTAAGTGTTCATCAGTAGAGAAGTTAATAAATAAATTATGCCAAATTCAATAAATTAGTAGGTAGTTATTATGAATAAAGCTACAGAAGAACACATACATGAGCAGTATTAGGATGTAAGGCAAATATTTTACAGAAAAATTAGTCACTGGCAAGACCTTTAAACTGACCAAGATAATTTGCAATAAGTACTCATAAATAATGCAATAAACACACATTTACTTCTTGGTCATTGGTTGGAGATTTTTAAAAATTAGTTACACACCCTTTTCTTAGGTATTTGTCAACAAAAATGAGCTGTTTTTGGCTTGGATGTCTGAGTGTTGGATGCCTCAAAGCTAATCTCTCATGGGAGCCTGTAGAGTTAAAGCTGCTATGTCAAAGAAAGAATATTGCAACTCTAATAAAAATGAACTGAACATATGGATAACAAAGTCTTTTAAGGTTAAAATGTATATTTTATCTATTTACCCAGGAACTCTGTTGAGTGTCTACTTCATTGGGCACCAATGTAAGAGGAACACCATGAGCACCACCTTCGTGGGTCCTTTTCTGTGTTCATTACAGAGGAGTGGGTCTCTAAGTGCTCTCAAGGGAATCTGGAAGGAGGGGCAGGCGGGACCTGAGAGGCACTGCTCTGACAGCTAATGGAACGTGTATGAGGGTCCATTTATTTTCCACTATGCCAGATATTAGGGCTTCCCTGTGGCTCAGATGGTAAAGAATCTGCCTGCCATGCAGGAGACCCAGGTTAGACCCCAGGGTCAGGAAGATCCCCTGGAGAAGGGAATGACAACCCCCTCCAGTGTTCTTGCCTAAAGAATTCCATGAACAGAGGAGCCTGGAAGGCTACAACCATGGGGTCATGAGTCAGACATGACTGAGTGACTGACACTTTCATGGCAGATATTTAGGAGATCTGCAGAAACGTAAAATAATGTGAGTTCTCCAGTTCCAGGCAATGAGCATCATTAAGGGACAGAGCTGACTGCAGCATGGGGGGGTGCACGGGAACAACAGAGAGACATACTTCTGTGTGGCTTAACTCAGGGGAAGAGGAGAAACAACTCCTGTTTGTCTTAGAAATATGATCTTTGGAAAAGGGAAGAAATGGGAAGGTGAGACCCTATGAGGACCTTGGGGACAGGTACATAAACTTTCTAACTAGGTTTTACAGAAAACAGTGATCCTCATATACTGGGGGTCTTGTGATCATCCAGAGGATTTCGGTCATATAATGAGATTGGACTTTGAAAGGAAATCAACATATTTCCTTGTCTAACCTCTATAATGAAGAAATGAAGGTCAAGAGAAATTAACATTATGGCAGAGTCAGGCTAAAACCTACATCTCCTGATTGCTGACCTAGTGAATATCTGGTGAATCCACTTAAATGTCATCTGTAAATCCCAAGATAACGTCACTGAGAAAATCACTTCTACTATTAATAACAGTTGACTGTTAATGAGAGTGAATAATCACATCTACACAGGGCTATTGTTATGTTTTAGTTATATGAACTTATTTTTATTTTAAATAAATTCATAAACATTTAAAAATTTTCTCAGCTTAAATTTCTAATACCACAAGTATTAATAGATATAATTCACACAAACAAAAGCTCTTTGGAGATCTTCAGTAAGTTTTTTAATTGTGTGTTGAGACCAAAAGCTTTTGAGAACCACTGTCAACTGATAAGATTAGATGGCTGTGCATCAAAATGCAGTTATTCTTAGGGGATGAAATGAGTGGTGGCTTTCATTCACTTTTTTAGTGTTTTAGTATTTTTCATATTCTCTTAAAAACAGAAAAATCAAGCTATTCTTCCTAGCCATGGCTTCCTTTGTCTTCTTTATGAGTGTTCTATCCTGGGTGTTTTATATGCGTCACTGTGAACCAGTGACCTACAGCCTTTTATTTACTTATTTTAAATTGTGTATTTATTTATTCAGCTGTGCTAGGACTTAGCTGTGGCAAGTGGGATCTTCAATTTTAGTTGCGGCATCAAATTGCCTAGCCAGGAATTAAACTGGGCCCCCTACGTTGGGAGCACAGTCAAAGCCACTGGACCACCAAGGAAGTTCCTTTACAGCCTTTTAAATGGACAAATTCACTAGCCGAGAAGACTGTGCTGAGGTTTGTTTTGTAATTATAAAAAAATTTTTTTGTTGTTTTTAGATTATTGTAACAGAAAATTTGATTGCTTATTATGAGTCAAGCAGTCAATTCTTAATTAATTCTCTTAATTCTCAAGCGTGTAATTCTCAATTAAACCTTCAGAAGATACTGGTATACCATGCCTAAATTATACTACTTTAAAGTGTATTTCTCCACTGCCCAACTGTAACTGATTGAGACAGAGGTGAAAGCTTTAAGGGTCCTGTTTACCATAGACTTTTGTAATGCTGAGACAGAGCCTAGTTCCATTTGCCTCTTGAAAGCATTTTATAGGTTAAGAGAAACATTTAGTACTATGGCATTTTTCTCTATTCCAATGGCTCTCAAAGGTTTTGATATACATAAGGATCACTTTGGGAAGTTGTCAAAAATACATATTCTCTAGGCCTCAGTCTCAGACACTACAGTGTATAGAGTCAGAGCAAATTCAAGAATATTCATTTTAACAAGTCTGGCATGTCAAGTTCCTTTGACAGAGAGAGCGGCCCCTCCCACTCCACTGAACACAATTTCTGAAATGTTTCCAGTGAGATCGTAGAGGTAAAAACCAATGCCCTCCTCTAATGAACTCCTTGACCTTTTGTTAGCACCCATCACTGGGTAACCCCACCTTCATCTGTGCAGAAGTCTCTCAAACAGCATCAAGCTTTATGCTCTCTCCCGGTTCCAGCTGCAGTTCTCTCACTGCCTCTCAGCGCTCCTCAGCATTCTCAGACAACGGGGCTAAAACTTTCCTTGCCTTTCTGTGTATTCACACAGCTGAACTCAGAAGCTAAATCACTATTCTTTCTTGCAATCAGTCTTAAAAACCTAGAATCTTCTTTACCTGTCTCTCATTCCCAGTAGCAAAGCAACTGCTCAACTCTAGTTCTAGCCATGACATTCTCCTTACAGTTTATCATGCTTTTGTTAATGTCCTAATTAAGGTCCTTTAAGTATCACCTGTTCCATCCTAAATGGTTTTCTTCCCATCAACAACCTCCTAGAGAAGCCACCTCAATTATCTGATCAAGTGCGTCATTGATTAGATCAGCTCTTTGCTCAATGACTCCCAGAGCCTGCAGTCAATCCAGAGGTGTTAATTTTCTGTTGCTCAAGACCATCCACTAAAATCTCCCAACTGTGGTATTTCCCATAATGGCTGGTCTCCCTATGACCCACTACTGGTTCATCCTTCTTTGAGGTCCAATTCAAGAGTACCCTAAGTTCCCCAGAAGGAAATCAAAATAGGTAATGTGGGAGGTCAGTAAGGGAAATATCCTCCCTTTCTGTTGTTCAGTTGTATTTAATGGTACAAAAGGGTTTCAAGTGACTGATAAATGTACAAATACCCAACACATATTAATTAGAGGCTTGAATACCTTAAGTAGTTTCAACGATAATAGTTATAACAATATTAGCTATTATTGCAGAGGCAGTATATGGAGAGCTGACTGTGTACTTCAAATACATTGCTTCCTACACTGATAATCTGTCAAAAAGGGAATCATGACCTTCACTTTATAGATTAAAAAAGTGGATTTCCCAGAGTTCAGACCAAGGTGACAGAGTAAGAGAATGTGGAACTCATCTCCTTCCGTGAACACATCAAAATTATATCTACATGTGGAACAGTTCTCACTGAAAACTAACCAGAAACTGGCAGAACTCCTGTACAACCCAGGCTGAAACACACACCCGTAATGAAGGGAAGAAAAGCATCTGAATCAGGACTCGTGCCCCAGGGTGGGGACTTGTCCGAGACTTGTCCAGGAAGTGAGCACCTGAGCCACAGCCTGGGGGCCCCAGTCCTGAGGTCTTGAGTGGGAGAGAAAACCCTGGCTGGCTGGAGGGCTAGGGGAAGCCTGACTCCTCTTGAGAGGGCAGGAAGGAGAGAGGTCGACCCTCGCAGTTGCAGGGTTTCCTGCGATCTCTTTGCTCAAGCCAAGCTAACGCTCCATCGCCACTGACCCCCACATTCCAGCGCAGCTCTGGACTTCTCCCATGATTAGGGAAGAGACTCAACTGTGGGGAGCACAGGTGAGCCAGTGCCTGGCAGAACCTGGGGTGCAGAGCGCCTACGCCAGCAGTGGATCAGAAGCTACCCAGACCTCTGACGGTGGCCGTTCCACCACGGCTCCTTCCCACCTCAGCCCATGCACACAGGGTCCACGTGGGCCCTGCTGACCCTATGAAGCCAGGCCGGTGAGCTGGCTATGAGGAACAAACGGTGGTTGCGCCAGAGGCTGTGGCCGAGCAGAGCCATGGGCGTCTGCACAAACAGCACATTGGGCCTTGGTCTGCAGCTGACATGGGCTGGAAGTCAGCCCGGGCCCCACCTGCGTTAGCATCTCAGAGGCAATGGTCCCAGTGCAGGGAGAGAGAAAAGCACACACGTAAAGGGTGTTCCTTGGAAGGAATGATGCTAAGCTGAAACTCCAGTACTTTGGCCACCTCATGCGAAGCATTGACTCATTGGAAAAGATTCTGATGCTGGGAGGGATTGGCGGCAGGAGGAGAAGGGGACGACAGAGGATGAGATGGCTGGATGGCATCACCGACTCAATGGATGTGAGTTTGAGTGAATTCCGGGAGTTGGTGAGGGACAGGGAGGCCTGGCGTGCTGCAATCCATGGGGTCACAAAGAGTCAAACACGACTGCACGACTGAGCTGACTGAAAGGGTACAGGGCTTCCCTGGTGGCTCAGATGGTAAAGCGTCTGCCTGCAACTTGGAGACCTGGGTTCGATCCCTGGATCAGGAAGATCCCCTGGAGAAGGACATGGCAACCCACTCCAGTATTCCTGCCTGGGAAATCCCATGGACAGAGGAGACTGGTGGGCTACAGTCCCCGGGGTTGCAAACAGCTGGGTACGACTGAGCAACTTCACTTTAAAGGGGACAGAGCCAGGTCAGGCCATCAGGGCTTCTGCTCCACGAAAGTGAGATCAGCCTCAGTCCCTGGCAGGGCAGTGCCGGTCACTGAGCAGAGGAGAAACTTCACTCACACTCTGCAGAGGCTCTGGTTCCTCCAGCACAAGCCACACCCCCGAGCAAGCTGAGAGTGGCCAGCACATCCTGAGAAAAGAGGTGACACAGGTCCACGTCAAACCCACCTCTTCCAACAAAGGCACTGGACACACACAGTCTGTACAGGGACGTGCCACTTAAGCTTCCCCTTTGAAGGCCTAAAGAGGTAACTATTTTACCTAAATGCATAAAGGCAGACAAAGTTAAGTAAAATAAAAGGACAGGTGAAAAGTTATGACACTGTCCACAAGTACTGCAGATTAAGTCTTAATCTTCAGTGTATCCTTGAGTGAGCTCTAAATTTATGCTGACAGCTTATTAGAAGTGGATTTAGAGTATTTGGAATGTAAAAGTATGTTTTAAATGCACAGGATGAGTGTTGAACATGTGAGTAAACTTATTGTATAACAGCTTCATTAATTTACTGTCATACTAATTTATTTCATTAATACCTTGCTGTCATCAAGCTCTTAAAAGATTATCTCTTTGATTCCAGTACTTAATAGATTGTTTAGAGTTTCCTAATAAAAGGGCTCCATCTAGTGGAGCAATTCAATCATTTTTGCAAGACAGAAGGTAGCAAGGTTAAATCCCTTATATTAAGGCCTGACAGTGGTGATAATTTCAGGGCAATGTTTGTTCCCCTGCACAGGGCCTAGTTTTCACCCTGCCTTGATAAAAAGGCAGAGATAGAGGTAAGGTACATGCAAGTATGCTGGTATTTGCTATATAAATTGAAGGCATTAACCATCAGTAAGATACCGAAGTGGCTCTCCTCTAAAAACAGTAATTTACAAGTACACTCGCTAAGCTTTTGAAAACAGAGTTTGAAGTTTATTGTTGTCTCTAGTAAGTAGGATAAGCCTTATATTGTGTAGGTGCTTAAGAACTGCTGAAAAAGTCCACATACTTTTATAAGGTCAATAAAAATGCTATGGCTGAATAACTTCTAAAAGAACTATATTGTAATACTTTAATCATATTTGACTCCTTTCCTTCACAGCTTCAATTAACTGGTTGTGGCAAGCTCAAAATTTCCTGAGTACATCCAAAAAAACAAACAAACTAGGTTGGTCCTTCAAATGTTCCCATTTATACTCCCTTTCAAAAAGCATTTATTGAATACTTGCAACATGCCCTACTTGCTGATGGTTAAAAAAATAATAATAATAATCCATTAGTTTAGACATATTCAAAATTAAAACCAAAGTCTAACGAAGATGAGAGAATCAATTTGTACTAAGAGGAGAGGAAGCAGGAACCTTAGAAGCAAGCAAATGAATAGCAGCAAGACATAATAATTCATATCCTGTTAACAATGGAGCAGAAGGTAAAATCTGGAAACCCTGAATGAAGCAGAGTACTCAAACCCCCGTGCCGCCTGGGGTAATCAGCTCCCCAGCACCACAGGGCACTAAGAATGAGCACAGTCTGGATCTAGAGACTGAAGTCAGCCAGCCAGAGAAGGGAAAGGATGGTATGGCATCCCGTATATGTGGACTCAAAAAAGAAATTACACAAATGAGGTTACTTACAAAATAGGCTTAGAGAATGAAACCTATGGTTGCTGGGGCCGGGGGGAGGAGGAGGAGGAAGGGACAATGAGGGAGTTTGGGATGGACATGGATACACTGGTATATTTAAAATGAACAATCAACAAGGACCTACTGCACAGCACAGGGAACTCTGCTCAGTGTTATGTGGGAGCCTGGACTGGAGAGGGGTTTGGGGGAGAATGGACACGTGTATATATGGCTGAGTCCTTTCGCTGTTCACCTGAAACTATCACAGCATTGTTTGTTAATTGGCTATACCCCAATATCACACAAAATTCAAAGTTAAAAAAAAAAAGTATGCAGTTTTGGTGCATGTTCATGAAGCTTCTTACAGAAAAAAAAAATGCACTGAATTTTACAAGACCAAATATACATTTGAAAAATGTCAACAAACTGTCATCAAAAGTCCTGGTGTACAAAGAGTTATTGCAAGTTGTCTTGTAGAAAACCTGCTTATTTAGAACTCTTCCTTTGTGAAGTTTTTAACAAACAAGGTACTGCAGTGACACTCTGAGATGCTAAATGCTATATATATGGTCACCATTTATTCCCTTGTCAAGATATAGCAGATGTGAATTTGACCATTTGCAAAACTGAGGTGCAGAGCAGTCAGAGATGACCTGCCACGTTAACACAAAACCATGTCACCACTATGTTATGTTTTTTTACTGGGAAGTTGAGAACTTACCGCCCAGGAGAAACTGGCTTAACTGAACCAACGTTTTCAAACAGTTGGGCCTTTGCTGCCACACTGAAAAATAATTTCAAAATGCAAGTTTCATTAAAATCCATTAGAGAATCACACAGCTCAAAGTGAAATTCAGAGTCAGTAGTTAATGAAACAAAAAAAAATGAGTTAAAAATTGTCCCCAAAATATGAACTGAATTTTAACTATTTTAAGTTTTAATATAGAAGTAAGTTTTAGATCTAGTTTCTGGTTCACTGAGTACCAGATGGGAATAAACCTGTATCTTCTTCCTCTGGAGATTGCACTGTCTGCATTTTTTGCACCCCAGAAAACTGGGGAAGCAGAAGAAAAGGAACCTTTTATCTCCCCACTCCACTTCTGGAAGTCCTGCTATTGACTCCATGGAGCCACAAGGGAAGAGTCAGATCAACAAGACGAAACAAGAGCTGCTTTGTATTTTCATAGTTAAGACAATACAAATTCAAAAACTGTTTCATGTATTTTTAAAATATTTGACATATTTCCTATAAAGTGAAAAGAGAGAACTCTGAAAATATGATCAATAAGTAAAAATCTTGTTTCAAAGCATGACAAGGGAAAGTCAACTATATGAAAAGTGAGACTATAGGGTAGAATGAAAGGACTTAAAACTAATGTAACCTAGCTAATTAGATAAGTTCCTATATTTACTAGAAGAGAAAATCAATTTCTTTGAATGATGTTTTAATGAACTAAATATTTAAAACCTACCTTATTTCTTGAATTGACAAACCTTTCTCCCAGAACTGAGTCATTTGATAATCTGCAGGATCATTTTACATCTAACGCAGAACAAACACTCTCTACAATTTAAGTTCTATTTTATCTATTTTATCAGTAAATCACAAAACTGAAGCTCTTCTCTTTCGCTCACAAAGAATACAGTTTATATTTTCTTATCTCCCTTTGGGCTTCCCTGGTGGCTCAGACAGTAAAGCGTCTGCCTGTAACACAGGAGACCCAGGTTCGATCCCTGGGTCTAGAAGATCCCCTGGAGAAGGAGATGGCAACCTACTCCAGTATTCTTGCCTGGAGAATTCTGTGGATTGAGGAGCCTGGTAGGCTACAGTCCACGGGGTCGCAAAGAGTCAGACACGACTGAGTGACTTCACTTCATCTTCCTTTACACATTTGGCTTAAAATTCATTTCCCTTAAGGGCTATAACTATGCACACCAGGGAATAGACAAACTTACACAAAATCTGGCTAATATTGTGGGAGCTGGATTTCTGATCACGAGAAAGAACATACGTGAAACTCACTCTGAAACCAAAGGTTCTTGTTAATGGGATGAATGAATGAATGTAAGATGTTGTTCTTATGGAAACAGGCTTAGTGAAATGTCTTACTGGACTTTCCGTGAATAATTAAAAGGTCAGCAACACTGCCACAGTACAACTGGGCATGGCCTAAGAGCAACAGCACAGACTCAGTTGGAGAACCCCAGGTTAGAATGCTGGCTCTGCCACTTACTAGCTGAGTGAGGGTGGACTGGCTCCCTGACTTCCCAGGATGAGTTCTCTTCATCTTTAAAACAACGTTCATACTGCCTCCTGCAGGAGGACACTGTGGTCCTTAAAATAAGTAACATGTACAAGGATGCTCAGTAGTAGCTCTCGCAGCATCCAGAAGAGCTCAGCGAAAGTCAGAAACATAAGATGGAAAGGAGGAAGCATGTCCCTCTTTGGATTCTGCTTCCAAATTTACCCTGCTCTCTGCTTTCTCCCATCTGTGCCCTCACTACTCTTGTCTACACACCCTACCCTCCCAGCCTTTACATTTCAGGGTCGTATCCTGCTCTTAGAAGCACACTCTCTTGCTTTTCCTGCTCCCTGTTCTCCAGGAGTTGTTTAAATCAGTGAGTACTCAGGCTGGGGAGACAAATGGAGAGGAGAGGAGACGACCTCGGCTAGAAAACAGCCGTATTTCTAACGAAGAGGTAGGATTGAGGATACGGGCAGTCCAATAGCGGAGTGGTGGGTATTTAATTTCCAGACTCCAAACCACTATATTATACACCAGCTTTCACATCCTTAAAGAAAGCCTACTTCCAAGGAAAGTGCCTGAAGTGTGTGCTAATGTTCATACGACTTGCAGAAGAGGACAGGGTCCTGCAGAAGTTGGTGGTACCCACTCTAAGGATGAGCGTTCGGCTGTGGGAACCCTGAGGGTTCTTTTGTACATGCTCAAGCCCTGTGTACCCACGGGAGACACAGAAAACGCCAAACAAACACCCTGTCACTTACACGGAGCCGGGGCGCTGGTAGCCGTTGCTGGAGGTGGTGTCCAGCCTTAACCTCCTGCACATTTTTGGAGGCAGATCTGGGTTTGGTGCGGCTTTGGGTGTCTCTTTGGAACCTATGGAAGTTAAGCTTTGGATGGATCCACTGTAGCTCTTGTTTCCTGAAAAGAAAGCCCAAGAAAACAGGTGAGGTGCTATTAGACAAAGTAATAGCAATAACACAGTCCACAGGCGTAACAAAAGGAAGCCGTTGTCTCTGTGTCCAAATGAGAAGGCACAGAATGTTCTCCGAGCCTAGCAGCCCGTCACTCAGGGGAGATCACAATTGGAAATAATTGTAAATACATCACTGCTCAGAGAGGAAGAGGTCCAGGAAAAAAGTCACAGCACACAGGAGGTTTAAAGCTCCCAGCTCAGGGAAAAAGTGGAGAAGCACCGTTTGTGCCCTTGCTGTTCACGCCTCCCTCCTGAGTCATCAAGCTCCACAAGCCGCCAGGTGACGCAGAGACACGACATTAGCCGAGGCTCCATCCGGGCTTACCTTCGGCCGCAGAGATGGATCTAAGGGACGAAGCCGAGGCTCTTTTCAGTCCCGAGAGCCCATAGGGCCCCTTCTTGGCCAGGTCGATGGGTGGGGACGCATCCCCAGGACTGGTGACGGAGGTGACGCTCTGGCAGTCTGATTCCGCGTCCGTTTTGGTTGCATCTTCTCGAGAACTTGACTCGGGACTCGTGGTCCAGAGACCAAGACTCTTCTGTCCGTTGCTGGGCGATGGGGACGCAATCCAAGGGATCCCGGTGGACTTCTCCCTGGGCTGGCAGGAGGCAGGCTTCGTAGTGCTGTTCTGCTCGGAGGAGTGAGAGGAGAGGGACTCGATGCTCCCCATGGGCGTGCTGTCAGGGCTGCTGCTGTAGGAATCGCCTGGGCGGGCCGGGCAGAGACCGGAGAGTCAAGCACGGGGCCCTTCTGATCTCAGCCTCCCAAATGCTCCACAGCCACCTGACCCTACTGCAGTGCCAGACCTGGCTTAGAGAACTGTCCTCAGTTGTGCAGAGAGGCTTTAAAAAATTCATCTGAACTACACTATTCAAGGAAGGCTGTCTATGTGTCCCTATGAAATCATGTTGCTTCTTGAAGCATCAGTGGGGCTGACTTGAAATCAGACAAAATGTGCTTCTGAAACAGGACTCACCAGTAGGAGAAGCAAGATGCCTTGATGATATCATAAGAAATCAATGGAAAGGGGGAATACTAAGATATATTTTTGCCTTCTACTTTTCTGGTCCTAGGTGAT
The DNA here is from genome assembly GCF_014754425.2 of Oryx dammah. Classification (NCBI taxonomy): domain Eukaryota; kingdom Metazoa; phylum Chordata; class Mammalia; order Artiodactyla; family Bovidae; genus Oryx; species Oryx dammah. Next base: position 7,569,610 of record NW_024070201.1, read on the forward strand.
TTCGAATTACCATGTATCTGAGTCCTCCTGGTAGTTAAGGTGCTATTAATGTCAGCAGCTCCACAATTTTTATTTTTATCTTTTTTTTTTTTTTTTACAATTTTTAAAAGGGAAGCTTGTGGAAGAAAATAGGAAAGGATTTCTTTCCTTTCCCTGCTAAGAATATACCAACATAAGAAAACTTGCTGTTTAACTGGGTGTATTTTTTAATGTTTCTGAAAGTTAAGGTATAAGAAAAAACATGAGAGAAGCAGTAAGGGAGTATTCAAATACTGTATCTAAACAGCAATTGTGTGGAAAACTGAGGGTGGATGGAAAGGGCTGGGTGTACAAAATACAATGAAAATGGCCAAAGTTGGACTCATGCTTTGAGCTGAAGCTGCCACCCACCCTATGGGTGGGGCTTGGCTCAGAATAATAAGTTAGGGATAATGTGAGGTGTAGAATTTCTTTTTATTTCCTTTCTCTCTCTTTCAGACACTTTGATACCGGAGAGATGATGGTTTAAGAACATAATGTGTAGGAAAGAAAGAAAGGCAATGACTGCCTGGGCCAGGCTCCCCAGCTTTCTTCCTGACCACTTTGACAACAGGACAAAAGCTGCCACAAAGTAGCACCTGATGTACTTAATCACAGCTACAGGAAAGGGCACTGAGCAAAAACTATTTTTTTTCCCTTTGCAGCAGGAATGAATTGGCTTGTCCAAGATCTATCCTGACCGAGAACACTTATATGTGGTGGAAGGGGCTGGTGTTGGGAGACAGTGTCAGTAAGGGCATTTCCTCTTTCTACCTAATTGCCCATAAGCTGGGATAGAGCTGAATTAACGAAGATGGCATCTCCCTGAGGGTGGGACACTTACTGTCGGGTTCTGCCAAACACGGAGTATACCTCCCTCTGGGCTTCCGGGAGCCCGAGGAAAGGCAGATTGCACGCGTCCTCCGGGATCCGGATCGAGACTGAGGCTGAGGAAGAGGGATGCTGGGGTCTGGGGCAGTGTGAAAAATCTACGTGGAAGAAAAATGGACTGAGGTCAACAGAAGGGTGACACTGATATTTTCATCATAAAATAAGCTTTGAGTGTTATTAAATGATCTTAGAACTCTATGCTCCTGAATCAGTTGCCTGGCAAGAAATAAACCTTCTAGAGCAATTACAACTTTCTTTTCCATTTACACTGAATAATGTTTCTCCTCTGGATTTGTTATTCTTCCCTATTCTCCAGCAGTGAAATTCAGATTTTCCAATATTTTTAAGAAATGTGTCAAATAGCAACGAATGTCTATGTCAAGACACGCTGATTCTTTTCACTGTTACAGTCACTCCTCCCCTTTATCCTGAACATAACCTGAGGGGAAGAGGGCCCTGCTGTTATCATTCCCCAGCTAGCAGACCCTTGCTTCTCAGAAGGTGTTGGCATGCTACTGGCCCTGAGCTGCAAAGAATGTGATGAGCTGCAGGCAGGCGTCTGAGCAGGGCTACAAGATGCAGCTGTGGACCTCCAGGGTTGTGAAAGCACTTCCAGTCTGAGCAAGGCTCCAAGACTATCCTACAGGCACTAGAAAGCAACTGGGAAGGAAAGAGGCACCCCCATCCTCTCACAAGGACAGTGTCAGACAAAATTAATCACAATGTTTAGACCTTCGATGGCTGAGTTCGCTTAACAATCAGATCATTTTGGTCTTCCCATTTTCTCACTTTCATAATTATTCTAAGATCTCACTCCTAAAGAAAACCTGCTTAGTGACTGGATATAAAGAGGATTTCAAAATTGTTCTCTGATTTTTATCTAAAATATTAGTTCTACTGTATAATGGGAATCTAATTCAAAAGAGATAAAAAAGTTACAATATGGTAACTTAACAATATGGTTAAGTTACAATCACTTAACCCTAAAGTGATTGTAAAGTATTTCCCGAATCCTGAGTAAAAACCTAATTTTGTAAATACTAAAGAAGAAAGTCTTGACAAGCAAATGATGTAGAAAGAAGGGAAACCATCTACCTAGAGGATTTTGAGAAGTACTTAAAAACTGAATAAGAAAAAGAAAAGCAAAGTCCACATAAATAATTTATACACAATTTATAAGACTGATACCATATAGGAACCTGAGAGCACAATGAGATCATAGATGATACCAGTGCAAAATTCCTTCTTAGAAAGAAGATAACAAAATGTTATACTTCCACGCAAAAATTCAGCCTACCTTTTCATAGTGCTCTATCAGAATTTCAACCACAATGTTCTGAAACTTAATATTCATCATGGCAGCCACAGTTTCTTCCTGTGCTCTCATTAGAGTTGGACCAAATATAACACCAAGGTTTGAGACTGTCATGAGATTTTGTTGACTATGTAGGGACACTCTGCAAATAAAGGCAACAAAAATATTTTAAGTTATATGTTTAATAATTATGGAATGTTCTAGTCTATCAAATAATAGTAAGATGTAAATATGATACATTTATATATGTATGATACATATTTAAATATGATACATAAGATGTAAATATGCCACTGCAAACTAAATTTCTCAAACAGTCAGGTTCAGCCACTACCAGCTGGCATTAGGGGAGTATAGTCTAAATAGATGTAAAAAGTTAATAAACATTAGCACAATAAAACATGATTACTAAGGTTAATCTCTTAAAGGAAAAAAAAAAGTCTTGTTTTCTTAAATCAAGTGCAATTGCCCTCGGGAAACTACCAGCTGTTTGGCAAACGCTATGGTAGTATACTCTTTTAGAACAAATGGGTAAGAGTAGACTGGTTGCAATTATATTTGGACTTTGATGCTGGGAGGGATTGGGGGCAGGAGGAGAAGGGGACGACCAAGGATGAGATGGCTGGATGGCATCACTGACTCGATGGACGTGAGTCTGAGTGAACTCCGGGAGTTGGTGATGGACAGGGAGGCCTGGCGTGCTGTGATTCACGGGGTCGCAAAGAGTCGGACACGACTGAGCGACTGAACTGAACTGAAACACTTTATTTGAAACTACTGCTAAACATTTTCATAGATAACACTCCACTTAATTTTCCAAAAAGTCAGTTTTTCCTACTGTACAGATTTTAAAACAAGAAGCTCCTAAAGTAAGCATGATGTACCTGCTGCTGCTGCTGCTAAGTCACTTCAGTCGTGTCCGACTCTGTGCAACCCCAGAGACGGCAGCCCATGAGGCTCCCCCATCCCTGGGATTCTCCAGGCAAGAACACTGGAGTGGGTTGCCATTTCCTTCTCCAATGCATGAAAGTGAAAGTGAAAGTGAAGTCACTCAGTCGTGTCCAACTCTTATCGACTCCATGGACTGATGTACCTGAGGTAATAGCAAATTAAGGACACAGTTTTGTTTCAAGTTAGAGCTCCTGACTACAAGTCAAGAGTCTCCCTGAGCTCCCCGTGTCAGATGACTGATCAGGGCAGGTCCCCATCCTGTCTTCCATCTATCCATCAACCCATCCATCCATCCATCTCCTCCTTCCCCGAGGGCCTCCCAAGTGCTGAGCACTGTGTTAGGCAAACAGCAAGACAAGGAGATCTGGAAGCATTAGTACTGGCTTGAAAATAAAGAGTCTCTGATATTACTGACTTTAGCAAAGTAACCCCAGTGAACTCTCAAAAACAACTTTGACTAGTTAACTAATTTAATTTGGAGATTGGATGCATTCTTAGAGGTAACCTCATTTTAGTTAACCAATCTTCTAAGGTAACCACTGCCTTTTCTATCTTACTCCCAGCGGGGCTATGAGGATGAAAAATTCTAGTTAGGAGCACAACATAAGATAATGTTCATACATGACTGAGTATGCATACTAACTCCATTCTAGAAGCAAAAGTAAAATTTTATGAGGAATCTAGGATTCTGGATTATCCACCCAACATTTGATATAGGGCAGGAAGAGCCAACTGTCCCGCTGACTGAATTTAGCCCTTGTAAATAACGCCCAAGACAGCGTTAGCTAAGATTCTTGGTTAGCATAAGAAGAATTTCATTCTGTTTCCTTTTTATGCAACCAAATATTATAAATTAATTAGAGAGTCTAATAGGTCATCTGTAAAGGCAGTAAGCCTGTCTGGATTTAAAGCTTGGGTCCTTCCAATGTGGAAGCTGGGTGCAACCAGCCTTGTTATTTAATCTCTTTCAAGGCTTCAGTTCCCTCATCTGTAAAGTATAAGAATAATAACCCTGATAGCAGTGTTTAGAAAATTAAATAAAATGAGTTAAATAAAATATGATCTTAAAATAATATTCTTCCTTGTAATTAAATTGGCTCCGGGTATTCTTGCTAAAAAGTAACAGTGCCTGGTAGTATAAGTAACCTAGAATAAGATTAATATGGGAATCAATTTAGAAATCATAAAAAAATGCTCTATTTGAAAATGAAGTTGATAACCACATTCTTCGGAAGATGAAATAATTTGATCACCATATTCCTCTTCACTGAATTTCCCTTCTGCTGGGCTAGTCAGCTGATATAGATCCTTATCATCCCACATTTCAGCCAGTTCTGCACTCCACCCCCTCCACTTGTATATGAAGCACATTCTGAACTGCACTTTTAAAAATGTAAAGTTTAAGTCATAGAGGAGATTACATAAGGCCTTGTCTTAAAGACAATGCATTCTCAGAAAGAAGTCAATGATTTATACCATGTTTCAGAGCTAGTTACTGGGGATTTGTAATCAGGCATTGGTCCTTTAGGCCAGTGAGCAATCTAGGTCATTGATTTTAAATTCCCCTAAGTCAGTAAGGTGGCCAGGGACCACGATTGTTATCAGTTGCTACTAGTTTACTTAAGTAAACTACTAATGCCCGCCTGGATGAAGTATAAGTTGCAATCATGATTGTTGGGAAGAAATACCAACAATCTCAGATATGCAGATGACATCACTCTAACAGCAGAAAGTAAAGATGAACTAAAGGGCCTCTTAATGAGGGTGAAAGAGGAAAGTGAAAAAGCTGGCTTGAAACAATATTCAAAAAACTAACATCATGGCATCTGGTCCCATCACTTAATGGCAAATAGAAGGGGAAAACGTAGAAAGGATGACAGATTTCTTTTCCTGGGCTCCAAAATCACTGTGGACGGTGACTGCAGCCATGAAATTAAAGGACACTTGCTCTTTGGAAGGTAAGTTATGACAAACCTAAACAGCATATTCAAAAGCAGAGATACTACTTTGCCCACAAAGGTCCATATAGTCAAAGCTATGGTTTTTCCAGTAGTCATGTATAGATGTGAGTTGGACCATAAAGAAGGCTGAGCACTGAAGAATTTATGCTTTCAAACCATGCTGTTGGAAAAGACTCTTGACAGTTCCTTGGACTGCAAGGAGATCAAACTAGTCAATCCTAAAGGGAATCAACCCTGAATATTCATTGGAAGGACTGATGCAGAAGCTGAAGCTCCAATACTTTGGCCACCTGATGTGAAAAGACCCTGATCATGGGAAAGATTAAAGACAAAAGGAGAAGGAGGCATCAGAGGATGAGATGGCTAGATACCATCACTGACTCAATGGACAAGAATTTGAGCAAACTCTGGGAGATAGTGGAACACACAGCAAAGAGTTAGATCTGACTTAGCGAATGAACCACAGGAAGAATTAAGTAAGTCATTGGTGATGTGAGCACACATTCTACTGCTGCTAGTCAGTCAGAGGGAGTTTGACATTTTTAGGTTCAGCTAGTAACAGTGGGGAAGGCTGGGCAGAAGAATTTTCAGTACTCTTTAGTGGCTAGATATACTCTATTTCCTGTATTACAGTCACAAATAAAGGTGAAGCTTGTGTTCATCTAACACTGTGGATAATTAAGGAAAAATATTTTATGTGACACTCATGAAGCTTTTAAAGTATATTTTAAAAGGCTTTGCTAAAAAACTAGCTTGAATGTACCAAGAGAATGCCCACTAAATGTTGTATGGTTAAGTTTCAAGAAAAGGACACACAACTCAAAAACATAATTCAAGACTATGTAATTCAGACCAAGGATAGTGAGTCCCTGTTTATTAGCTAAGTGCCAACAAGGGCAATCGTTAACAATGAACTTGAAATGAAATAATTCCTAGCGGATTTCCTTCTTATTTCAAGGAGGGCCAACTCATATTATCTTAAATCCTGCAAGTTAAGATGAGACTGATGAGTATAGAGCACAGTTTCAAATGTGCATGGCTCAAATTAGCATAAATTGGGTTACTACTTATAGCAAACAAGGAAGGATTAATCATTTGACTGTGAATGCAGTACTCATTAAGACAAAAACTGTTCCCATTTGTAAATGAGACTATAAAGGAATTCTTAAGTAAGTTTAAAACCTGAATTTGGACTTTTGTTTCCAGCAGCATGGTAGCTGAACTGAAATCTCTGAATTAAATATGTGTGTGTGTGTGTGTGTGTGTGTGTGAATCAAGATAGATCTGTTATGGCTAATATTACATGTCAAATCTACTAGGCTGCAGTGCCTCCATATTTGGTCAAACATCAATTCTAGATGCTTCTGTGAAGGCATTTTTAGATGACATTAACATTTAAATCAGTAGGCTTTGAGTAAAGCAGACTACCATCCATTACCTGGGTGGGTCTCATCTAAACATTAGTTTAGGGTCTTAAGAGAAAAAGACTGAGGTCCCCGAGGAAGAAGGTATTCTGCCTCCAGACTGCCTGGATTTGGACCACAACATCAAGTTCTCTGGGTCTCCAGCCTGCCTTGAAATCAGCCTCCACAACTGTGCAGTCAATTCCTTGCAACCAACCAGTCTCTCTTACATATATATGTATGTATACATAGACACACATACAACAACCTATTAGTTCTGTTCTCTGAAGAAACTTGATTAATACAGTATTTATCAAAACTTTTAAACACATAAGAGTCAAAAAGATCTTCAGAAACCAACAGACACTTGGAATCTGGGGAAGGAAGCTAATATTCCAGTGGCATGTTCACCTGGTAGAACCTGGTGACCCTAGTAAAACAGAGACCTGGTCTTCAAACTTCAGGCTTACGATGCATCTAAAAGAACTGGGAAAGAACTATATACTCCTTCATATATTTTTAAGTTGACATTCCATCATAAGTATAACAGTTGCAGGAGTATAAGTATTTGCATGTCATAAACACACATTTACACACACACATAGATTATATCCTAACAAACTGCCACATCATTTTTCAAGCAATTAAATGGACTCTGATTACAGGAGCAAAGTTACAGCTCTATCACCCCCTTTAAAAGACATGGATATACTCAAGTTTAAAAGATGAACAAGTAAGTGAGCAATCTAAGTCAGAGAATTACTTGACCAGGTGCTTTATCAAGATGTCCAGCATCTCTCTGTTCTTCTCGGGCAGCTTGTGCACCAGTGCGTGTACAGCCTCTACCCGGTAGTTTTGGTCATCAGACTCTGTAACATAAGAAAAAGTCACAAATATTCAAATTCTAATCATATAAACATTAATAATTTAAACATCATAACCACTTCCATCCGTCATGCCTTGTAAACACTGCTTCACATGGTAAGTATTATCACTATTATTTCCTAAGGCTTAGAGTCACTGGGTAACTTGTCCATGATCTGCAATCACTAAGTAGAGAAGAACTCAGTTCTATCTAATACAGACCTATGCTCTTAGCCTCTGAACTGTATATTTCTATACAATCATAACTCATTTCCTCCTTTGGTTTTGTTAAAAAAGGAGAGAATAAAGCTTTTAGTAATATGAGTGATGGCAGCAGTTGTTACAACTGGTCTAATGTGCCAGACACCACAATACACTTTATCACATTGAAATCTCTCACTGACTCTATCAGACCAGAGGAAGGAGGCATTCTTTTCTAAATTTTATAGATTAAAAGATGGCAGAGAGTTATTTTTCTCAGGTGTCAGGATAATTGCACAACCAAAGGCCTAGTAGATTTTAAGTCCATGCTGACCATAGTACACCTGAAAAAAAAAAAAAAATCATCTCAAGCAGATTCAGTCTGCAAGGAAAAAGCCAAGAGGCTGACAAGTTGGCTAGAGAAACTTGTAATGCTTCAGAAAAAGGAATCTATTTAACAGTCTCTTACTACAATAAACAAATTCTAGAGTGACTGCCCATCCTGCCAAGCCCTTTCTCCAGAAAGTGCCCACTGCACAGGGTTTATGAAGGTCCCATTTATAAACCCTATATAAACCCTATAAACAGCTATCTGCACACGAGGTGAGGAAAGGACCTGGTTTTCGTCAGTCTAAACATGAAGTCTCTCCCAGGAGTTGGAATGGAGACACCAAAACTCTGATCTGTCTGCTGGATTCATGTAAAGGCAGATCATGTAAAACAAGGCAGACCATCACCAAATGTGCTCCCAAGTGAAGAAAAATCTGTCTGCAAATGAGGTAGATATGCAGCAGAGAACAAAAAAGAGAGACATCTGAAAAGAGCTGGGAGGGTGGATGAGAAACATCTATTCCCATCTTTGCAGTTCCTGGGTGCAGACCACGGTAGGCAGGACCCATTTTCTGCCAAGGAGTTCTGACAGACTCCCCTTCTACTCTGAGTAACTTGCCCTTTCTTCCTTGCTGGAAGAAATTTCTCTTGCTGGAAGCCAAATGATACCTATTTCTATTGACCCAGACAGAAGATGGATTCTTATACATGAGATGCGCTTTAATTATCATGTAAGTGAATAATATGATCACTATTTGCCACAAAGTGAAGAAAAAAAAATCTTGTGACCTAATGTTTTTATCAAAACAACCAGCTCATTGAGCCATTCTAGCTAACTAGATCAAACACATTTGTTGTAAGACAAATTTCTTGTAACAAAGTGTTCTAGGTTAAGAGTCAAAAAACCTGGTTTATAGTCTTGATATTGCTATGAATTTACTAGTGTTCTTGGACAAAGTCATTTGCCCCCTCTGGGTCGTGATTTCCTCATTAATAAAATGAGGTTGGATTATATACTTTCTAAGGTCTCATTGTTCTTACAAGGATGGATTTCTATAAAGAGGAAGTAGAGTGCAGAGCCTTCAGGAGAAAGCTAAATGGTATAGATGTTCATGAGATCATGTGGTCAGTCATGCATGCAGGGCTGCACATCAAGGCCATTCAGCTTTATCTGACACTTTTAGCAGCAGGTAACACCTCCTGTGACATTACAATGTGTGGTAATAAACTGCAGTTGATTTCTTTCCTGGATTGTGAAAAATACTCTTATTACAGGCGTATCTCATATACCTTAACAATGAAATGCCAACTCTTAACTGTTACAACTTGAGACTGGCTCAGATGGCGACCTGGCCCTTGGGCCCAATGTTTTACACAACTCTAACTGCTCAAGTGGTGACTGCAGCCATGAAATTAAAAGACGCTTACTCCTTGGAAGGAAACTTATGACCAACCTAGATAGCATATTCAAAAGCAGAGACATTACTTTGCCGAGTAAGGTCTGTCTAGTCAAGGCTATGGTTTTTCCTGTGGTCATGTATGGATGTGAGAGCTGGACTGTGAAGAAGGCTGAGCGCCAAAGAATTGATACTTTTGAACTGTGGTGTTGGAGAAGACTCTTGAGAGTCCCTTGGACTGCAAGGAGATCCAACCAGTCCATTCTGAAGGAGATCAGCCCTGGGATTTCTTTGGAGGGAATGATGCTAAAGCTGAAACTCCACTACTTTGGCCACCTCATGCGAAGAGCTGACTCATTGGAAAAGACTCTAATGCTGGGAGGGATTGGGGGCAGGAGGAGAAGGGGACGACAGAGGATGAGATGGCTGGATGGCATCACTGACTCGATGGATGTAAGTTTGAGTGAACTCCGGGAGTTGGTGATGGACAGGGAGGCCTGGCGTGCTGCGATTCATGGGGTCACAAAGAGTTGGACACGACTGAGCGACTGAACTGAACTGAACTGCTCAGGTTACGTGACTGTCACTGGCCCCCTCTCCTGCTCCCCACAATTTTGAATTAAACCTGTTTATTCATATAACGTCAAGGCAGTCACAGATCTAAAGAAAAATATAGATATCTGATGAGTTTGTGAGTGTGTGTGTGCTCAGTCATGTCTGACTCTTTGTGACCCCATGGACTGTAGCCCACCAGGCTCCTTTGTCCATGGAATTTTCCAGGTAAGAAAATTCCCTACTCTAAGGGATCTTCCTCACCCAGGGATTCAACCTGCACCACCTGCACTGGCAGGCAGACTCTTTACCACTGCAGCATCTGATCGTCATCAATAAATATAATAAGAGAGAAAAGGTGTTGCCTGCCAAGAATAGCTGACTTTCTCCAGATTTAGGAACAAAGCGTGTGAGCACAGTGGAGGTGGGGGCATAACTGATTGTACCTCTTTGTGGTCTTGTTTATTTAACCATGAAGTCACTCTTGTAAGAAACTGACATTCATTAATCAAGGAAAATGTAATTTGAGTAATTAATTCCTCATAGCTCTTTCTAATCACACCACATATGCCACCCCAAAGAGTCTTACTAAGTAACAAAGTATTTTAGTTCATTCTGTGACTTCTCATAACCATCTAGTAAACCATTAAGTTATGAGAATGACAATTTCTTAAGCCATAGGTAGGAAAATGTTAACCAGCAGGTTTAAACTTACAATCTCTGATAATAGCATAAAACCACATCAATTACAATGCAGCCAATGGAAATGTACTTACTAACAGCAACAATAAAATCTTTGTGTAATTTGTAAGTCATCAGTGGTTCTGCAAGGCACCTGGAAGAGAGAATGAAGCAGATTTTAGGAGAGAAATTTCTGATTTCCCCTGAACTTTCAGTGCTTCTGTGAGAACTGGGTGACTAAATATACGATAAAGTCCTACCAAGGAGTCGACAAGTAGCTCTAAAATGCAGACCTCAAAGATACCAACGTCCTGAGCACCTCTTCCTGTCACTGTATTAAAATGGGAGAGGCTGGGGGAATTATTTTTTAATACTTTGTGAGAACTACTAGACTATAGGAACAAAATCGCTCTCAGATATGGGGGCAATAGTTTCTTTTTTTTTTTTTTTTCTAAATTTCCTATTCAGCTTGTGATGTTTTATAAAAAAATATATGAAGACCTGAATCTGAATCTAATATGAAATAGAAATTATTATTTAGCACTCATAAACTATCGCAGCCTTTTAAGTTTACTGTTTGAAACAAGCACATATAAATCCCAGAACACTGAACGTAACTGTGACCACTCTGTGCTAATCCACCTCAAGCGAACGAGCTGTGCTAAGGAGGGAAGAGGACCCCATAGGGCTCCCTGCGGTCCACGGTGCTGGCCCACAGGGGTGACCGAGAGACCACAGCAGAGTGGCCGCAGGCAGGCCAACCTCACCTGAGGTAGTTTTTCAGTCCACTTGTTATTGTCTTATTATCCCACAGTTCAATATCAATGTCCATGTCAGGGGGGGATTTGGGAGCTGAAAATAATTAAAGTAAGATGTTTAAACTGTGCAATTCAAAATATCATGAGCACTATTAAGAAGATGGGTGCAGACAAAAGTAGATCAAAGAGAGAGGCATGTATTTCTTAGAAGGCCAGTGGAGTTAACTTTCGGACTGTTGTTTGCCTGAGCTGGTGCAAAGCTCATTCTGACAATGAACCTCAAAGATTTCTCATGGAATGTAGTTTCTTAAATCAGATGTTTGCTAATTGCTAACATCACAGCACGCTTACCAAGTGCTGGGCGTGCTTCTCAGTGCTTTACATGGGTTAACATATCAGATTCTTACAATTCAATGAGCCTCCTCCTATAAATGAGGAGGTGAAGGCACAGAGGGGTTAAGCAAATTACCCAAGGCCACAGAACTTTAAACTGGCTGAATCAAGAGTCCAGTTCAGGCCATCTGAATCCCAGCACCCATAAATCTTACTGTTCCTCCAGCTAATCAAAGAATACTTGAGGAAAAATTCAACATTATAAAAAGGGCCCCTTTACAAATTTTGATTGGTCATCTATAATAATGGACATTAAAAATGAGTGCAAATATTAATTTTAGATATTACTTGAAAATACTCAAAGACAAGCAATAATCCATATCTCAAAAAAACCTATGGTTTGAATTTTCTATAATAATGTAAAAGTTAAGTAATGGGCTTCAGCCAAAACTTACAAAATGTGGTATTCATGAGTTTCTGCACTTTGGAATTCACTCCTCCTATTCGGTAGAGACCTAAAATGGTGATGCCTAATGAGAAGGAAAAAAATCACAAGAAAACGGCATAAGTCATAAGTTCCAAGTACAGAATGTTAAAAACTCAGATATATGCCTACATAAAATCTGGAAGGTATGCATACAATTTTACAGTCTAACTTTAGCAAACCTACCCTGAAAATATTCATCAGACATATATTTCTTAGAGCAGACAATGAACAGCGATATGAAAGTCTATGAAGAACTTCAAAATGGCAAAGATGAAGAACTTCAAAATGGCAAAGTACAGCTGTCTATACACCACTACTTGAATATAAAAAACCATCCAAGATGAGAAAGAATGGAGTCCTGGGTTGAACGGATGTTGAACAGTTGGATGGAATCGCTAACTTCACTTTAAAGGTGAGGATGGGATTGACATATACACACTTCTGTGTAAAAAAGAGATAACTAATAAGGACTTACTATATAGCATAGGGAATTCTACTAAATAGTCCATAATTGTCTCTTTGGCTTAAGTATATAAAATGTGGTAGATATATGCATGTGTAAAACTGATTCACTCTGCTATACACCTAAAATTTGCAACATTGTAAATCAACTATACCCCAATAAAAATTAAACAGAAATAACAGTGAGAAGACAGATTCAGATATTTTAAGGAAATGACTTGACTTCTCAAAACTTAAATGGCAGCACCAAACTTTGAATCTAAGTTTAAAGAATTCCAAAGCCCAATAGGAGGTTTTGCTTTAGGCAAGTTTTCCTGGAAGTAAAAGGCAACTAGAGTGGACTTCAGGATAGAGGTCATGACTAGAATGAAGACAGGTGCTGAATTCGTGGTGGCGATGAAAATCACTCTGAGATATAATGCAGGGATGGAGGAGAGCTGAATTCAAACTCCTCGGGAGTCTTACTTCCTACAGCTTGGAAAAAAATAATAATATCAGTCCATCAAAGTAAAGCGAGGCTATATCATGAAACTTCATGAAAAAGAAGTATGTTTGTAGTATGATTTTGGCAAACTGAAGTTCAAAGTACAGCTATTTACATGTTTGTATAATTTATAAATCATATGTTTCTTAAAATTAACCTCCTATTGATAACAAAGTATGTCCTGATTTCTGAGCAGTTTCTATGTAAGAAGGGACCACACAACAGTAATGGTGTACCCATCAGGCAGTACAGACCTCGCGTTTCCACAGCTTGGATGCATTTTCTCACAAAGTTGAACCCTGCTTCATTTAAGTACACTGAAAATAAAAGAAAACCATATTAAGTGTTTATGATGAACTAACATTACTGCTTCAGTCTGCTCTCCTGTTTCAGGGCTTGATGGCATATAGGTTGTTACTGAATTTATCAAATATTTTGGTTAGCATCTGATTTTTTATTTGGGGGTAGAAGTGAAAGAGGGAGGTTCATATTCACTAATGTTTTTATGTCAACTCGGTTCATTAGAAACACAGATCTTTCACCAAAAGTAATATGTAAAATTGAGCCCATCCGTTTCCCCTAAAATTAGCATTATCCTTTACTATATATTTTTCTGGATGATAGAAGCAAATACAATAAAAATAAACTTTTACTGTGTATTAATAATTATATTTCAAAGGTATTCATGTGTTTTTCCCATGAGATTCTCCAGACAACATTATGAGGTATAGATAAAGCACTGCAATCTTAAGGTGATTTACCAAGTTGCTGAAAACTGCTTTTTTCTGTTCTAAGGTCTAGAGCCACATTTTAACTCAGGTCTCCTGAATTCTATGTACTACTCTATTTCATTTCATATCATATTCAAAATAGTTCAAAATATGCATAGTAAGTCCACTAAAAATCCTCTCAAAGATCCTCCATTAAGAAACTGCAATTTATTTTCATTGCTGTTTGACAGTTTTTCTTAAGGTTTAGAGGTCAAATCAAATTAGACTACTTGTTTAAGGAGAAAGGATTTAAACATACCAAATAATAACCTACAGGGAAAATTCAAACAGTTTTGATACTATAATACAAATTTTTACCAAATATAGTGAATATATGATATCCCAAAGAATAATTTATGAAGACAAAGACAAACCATTAAAAAATTAAAGCTGGTTTCCATTTAAAGATGGTGGATTAAACACATACAGGTAATGACATCAGTTCAGTTCAGTTCAGTTCAGTTCAGTCGCTCAGCCTTGTCCATCTCTTTGAGACCCCATGAATCGCAGCACGCCAGGCCTCCCTGTCCATCACCAACTCCCGGAGTTCACTCAGATTCATGTCCATTGAGTCCGTGATGCAATCCAGCCATCTCATCCTCTGTCGTCCCCTTCTCCTCCTGCCCCCAATCCCTCCCAGCATCAGAGTCTTTTCCAATGAGTCAACTCTTCGCATGAGGTGGCCAAAGTACTGGACTTTCAGTTTTAGCATCATAGATCCACAAAAAATATCCATCAAAAAATTAGGCTAGAAAAAGGTGCCAGGAAAGATGGAAAACTCTGGAGAAATCCTAGGCATAGAAAATCACTGAAACTGAATTGACTGAAAGGTTTGAGAAATCTGAGGTGAGAAATGAGAAATTGAAAAACTAGAAGTACCACACTGAGATGTCACCTCACACCGATCAGAATGGCCATCACACACACACACCCCAACAAAACAAATAGTAAATGTTGGCAAGGATGTGGAAGAAAACAGAGCCTGTGTACACTGTTGGTGGGTATATAAATTGGTGCAGCCACAGTGAAAACCAGTATAGGGGTTTCTCAAAAAAGTGAAAAATAGAACTACCATATAACCCAGCAATCCTACTCCTGGGGGGAATTAAAAAACAAAACAGAACACTAATTCTAAAAGATACATGCTGATGTATGACAAAAACCATCATAATATTGTAAAGTAATTGTCAAGATGTGAAAGAATAAACTGTGTTGGCCAAAATAACCGTGCGTTTTTGTTTTTGCCTTTGAACATCCTTTGCTATTGCCTGAACCAGTATACGGAGGTTCTGGGATAGATGCAACACTCAGCTTTGCTTAGAGCCAAGTGAACCTGGGGTTGAATCTCAGCTCCACTGCTTTATGATGGAAGCGTGCCTGTGAACCTTTATGAATGCTATCCTTTCATCTAAGAGGAATGGGATGGGGAGGGAGGTGGGAAGGGGGTTTAGGATGGGGAACACATGTACACCCATGGCAGAGTCATGTCAATGTATGGCAAAACCACTACAATATTGTAAAGGTAAAAAAAAAAATAAATAAATAAAACAGATTAAAAAAATAAAGAAAGAAAGAAAAAGAAGGACTAGGTAAAAATAAATAAATAAATAAGTAAAAAAGAGGGGAATCACACTACGTATCTTAGTGGGTTGCAGTAAGATGAAGACAAAACCACATGAACTACTAAAGAGCAACAAACATGGGAATAAATGCAATTAGATGCTGGATTCCTTCTTCATGTGGTCCTATGCACACATCACAGAAACAGAAGAAATGATAAAAACAGCAACAAAAAAAGTCAGCCACTAGTGCTAAACAGAAGAAATACAAAATAGTCACTCTCCCACTTAGTAACTATTGCTAGGGAAAGTTTTGATTCTTTCTCTACCTCATTTTCCTCTTCCATAAAATAAGGATAAAAGTAATACTGTCTACATAGGGCTATTCCTAGATGAAATATGTTAACATTTGCAAATCTCCCAGAAGAGTACTGAGGATATAGCGCTACAGAGTGTTGGCTCTTACCATCATCATCGTTACTGACTAGAGGAGAATGTAAAATTTAAATATACAAATCATAGGAACAAGGCATTCTTTGGGGAGGGGTGAAGTCACTGGGCATTGAGGTACTATCTGCCTGGAGCATTCTTCAAAAAGGCTTCAGCTCAGTTCATTCGCTCAGTCATGTTCCCACGGACTGCAGCACAACAGGCCTCCCTGTCCATCACCAACTCCTGGAGCTCGCTCAAACTAAAGTCCATTGAGTCGGTGATGCCATCCAACCATCTCATCCTCTGTCGTCCCCTTCTCCTCCTGCCTTCAATCTTTCCCAGTATCAGGGTCTTTTCCAGTGAGTCGGTTCTTCACATCAGGAGGCCAAAGTATTGAAGTTTCAGCTTCAGCATCAGATCTTCCAATGAATATTCAGGACTGATTTTGTTTAGGACTGACTGGCTTGATCTCCTTGCAGTCCAAGGGACTCTCAAGAGTCTTCTCCAACACCATAGTTCAAAAGCATCAATTCTTTGGTGCTCAGCTTTCTTTATATTCCAACTCTCACATCCATACATGACTACTGGAGAAACCATAGCTTTGACTAGATGGACTTTTGTCAGTAACGTCTCTGCTTTTTAACATGCTGTCTAGGTTGGTCAGAGCTTTTCTTCCAAGGAGCAAGTGTCTTTTAATTTCATGGCTACAGTCATTATCTGCAGTGATTTTGGAGCCCAAGAAAATAAAGTCTCTCACTTGGTTCCATTGTTTTCCCATTTATTTGCCATGAAATGAAGGGACCGGATGCCATGATCTTAGTTTTTTGGAATCTTGAGTTTTAAGCCAGCTTTTTCACTCTCCTCTTTTACTTTCATCAAGAGGCTCTTTAGTTCCTCTTTGCTTTCTGCCATAAGAGTGGTGACATCTGGTATCTGAGGTTACTGATATTTCTCTGGGCAATCTTGATTCAGGCTTGTGCTTCATCCAGCTCAGTGTTTCTCATGATGTACTCTGCACAGAAGTTAAATAAGCAGGGTGACAATACACAGCCTTGACACACTCTTTTTCCAATTTGGAACCAGTCTGTTTTTCCATGCTCAGTTCTAACTATTGCTTCTTGATCTGCATACAGATGTCTTGGAAGGCAGGGTAAGGTGGTCTGATATTTTTTACGAATTTCCCACGGTTTGTTTTGATCTACACAGTCAAAGGCTTTGGCATAATCAATAAAGCAGAGGTAGATGTTTTTCTGGATTCTCTTGCTTTTTTGATGATCCAGCAGATGTTGGCAATTTGATCTTTGGTTCCTCTGCCTTTTCTAAGTCCAGCTTGAACATCTGGAAGTTTATGGTTCATGTACTGTTGAAGCCTGACTTGGAGAATTTTGAGCATTACTTTGCTAGTGTGTGAGTTGAGTGCATTTGTGTGGTAGTGTGGGCATTCTTTGGCATTTCCTTTCTTTGGGATTAGAATGAAAACTGACCTTTTCCAGTCCTGTGGCCACTGCTGAGTTTTCCCAATTTGCTGGCATATTGAATGCAGCACTTTCACAGCATCATCTTTTAGAATTTGAAATAGCTCAACTGGAATTCCATCACCTCCACTAACTTTCTTTGTAGTGATGCTTCCTAAGGCCCACTTGACTTCACATTCCAGGATGTCTGGCTCTAGGTGAGTGGTCACACCATCGTGGTCATCTGAGTCATGAAGATCTTTCTTACATAGTTCTCCTGTGTATTCTGTCACCTCCTCTTAATATCTTCTGCTTCTGTTAGGACCATACTGTTTCTGTCCATTATTGTGCCCATCTTTGCATGAAATGTTCCCTTGGTATCTCTAATTTTCTTGAAGAGATCTCTAGTCTTTCCCATTCTATTGCTTTCCTCTATTTCTTTGCAGTGTTCACTGAGGAAAGCTTTCTTATCTCTCCTTGCTATTCCTTGGAACTCTGCATTCAAATGGGTATATCTTTCCTTTTCTCCATTGCCTTTAGCTTCTCTGTTTTCCTCAGGTATTTCTAAGGCCTCCTCAGACAACCATTTTGCCTTTTGCATTTCTTTTCCTTTGGGATGGTCTTGATCACTGCCTCTGTACAATGTCATGAACCTCCATCCACAGTTCTTCAAGTACTCTATCAGATCTAATCCCTTGAATATCTTTGTCACTTCCACTGTATAATGTAAGGTATTTGTTTTAGGTCATGCCTGGATGGTCTAGTGGTTTTCCCTACTTTTTCATTTGAATCAGAATTTTCAATAAGGAGTTCATGATCTGAGCCACAGTAGGCTCCTGGTCTTGTTTTTGCTGACTGTATAGATCTTCTCCATCTTTGGCTGCAAGGAATGTAATCAATCTGATTCCAGTGTTGACCATCTGGTGATGTCCATGTGAAGAGTCTTCTCTTGTGTTGTTGGAAGAATGTGTTTACTATAAATAACAATGAGCAGACACATCCTCTCATTGGAACTAAACAGATTTCAGTAGCTTGGGACTACCGTTCACCTATATTTGTTGCCCTTTCCTGTAGGATGGTTGTGTTTCTCGGCTCTCACTAAGACAGTTTGGTCATATGATATATACTAGCCAATGAAACATGAACGGAAGTGACAGACATCGTCATCCACCAGTCAGGAAGAACTGATATGTAGGAGTTTGACATTTCCTAGTCCCGTCTGGCACAAGATCATCAATGTTAGAGAGACAAGGTACTCCATGAGGTTGGATTTTAGAGTAAAAACTATAAGTAAGAGAATCACAGCATGATCAAGATAAGAACCTTCACTGTGGTAAATCTCTCAACCACAGCATAACCTGGTGTTTCTGATTTAATTATATATAACTTAAACAGTCTTCTACTCAAAAAGGACTAAATGAAAGAAAGCCAATCCCACACTTTTACTTGCTTAACTGGAATGTAGCAGAGGTTTTTTGGCTACTGACTTGCCAATTCCTATAAAAAGACATCAAAAGGCAATAATAGCAGTACCCATACATGGCTGCCTTACAAACTACTACTCTTGCCTTCACACAAGAATTCGGCAGTTTCTGCTGAGTCTGAGGAGAAGAACACAATATGGCTTAAACACGCTCCAGAATCCGCTGTCTCCCGGTGACTGATGTAGGAGGAAGTCAAGGAGCGGTGCTTCTGAGGGAAGTAAGGGAGGAATACATTCTGTAAAGGAATCCTTTCGATCTTCCAAAGCCATGAAGGCTACATTCCACTTAGTATGCTAGTGCTAAAGAGAATTCAACAAAAATAGGTCTCTGTAGCTTATAAAAGAAAGACTGGGGGCTCTAATTTAGTGTTCAAATGAAAAAATCATTGGAAGGTGTTTTTCCTAAGTAAGATCACACCATTAAAGGTTGATAATTTATACTAACTTTTTTTTAGTGGAGTGCAAGTATTCCTGTTGTTGCAGTAGAGAGGGGAGTATACCTGTCTGTATGAAACATGGACTGCTCAAAGCCTCCCAGAGAAGGCACCCAAGAAATGCTTGGTGATCCCTGGCTGGCTAGTTACTGGTTTGTAGCAGCCTTGCTCAAGTACCCTCTGGCTTCTATAAGGGTTAGAGTTTATCAGCCAACAGAAGCTGCTTTGGTCAACTCTGCAAGACTCTTAACCCAGCACTGTATCTCTCTGTGAAGACCAGGGTTAGGCAGAGTACAACTATCACAAATTTCCAGGAATTGAAATCCTATAGTATTAATGATACTTGGCCTTTAGGCATAAAGCAGAAGATAGGCTAACTTAAAGAACTTAATTTATTCAATCAAAACTTAAAGAGAAACATTATTATTTTTCCCCTGACAACTAATGAAGGCTCAAGTTTTTAACTGAAATTCAAGTAAAGTTTTCAAAAGGCAGTTTAGCAACACAAAAGGCTATTAATCTCAACAGAATTCCAAAAGCCATGAGAAAAAGAATAGTCTTCCATGCAGTTAAAAAGTGAAAGTCCTTCTATCTTCAATTTCCTAGTAATTAAAAACCCAGCATGTCCTTACAGATGTAATCTACTTGCCTTACAATACATTCCCAGGATTGACAAAACAAAGCAACACTTGCCTTCAATTTTGAATTCACATTTCTAATCTGCCATTTCAGATTAAAAGGCTCCCATCACACACAACTAATATCATAGTACATGTGGCCGGAAAGAAACAGGAGAAAATGAATGCATTTATGGGCATTCACGGTTCCCACAGGACCTTTTCTCTTCTCCCTAAAGATGACTGCAGCCATGGAATTAAAAGATGTTTGCTCCTTGGAAGAAAAGCTATGACCAACCTAGACAGCATATTAAAAAACAGAGACATTACTTTGCCAACAAATGTCTGTCTAGTCAAAGCTATGGTTTTTCCAGTAGTCATGTATGGATGTGAGAGTTGGAATATAAAGAAAGCTCAGTGCCAAAGAATTGATGCTTTTGAACTATGGTGTTGGAGAAGACTCTTGAGAGTCCCTTGGACTGCAAGGAGATCAAACCAGTCAGTCCTAAAGGAAATCAGTCCTGAATATTCATTGGAAGGACTGATGCTGAAGCTGAAACTCTGATACTTTGGCCACCTGATGTGAAGAACCGGCTCATTGGAAAAGACCCTGATACTGGGAAAGATTGAAGGCGGGAGGAGAAGGGGACGACAGAGGATGAGATGGTTGGATGGCATCACTGATGTGATAGACATGAGTTTGAGTAGGCTCTGGGAATTGGTGATGGACAGGGAGGCCTGGCGTGCTGAGTTCATGCGGTCACAAAGAGCTGGACATGACTGAGTGACTGAACTGAACTGAAAAGAAGAGCAGATAACTCTTCATAGCCCTGACCTAAACTATTTTCTTTCTGTTCCGTCCAGGAAGGGGACTTGATTTCTGACTCTCTTCCTTGGTCTTGGTGATGAGAACAGAACTGTACTTGATTAGAGACTTTGGGGAGAATGTAGTGAAGGAAAATGATTAAGCCAGGAATATCTGAGAATTTCCATAACAGAACTATCTACAGGGCAGTAGGAACTGCCCAAACGTTCATGACATTACAGCACTTGTCATGGATAAGAATGAATTCACTTTTCCTGTTTGATTCCTGGGAGAATAAATTCCTTGAGTACACATGGGGAAAGCTACTGAAACACACAGTGGCAGAAATCTGGAGTTGTTGGGAAATTTTGAAAGTGTCTTCTGGTCCAATACCTTTGGTTTTGTATAAAGACTGACTGCTAGTACACTTTACAGCCTAATAGTGACTTTAATCAGAAAAGTATCATTTGAAAGAACTTCCTTTTTCTTATTCACAATGATTAGAATAAATTAGTTTCATAATGGAGTATTGCTGAAATGAATTGTATGAGAGAATGAGAGCTAAAAAATTTGCCCTTCACAATTCCAGTTTCTGCAGACCTGGGATAGAAGGAGCAACTGAAAAGTCGTCACACGAAACATATGCATGAGTGGAGACAAGGCTCAGGGCACCAAGAAAGAATGCCAGAGAAGCAAGCCTAGGAAAAAGGACAACTGCCTCCACTCCTGTTAACAACTAGGGCCATTATGGGAGTCTTGGAAAAGAAAAGATGCGTCAAGACAAATACTTTGTTTTTTTGAACAATGGGCTCAAATGGCATAATTACATTTTCAGTAGTATGGTTAGAAGAACAGCTGGGTTCTAATCTTAATTGAGTGATATCTATTTAGTTACTACTCTCAAAATAAATCCATTCCCAAAGTTAAGTTCAAGAAAAGGATACTGTGGAATATTTTACAGCCAGCAAAGAATCTGTGGATTTAATATCCTGTAATGAACTGGTGCTCTAGCTTTTTAACTTGATACTTTTTTCATAAAGATGAGTCAAGTTTTCCTTCTCTGCTGAATTATATTAGTCTGATTTATGACATCTACACTCTTCCCTGGTGGCTTAGATGGTAAAGAATCTGCCTGCAATGCGGGAGACATGGTTCGATTCCTGGGTTGGGAAGATCCCCTGCAGGAGGGCATGGAAACCTACTCCAGTATTCCTGCTTGGAGAATCCCATGGACAGAGGAGCCTGGCAGGCTACAGTCCATGGGGTCACAAAGAGTTGGACACGACTAAGCAACTGAGCACGCACAGCAGCACATCCTCTGAAAATGGTAAATTAAGAGTAACCACAAAGGAGGGAGACTTTCAGGTTAGGCTGTAAAGAGCCTCATTACTCTACATTCACAGCATGGTTTCATTCTCCATCTCATGGCGTGTGCTCCCTGTACAGCATGGCCCTATTTTAGGACACTAGATACTTCTTTGTCTGCTGCTTATGAAAGATCACATGTCTGTCCACGACAGCACAGACACAGACACATGATGGCTCCCAACGGCTGACATTCAAAACAAATTTTTATCTGAGTTTTGTATTTTACCATCCTAAACTTCATTATTATCTTTTGCAATTCAAAAACACAAACACTTTCCTAGCAAAACTGAGTTTTCAAAGGATAATAGGAATAATTTAACACAAAAGGAATCCATCTGAATTGCCAAGGCTATAAAGAAGCACTTTTCAAGGTGGCAAATGAATAAGGGCTGGTACTGGTTTCAGATGCCAATTGTGAGAGATGTTAAAGACTAAAATGGACACGATGCTATTTTGAGAGAGAGTCAAGTGTCAAAAGGTGACACAGATCTCGGAAAAACAAGATGATATATAAAAAAATGGTCAAAGGTACAAACATAAAGAAGACATAGCTGCTAAACTCAAAACAGGATGAGCCTGAGGGACTTATTCAAGACTTATGAAAGAGGACTAACACTTCACAATCACTAGAATATAATTTTGAACTGAAACAAATAAAATTCTGGATGTATCAGTAGGAAGGAAATATGATGTTCCTCAATAGGATCAAGTGCTTGAATCTGGAATACTGTTTAGCATAAAAATATATCTTATGACTTGTTAAATCACTAGCAAAACAGTGATATGATACATGAGAAGGGGGTAAAATTACAGCCGAAGCAAGTCAAAAGCCATTAATAAACATAAGGCCTTGACGTAGTAGATTATTCAAAATTACATGGAAAATGATGAAATTCTGAGAAACTGGCAAAGCACTTCATTGCATGTTGGATTGGAAGAATGTTTAGCAAGCCTCACCCATGCAAACTGGCAATACTAAAATATCTACCAAGAGCAAGGGGAGTTTACTTCTTCTAGAAGGTGCATTCAATCCTGTGCCTTTACTACTCAGAGTTACTTTTATTGGTGACATATGCCACAGTCCTGACTTTTAAACAGAGCACTGATTCTGTAAACAAATTTGAATCTCCAAGAATGTGTAAAAACAACCAAAACCAAGTGCAATTTTGGGTCACTTGGTTTTATAGGAATGTGTAGCAAGACGTTTCTGAGGCAGCTACACAATTTCACATGTAATTTTAGAAAATTTAGAATACTTTAAAACGTATTAATTTCTGGATTTTTAAGCAAATTTACTAGACTACAAAAGTTGTCTGGTTGTTTAGTGAGATTATATTTATCAGAATCATTAATCTGTTTTATTAGGGTGTTAATCTCATTTTATTAGAGGATGAAATTTAGTAGCTTTGCAATTTTAACTTGATATGATTCTAGATATCATACATATGACAAATATATAGATACATATGTTAGATATAGATATAACATCAATAACCTTAGTATGCAGATGATATCACCCTAACAGCAGAAATCACAGAGAAACTAAAGAACCTCTCAATGAGGGTAAAGTAGGAGAGTGAAAAACCTGTTTTAAAACTAAATATTAAGAAAACTAAGATCATGGCATCTGGCCCCATTCACTATAGTTCAGTTCAGTTCAGTTCAGTCGCTAAGTTGTGTCCGACTCTTTGAAACCCCATAAATTGCAGCACGTCAGGCCTCCCTGTCCATCACCATCTCCCAGAGTTCACTCAAACTCATGTCCATAGAGTTGGTGATGCCACCCAGCCATCTCATCCTCTGACGTCCCCTTCTCCTCCTGCCCCCAATCCCTCCCAGCATCAGAGTCTTTTCCAATGAGTCAACTCTTCACATGAAGTGGCCAAACTACTGGAGTTTCAGCTTTAGCATCACTCCTTCCAAAGAACACCCAGGACCAATCTCCTTTAGAATGGATTGGTTGGATCTCCTTGCAGTCCAAGGGACTCTCAAGAGTCTTCACCAACACCACAGTTCAAAAGCATCAATTCTTCAGCACTCAGCTTTCCTCACAGGCCAACTCTCAACATCCATACATGACCACTGGAAAAACCATAGCCTTGACTAAATGGAACTTTGTTGGCAAAGTAATGTCTCTGCTTTTCAATATGCTATCTAGGTTGATCATAACTTTCCTTCCAAGGAGCAAGCGACTTTTAATTTCATGGCTGCAATCACCATCTGTAGTGATTTTGGAACCCCCCAAACTAAAGTCTGACGCTGTTTCCCCATCTATTTCCCATGAAGTGATGGGACCAGGCCCCATGACTTCATGGCAAATAGATGGGGTAAAGATGGAAGCAGTGACAGATTTCATTTTCTTGGGCTCTAAAATCACTGTGGATGGTGACTGCAGTCATGAAATAAGAAGACAATTGCTTCTTGCCAGGAAAGCGATGACAAACGAAGATAGTGTGTTGAAAATCAGAGCCATCACTCTGCCGACAAAGGTCCTTATAGTCAAGGCTCTGGTCTTCCCAACTGTCACATAAGGTTGTGAGACTTAGACCGTAAAGAAGGCAGAATGCCAAAGAATTGGTGTCTTTGAACTGTGGTGTTGGAGAAGACTCTTGACAGTCCCTTAGACAGCAAGGAGATCAAACCAGCCAATCTTAAAGGAAACCAACCATGAATACTCGTTGGAAGGACTGACGATGAAGCTGAAGCTGTAGTATTTTGGTTATCTGTTGGGAACAGCTGACTCACTGAAGAAGTCCCTGATGCTGGCAAAGACTGAGGGCAGAAGGAGAAGAGGGCACAAGAGGATGAGATGGCTGGATGGCATCACTGATGTAACAAACATGAACTTGGGCAGACTTCGAGAGATGGTGAGGGATAGGGAGGCCTGGTGTGCTGCACATCATGGGGTCGAGTCGGACACACTGGGCTACTGAACAACGTTTATAGAAGCTTGCTTGATTAAATGCATAAGTGGGAGAATTCTAGCAGATTTATGAAAATATAAAGAAGTAAAAATGACTTACTTTTAAAATTAGTACATTTATAAATAAGAGTTGTATGATGATTAAAAATGTTTAAAGAAAAATTATAGCTTAAGACAAAATAAAATTCAATAAATAAAAATAAAATTCAAAACAGATTTAAGATTTATAATTTCAAGTACTACCTATCAATAAAGCAAAGGTAATTTAAATATCCCTTTCATGATCAAAATCTTCCCCTTGGCAATAAAAGCCTCGTGGAACTAAGTAAGAATGAAACCAAGCAGGACCCTCTGGGGCCCCTGGGCAGGAAGCTCTTCTGTGTCTTCTGTTCCTGCTTTGTAGGGAACAAACTCTAGCCTCCACGGCCTCCCCTGAGTTCCCAAGGGCAGATTCAAGCAGCTGCTAATCAGGGAAGGGAGAAGATGCAGAGACTAGGAAGGAACAGTCAGGAAACAATAGTGCAGCCTTGGGCAAGTATCCTGGTTCTTCCTCAGGAGACACAGAACAATATCTTTACAGTTCTTCACAGAACTAAAACCTAACCAAGGGACGATGTCAGCATTTTTCAGACCAGAGAAGACCACCTGAGACTAGATGAAAAGAACCAGAGTAGCTCATTACGAGATTATCTTTAAAGAAGGGCAGGCCCTGCACACACTTTGAACTTCTGAGAAACCCTACCCTTGAGCTATTGCTAAAAAACTCCTCACCAAGTCCTCCTGGGTTGGGACACACAGTTTTTTAGTGTGTTTTTTTTTTGGCGGGGGAGGGGGGGACACAGTTTTCAAGGTCAGGAGCTCTCTGTGCCCCGCTTTGCCTGGCAAAGCAATAAAGCTATTCTTTTCTATTTCATCCAAAAACACTGTCACCAAGATTCCATTCAGCACTGGGGCAAAGAGGCCAAGTTTTCAGAATCAAGAAGAACAAATAACGTGCTGAGCACACATCTCAGGGGAAGTTTG
This sequence comes from Oryx dammah, assembly GCF_014754425.2. NCBI lineage: Eukaryota > Metazoa > Chordata > Mammalia > Artiodactyla > Bovidae > Oryx > Oryx dammah. The sequence goes on from NW_024070201.1 coordinate 7,595,566, forward strand.
CATGGAGAACTATGGAGGAGAAATGCGATCTGTCACAAGAACTGAGGGAACTGGTGGAAAACTAATATGTCATATCAAAAGAGTCAGAATGTGATAAATCATGCAAACACATGGACCCTTGGACTGCCATTTTTCTGAAAGACATATCAATTTATAATTACACCTGGTGGCAAAGAGATGCTTCAAGTGCCTGAGACTGCAGGAAAGCTGCTTTCCAAAACAATAAGTCTTTACTACAGAAGAAGTACAATCTCCCTCCATCACAGCATATGTGACAACTTTCTCATTCAAGTTACCTAATTATGATTAAAAAAAAATAACTAGTTCCGAGGTGCATTAAGCATCACATATATTCTGACTGACTTGATCCCATCCTATTCAAAAGCTCTATTCAGTATCATACAGATGTTCATTTGTTTTTCAGGGAGGATTGTCCTTGAGAAGGTTCATTTGAATTTGAAAGGACTATCTTTATACTGGATTTGAACAATGAAACCAGTATTAGAAAACACATTTCAGACTCTAGACAAATGCAAATTACACAACAGATTACTTTTTAGGTAATTGTTCAGAATGAACATTCAGTATTTATAAACCTCTTAATGGCTGGTTAATGTTTTTGTGATTAGATAAAAGTGGGCAATGAAAGATACACTAATCACTCTGATTGGCAATAAAGAAAGAAACACAAGAATAAAAACTGGGAATACTTTTAAAATCTTTAACATTAAAGGTATTTTAAATTATGTATTTTCTTTTGATAATTTTTGAAATTAATCACTAGGAAGCACTTCATTCAGATAAAATGACAGGCTTTGCATATACTCAATATTTATGACTTTCAAATGAGTGCTTTCCGAGTTTTTAATCTATACTCCATTCTAACATATTTTAATAGCAATATAAAAGTCAGGGTTATTAGGCTGTTTTAAAAATAAATTTAGACATTATGAGAGAAAGTCAATTAAGTCTAATAAAATTTGAAAGTGCTTTAAAGGATATACATACAACCTTAGAAACATATAAAACTTGATTTTAAATGTCAAATAATTTGACTATTATAAATTACATATGAAAATACTCTAAACCAACCAAGGATTAAAGGTGGCAGATGATTAAAAAGGATTCACAGTATGATGGAAAATACATAAAATGTGTTCATTCAGAATGGTTTGATACTAAGGATTCAGTAATGAAACAAGGTGTTTTGACCATGTCCTTAAACCTCACAATCTTGTACATAATTTCCTAAAATTAGCAGTGTTCATGTATTCAATCTTGTAAACTGGAGCAGAAAAAATAAAAGAAGCCTTCTATTGCCATTTAAAGAAAATAAAACTAAATATTAATTGCCTCAAATCTCTTTCTGGGATAAAGTAGGGTATATACTTCTAAGTAATAAATACTAAATAAATAATTAAATAGGTTACTATAAAGTCCAGTAGTTAGTGGCTTTAACGTGAGAAACTTCTTTGAATGAAAATTTCAAATTTGCTGAATATCATCAGCTCAAAGGTGTATTACTGTGATTTTCCAAAGTTAACTTCTAATATTACACAATACCTCTGTGATAAAAGTAACTACATGATAGAGGTTGAATCTAGATGCTGACTTGGGAAGATGCTGATTCTACCTCCTCTCACAGGCACATAAAATCTACAACTATACAATAGATCAATTTCCTCTGAAAAAGACCCAAAAAACTGGCTAAAATGTTCCTCAACAAAGGATTAAAGGATAACGTCAACATGGGTAGGAGGGTCAGAGGTGCAGTCTCACCCAAAATCTCCCCTCTGGCACAGCAACCCAGAGGCACAAGAGACCTCACACATGTGGAACTTCTCCCAGAGGAGCTGGGCGTTTGTGCCCCATATCAGGTACCCTAAACCTTACAACCTGCACTGGAGAGATGAGCTCCCAATACCTTTGGCTTTGAAAACCAAAGGGTGGATGTTCAGAAGATGCAAAAGGCTGAAGGGACTGAAAATCTGCCTCATGCCGAGCAACTCACACCAGGACTCAGCACAAACCCAACAGTGTGGCAAGCTCCTAGACCATATATGAAGGAGATCGATTAGCTAAGATTGAAGGCTCTCCCTGGAGTGCAGAGGTCTGTGAGAACCTCCTGAGACACAGGAGCTGATATTTCTGGGCTCTCCTATCACACTGCTAGAGCCATAGGACTTGCCTTGCCTCCACGCTCTCCCCGGTCCCACTGAAGCCAGGGGGCTTATCCACATGTCCCTGTGGTCCTGCTGCAGCCTGTGATCCTCACCCTGCCCCCCATGTTCCTGGGGCCTCACTGTGGCCAGTGGGCTACCGTGCACTCCTGTAGCACTGGTGCAGTCAGCAATCCCACGCTAGGCTCTCCTGGGGCCTACTGAGCTGTCAGGAATGTTCACTCCATACAGGAGACACTCCTTGACCACCTGGCTATGATACAAGGATGACTGGATTTCCGGGCCTAATGGGTCAGAAACAGTTGAAGAGACAGTTCAGGGTAGTGAACCATCACCACAATATAGACAGTAGACTGAAACACACCCCTGGACTTCCTGTGAAGAAAGCCCAATTAGCTGTCCCAGAGCTCAAGTGAGCGGAAGGCTTCCAGTTTACCACGTATCTAGAAGCTGCAGAGGAGCTCCCAGAACAGAGAACACAGACTCGGGGAGCCATCTTCACACCGTTCCTTGGCCTTGTGACAACTCACCTGTACCTGCCAGAGAGAAGCTCATACGTCCATCTGGAGCTCTGATTTTGGCAACTGTCACCAAGGGGACACCTCAGAACCACCTGAAGCTAGCAGGGGTTATAACAGTGGTCACATAAAATTGTGTATACACACACACACACGCACATTTTTTAAAAGCTGATTGGATTCATGTCAATGTATGGCAAAACCAATACAGAATTGTAAAGTAAAATAAAAAATAAATAAAGAAAAAAAAAGGAAAAAAAAAAAAAAAGCTGATTCCCAAAGGTCTACATTCCAAACAGCCTAAAGCTAAGTGGTGAATTAGATCGCTCTCTGTGGAACACTGATAGTGACCTATCAAGAATAAAATTAAACTACTTAGGTAATTACAAATGCTCCAGAGACAACAAAGAGCTAGGGCAGGGCTGAAAAAGAAGGTTCATCTCCTACAAGTCACTCCAACAAGACTAGAAGTCACTGCTTTGCCTAATTCGTAGAAATAAACACTGAGAGACAAGCAAAATGAGAAAACAGAGGAATGTGCCGCAAACAAAAGAAAAGACAAAAATCCCTCACTGAAATGAAGGTAATTTACCTGATAGTTTAATGAACATAAACACGCTCACTGATCTCTTGGAAGAAAAGATGAATACAATGAGAACTTCCACAAAAAGATAGAAAATATAAGTAAAAACCAAAAATAAATCATGGACCTCAAGAATACTCTAACTGTAAAGAAAAATATACTAGAGGGTTTCAGTAGAAGACTAAATGAAGCAGCAGAAAGGATCAGCAACCTGGAAGACAGGAAAGTGGAATTCATCATAACAGATCGGAAGAAATAAAAGTATTTAAGAGACCTATGGTACAATATCAAGAAGAATAACATTCTCATTGTAGGGGTCCCAGAAAAAGAAGAGAGAGAGAAAGTGGCAGAATATTTGGTTCAAGAAACAATGGCTAAAAACATCCCTAACTAGGGGTAAGAACAGACACTGAGGTTGAGGAAGCATGGAGCATTCCAAATAAGATGAACCCAAAGAGATCTACACGAAGGCACATTATAACTAAAATGTCATACATTAAGACAAGGAGAGAATCATAAAAGCAAAAAGAAAAGATAACTTGTTATATACAAGGGAAACATTATAAGATTATCAGCTGATCTCTTAGCGAAAAATTTACAAGCCACAGGGAATGGCATAATATATTTAAAGTACTGAAAAGAAAAACCATTCAACCCAAAATACACCACCAAAAATAGGCAAGGTTATTACTCAGAATGGAAGGAGAAATAAATAGTTTTCTACAGAAGTAAAGGCTAAACATCATCAACACTAAATCTGCCTTACAAGAAATGTTAAAGGAACTTCAAGATGACAAAGAAAGCCATTAAATAGTAACAAGAAAACATAAGAAAGTCAAAATCTCATGAGTAGAGGAAAACATATAGTATAGTTAGTGAATTAACTATTTAAAAACCTAGAATAAAGGTTAAAAGACAAAAGCAAGTAAAATTAACAATAACTACAATAATTAAGGGAAACAAAAACAGTATATAACATCAAAAATATAAAATGAGGGTGGGAGAACTAAAAATGTTTTTAATGTTTAGAATGTGTCAAAACTTAACTTCCTCTCAGCTTAAAATAGATTATTATACACACATACATACACATGTTTTTTATTTATGAATTCCATGGAAACCAAAAACCTATTGTACATACACTAAAGATAATATAAACACATAATGCGAAAAAAAGTCATCAAATCACAGGAAAGAGAACCAGAGAAGAAAGGAACAGAGATCAACTATAAAAACAACTAGGAAACAAGTCACAAAATGACAGGAAGCATTAACACATACTTGTTAACAACACTTTAAATTTAAACGGACAAAACTTTCTGATCAAAAGCCAGAGTGGCTAAACATATTTTGAAAAAGACACAATCATATAGTGCCTACAAGAGACTCAATTTAGATCTGAGGACACAAACAGACTGAAAGTAAAGAGATGAAAAAAGATATTTCTTTCAAACAGAAGCAAAAGGAAAGCTGGTGTAGCTATATTTACATTACACAAAATAGAAGTTAGAGCACAGATTGTAATAAGAGACAAAGAAGGGCATTACCTAAGGATAAAGGAGTCAATCCAAGAAGAGGTCATAATATTTTTGAATACATATTAACTAATACAAGACCACCTTAATATAGGAAGCAGATATTAACTGACCTAAGGGGAAAAAAATAACAGGAATACAATAATAGCATGGAATGCTAACACCCTGATTTCATGAATGGACAGATCATTCAGACAGAAAATTATTAAGAAAACATCGGCCTTAACATATTCGATCAGCTATACTTATAGATAATGTATAGCACATTCTATCCAAAAGCAGCAGAATTGCTCTAAAGTACACATGGAACATTCTCCAGCATATATTATATTTTAAGCAACAAGACAAATTTCAATAAATTTAAGCAGACTGAAATCATGTCAAACATTTTTTACAACCACAACGGTATGAAACGAGAACTAAGAGAAAAATGAAAAAAATCACAAATATATGGAGATTAGGTAACGCACTACTGAGCAACCAATGTCAATGAAGAAATCCGAGGGAAAATCAAAAATAATTTTAACAATGAAAACATAAATACAACATTTCAAAATCTATGAGACAAGGCAAAAGCAATTTTTAAAAAACTATTACTTTTGGCTGCCCTGGGTCTTCATTGCGGCGAGTGGTCATCTTCAGTTGTGGCTCACATGTTCTAGACTACAGGGGCTCAGTAGACACGGTGAGTGGGCTTAGCTGCCCTGCAGTATATGGGATCTTCATACCCCAACCAGGGATCAAATTTGGATCCCTGCATTAGAAAGTGGATTCTTAACTACTGGACCACCAACTAAGTCCTGGAAAAGGCTTTTAAGAAGGAAGTCAGGCCTACCTAAAGAAAAAAATACAAATCTCAAGCAATCTAACTAGAAAAAGAAAAACAAAGTCCAAAGGTAAGAGGAGGAAGAAAATCATAAAGATTAATGTGGAAATGAATAAAACAGAGGCTAAAACAATAATAATAAGAAAGATGAAAATCAAGAGCTAGTTCATTGAAAAGATAAATAAATATGACCAACTTTTAGTTAGACTAACCAATAAAAGAGAGAAGGCTCAAACAAAGCGAGAAATGAAAAGAGGAGAAATTGCAGTCATAGTAAAGTAAAGAAATACAAAGAATCATGGGGGACTTTTAAGAACAATCTTATGACAACAAATTGGATCAGTTCAGTTCAGTTGCTCAGGCGTGTCTGACTCTTTGCGACCCCACAGACTGCAGCACGCCAGGCCTCTCTGTCCATCACCAACTCTAGGAGCTTGCTCAAACTCATGCCCATCGAGTCAGTGATGCCAGCCAACTATCTTATCCTCTGTCATCCCCTTGTCCTCCTGCCCCCAACCCCTCCCAGCATAGGGGTCTTTTTCAATGAGTCAGCTCTTCACATCAGGTGGCCAAAGTACTGGAGTTTCAGCTTTGGCATCAGTCCTTCCAAAGAATATTCAGGACTGATTTCCTTTAGGATGGACTGGTTGGATCTCCTTGGTGTCCAAGGGACTCTCAAGAGTCTTCTCCAACACCACAGTTCAAAAGCATCAATTCTAAGGCGCTCAGATTTCTTTATGGTCCAACTCTCACATCCATACATGACTACTGGAAAAACCATAGCTTTGACTAGATGGACCTTTGTCGGCAACATAATGTCTCTGCTTTTTAATTAGCTGTCTAGGTTAGTCATAGGTTTTCTTCCAAGGAGCAAGCATCTTTTAATTTCACGGGTGCAGTCACCACCTGCAGTGATTTTGGAGCCCCCAAAATTAAAGTCTTTCAGTGTTTCCACTGTTTACCGATCTATTTGCCATTAAGTGATGGGACCAGATGCCATGATCTCAGTTTTCTAAATGCTTAAGGCATTTTAAGTTTAAGTTTAAGGCAAATTTTTCACTTTCCTCTTTCACTTGCATCAAGAGGCTCTTTAGTTCCTCTTCGCTTGCTGCCATAATGGCGGTATCATCTGCATATCTGAGATTATTGATATTTCTCCCGCAATCATGACTCTAGCTTGTGATTCATCCAGGCTGGCATTTCACATGATGTACTCTGCATAGAAGTTAAATAAGCAGGGTGACAATGTAAAGCCTTGACGTACTCCTTTCCCAATTTGGAACCAGTCTGTTGTTCCATGTCCATTTCTAACTGTTGCTTCCTGACCTGCATACAGATTTCTCAGGAGGCAGGTAAGGTGGTCTGGTATTCCCATTTATTTAAGAATTTTCCAGTTTGTTGTGATCCACACAGTCAAAGGCTCCAGCATAGTCGATAAAACAGAAGTAGATGTTTTTCTGGAATTCTCTCACTTTTTCAATGATCCAGCGGATGTTGGCAATTTGATCTTTGATTCCTCTGCCCTTTTAAAATCCAGCTTGAACATCTGGAAGTTCACAGTTCATGTACTGTTGAAGCCTGGCTGGGAGGATTTTGAGCATTACTTTGCTGGTGTGTGAGATAAATGCAGCTGTGTGGTAGTTTGAACATTCTTTGGCATTCCCTTTCTTTGGGATTGGAATGAAAACTGACCTTTTCCAGTCCTGTGGCCACTGCTGAATTTTCCAAATTTGCTGGCATATTGAGTGCAGTACTTTCACAGCACTACTGTTTAGGATTTGAAACAGCTCAACTGGAATTCCATCACCTCCACTAGCTTTGTTCATAGTGATACTTCCTAAGGCCCACTTGGCTTCACATCCAGGATGTCTGGCTCTAGTTGAGTGATCAAACCATCACGGTTATGTGAGTCACGAAAATCTTTTTTGTATAGCTCTTCTGTGTATTCTTGTCACTTCCTCTTAATATCTTCTGCTTCTGTGAGGTCCATACTCTTTCTGTCCTTTATTGAGCCTGTCTTTGAGTGAAATGTTCCCTTGGTATCTCTAATTCATTTGAAGAGATCTCTAGTCTTTCCCATTCTACTGTTTTCCTCTATTTCTATGCACTGAAGAAATCTTTCTTATCTCTCCTTGCTATTATTTGGGACTCTGCATTCGGATGGGTATATCTTTCCTTTTCTCCTTTGTCTTTAGCTTCTCTTCTTTTCTCAGCTATTTCTAAGGCCTCCTCAGACAACCATTTTGCCTTTTTGCATTTCTTTTCCTTGGGGATGGTCTTGATCACTGCCTCTGTACAATGTCATGAACCTCCATCCATAGTTCTTCAAGCACTCTGTCTATCAGATCTAATCCCTTGAATCTCCTTGTCACTTCCACTGTATAATGTAAGGTATTTGTTTTAGGTCATGCTTGGATGGTCTAGTGGTTTTCCCTACTTTTTTCATTTGAATCAGAATCTTCAATAAGGAGTTCAAGATCTGAGCCACAGTAGGCTCCTGCTCTTGTTTTTGCTGACTGTATAGAGCTTCTCCATCTTTGGCTGCAAAGAATATAATCAACCTTATTTCAGTATTGACCATCTGGTGATGTCCATTTGTAGAGTATTCTCTTCTGTTATTGGAAGAGGGTGTTTTCTATGACCAGTGTGTTCTCTTTGCAAAACTCTGCTAGCCTTTGCCCTGCTTCATTCTGTACTCCAAGGCCAAATTTGCCTGTTACTCCAGCTATCTCTTGTCTTCCTATTTTTGAATTCCGGTCCCCTATATTGAAAAATCCATCTTTTCTGGGTGTTAGTTCTAGAAGTTCTTGTAGGTCTTCACAGAACAGTTCAACTTTAGCTTCTTCAGCATTACTGGTTGGGGAACAGGAACTGTATAACTTAGATCAAATGGATAAATTCCTAGAAACATATAACCTTCTAAGACTGAAATATAAAGAAATAAAATATCTGAATAGACAGATTATTAGTAAAGAGATTACAAAAAAAAGAAAAGAATCCCGACAGCAACAGACTGTTTCACCTGTAAATTTTATCAAACATTCAAAGACTGAATATCTATCCTCACACTAATCCAAAAAGTGAAGAAGACAGAACATGTCCAAACTCATTTTATAAAGCCAGCATTATCCTGATAACAAAAACAGACAAGGATAGATAAAAAATGAAAATTACAGGCCAACATCTCCAATGAAAATATATAAAAGTCTTCTACAAAATATTAGCAAACTGAATTCGTGTATGCTGCAGTTGGTTGCTTCACGACTGTGTGCTAGTTATGCCCAACTCTTTGTGACCCTATGGACTGTAGCCCACAAGGCTCCTCTGTCCATAGGACTCTCCAGGTAAAAATACTGGAGTGCATTGCCATGCCCTCCTCCAGGGGATCTTCCTGGCCCAGGTTTTGAACCCTCGTCTCTAGTGTCTTGTGCATTGGCAGGCAGGTTCTTTAACACTAGTGCCACCTGGGAAGCCAAACTGAATTCAATCATATAAGAAATTAAAATAAAAAGGAAAATAAAAGAAAAAGAAAAAAAAAAAGAAAAGGATGATCATGATCATTAAGTGAGACTTGTTCCAAGGATGCAAAGTTTATTCAATCAATAAACATGATACTCATACTTATAAAATGAATCATAAAAAATGTATGACTGTCTCCAAAGATGCAGAGAAAGCATTTCACAAAATTCAGCATCTAATTATGATAAACACTCTCAACAAAGTGGGCAGAGAGGGTACATATTTTGACATAATAGAGGTTATATATGACAAGCCCACAGATAATACCATACTCATTGGTGAAAGATGAAAGGTATTCCTTTAACATTAGGAACTATATAGAAGAATGCTCACTCTAACTACTTTTATTCAACATAGTATTGGAAGTACCAGCCACAGCAGTTAGGGGAAAAAAGAAATAACAGGAATCCCTACTGGAAAGGAAGATGAAAAAATATCAGTATTTGCACATGACATGATACTATATATATATATAAACAAAGTATAGAGTCCACCAAAACAAAAACAAAAACAAAAACCCACCTCTTCAGTTCAGTTCAGTTCAGCCACTCAGTCGTGTCCGACTCTTTGCGACCCCATGAATCGCAGCACGCCAGGCCTCCCTGTCCATCACCAACTCCCAGAGTTCACTCAGACTCAAGTCCATTGAGTCAGTGATGCCATCCAGCCATCTCATCCTCTGTCATCCCCTTTTCCTCCTGCCCCCAATCCCTCCCAGCATCAGAGTCTTTTCCAATGAGTCAACTCTTCTCATGAGGTGGCCAAAGTACTGGAGTTTCAGCTTCAGCATCATTCCTTCCAAAGAAACCCCAGGACTGATCTCCTTCAGAATGGACTGGTTAGATCTCCTTGCAGTAGAAGGGAGTCTCAAGAGTCTTCTCCAACACCACAGTTCAAAAGCATCAATTCTTCAGCGCTCAGCCTTCTTCACAGTCCAGCTCTCACATCCATACATGACTACTGGGGAAACCATAGCCTTGACTAGACAGACCTTAGTAATGTCTCTGCTTTTGAATATGCTATCTAGGTTGCTCATAACTTTTCTTCCAAGGAGTAAGCGTCTTTTAATTTCATGGCTGAAATCACCATCTGCAGTGATTTTGAAGCCCCCAAAAAGTAGTCTGACACTGTTTCCACTGTTTCCCCATCTATTTCCCATGAAGTGATGGGACCAGATGCCATGATCTTCGTTTTCTGAATGTTGAGCTTTAAGCCAACTTTTTTGCTCTCCTCTTTCACTTTCATCAAGAGGCTTTTTAGTTCCTCTTCACTTTCTGCCATAAGAGTGGCGTCATCTGCATATCTGAGGTTTTTGATATTTCTCCCGGCAAACTTGATTCTAGCTTATGTTTCTTCCAGCCCAGCGTTTCTCATGATGTACTCTGCATATAAGTGAAATAAGCATGGTGACAATATACAGCCTCGACGTACTCCTTTTCCTATTTGGAACCAGTCTGTTGTTCCATGTCCAGTTCTAACTGTTGCTTCTTGACCTGCATATAGGTTTCTCAAGAGGCAGGTCAGGTGGTCTGGTATTCCCATCTCTCTCAGAATTTTCCACAGTTTATTGTGATCCACACAGTCAAAGGCTTTGGCATAGTCAATAAAGCAGAAATAGATGTTTTTTTCTGGAATTCTCTTGCTTTTTCCATGATCCAGGGGATGTTGGCAATTTGATTTCTGGTTCCTCTGCCTTTTCTAAAACCAGCTTGAACATCTGGAAGTTCATGATTCACATATTGCTGAAGCTTGGCTGGGAGAATTTTGAGCATTACTTTACTAGCATGTGAGATGAGTGCAATTGTATGGTAGTATGAGCATTCTTTGGCATTGCCTTTCTTTGGGATTGGAATGAAAACTGACCTTTCCCAGTTCTGTGGCCACTGATGAGTTTTCCAAATTTGCTGGCATGTTGAGTGCAGCACTTTCACAGCATCATGTTTCAGGATTTGAAATAGCTCAACTTGAATTCCATCACCTCCACTAGCTTTGTTCATAGTGATGCTTTCTAAGGCCCAATTGGCTTAACATTCCAGGATGTCTGGCTCTAGGTCAGTCATCACACCATCGTGATTATCTGGGTCATGAAGATCTTTTTTGTACAGTTCTTCTGTGTATTCTTGCCACCTCTTCTTAATATCTTCTGCTTCTGTTAGGTCCATACCATTTCTTTCCTTTATTGAGCCCATCTTTGCATGAAATGTTCCCTTGGTATCTCTAATTTTCTTGAAGAGATCTCTAGTCTTTACCATTCTGTTGTTTTCCTCTATTTCTTTGCATTGCTCACTGAAGAAGGCTTTCTTATCTCTTCTTGCTATTCTTTGGAACTCTGCATTCAGATGCTTTTATCTTTCCTTTTCTCCTTTGCTTTCTGCTTCTCTTCTTTTCACAGCTATTTGTAAGGCCTCCTCAGACAGCAATTTTGCTTTTTTGCATTTCTTTTCCATGGGGATGGTCTTGATCCCTGTCTCCTGTACAATGTCATGAACCTCTGTCCATAGTTCATCAGGTACTCTATCTATCAGATCTAGTCCCTTAAATCTATTTCTCACTCCCACTGTATAATCATAAGGGATTTGATTTAGGTCATATCTGAATGGTCTAGTGGTTTTCCTTACTTTCTTCAATTTCAGTCTGAATTTGGCAATAAGGAGTTCAACTCTTAGAACTAACAAATGATTTCAGTAAAGTTTCATCATACAAAATCAACATATAGAAATCTCCTGTATTCCTATAACTAATTACAAAATATCAGAAAAAGAAATTAAGAAAACAATCACATTTACAACTGCATAAAAAAGAAACACCTTGGAATAATTCAATAACTTTATGGAACCATTAAAGAATCTGATAAGGCAGATTTCAGACAAAAGAATCATCAGAAAAACAAACCCCTAAATGAATGAATAAATAAATAAAGTGGGAGGTATCAAACTCCTTGATTTCAAAATAAATACAAAGTTACAGTAGTCAAAAAAGTATGGTAAGGACATAAATACAGAGACATAAATCAATAGGAGAGAGTAAAGGGTCTAGAAATAAACCCATATGTTCATGGATAAATAATTTATGACAAAGGAGTCAAGAATATAAAACAGAAAAGGCAGCCGCTTCAATAAATGGTGCTTGGAAAACTGGACAGACACTTGCAAAGACATGAATATAGTACCACACACCAAAAATCAAATTTAAATGGATTACAACTTAAACATAAGACCTGAATCCATAAAAATTCTAGAAGAAAATGTAGGCAATAAGCTCCTTAGTATCAGTGTTGAGAGGGAATTTTTTGGATCTGACCTCAAAAGCAAAGGCAACAAAAGCAAAAATAAACAAGTAGGCCTATATGAAACTGAATAGCTTCTGTACAGTAAAGGAAATAATCAACAAAATGCACTGGGTGACCTACTGAATGAGGGGAAAATATTTGCAAATCATATATATGATAAGGGGTAAATGTCAAAAAATATATAAAGAATTCAAACTTAATAGTAAAAAATTATTTACTTAAAAATGGGCAGAGGATTTATATATTTTATTCAAAACACACACAGATGGTCAGTAGGCACATGAAAAGACATTTAACACCACTAATCATCAGAGAAATGCAATCAAAATGAGGTATCACTCATACCTGCTAGAATGGCTATTATCCAAAGGATAAAAAAAGAGAAGGTTTACAGAGAATGTGGAGAGAAGGGAAACTTTGTACACTATTGGTGGGAATGTATACTGGAGCAGCAACTATGGAAAATAGTAAAAAGGTACCTCAAGGTTTAAGAACAAACTACCATAAGATCCAGCTATACCACTTCTGGGTATTTATCCAAAGAAAATGAAAAATAAGAATTTGAAAAGATATATCCATCTCTATACTCATTGTGGCATTATTTACAATAGCTAAGATAGGGACACAATCTAAATTAACAGTGATGGGAGAATTGGATAAAGAAGATAAGGTATATACACAAAATGGACTATTGTTTGGCTATAAAAAAGAAAAATTTTTGTTTGCCATTTGCAATAATATGGAGGGAACTCAAAGGCATCTTGTTAAGTGAAATGAGTTAGAGAAGGACAAATACCATACGATTTCACTTATATGTGGAATATAAACAATAAAACAAAGAAAAAAGAAACCAAACTCAGATTCATGGTTATCAGAGGGAAGGGCATTGGAGGGTGGGTGAAGTAGATGAAAGGGGACAACTTTATGGTGACAGATGGTACTAGACTTATTGTAGTAATGACTTTACAGTTTATACAGAAATTAATTATTTTGTTGTACAGCTGAAACTAATTTGTTATTTTTGTTCTTGTGGTTTAGTGGCTCAGTCGTGTCTGCCTCTTTGCGACCCTATGGACTGTATCCCGCCAGGCTATCCATGGGTTCCCCCAGGCAAGAATACTGGAGTGGACTGCCATTTACTTCAACTAAAAATTAAAAAAAAAACCTACATGATAACATTTCAAATAATTATGAAAACAACTTACTTTCTTCTTTCTTGCTAATAATCGCAGGCAGGGTATAAATCTAAAAAAACAAAAGAAGTCAGCCAGTCATCTTCAGTTAATGAGCCACAACAGAGAATGACCAGGGTGATACTGGCTCAGTGATATACAAAGGGAGTGTCTTGATTTCAAGGCCCTAGCACTACTGTCTGCACAATGCCCTCCTCCCGTCTGGCCTCCCACTCCTTTTGCTCCCTTGCTGTCCTGCCCTGGGCAAAGGTTTACCGCTTTCCCTCGGATCTAAGCATCTCATTCCATTCTCCAACACGATGCACAATCTCCCTTCTTCAGGAAGTACCTCATGATGGATGCACCTGATTGTTTCCTCCTCAAATTACCTGCTTAGCATTTGTTCTCAGCATGTACCCTAACTTGTGCTTGTTAAGCTATCACACTGTCTTCTAAATTTCCTCTAGGTCAGGGCTTGCCTCTCAACTATTAGCAGTAAAGAGACAAGTTGCTTTGTTTTTAATTTTTAATCTGTCACTGACGGATAATTTTGTAAATTTAAAAAAAAGTGTAAATGTAATAAACTATCAAGAATAGACAGTCTAAATTATTTTATTATTAAATTCAACAGATGTAAAATGACTTCTAATTGCTGCAAAATTTTCCAGATCCTTAATCATAATCTCTGCACTCAGTTTAGCCTGGTAATAGTTTGTAGGATAGACTCAAAGTCTAGGGTCCACACTTTGTGTATCTCTGCTGTTGCACAGGTACTTTTCACAAGTTCTTTGCCATTTAAAAGACAGTTTTCCAGGGAGAGGCTGGTGTCTTCTATTGGCTCTGTGTGCTCATCCCTCTAAGGACTCAGTGCTGCGTGCGTCACAGACATCATCCGTGGCGTATTCCCTTTTTTATATAAGCCTCCCTGATCATTTCAAGTAAATTTATGTCAACATCAAAATATCTATTAGAAAAATGGGGATCTGGTTCGAGGGAAATGTCAAGTTATAAACAATTTTATCAAAGGAGACTTCCAACCCATGGTCTAGGTTACCCTGAAATTTGTTCATCATGCTGATCATAAAACCTCACACTGGCCTTGCAAAGAGTAGACACTCAAGAACTATTAGCAAAACAAAGCAATCCAATCAATGTAGCCAAATAAAATTACTTTTTTAAAGTAATTTTAGGGTTTTAAATTAGTCCTAGAAGTCTCCCTGAAAAACAAATTCAAAAGGGTCTCTACTCCTGATTTCCTATTTTAATATTTTCAAATATACTATACATAGATAGGCAAATAAATTTTTTTAGATGTACTTTGCAATTATTAGAACAATAAATCAAAATTAGAGAATGTGTCATATTCCTACCGGTTCCTTTCCATCCATGGCTTCAAGCCAGAGTTTTCGATTAGCTTCTGAAAAGGCTTGCAATGTGATGATCCCATGCCTATTAAAAATAAATATTATATATATTCAATTCACTTATTTATGCCTTTAAACATATGCTGTTTATTTAAATTCTTAGTTAACTAAGTAAAATTTGAAGAAAAAGCAGGAAAGAGAAAAAAATGAAAAGAGAAAATAATATAGATAGGAGAGAAAAGAATAAAGAAATTAAAAATTTGAAAAGAAATCCTAAGTGTTTTAGGTATAAGACTGTCCGAAGGAGGCTAGTCTCAAACTACTTCCCCTAAAATGACTGAAAAGGATGACAGAGCCACATTCATCAAAGTTCAAAACCACCTAAACATTCCATAAGATGTGAATAATTAAGAATATGACCCAGGGTATTATCATATAGTCACTAAAAATAATTACAATGAATATATAGCAATGTGGACTTCCCTGGTGGCTCAGACATTAAAGGATCTGCCTACAACGTGGGAGACCCAGGTTCAATCCCTGGGTTGGGAAGATCCCTTGGAGAAGGAAGTGGCAACCCACTCCAGTACTCTTGCTTGGAAAATCCCATGGACGGAAGAGCACGGTAGGCTACAGTCCCTGGGGTTGCTAAGAGTCGGACATGACTGAGCCACTTTAGTTTCATATAGCAATATGAGAAGCCTTATATCATAACTAGTTAATTTTACAGAAGAGAATAAGACCAAACTGTTTATACAATGATCACAGCATTATCATTAACACTTTAGAAAACAACTCTCTCCCATGCCCCCATTCTGCATTAGCTACTTGAGGATGTGCTTCAAGAAAGAGCAAGCAAAGGGAGAGATGAAATCAATATGAAGACAATGACAGAAAATACAGGAAAAAAGTGAAATTAACCTAATGAACTGTGCAAGCTGTTCATAGGATAAACAGAAACTTAGCGGGCTCTGTGACAAGGTAAACAAGAAGGAAATCTCATTTAAATATTGTGTAATGGGGAAGCCAATTACAAGCCTAGAATGAGCTAAAACTGTGAGGAAGGGATATGTCTTCATGGGTACAGGAAAATGGATCATTATATTGATAAGAAATGGAGAAACTGATTATAAAGATCAAAGTAATTTTATCTGGGGTAATTTAAGCCAGTTTAAAACATCAGTAATAACAACAATACTTGTAGGCTGTTTATTGTGTGCCAGGCACTGTTATGTCTCCTTCATTAACCTGTTTATTCCTCACAACAGCCCTTTGATGTGCATAGTGACTAGCCTTGTTTTACAGATGAAACAACTGAAGCACAGGGTTTAACAGTGTGCTCCAAGGTTATATATCTAGAAAGCACTGAAAAAAGAAAAGAAAAATCACTACTATGTTAGTACTCATCTACGTAGAAAATCAAGACATTCCTATCACAAAATTATTAAAACCAATGGACATAGATTGATATATTAAAAAAATTACTAGTCTTTACACAGCGGTTTCAACCATACAACAAAAATGAGTTTCTACTAATCAAAGAATTCTATTCAAAATTTCAGTGAAAAGAAGACACTCAAAAACAAAAAGGGTGGAAAAAAAGATATATAAAATCTTAGGGAGAGTTCAATTCACCATTTTTAAACTAATAACTTAATAGAACTCCAGTCAAAAATCCCGAAGGAATTTTTGGAGAGAGACGTAAACTTGCTCAGCAGATCTACAAAGTATAAGAACACAGGGCCAAAACAGCTAACATTGTTTTAAAGAAGCATAAGAATGGGGCCATGTCTTACTAAATAATTATAATATGTAAGCTATGGTATAAAACAGTGTATACAGTATGTCAGAATGTTATATATATATATATATATGTGTGTGTGTGTGTGTGTGTGTGTGTGTGTGTGTGGTATATATTCACATGCAAAGCTAGCGTATTCAGAAGCATGGTGGTAATACAGGGGAAGAATAGATTATGGAATACAACAGAGGTCAAGAAACATACTTACATACTTTTCCTGACTTTGTTTCTATTCTACTTGAAATGATAAATGAGGACAGCTAAACACTTCTGTTAGATGATGAGCTTGGCTGCACAACCTTTATGTCTCTCCCAATATCCTGTGACTAAGAATGCCCAGAACAGGGCCGTATGCATGGAAGGCATAGAATTTCACTGGCCGAAGGAAGCTTTCGGCAAGTGCAGCAGTGTCTTTTTTTATACTTTGGCACAAGGCCGCTAGGTTTCAAAACCATACAGAAAGCTGACCCGGGAGCCATGAACAATGCTGTCCGGTTCCTTCACTGGGATGGGGACCCTAGTCCACAGTGTGTGCTTTTTCAGATTCTTCACTGCGTGACATTACCCTTTGGTAGCACTCTGTGTCTAATTTATTTTTTTGAAAGCATCATGTAATCCATATTTATTGAATAAACAAGTGAGAGAATGAATTAAACATATATTGCTTTTTTAAAAAGAGACTGAAAAACAAGCACTTTATGCTGTTTCATATTTACAGCTCTATACAGAAAAAAATTAATCTAAACCAAATTAAAAAATACAACGTGAAAAGTTCAAACCTTTCGACCACTTCTATGTCAAAGCAGAATCGTTTATCAATTGAATCTGTCTTTCGTCGGATACAAGATTTTAACTTAAACATTTCCGGTGAGCTAGTAACAAGGCCATTCTGAAACAAGAGGTGGAACATATTTTTGACATGATGACAGAGTGAACTGAAATATATTAAATATACCATCTAAAGTTTCCATATTAAAATAACTCAGAGTACAGTTTATGTATAAAGATTATAATCATGCCCTATTTCTATAAATATTAATACAAAGATGTCTGGCTAATGTTAACTTCCCAACTGTAATACACCAAACAATTAATTAACAAATTAATCACATATATATGTTTTACTCAAAGAATTCTGAGCATTCTGTGCCTAGCATCCTTCAACATATTTACTTATCATGTTAAATTATACTGTAATGTGTATATATTTGAATCAGAACTGTGGAGTATTAAATGACAGCTGACAGTTGACTCCAAATCTCAAGAGAGTTACCAAAATAATAAAGCTCTAGTAGATACTTGTTATAACGCTATTACTATCATGCATACCATGTGATTCTTCTGCTGGTAACCAATCGCTAGTTTGCTTCTGAAACTAAACCTCTTTGGACAGAATCTAACATAAGCTCAATTCATAATTCTCTTCTATACCTAAAAAGCCATTCAATTTTAAGGAGAATATTTACCTAATGCTTGGTTAATTCTATTATCTCTGGTTGCAAATCTTATAGATTTATTAATAGAACTCTGGCTTAGTCTGTTTATTATCTCACTATTGTCACATGAACTCACTTCTGGGCAACAGCTTTTCTTACGAAAACTTGAGTAGAAACTAAGGTGTGATTACAGCATTTAATAACTTCCTGTGATGGTAGCAATCTAAGATTTCTTTTTCTCTAGTATGTTCTCCTTTACTTTATATCTGTCACTTTGAATTATTAGACTCTATTGAATGCTCAAGCACAATAAGTTTCAGTTGATATATTTGAATATGTGCCTAAATTAGGTCAACATTTACTATTCCATGATCTATACCACAAATTAGGTGGGGAGTCACTTACTTTCTACCATCTTTATCTTCTAGTCAGTTAAAGGAGGCGAGCCTCAATAATCTTTAGGATAACTTCCAGCTCTAGGATTCTCAGATGATGGCTCAGTCATCTTATTTGTAGGTCTCAGCGTCTGCCATATTCATATCTTAACTCACAAAAAGATTGCAAACTACATGCAATAAAGGTGCTGCACTCTGCAGCACTTCCGCAAAGTACACTTAGTTTATACTGTTCACCACCCATGTGAGACATTCAGTGACTGATTGACTTCAGGGGTAAATGAGCACTCACTGATTTCTTTTGAGAAACTTTGTTGGCCAGCATTTCAGTAAGAAGGACTCAGTGCTTGCAGGGACTGTGGAATGTAGGGACAAACACAGGCTCCCACAGGAAACCACCAGGAAGAAAGAGGCGGACTCCGAGAGCCTCAGCCCGCCCCTGACAACCTCTGTGGGCTGCTGGCGAACCAACACCACAAACGACTCTGCTGCCAGGAATGTGAGATGCCATTCACCAAGGTGTCCATACATGTAATGTAACTGCTTATAAAGATTCACGGCCAAAGTGAAAAAGAAGTACTGGCTGCTCTTTTTAAGTCATCAAGGTCATTTAAAGTGAGAGAAAACTTTTGCGACTTTCAATTTTTAAAAATTGTGGACACGTTTATTAGAAAAATGAGCACAAAAGAGTTTTATTTCCATTACTTAAATAACAAGTTCAGTTAAAAAAACAATAGAAAAAAAAATGACTCACCATTTTCCCACTGGATTTCACTTCTGAAACACTCATTGTAAAAGTTTTACTTCCTTTATCATATGTACAATAATGTTTAATCCATGTAAAACCAAGCGGTCCTAATGAAAGGAAACAAACGATACAGACTGTTAATATATGAGTTGCATCTAAGTTTGCACAGTTTTTGATGCTATGAAGTAAAACCGAGGATTTCCATAGACCATGCAAGTCAGTAATGCTTATTATGAGTGAGAAAGGCCAGTCTGGAGCTACAGTGGTGTAGGGTGGAGTGTCTTGCAACCAGACAACTTGGCTTAATTTGCCACGTACTTGGTAAACTCAAGAGTTACTTTAGCTCTCAGCTTCAGTTATCTCGTCTGGGAAAGTGGTTTACCCATGGATGTGGGAAGGATGAGAAGGAACAGTCTGAGGTGCTGTAACAGGTCTCCTTACATCTTCCTTTGTCGTCTACTTTCAAAATTGCCAGAAATACCCTGCTCAAAATTTAGTCAGGTTATTTCATCCTTTTGTTCAAAACTCTCCAGTCATTTCCCACATCTCCCCGAAGCCTCCAAATGATCTGGATAGAAGGATATTATTGGTCTCACTGCCTTTTGCCTCCTACTCTCGATGCTAGTTACACTGGGCCCTGCTGGTCTCTGAACATGGAGAATGCATTTCTACCCCAGAGCATTTCCACTCACAGGATGACTCTTCCTTCAGATGCCTGCATGACTTACACTGTCACTTCCTTCAGGTTTTTTCCTAAATGTCACCTTTATAATACGGCCCTTTCTAATATCTAATAGCTAATATCACAACACCTTCACCATGACATTTCACTTCTTATCTCTCTCATTTTTTTTTTTGCTTTACTTTCTTCTCAGCAGTTAACACATATATGATCACCACTTTACTAATTCATCCTATTTACTGTCTGCATCCATCACTAGAATCTACAGCTCTATGAGAGAAGGATCAAGTGATGTTTTGTGGAATAGCATATTCTTAATCCATAGAACAGGGCCAGACACATAGTTGCTCCTCAATAAAGATTTGATGAATGAAGGAATGAATTATTCATCTTTCTCTGACTTTTTGACCACAGAGCTGTTCCCTTTTAACGCTAATCTGAAAAATATTAAATTCAAATCTCTCTTTAAAATGAAGGGTTTCCTTGGTGGCTCAGACAATAAAGAATCTGCCTGCAATGCAGGAGACCCGGGTTTGATCCCTGGGTCGGGAAGATCCCCTGGAGAAGGGAAAGGCAACCCACTCCAGTATTCTTGCCTGGAGTATCCCTTGGACAGAGGAGCCTGGTGGGCTTACAGACCATGGGGTCAATGGTGCTAGTGGTAAAGAACCCACCAGCCAATGCAGGAACCGTAAGAGATGTGCATTTGACTCCTGGGTTGGGAAGATCCCCTGGAGGAGGGCATGGCAAACCACTCCAGTATTCTTGCCTGAAGAATCTCATGGACAGAAAAGCCTGGTGGGCTACAGTCCAAGGAGTCAAACACAACTGAAGCAACTTAGCATGCATGCATGGATAATGTTCACTTTCTTTTTCTCCATAAATATAACCTCGCTGGGGTATGCAACCCTTTCCCACTGCATACCACTCTGTCATCCAGTGTTCTCCTTAAAAACTGGTTGATGCTGCTTCACCTGGGCAAACAGATGAATCACGAGTTCAATTATTTCATGACCTCGGTAGAAGACTTCATCTTTCCCACTCCTGCTGCTGCTGCTGCTAAGTCGCTTCCGTTGTGTCCGACTCTGTGAGACCTCATAGACGGCAGCCCATCAGGCTCCCCCGTCCCTGGGATTCTCCAGGCAAGAACACTGGAGTGGGTTGCCATTTCCTTCTCCAATGCATGAAAGTGAAAAGTGAAAGTGAAGTCGCTCAGTTGTATCTGACTCTTAGCGACCCCATGGACTGCAGCCTACCAGGCTCCTCCATCCATAGGATTTTCCAGGCAAGAGTACTGGAGTGGGGTGCCATTGCCTTCAGTCAATTATCTTGCACCAAGTGCCCCAGTGGGCTGAGTAGGTTGAAAATGGAGCTTGTTTCCTAAAGCTTCCTCACATAGGGTCCTATCTGGATTAACACCTAGATCTCTCTAGCAACAATTATATACAATGTTATTGCTGGCTGTGTTTTATAACAATGTATTCAAAACCAGGAAACAGAATTGTAAAAATGCACCTCTTGAGAAAAGTGTTTCATGAGCCATTTGAATTTTTTTCTGTAATAATAGTTCCCTTGGTGTCATATGTAGCTTTAATACTTAAACCATTCCACACTTTAAAATTATGGGGTGCAGCTACCTACTTGGTAATCACAAAGGGTTACTGCAATTAACTTCAATTCTGTTTTGGGACTATTTTACACTGTAATACTTAATAATACTTGTTGATAACTCTGTTACATGTGGTGTAAAATACTTAAAGGCTTACGGTTGATTAGTGGAGAGTGGCTGGAGAGAAATCTTTATAGTGACTTTACTACTTAGGAAGCAATTTATGAAGCAATATTAGCTATAATTTTTAAATAAAACTGCAGCAACACACTGATGACCTATTAGACCCAAGATGTTTCATCCTGCCTCTATGTTAACTTCAGAACCCCATGCATTTGGTCTTCAAGTGTGCTGCACACACACACTGCTTTCTTTAAAGTTGCTTGGCACCAGGCCAGGGCAGATGTTCTTAGGCAAGTGATTCTGAAGTCTCTAAAAAAAAAGTCTGGGAAAATAAAATTTATTACAGCTCTGAAGTTGCAAACCAAAACAAGTTTAATTATCTTATCCAGTGATTATCTGACATTGCTGAGATGATGCCTGTGGATTGGGAGGGAATTAACATTCACTGGATACCTACTAACTGTCAACATTTTATCTAGGAACTTTTAAAGTCAGACATTATAAAGAGCATTTTACATAAAAGAAAATAAAGCTTAAGAGCGGCAGATGGTGCTGCTTTCTTCATTAAGAGGGCATGTGGTTGGAGTTGTTCTTTTTAGAGGAACGATACTTCTCAGGAGTTGTTTTAAGAGTTAAATGACATAAATACAAATTGCACAGAATAGTAAGGGCTCCTGGAAGTACAGTGGTATTGCTATGCACCACTACTGATAACAGAGACATTCCATATACATTATCTCTAATTCTTACAATGTTATTATGAGATTAAATATCCGTCTTTTAAAAATGAGAAGACTGAGCTCAGAAAGTTGTCTATGCAGAATCATCCAGTTAACAGGTGGCATAAAATTCCAGTATAGTTCTACCTGACTCTGGACCCCATGCTCTTCCTGCTTAAAATGGAATCTTCCAGAATGCAATTCACTATATACCTGGAGGTGGGTAACATACAAACCACATACTCAGATGAAGTGGAGTGCTGTGTCTAAATAGCAATCATCTGCTACCAACCCATTACATCCATCTCCATTTATCAATGAGTTTACAGCTCTGATATTTACTATTGATCACTGGTTGCTAATTGTGTAAGTCTATCTGTCTTGTACCTCCTACAACTGAATAAACAACTTGAAGCCATATTCTTTATCTCCTCTTCTGTTCTCCACAAGACTTACTCAGTGATAGCAAGAGCACAATCAATGTGTCTTTGTGAAATGGTCAGATTTTAATATAAATGCTCTCAAAGATTCCAAGAAGAAAGGGGCTTTGAGTACTTTTTCCTCATAGAAAAATAATTCCAAAGCATATAATCCCATTCATTTTCCTTTTTAAATCCCTAGGCAAAAGGAAGAAGTGAGGATGGTAAGTGAGAATGAAAGGAGTGAGGGATGACAGTGAGGTAAAATAACACTTTTGAGACTGATGAATACATGTGTAATGGTGACTGTGGTGACAGCTTCATAGGTAGAAACATGTGGCAAAATTGATCAAACTGTACATTTTAAATATGTGCAATTTACTGCATGCCAAGTGTGCCTCACTAAAGCTATAAAAACAGCACAGGCAGACATAGAGTAAAATGCAGATGGACACTGTCCTGGGAACAGGAAGAATGTCATAAGAGAGGATGCCACAAGTAGAGGGGAGCCTTTAGTGCCGTGCCTGACCACGGCCATTCACAGGAGAGGCACAACCAAGCAAGCACTGCAGAGGCAGCTGCTGTAAGCTCTCTGAGAAAGGACTGAGGTTGACAAGCCTGCAGCAAAAAAGAACAGTAAGGAGGCCAGCGCAAGACTATGGAGACGGAGAGAAGGTATGGGTTCACAGGAGATAGACAGATTTGGTCCCAGGCTACAGAGACACTGGAATTAAAGATTTACCTGAGTTCTGTAGCCTAAAAGCAGATGTTAGAGGGATAGGAACTCTCAGAGAAAAGGTCAGTGCCACAGAGGGCTTTATGATCATTTCAGACTGACCCAGAGAAGAATTCAGGTATCTGAGAATAAAAGATATCAACATCAGAAAGGTGCATAAAACACTGCATTCTGTCTATGCATCCAGACCCCAGACTATTAAAGGGCTTATGCTCTTAGTATGATCCAAATGTCCAACAGCTGGGGAATAGGTAAGCAAACCTTGGCACAATCCAATGGATGGGCTACCAAGTCGTGGCTGAACAGGACATATGTGAAGATTATGTATACAAGAATTTTGCTAGGTAATCCAAAGCTTTTTTGATTAGAACATGATATTGTATACCCACAATGATTTTAGCAACTGTGTTAACAATAGGGGTGAGGAGGGACCTCAAAAAATAAAGTATTGCTGAGCTGCAATGAATAAAAAATCTTTGGGCAACAGGATTGCACCTCCTCTACCAGAAGCAGATTTGACAAGCCTCACTATCCACATATTCCTCCACTAGGCATAGTATAAGCTCCTCTCCATGTACCCTCACACTGAGGCTCTCAAATATGGCAAAACCATTCAGTATGTAGAATCTTTCTTAGGGTCCTGAGTTAAATCCATATACTCTTGCATATATGATCAATGAATTGGTCTTTTCTCATGAAATTCTTGAAAAACCTATTTATTATATTTTAATTATAGACTATAAAGGCAGGACATTAGATTCATCATTTTAACATCTGAAAACAGTAGACTGGTCAAGGTAGATAGCTATGAGAAGGAAAATCCTGAAACCAGATCCCCTGAGCCAGCAGCCCACTATCACCAATATAGTATTAAATGTTTGCTGAGACTACTGGATCAAAATGTTATCTGCTTCTGTACTGTCAAGGAACAAATGACAATCATCTGATCACGTCAAATATAAACTACCTTGGCATATTAGTGATCATTTTGCATTATGCCCCCAAAACTTTCACAGTCAACATCTACAGCTTCCATATCTCAAACCCTTTAACTATAATGTCTTCAAGAAAACCACCATGATCTATTGTCTAGAGATGGGGAGACTTAGGGCAATGTTACTCCATATTGTCTTCAAGTCCACACACGTGAGAAAAACTACAGAAAGTGAAAATAGGCATTTACCAACTCTGAGAGCAATCTGAGATTACTGCACCATCCACGCACGTGATTCTGTGTTTTATGAAGACCCTGGCCCATGACGTACTGGAAATGCAAACAACTGTTCCTTCAACACAAAGAGTAAGAGAATGCTTTAGAGCATTCTGCTTTGAAACAGAGTTAATTTAATCACTGGTTCCACTTAATGACAAAAAAGGACCCTAGTTATACAAGTTTGAATGGCTTTTATTAACTTTTGTAAGAAAAACTTTCTCAGTGTGAGGCAATTATAATAATGCTCTATTGGATCTGAAGCTTATTTCCCAACACCAGGAAGTACACAGCGCCAGTTTGATATTATGTAATTGCCAGTTTTACTCCTGAAAACTGTCAGAGCACAGAATTAAATGAAATAATGCTGCTGAAGGGGAAAACCACTACCAAAGTCACCAAGATGATTCATCTGATAAAGGCTTTGGGTTTTAATTTTCCATGAAACTTTGCATTGAGATCAGGCACCATAATTAAATTCTAAAACTGAACTCATGTTACGGTATCATCATGAAAATTCTAAGTTCCAAGTTCAACAACATACCAGCTTAGAGAATCCAATGGTGAAAAGTGGAAAAACTTCCATATTCAGTGATAGTCGCTAGCCAAGCAGACCATATAGGATAAAGCTGTTAGGAATTTCAGTCTTCCTTCTTGAAGGAAAAGCAAGTAACCAACTCACGTCTCATAGAAACAGAAGGTCAATCTTAAGAGACATTAATTTACATCTTTGCAACTCACGTTTCTCCTGGACATACAAGTAGCCTTCCATTGTCCACTGGCTGGGTGGCCTGTAATCTTGATTGGCAGATTTCATCCTCTGCATCAATCGCTCCACCTCTTGTCGAGTACTTTCAAAATTATTCCTTGTCTTTAGTAAATAGAAACAACAATTTCATTCAGTGTTTTCTACCAGTTTTGAGGAACACCCAGTCTAAGGTTTCAAAACTACAAATGGTGCAAAGGATAACCTTGACTCTTTCAGGACTGTTTACCATATCCATCACCATCTACATTGAATCCTATGCTCTAATTTTGAATTGCTTTAGTGAAACTTTTCTGAATGACCTCCTGCATGTTTCTCTTTGCATCTGTGTTTGTGTGTATTTTATCCAATTTCGCACTTAACATTATCTAGGGAACAACTTAGAGCTTTACAAATATAAGATATTAATTAAAATAACATTTTATATCCCATCATACATAAGATTAAAAAAAGCAGATACACAGCCACTTAGTTTGTTTTGAGGGTTAAAATAAATTCACATAGTTTTGATATATGTGGCACTTATCAAGAAAAAGGTTCATCATTTTTATTCCAAATACCTCTTTGAAGAAATATCACTTACCTTGTTTTCCCGAAATCCTAACATAGTTATCAGGAGGTCAATGCATAAATTAACACATAAAAATGAATAGGTTTCCAAGTTCTAACGTCTGCTACTGTAGGAAATAATTTACTTACGCCATAGCAAGTTTACTTAAGGGAAGATATAGAAAGTATATGGCTTTTCTCTATGAATATCAATTTTGCATTCAGGTCATATTATCTCAACAATACGTACTTGGAAACTTAAGAATCATCACCAACCTGTGACGCAGTGATGATTATCATTTTGTTACGGCCCCTAATAAAAGATCTGAATCTCACGGTAAAGTTGGGAAAGTTTTCTTAATTGCCACTTTTGCTGCTTTTCCCTTTAAAACATAAGGATATGATTTTTCTCCAATACTTCACCTGTCTCTTGTTCTCAAATCCCAGGAATCTTCCAGCAATTGCACTTAATATGGAAGTAATAAAAATACTTTGGGTTTATAATTTTCCCTTTTAATATTTACTGAGAAAGCCCAAATGGATTCCATATTGAAAAACAATGGAATGAATTGCATGTGAAATTGATTCTGTGAGAAAATCTAGGTTAAATAAAAAGCTAAATGCAAAACACAAGTAGAATAAATGCAATTACTTATTTCTCGTGGTACGCTCCGAATACATATTTCTATTTGCTGAACATCTTTACAATGGCAAAAATCAGGTAAGGAGTGAAAGGCATGCTTTTCATAGAAAATTAAGTGAAACCTTCACAAACTATTTTAGCTAGAGTACCAGACACGGTTTCAGAAATAACTTTTCATTTACACAAAATCCTCAACAATTAAGATTTTGTAACTGGCATCATCGACTCAATGGACATGAGTTTGAGCAAACTCTGGGAGATAGTGAAAGGACAGGGAAGCCTGGTGTGCTGCAGTCCAGGAGGCTGCAAAGAGTCCAGACATGACTTAGCAACTGAACAACATTTGATAATACAGAATGGATCGGCTAACTTTTTAAAGTGTAACTGGTATTCAGTACATGTAAATCAGAATTCATATAACTGCAATCAAATATTAAAAGGATTTACTGGACAACGTTACAAAATAAACTCTCCCAGAAATAGATAGGGTGTTTTTAAATAATTCTCTCTGAAGCTTTAAAGCAGCTTTTATGGATGCTTGAAAGCCACATTTAAATTTATTTTTAGAAAACAGTAAATATCAGCTATAAAATAAACAGCTTCAGGGAGGAAAGGGACAGAGCATGAAAGTCCATTGTGAAAGTCCCTTTCACAAATATAGAAATACTGCCCTCTCAGGAAATACGACATGCCTAGGGTCACTCAGCAAAATAATGAAAACACTAGATAAAGGTAACAGTTTCCAAGGTTTCTGCACTCAGATATTTTCATTTTCATGAAATTTGGCAGTATATAATTTTCAAACATGAGATTAGCTCTTATTTTAAAAAGTTAATAAATTTATTAAGTGGTTTTTCTAAATGAGTGAGGCTTTATTGTACTTCAGATAAATTCAGCTTGGCTATAACTCAGTTGCCCTGGGATCATCTGATTAACTAAGGAGAGGCAATGAGAACAGGTATAGTCTTACATTCTGCAAGTTGAACTGCAGCTGTTGTTTATATGGTGCAAATTCCTGGGCGAGTTCATATCCCTCGTGGTAAAAAGTAAATAAACCCTGAAGGAATGATAAAAGCTGCAAAAATAAAGAGATAAAAAATAAACCATAAAAGTGTGTTTTTTAAAAAGGATGATCATCAAATAAAATAAATTAGAGAAATTATACTTCATTCTAATTCCTCTAGCTAGTAAGTTTTGAATATCCTCAACTAAGTTGGCACTAGAATTACAGATATGAAACAGAAGCCACAGAACCTAATTTTTACTTCCTTTTTGGCAGACATGATTTAACTTTTAGGTCTTGTCATGGACAGTTGTCATGTTAACTACTCTGACAAAATATCCAGGAGAGAATTAATGGAAATAAAGATGAAAATAACACAGTTCAGTTCAGTATAGTCGCTCTGTAATGTTCAATTCATTGTGACCCCATGATCAAGAGTCTTCTACAACACCACAGTTCAAAAGCATGAATTCTTCGGTGCTCAGCTTTTTTTATAGTTCAACTCTCACATCCATACATGACTACTGGAGAAACCATAGCTTTCACTAGACAGACCTTTGTTGGCCAAGTAACATCTCTGCTTTTGAATATGCTGTCTAAGCTGGTTATAACTTTTCTTCCAAGGAGCAAGTGTTAATTTCATGGCTCCAGTCACCATCTGCAGTGATTCTGGAGCCCCTCAAAACAAAATCTCTCACTGTTTTCATTGTTTCCCCATCTTTTTTACTATAAAGTGATGGCTCCAGATGCCATGATCTTAATTTTCCGAATGTTGAGCTTTAAGCCAACTTTTTCAGTTTCCTCTTTCACTTTCATCAAGAGGCTCTCTGGCTCTTCTTCACTTTCTGCCATAAGGGTGGTGTCATCTGCATATCTGCTGCTGCTGCTGCTGCTGCTGCTAAATCGCTTCAGTAGCGTCTGACTCTGTGCGACCCCATAGATGGCAGCCCTCTGTCCCCAGGATTCTCCAGGTAAGAATACTGGAGTGGGTTGCCATTTCCTTCTCCAATGCATGAAAGTGAAAAGTCAAAGTGAAGTCATTCAGTTGTGTCCAACTCTTCACGACCCCATGGACTGTATACCTGAGGTGACTGATATTGCTCCCGGCAATCTTGATTCCAGCTTGTGCTTCATCCAGGCCAACATTTCTCATGATGTACTCTGGATATAATTTAAATAAGCAGGGTGACAATATACAGCTTTGACGTACTCCTTTCCCGATTTGGAATCAGTCTGTTGTTCCATGTCCAGTTCTAACTATTGGTTCTTGACCTGCCTACAGATTTCTCAGGAGGCAGGTAAGGTGGTCTGGTATTCCAATCTCTTTAAGAATTTTCCAGAGCTTGTTGTGAGTCACACAGTCAAAGGCTTTGGTGTAGTCAATAAAGCAGAAGTAGATGTTTTTCTGGAATTCTGTTGCTTTTTTTGATGATCCAACGTTGATAATTTGATCTCTGATTCCTCTGACTCTTTTAAATCCAGCTTGAACATCTGGAAGTTCACAGTTCACATAGTGTTGAAACCTGGCTTGGAGAATTTTTAGCACTACTTTGTTAGCATGTGAGATCAGTGCAACTGAGTGGTAGTTTGAACATTCTGTGGCATTGCCTTTCTTTGGGACTGGAATGAAAACTGATATTTTCCAGTCCTGTGGCCACTGGTGAGTTTTCCAAATTTGCTGACATATTGAGTGCAGCACTTTCACAGCAACATCTTTTAGGATTTGAAATAGCTCAACTGGGATTCCATCACCTCCACTAGCTTTGTTTGTAGTGATGCTTCCTAAGGCCCACTTGACTTCCCATTCCAGGATGTCTGGCTCTAGGTGAGTGATCACACCATCATGGTTATCTGGGTCATGAAAATATTTTTTGTATAGTTCTTCTGTGTATTCTTGCCACTCCTTTTTAATATCTTCTGCTTCTGTTAGGTCCAAAGGGTAATGGGCTTCCCTGCTGACTCCGATGGTGAAGAATCTCCCTGTAATGTAGGAGACCCTGGTTTGATCCTTGGATCAGGAAGATTCCCTGGAGAAGGGAATGGCTACCCACTCCAGGATTCTTGCCTGGAGAATCCCATGGACAGAGGAGTCTGTCGGGCTATACAGTCCATGAGGTCACAGAGAGTCAGACATGATTGAGTAACTAACAGCAACTAACTAACTAACCCTAGAAGAGATTCTAACCAGAAGTTGGAGATCAAAAATGTGCAGATGTGAGGAATACTAAACCAGTAAGCCAGAAATAAGAACTCAAAGAGAACGAGTAAGGATGGCCAGGTGAAATTCAGGAAAAGATCACAAGGTGGCAGTACTGGTCTATGTAATAAACACAGGATTCTAGCAAGCAGCAGGAAAAACTCAAAAAAGAAGCAAGAGTTGAACAAAAACATGCAGCTACATACAGATCTTTTCATGTAAGAGTTAGAATAAAATTTTCTTTGCAAAAGCACAATTTCTATGACCCTAGCTTTCTAATCCCACATTCATATGCGATTATTTATGATGTTTTTATTTGTAAAGAGCAGCTTTCCATGGAGTTATCGGACATGGTCATTTATATGAAATGTTATAACTAAAAAATAATTTATTTAAAATTTTCATTTAATTTCCTGCGATTTTATTCCATATACATGTCTACCAATTCAATCTCTCCCACAACTTCTTCCTACAATAAAGTTAGAAAACACATTTGAGAAGATGCTAATATTTTTCTAATTCAAATAGCATAACATGTCTGTAAACTTTTATTTTATATGAGGAAAGAAACAGAGTTTGAAATCATCTTCATATGTGAATAATAGCCTGTCATTTCCTCTGTCTGGTGAAGAAGGAGGAGTCAGTCAAGCATTAATTGGTATGGGTGTTATGATTTCCAACAGTTAAATACTGGTTCTGCAATGATCTAATGCTTCTCTTCCTAAACAAGTTAACTTCTTACAAAATCATACACGTTTTGGAAAGCATATACTTTCAAATTGGTGTTAAGTTGTTACATTTCAAGAAATTTCCTTTATTTGTTCAACAGTTCCTGATGATGTGTCAAAATACATTGTCGGTAATTTTAGAATTATTTTATGCTGTCAATTTTATATCAACAAATAATTATTAGGGAAACTAAAGATTTAATAGATAACCCTTTATTAAAAGGATGCTATATACATTTATTAAATGATTCAATAATTTAAGATATATAGTCTGCACATATTGTGACTCAATTTAAAAGAACTGTATCTTAAAATAGTATTAAAAAACCTTTAATTAACCATGGCATAGACATGTAAATTTAGAGATTTTCAGAGACAAACTAAGAAAAAGCCTTTGAAGTATATACTTAGGCAACAGTAGCCTTCTAAATACTTGCATAGTAGTTATGAATTTGTTGCAAGTAATGTTGTTTCATTTCTTAATGTCTATACTGTCTTACTAGGAACTGGATATCATAAAAGAAAAATACTACTGTAATATGCAAAGTATAGAGAATTCAGCTTACAAAGGAGATACTTTAAGAACATCTGCAATAAATATTCCTATAAGACACCCAATTCCCTGAGATACATTTTCTACTGGCAACTTCTGGTAAAATTCAGTTTTGCTTAGTAGTAAACAAGTACGTTTTAATTCACAGTGCATGCTGAGGACAATTCTTTAGAGCGTAGAGAAAAATTATATACAAAGAGTTTTCTACCTTTTACTTTTGTTCCACATCTACTCTGGAAGCAGCATTTGAGAAAGCTTAATCAAGACAGCATGTATGACATAATTGCCTCTAGGTGGTGGCAAAGTTAAATGTTTAGTTCATTTTATCCTTAACAAATTCCATGATACTAAATCAAGGAAACTTAACAGGGCATTCTGACAGTCTTTAGGAATTGCATTTCCACTGTGTCATTTTCTTTGTTCAATGTGCCTGGGTGGGTGGAGTGGTAGGAAAAAGACTATTGTCTCAGCTTACCTTAAAGTAAACCTAACTTTTAAAATGATAATGTCAATAACAATAAGCCAGTAGGTAGATTAGGTTTTAATATTAAGAAAGGCACTTTTACCTTCAGGAAAAACACATATGGCACTCTATGATTCGCAAGGGTTTTAGAATCAATTTACCTAATCACCGCAACAAACTGACCAAAAGTAAAAACTGATACTGCATTAATAGATGAATAATAATTCGTGACACTGTACAGGAAACAGGGATCAAGACCATCCCCATGGAAAAGAAATGCAAAAAAGCGAAATGGCTGTCTGAGGAGGCCTTACAAATAGCTGAGAAAAGAAGAGAAGTGAAAAGCAAAGGAGAAAAGGAAAGATATAAGCATCTGAATGCAGAGTTCCAAATAATAGCAAGGAGAGATAAGAAAGCCTTCCTCAGCGACCAATGCAAAGAAATAGAGGAAAACAACAGAACGGGAAAGATTCGAGATCTATTCAAGAAAATTAGAGATACCAAGGAAATATTTCATACAAACATGGGCTCCATTAAGGAAAGAAATGGTATGGACCTAACAGGAGCAGAAGATATTAAGAAGAGGTGGCAAGAATACACAGAAGAACTGTACAAAAAAGATCTCCACGACCCAGATAATCACGATGGTGTGATCACTCACCTAGAGCCAGACATCCTGGAATGGGAAGTCAAGTGGGCCTTAGAAAGCATCACTACAAACAAAGCTAGTGGAGGTGATGGAATTCCAGTTGAGCTGTTTCAAATCCTGAAACATGATGCTATGAAAGTGCTGCACTCAATATGTCAGCAAATTTGGAAAACTCAGCAGTGGCCACAGGACTGGAAAAGGGCAGTTTTCATTCCAATCCCAAAGAAAAGCAATGCCAAAGAATGCTCAAACTACCACACAATTGAACTCATCTCACACGCTAGTAAAGTTATGCTCAAAATTCTCCCAGCCAGGCTTCAGCAATATGTGAACCATGAACTTCCAGATGTTCAAGCTGGTTTTAGAAAAGGCAGAGGAACCAGAGAGCAAACTGCCAGCATCCGCTGATCATGGAAAAAGCAAGAGAGTTCCAGAAAAACATCTATTTCTGCTTTGTTGACTATGCCAAAGCTTTTGACTGTGTGGATCACAATAAACTGTGGAAAATTCTTCAAGAGATGGGAATACCAGACTACCTGACCTGCCTCTTCAGAAACCTATATGCAGGTCAGAAAGCAACAGTTAGAACTGGACATGGAACAACAGACTGGTTCCAAATAGGAAAATGAGTATGTTGAGGCTGTATATTGTCACCCTGCTTATTTAACTTCTATGCAGAGTACATCATGAGAAATGCTGGGCTGGAAGAAATACAAGCTGGAATCAAGATTGTCGGGAGAAATATCAAAAACCTCAGATACGCAGATGACACCACCCTTATGGCAGAAAGTGAAGAGGAACTAAAAAGCCTCTTGATGAAAGTGACAGAGGAGAGTGAAAAAGTTGGCTTAAAGCTCAACATTCAGAAAATGAAGATCATGGTATCTGGTCCCATCATTTCATGGGAAACAGATGGGGAAACACTAGAAACAGTGTCAGACTTTATTTTTGGGGGCTCCAAAACCACTGCAGATGGTGATTGCAGCCATGAAATTATAGATGTTTCCTCCTTGGAAGGAAAGCTATGGCCAACCTAGGTAGCATATTAAAAAGCAGAGACATTACTTTGCCAACAAAGGTCCATTTAGTCAAGGCTATGGTTTTTCCAGTGGTCATGTATGGATGTGAGAGTTGGACTGTGAAGAAAGCTGAGCACCGAAGAACTGATGCTTCTGAACTGTGGTGTTGGAGAAGACTCTTGAGAGTCCCTTGGACTGCAAGGAGATCCAACCAGTCCATTCTAAAGGAGATTGGTCCTGGGTGTTCATTGGAAGACTGATGCTAAAGCTGAAACTCCAATATTTGGCCACCTCATGCGAAGAGTTGACTCACTGGAAAAGACTCTGATTCTGAGAATGATTGAGGGCAGGAGGAGAAGGGCAGGACAGAGGATGACATGGCCGGATGTTATCACTGACTTGATGGACGTGAGTTTTGGCAAGCTGCTATTTTGGGTCGCAAGGAGTCAGACACGACTGAGCGACTGAACTGAATGAACTGAATCATTTAGCAAAACCATAGCAAGTCAGCAAAGGAATAGCTTATTCACAATTTCTCAGCTGATTAATCATCAGGTCACAGCTTAATTGGCAAAGAATCTACCTGCAATGCGGGAGACCCTGGTTCGATTCCTGGGTTGGGAAGATATGCTGGAGAAGGGATAGGCTAGCCACTCCAGTGTTCTTGGGCTTCCCTTGTGGCTCAGCTGGTAAAGAATCTGTCTGCAATGCAGGAGACCTGGGTTTGATCCCTGAGTTGGGAAGATCCCCTGGAGAAGGGAAAGGCTACCCACTCCAGTACTCTTGCCTGGGGAATCCCATGGGCAGAGGAGCCTGATGGGCTTACAGTCCATGGGGTTGCAGAGTCAGACATGATGGAGCGACTTCACTTTCACTTTTCACTTTCTTGCATTGGAGGAGGAAATGGCAACCTACTCCAGTGTTCTTGCCTGGAGAATCCCAGGGACAGAGGAGCCTGGTGGAGTGCCGTCTATGAGGTCGCACAGAGTCAGGCATGACTGAAGCGACTTAGCAGCAGCAGCTAGCATGGGAGTAAGGGGCAGGCCTCTGAAGCAATCTGAAGTAATTCCAGTTATTTCAGACGACTGATGCCCAAACTGGGCAGAAGTGGAATAATGAACACAGTGTGATACTAGAACAAGGACAGACATACGCATCAACAGAATAGAACTGAGAGTCTAGAAATAAACTCAGATATCTATGAACAACTTATTTTCAACAAGGGTGGCAAGATCATACAATGTGTAAAGAATGGTCTTTACAACAAAGAGTTCTTTGATGACTGAAGAGCCACATGGAAAAGAATGGAGTTTGACACCTACCTCAGACCACAGACAAAAACTAATTATAACTGGGTGAACTGAAGAGCATGTGTATTACATCCCAATAAGAGTGTTTTTAAAAAATACAAACACTTCTCATAAATAGAGCATCGTAATGTACTAAAAGAGATCAAAGCCTCATACAGACGTCTACATCTGGCCACTGAAATCTCCAAGAAGACTGGAAAACTAGAGCACAGGCAAGGCATAAATTTTCATCCTGTACACGTGTCTAGCCTAGGAGATAATCCTGTGGTTTTTGCTATTCTTTACTTGGAGGAAAACAAAGAAAAATCCCAAGGGATAGCTTCTGAATGACCACAGAGTGCTTTAAGTCTAATGTACAGATTGAAAGGGAATGAAAAAGTATCAATATCTAATGCAATGAATGAGAAAACCGAAGAAAAAAAAGAGTCATGGATGGAAAGAGGTCAGTCAGTGTGGCCCAGGGGACAACTTGTCAAAGAGGGTAATAATCAGAGAAGGTGTGTTGTTGCAAAGTTGCTAAGTCCTATCTGACTCTGCACCCTCAAGAACAGCAGCAGACCAGGCTTCCCTGTCCTTCACCATCTGCTGGAGATTCCACAAACTCACGTCCACTGAGTCAGTGATGTTATATAACCATTCATCCTTGCCATTCCTTCCTCTCTCGCCCTCAGTCTTTCCCAGCCCACGGTCTTTTCCAATGAGTCGGCTCTTCACATCAGGTGGCCAAAGTATTGGAGCTTCAGCTTCAGTCCTTTCAATGCATATTCAGAGTTGATTTCCTTTAGGAATGACTGGTTTGATCTCTCTGCTGTCCAAGGGAGTCTCAGGAGTCTTCAACACCACAATTTGATAGAATCAATTCTTACATGCTCAGCCTTCTTTATAGTCCAACTCACATCTGTTCATGACTAATGGACATAGCTTTGACTACATGGACCTTAGTCAGCAAAGTATATCTCTGCTCTTTCATACACTGTCTAGGTTTGTCATAGATTTTCTTCAAAGGAGCAAGCATTTTTTAATTTCATGACTGCAGTCAACCATCCACAGTGATTTTGAAGTCCAAAAAACTAAAGAAAGAAAGTGAAGTCTCTCAGTCATGTCCGACTCTTTGTGACCCCACGGACTGTAACCCACCAAGCTCCTTGGTCCTTGGGATTTTCCAGGCATGAATACTGGAGTGGGTTGCCATTTCCTTCTCCAGGAGATCTTCCCAACCCAGGGATCGAACCTGGGTCTCCCGCATTGTAGGTAGACACTTTACCATCTGAGCTACCAGGGAAGCCTTTTAAAAAAAAATAAAATCTGTCACCATTTCCACTTTCCCCCCATCTATTTGTCATGAAGTGTCATGGGACTGAATGCCATGATCTACATTTTTTGAATGTTGAGTTTTAATCCAGCTTTTTCACTCTCTTCTTTCACCTTCATCAATAATAGGCTATTTAGTTCCTCTTTGCTTTCTGCCATTAGAGTGTTAGCAACTGCATATCTGAAGTTTTTGATACTTTTCCCAGCAGTCTTGATTCCAGCTTGTGCTTCATCCAGCCCAGCATTTCTCATGATGTACTCTGCACAGAAGTTAAATAAGCAGGGTGACAATATACAGCCTTGACATACTCCATTCCCAATTTGGAACCAGTCTGTGGTTCCATTCCTGTCCTAACTGTTGCTTCTTGACCTGCATACAGATTTCTCAGGAGGCAGGTCAGGTGGTCGTATTATCATCTCTTGAAGGAGTTTCCACAATTTATTGTGATCCACACAGTCAAAGGTTTTAGCATAGTCAATGAAGCAAAAGTAGAAGTTTTTCTGGAACTCTCTTGCTTTTTCTATGATCCAGTGGATGTTGGCAATTTGATCTCTGGTTCCTCTGCCTTTTCTAAATCCAGCTTCAACACCTGAAAGTTCTTGGTGCACCTACTGCTGAAGCCTGGCTTGGAGAATTTTGAGCATTACTTTACTAGCATGTGAGATGAGTGCAATTGTTCAG
The DNA here is from genome assembly GCF_014754425.2 of Oryx dammah. Classification (NCBI taxonomy): domain Eukaryota; kingdom Metazoa; phylum Chordata; class Mammalia; order Artiodactyla; family Bovidae; genus Oryx; species Oryx dammah. Next base: position 7,632,303 of record NW_024070201.1, read on the forward strand.
TAGTTTGAACATTCTTTAGCATTGCCTTTCTTTGGCATTGGAATGAAAACTGACCTTTTCCAGTTCTGTGGCCACTGTTGCGTTTTCCAAATTTGCTGACATATTGAGTGCAGCACTTTCACAGCATCATGTTTCAGGATTTGAAATACATCAACTGGAATTCTATCACCTCCACTAGCTTTGTTCATAGTGATGCTTTCTAAGGCCCCTTTTACTTCACACTCAATGATGTCTGGTTCTAGGTGAGTGACCATACCATTGTGGTTATCTGGTCATTACGTCCTTTTACGTATAGTTCTTCTGACACTTGTGTTCTTGCCACCTCTTCTTAATCTCTTCTGCTTCTGTTAGATCCTTGCCTTTTCTGTCCTTTGTTGTGCTCATCTTTGCATGAAATGTTCCCTTGGTATCTCCAGTTTTCTTGACGAGATCTCTAGTCTTTCCCACTCTAATACTCTCTTACAGTGTGCAGGATTCTTGCTGTGGTGGCTTCTCTTGTGGCAGAGCACCAGCTCTAGACTCAAGGGCTCAGTAGTTCTGGTGCATAGGCTTAGTTGCCCCAAGGCCCATGGGATCTCCCAGAGCAGAGATTGAACCCATGTTCTGTGCATTGGCAGGTGTATTCTTAACCACTGGACCACCAGGGAAGTCAATGAAAAAAGTATGGAAGAACAAATGAATGAATGAACAGATATGAACACAGATTCAATTCATTTAAAAAGCCAAAACTTTCTGAAGTCATGGCTATATACTGTCTCAGCAGTGAAGACTCACTGGAGTTCCTAAAGATGAATTTCCACTATTTCAAGGGGATGGAATTCAAATGAAACAGAGCTGAAACTTCTTTGGTAAAGAAACAAGGCAATAAAGAATAGTCAGTTATCTTTTCAACTAAATGGGAATGAAGAAGGTAACATGGCCATCAATGTGATAAAATCCAGCAGAAGCTATGTTTAGACCAGGCCTTTACATGATGGATTTCTAAAATGAAGTATAAGAGATGAGTCAGTTAAATAGATAGAATGCATTTTTCTGACTTCTCCAAAATTCTTCATGGTCTAACAGTCACTGCAAACTTCAAGTTTTCAGTAACAGTACCTATAACTAAATCCAAAGACTAACAAGCTTTTATTTAAATGTATACAACCTGAGGAGAGCTTTATTGTTTCATTTTTATAGAATGACTGCACTTAGATTTTCAGCAGAATAGAAATCTAACTTTTAGTCCTACAATGTCTTTTTTAAAAAAAATAATACTGTCTTATTTTCTCACATTAATCTACTCTAAATTTTCTATACTAAGGTTAACCAATTATATTGAAAATGAACACAAAATCTTTTGCTTTCAGGACCTGAAGGTCTACATACTATCTGGGAGACCTTTTTAACTTAGCAAGTAGTTGTTCAGTTTCAAAATTATTCACATCTATTAGAAAAGCTAAAAAGCATTTTATAAGTATCATTCACGATATAATAAGCTAAAGAGCTAAAGCATGTTAACTAAATTACCTTAGATTTTTTTCAGAAAATGATTTAAAAATAAATTTAGCAGTCTAAGGGATGAGTATTAAAAGGAGCATGCTTCAGTTTATATTTAATTGCTTATTTTCACTTCTCCACATGATGTTTAAACATAATACAAAAAGACTGAAGTCTAAAAAAATAAAGTGAAAATGTTCTTATAGAATTTAGATGCATATTTTAAAGCATGTTAAAATTAAAAATGTGGTTTTGAAAAAGCTTTATTTGGCTTTGAAGCACACGGATAAATGACTCATCAATATTGTTTTCTTATCTAGTGATAACAGTCCATGTGCAAGCTCACACTAGCTTATTGATGCTTATGACAAACCAGGTACTTTGCATATTACCTGCAGCAGATGTGACAATTCTGGGAACTACACACAAAGTTTATCCCCGACTGACAGATAAAAACCTGAGGATCACAGAATTGGAAAAGCATTCCAAATTCACAGAGCTGTACGACTGAGGCCAAACTTCAACTTATAGTCACTCAGCCATTATACTTTGTCTCTACATGAAAAGTGGCCAGTTACCTGTGGCCTCGGGAGACAACTTAAAACAGAATTATGAAAGAAGGATGGAAGATCAAGTGAATGAATGAACAGATATGTTCATGGACTCAATCATCGTTACCAAAGTGAAGAAAAATCTCTTGTTTTCTTCTAATTTTTAAGGAATTAAAATAAATTTACAGTCCAGTTTTCTAGGGTCATCCATTTTATTTGGTCAGGGCAAGCAATAAGAACTAACTTTGTAATGAAGCAGTCTTTACGGTTGTTGGTGGTATGAAATAGTTAACTCTGGACTTGGGTTCTGGCTTCCTGGTTCTCCCTCTCTGTAAGTTTGTGACCTCAGGCAACTAATAGTCTTTCTGTGACTTAAGTTCCTCATCTTGAAGGATAAAAACTACCAATAATAAAGCCATGGTGGGGTTCACATGGGAGAATGCGGAAAACACAGGACACAGAATAGTTGCTCACAAAACACTAGTCCCAACTACGTACGCTTGCAGGATACAGTCAAAACATCCACGAACTGCAGCTGAATGAACCGTAAGGGAGTTAAGTTATAACAAGATTATTTTGGTTTTCTGAGCCACAAACTTCATGTTCCATAACAGACTTTCTAGACAGGGCATTCAACTCTCTTACGTAGGCTGTTCATGTTCAGTTACTTCTCAAGGTTTTTCCTCCTACTCCCTCAAAATTCTCATAAAATCTGGGCAACTGTGAGAAATAGGAGGATCTTAAAATCAAGAATCAGGACATCATATTTCTCCCTCTCTGATCTCTTTTCCCCCATTACAGACCTGAACTCACATATCTTGTTGGCAAATCTGAAAGAATACCTAGTCTAGCACTGCTAGACAGAAATATAACACAAACCACAAATGCAAACTAGTGTGAAAATTTTGATTTTCTAGTAGTCACAAGAAACTTAAACCAAGTGAAATTTAATTTTTTATACAGTGTATTCAAAAGATTATCATTTCAACATATAATCAATATCAAAGAGGATTTAATGATGTTTCTTTAAAAAAGAAAGGTTTTCTTTTTTGTACTAAGCCTTTGCAATCTAGTATGTGTTTGAGGTTTGGAGCACATCTTAATCTACACTAGTCTCATTTCATGGGTTTGACAGTCATATATAAGTAGTTGCTACCACACTGAGTAGTGCGAGTCTAGAGATCATGAATTAGCTACCATCGCATTCCAAATAAACTATGATAAACAGAGGAAAAAGGCCATTAAAATCATATAGCTAATGGAGAACTGAGTTTAAAAAGCTGGCTTTCTGTATACTTCAAAAATAGTAATTTATAAAAAAATATATAACTGTCCCTCTTTTCCCATATATTAGACCCAGACTCTCCTAGGAATAATGAAGCTGTAGGAACATCTTTCCCTGGTACCACCTGAATATTCTGTAGACATTTTATCATAAGTACAAGTTGACCTTTAAATAATGTGGGAATTAAGGATGCCTATATGCTCATGCATGTGTGTGTGCACACAATACGCACACACACCCCTTTTGGAACTCTGTGTATAACTTTACAGACCAGTCATGGCATCTGATGCTCTTCATCCACAGACCCAACCAACCTGCAGACTGTGTAGTACTGTGGTATTTATTGAAAAACATCTGAATATAAGTGGGATCCACACCGTTCAAAGTCGTATTGTTCAAAGGTCAACTATAGGAGGATCTTGACGTTAATTGAAATCATGGAAAATTAGTCTCAAATAATCATCATAAAGTAAGAATATTATTTAATGGGAATCAACAGGACTATTTATATTTTCTACTTGCTATCACAGAATCTGTTTTAAGTCACATTCCTAAAGTACTTTGCTTTACTCTAATGCTTATTTGTCAAACAAATCTCAGCTAAACTAGCATAGATTGCTTCATTTCTTCAATATAAAGCTTTATACAACAGGAATTGGATTTCTGCAGGAAATAACCTTCAAAGATATTAAAGTTTCCTCATGTGTTTTTATCTTTATAGCTCCTGGGGGCTTTGTTTCTGAAATCGTAAAGGCTTTTTTCCTCTAAATTAATTTGTAAATGTATAACCTAAAGAGTAGCAAGCCCACGTTCTAGTGCTCCCATTTCTAATCTTCTCAGTGCGGGGGTAGAAATTAAGTAAAATCCCATGGATGAGACTTTGTGGCTGGAAATGGAATGAGAGAGACTAAACTGACAGTACTATTTGGTTTGGCCAGACATTCTAATAAGAAAAATCCAGCAGCCAGGAAAATATTTTGGAAGAAGGACAAATTTAACATCGACCTTGACTGTGGTGTCACCAGAAAGGCATGCATTACAGAAGACTTATCAGACCATCCCAGTATGGGATACCACAGAGGGAAGGAAGAAACATTTCAGTTGAAGGACAGTTTCCACTTCTCTACCTGTATTGCCACATGAATTCACAAATTCTTAGCATTCCTTCTGTGACCTGTAAGCAAATGATTTTACAACCTTTTCCTTATATATCTGATGTCATCTTACAGAATGGTTTGGTTCACTGTTCCCAGACAGGATGGGCTATAAAAGAGTCTTGGATGGGGAAACGGGCTACACGCGTGCCTCTTCAGAGGAGAGAGTTACTACAGCTGTGGAAGGATCATTCCAGGTGGGAGGAAGACCCGCACAGCAGATGAGCAGAGTATCTGCAGGGAATGGGAACACACAAGGAAGGAGGGTGAAGACAAAGCATCAGAACTAATGGGGACACTCTAACAAAGAGCTGACATTCAGAAATCCCAAGAGGCAGGCCAGAGGGAAGTGTGCCAACAAGGAGACAGGCTTCAAAAACCATGACACGACTCAGAGGCAGGACCTACTCCATGAGGAGAGGAGTAGGAATTTTAAGAATTAGTCATCTTCCTTGATGAGGGCTTGTCAAGCTGACCCTGTGTCCAAGAAACCCAGCTGAGTTTCAGAAAGCCGAGTGAAAGTTTACCAGACACCAGAGCATCTGCTAAATAAGAGGCTATCAATTCAAACTAGGGGGTTTGAGGACTTAGTGATTGGCAAACATAACTCGGGAGTCAAGGCTGTCATCACAGTGAAAGCCACTCAGTCCTGTCCGATTCTTTACTATCCCACTGGTCCCATGGATCCTATACAGGCCATGGAATTCTCCAGGCCAGAATACTGGAGTGGTAGCCTTTCCCTTCTCCAGGGGATCTTCCCAACCCAGGGATCGAAGCCAGGTCTCCCACATTGCAGGTGAATTCTTTACCAACTGAGCTATTTATATAATAGCCAGTAGAAAGGCAGGTGGCTCTAGCTGAAGGCACAGGAGTGAAGCAGGGGTACAGAGCCAGGCAGGGGCCAAGACTCTTCATGGACTCTGCTCTGTCCCAGTTTCCCATCACCTTTAGGTAATCACTGATGGGTTTTCATCAGGAAATAAAATTTCCAAATACATTTAGAAATGTATTTTCCCTTCTCCTTATTATCCACTCAATTAGGAATAGGGTATTTTATTGCTCATAATAAGTAGTTTTTTTTTTTTTAATCAACTGACATAGGAAGAAAAGATGGGTTAAATTATATATTTGATTTCTTATATATTTTATGATCAATATCCTATCATCTTGACTACAGAACTTACCATTATTCATCACAGATGATACCTCATGAAAATGCCTATTCAGGCAATATTGTAATATATTAAGGTATTACTTGGGAAAAAATGCCAAGAAAACGAAGTAAGTTTATAAAGACCAGCCACCTGTTCTTTTCTGCAATGCAGTTTACATTAGGGAATCCATTACTTTTTACACTGACTTAGGAAAATAAATGACTTCACTGGAAAGTCAGGCAGGTCCCCACCTTGTATGGAAGCAGAGTGGAACAAAGGAAGAAATATAGCCTTACCTTCTCTCCCTTCAACTGAAGGTTTGATAAATGGGTCACTATAGCGGTGAGGTGTTTTCCCTTAGGTATATGTAATATACATGCTTTAATGTTAAGTTTTAGGCTTTTTAAATCAATAGGCTATTCCAGAGCAGTGCTAGATTTACAGAAAAGCTGAACAGAAATTAGAGGTCACACACCCTCCCTGGCCCTTACCCACACGAGTTCCCATTATTAACACCTTGCATCAGTGTGGCACATCGGTTACAAAACGATAACCCAGTACTGACATATTATTATGAAAGTTCATAGTTTACATTACAGTTCACTCCTGGTATTGTATCTGCTACAGGTTTTGACAAATGTATAATGAATAACACGTATCGGCTATTACAGTGTCCTACAGATGAGGGCATTTCATTGCCCTAAAGTGCTCCATGCTCCACGTACATACTCTCCCACGCTTCTCTCCTTTTATTTTTAAAAACCATAATTGTCAACAGAAAAAAACTGCAAATTTTTCTTAGAAGATGTATTGTAGCTACTATTTTATACAGAAAATAGATCTTACCGGTTCGACAAATTCAAACTTCTTTTTTTCCTGAACTTCTTGAATTTTAAAGACATATTCTAGTGATGCCTCATAGAAGTTCTGATGTTCTCGGTCAATCTGTGTATCTGCCTAAAAAGCATAAAAAGGCAAATATGACATAGAGAGTGATTATTGAAGTTTCTATGTTAGAGAGGAAATCAAATAGTATTCTACTCTGAAACCTTTTTTAAAAATTAAGTCCTACAAAAAGTTTGAATATAGCAATTGTATCTTGGGAATACAAAGACTAGGAAAACACAGTCTTTGTCCGAGAGAGCTTATCGTGTATGGAACGGGAAGAAAATGCACACACACACCCACACACACAGAGCAAACATACAACACTCATTAACTTAAAAATGATTATAAAAGGGTATGCAAATCTATATGAAAATCTAAGCAATCACAAAAGAGAGTCTAAATTCTGGGGAAAAAATGGTGGTGCTCTGAGTTGAATCCTAAGATGAATAACTGGCCACGAGTAGTCAAAGATAAGAAAGGGGTCACTCCCATGAAAACGTAAAGAGGCATGAAAAAGTCTGACAGAGTCTGCCTTCAGAGTAAGTGGAGGGAAGGAGGCAGAAGCAAGGCTGGAATAACACTACAAAAGATCCTGAAAATGGCATGTGGTGGTTTAGTCATTAAGTCATGCCCAACTCTTACAACCCCATGGACTGCAGCCTGCCAGGCTCCTCTGTCCATGGGATTCTCCAGGCAAGAATGCTGGAATGGGTTGCCATTTCCTTCTCCAGGGGATCTTCAAAACCCAGGAATTGAACCCAGGTCTCCTGCATTGCAGGCAGATTCTTTGCCACCTGGGCAATGAGGGAAGCCCTGAAAACTGCATAATGTCTTGATTTAATTGAGGAAGAATCATCTCAGAATATTCAACAGCAGGCTTTCCTGGTGGTTCGGACAGTAAAGAATCCGCCTGCAATGTGGGAGACCTGGGTTCAACCCCTGGGTTGGGAAGATTCCCTGGAGGAGGACATGGCAACCCACTCCAGTATTCTTGCCTGGAGAATTCCATGGACAGAGGAGCCTGGCGGGCTGCAGTCCACGGGGTTGCAGAGTCGGACACAACTGAGTGACTCAGCACACACATTATAGAGATAATACTGGTAGCAGAGTTCCCAAAGCAGAGGTTCTAAGCAAGGACTCATGCTGCAACAAAGCTGTGCACATTCTCTTCCGTCTTCTATGCTCATCATTGTTCTCACATGCTATCTTTAGAACTGACTGGTTCAGTAAAAATTTTACTGAATTTACTGATTTTACCTTACTTTCATTGCCCAGCGACACTACTCCTCACTGCCAGCTGAAATTAGTAAAGGCAGATGAGTAGAATGGCCTCTCCAGAATACTAAGTATCTGCCAGCAACAATTTGGGAATAGGACACTGCTTTGGAGCCATTTTACACTGATAATTTAACAAACAAGAACTTAAAGAAAGATAAAGTTAGGTTTTCTGGCTTTGACAGCATAGCATCTTAACACTTCATTTGAAAGAAGGACTTTAAAAAATACTTACATAATTAAAAATAACCCAATAAGTAGTTCATTAGCGATGGATAAACTTGAGAATTCCAAGTTTACAGACTAATATATCAGAAAGTGAAAGTGTCAGTCATACAGTTGTGTCCGACTCTTTGTGGACCCCATGGACTATAGCCCACCGGGCTCCTCTGTCCATGGGGTTTTCCAGGCAAGAGTACTGGAGTCGGCTGCCATTGCCTTCTCCAGGGGATCTTCCTGACCCAGGGATTGAACCCTGATCTTCCGCATTGCAGGCAGATTCTTTACCGTTTGAGCCACAGAAGGAAGCCACAATACATCAAAAGAATAATATAAGCCAAGTGGGAAATTTGGACCAGTAGCTTTTCAGTATCCTAAGTTAGTATTTCCCACAAGTTACATACATTTTCTTCCTACCACTTAGAGGAACACCCTATTTATAGAATAAATGGTAAGGGGATACAGGTGGTGTTATGCTAATAAAGTTTAACAATTGGTTCCCTTCAGGGTAGGGGGAGATCCCGATTTACACTATTTGCTGGTCTTTGTGGTATAAATATTCCCAAGATAACCAGTTCCAAAGTACAAATACAACATCACTGAACCAGCAACAAGAAAGAGATGAGAAAACTGGCCCAAGAGAAAGCTCCAGTGTACACCACAGGGTGTAAAAGATGAAAAAATATTTTCAGTCTCAGAAAGTCTATCCAACAAGTTATTTCTGAAGCTTCTGTTTACTTTAAAAGATGATCTTTGCGTCAACTCGCACACAGGAACAAACCTGAATGCTTGAAACACTGTTAGAGCCTAAAATGATTATTTCTGGTTAACAGGGCTGCAGAGCAGGCATGCTAGCCATTGAAAGGCCTGCTTCGATTAAAGAGCTAATACTGGTAGCAGAGTTCCGAGAGGCAGAGGTTCTAAGCAATGACTCATGCTCCAACACTACGGGAATGTGGATTTTAGGAGGGTTCCCACCTGAAAGAAGAAGCAAATGAGCAAGAGGGTGTGGTCAGCTCTCCCCTCCACATCCTCTATCTCTCACCCTACGTTTTGTAAATCACCACTGTGTAACAGCTGAGAGCTCTTACAGCGCAAGCGCGTGCCCGTCACAGGGAACGCGCTTGGCCACGGGCTACTTGTGTTCTGGAAGCATCCCTGAGCTGCACCTGAAAAAGCCCCTGGGGCCACCTTGTGGTGGGCAGGCTGAGTCTCGGCTGCCGCCTGGCTCAACAGCAAAGAAGAGAAGACGGCGTGTCTGCTGCTCTGGCTGCTGCGCCAGTCGGGAGAGAAGAAATGTGTTAGCGGCTTGGGCAGCTCCTTGAGTCTTCTTCCCATTTCCCTGCTTGCGTCTTGCCTACCATGGGTTCCAGGAACACTGTGCAACAGTGTGAACAGCGAGACACCACCTGCCTAACGGATGAAAGTAGTTCACTAATGCTAAAGCTGTACAAGCGATATGGGCTGTTTTGAACCCCTGCTTTGTATCTGGGAGTCAGGAATTTGCCTACATGACAAGCAGAAGGTGTCTACATGACCAGCCTCCAGTAAAAACCATTGGCTCTCAGTCTGCGAGATTCTAGTAGATACCATTTCACATGTGTTGTCCTAACTCATTGCTGAGGGAATTAAGTCCTGTGTGTCACCTCTGGGAGACGATTCTTAACGCTTGTGCCTGGTTTCCCTTAGACATCGAAAACTAAATTTAACATACAAACCTGCTTTGAAAGGTCATCTAGAATGCACAATTCTAACAGAATACAATAGCTTAATTCTTTTTTTTTTTCAGTACCAGATTTAGAAAGACATTCTTTTACCTCAGATGAATTCCTTTAGTCCTTGAGCTCATAGTGTATCAGTTGCTATACACTCATTAACAACTGTGGTCAAGTATTTTGTACTGGAGAAATAAGATGACTATGTAATTCATAGTCCAAACTTTTAAAAATGATAGGGAATAGTAATTACTCCAGACAAACAGATTGCTTAAGTAGCTGTTGTTTACACAGCAAAGTCATCCCAGTAAGAAGCCAAATTAGGTACATAAGAAAACCACACAGTTCAGCAGACAGCAGCTACCTAAATTCTTCCTCACACACCCTAAGCTGTCTTAATTCAAAATAGAGGAAAAAGGGATAGTGAAAACAACTATCACTCAGGTGACAGCTACTGATTTATTCCCAGAGGGAAAAGGATTTAAGCTGGATGCTGAGGAATGGAGAGGTTTCGAGAAGGTGGAGATAAAACAGGAGTTTTAGTGAGGGACTCAAGTCAGGAGAGGTTATGTTCTCGTAGATGGAGCAAAGGGGTTTGTCTGAAACTGTCAGAAGTGAGAGCTGAGACAGCACAGAGAGAATGAGTATGCACTCATCTTATAAACCAGGCAAGAACTGGAGGAAGGTGTAGTCAGGATCAGAGCTGGACTTCAAGAAGCTTAGAAGATTAGCGTGAGCACGGTGTAGAATGCATCGATTCAACGGTGAAGCTGGGTGTACCTGCCTACAAGGAGACCTCTTACTTGATACAGGTGAAGGTGTTTGGTATATCCTAGGAAGACAGGCTTGAGGATGCAGGTGTGAGAAGCAGAGGGGGAAAAAGTCGAAGATAATTTTGACACAAGAAATAACACCAAGCATTAACAGAATTAAAGAAGTGAGAAGCAGGGTCAAATTGGAGAAAATGGGTGAGATTTCACATGTCACTATGGTGTTGTAGTAACCCATCGGTGGATAGTGCAAAGGTGGTCAGGATGAGAAATATGGCGGGAAACACTCACTGAGATGTTACAGACAATATGAAAGGTGTAGAGCCACTGGGGACAGAGAGAAGGACAAGAATAGCGGTAGGTAGAACCTGAGCAACTCCCTTCACTCAGGAGGTGGGAGAGGAGAACCTGTTGAAAGTATCTTTACTTATAAACGTTAACAGACACCCAAACTCTTGGCTCCTAAAAGGAACCCTTGTACTGTTCTCCTAACTATAAAATTAATACATACTCATTACTATATGTTTATTCATTGTTCATTATTAAACAGGGAAATGTAAAGATAATAAATTAACTGCAGCCTCACTGTAAATATTTACAACATGTACACAAAAAATTACTTTAAAAGACATGAATAATAGTATATATTTCTGGTTTAAATCCTGTTATTCCACACTTAGGCTAACAAATATTTCCAAATGTCTTTAAATGCTTTTCCAAATAAAACTTTCACAGTCATATCAATTCTGTTTTGGGCCAAGCTCTATTTGTGTATTTATCCCAATCATTCTTTTGTGCTATTTTGGATGTTTCTAAAATTTTTATCGTGAATAACTCTTGGATCAACATATTTACACAATTTATTTTTATACTCATTTCTGATCATTTCTTTTGGTCAAATTCCTATCAACAGAAATCATTTCAGCTCTCTTGGACATATAAGGTTGATTGAAATATGGTCAAATGTACCTCAAAAGTTTTTGAATGATTTCATATTCCCACCAGAACAGCCAAAGTCTGCTTAGTTTCCCATACCTTCACTAACAATAGATATTATCTTTTAATAAATTAATGTGCTGCTGTTGCTGCTGCTGCTGCTGCTAAGTCGCTTCAGTCGTGTCCGACTCTGTGCAACCCCATAGACGGCAGCCCACCAGGCTCCGCCGTCCCTGGGATTTTCCAGGCAAGAACACTGGAGTGGGTCACCATCTCCTTCTCCAATGTGCTGCTACTATTATTAAATTATACTTTTAAAATATATGATATAGAAACTTACAATATTTATTACGGTTTATATTTCTTCTTTGATGAAATGCCCTTTCATATTCTTACTCCATTTTTTCCAATAAAACCTTTATCTTTTCCACACTGATTTCCAAAAGCATCTAATATAAGGAGATGGTTATCCTCTGTCACGTGATACAAGTCCCCTAATACTTCATCTTTTAATTTGATTTAAGGTCTTTTGAAAGAGACAGATTATTTTTATGCATTTTGGTCTTTTTACATTTCCTTCATGAGCTCTTCCTCGTAGTTTATGCGTGTGTGTGTGTGTGTGTGTGTGTGCGTGCGTGCGTGCGTGTGTGTGTGTGTGTGTACTTTGGCTACCTGATGAGAAGAGCCGACTCACTAGAAAAGTTTCTGAGGCTGGGGAAGATTGAGAGGAAAAGGAGAAGCGAGTGGCAGAGGATGAGATGGTGAGACAGCACCACTGACTTCACAGACCTGAGTGTGAAGGAACTCTGGGAGATGCTGAAGGACAGGGGAGCCTGGCGTGCTGCAGTCCACAGGGCTGCAAAGAAGTCAGCCAGCTAAGGGCAGCCTCTTATTAAGTCCACCAAGAATCTGATAACTCTTCAGAGACTCTATGCATTGCCCTTGATTTTGAGGCAGTCGATTTTTAGAATGTGCCTTGGCCTTGGTCTTTGGTACATGATGGTGACAACTGGGGGAGCTTTTCCACAGATGACTTCATCTACATATTACATTCTCTCTCAGTTTTATTCTAAGGCAATGTTTAAAAGTTTACATAGACACGCATTTAAGAAGTTTAGAATATGTGATGAACACAATATTAAAGAACATAGGACACTATAAGATTAAAAATGTCCATGAAAATTAAAAATATAATTTCTCTTAATAACAGATTTTTCTCCACTTCACATTAACCCCAAAATCTTTCCATAGGCACCCCACAGTCTATTAAATTATCCTATTTTAATAGCAGGTATTACTAACAAGTTATTTATTATAGTGAAATACAAATCCTTCCAATGTTCAACATTTTAAGTGAGGAAATTCAATTCCCTCTAGGGGAACATAAAAATACAGTAAAAAGGAATCAGAAGTAACTCTTCCATGACTTTTTGACTGCAGTTCCACTGCACTTGAACTCGTCAAGCATGCCTCGTGGCTGAACAAGAAGGTCAGAAAAATAGGAATACGAATAAGAAGAGCGGGGGACCAAGCTGAACTTGAACAACAGTTCAGGAAGGAAGGTGACTTTGCTAGAGGATCAGAATGAGACATTTAAAAGAGTTCCACGATGCAATCCCTAGAAATACTGAGAAGAGACGAAGAAGAGACTGTAAGAGGCTCAGCACCATGCAAGATTTCCTGAGGTGGGCTGGGGACAGTGATAGCTGCCGGTGCTCAACAAGTCCCGGTTCAGCTCTGAGACACAATGCTGTACGCTGGGGAAAGTGTGCATGGTGAAAGACAACAGAGCCATTTAGAAAAACAGACAAAACATATGCTATCACTAGAGCTGAAGCTGCATCACTCCTCAGTAAAAGAGTTTTCTATCTGGCTAACTATGGTTAAAACACTACCAATGAGAAGAGCAAATTTTCAGGATAAAAGGAAGAAATGCACTCCCTGTATGAGAACACGGTCCACATTAGTAAAATATTTCTGTTGACTTGTTTAAATTGACAAAAAATAATAAAGATCTCAAAACATGTAACTGTATATCTTTTCTCCCTTAATGCTGATGTAACAATTGAAGAACAGATATTTTTTAACTTAATATAAATGCTACGCCATGAATTTGGTAGGTCTTGCTATTTAGAATGGCTTTCTAGGTGGTTCAATGATAAAGGATCACCCTGCCAAACAGGAGACGCAGGTTCAATCCCTGGGTTGGGAAGATCCCCCAGAGAAGGAAATGACAACCCACAGCAAGATTCTTGCCTCGCAGATCCCGTGGACAGAGGAGCCTGGTGCGCTTCAGTCCATAGGGTCATATAGGAGTAGGGCATGACTTAGTGACTAAACAGCAGCAGCAGTTATTTAAAATATGCCCAATAGGAAGAAAAAGAAATAACCTTGTTTCACTCTTTTTCATTATTGAAGGTAATATTAATCTTTCTCTTGAAACTGTTAATTTTAAATGTCACAAAGCATGTAAAATGCTCAGCACCATGCCTATCTATCTATAGCAAATGCTCAATTAGCTTAAATATTATTATCATTATTTTATTAAACAGGAGCAGATTCTGAGATAACGTCTACTTTTGGAAATCTGGGCTTCGCATGACAATGCTCTTTGCACAGTTCAATTGGAAAAACTTACCTCTTGCAAATGAGATTCCTTTTTCTTTGCAGACAAATTTAAATGTTTGTCAAGAATGGAATAGTATTTTTCACTCTCTTTGTCAAATTTCTTCTTTCCATCCTAGGAGATCACAAAAATAACAAAACATTCAAATCAGAGAATCAAGATAACTTTGATTTCCATCATTCCCATCAAGCGTCCAATAAAACTATTTAATAAAGATTCAGTGAGCTTCAACTATGTGGAAAACTTGATGAAGTAGGAAGAAGGATATGAAGCAAAATCATCTGCGTATGTATTCTGCTCTCAAAGAAGTTCATAGAACTATAGTATGGAGGGGGCAGGCTGCCTATAGTAGAATCCCTTTGAGCCCTCTGTAACTGATTCTCAAGAAATTTTGACTTAGAAGTCTGGGACATAGCCAACAGAAAAATGTCTCTTTTAGGCTTTTTTGGTGATTCAGATGAGTTAACATACACAGTTTAGAGGCCACTCGCAAACTCTTTGCAAGGAATCATAATATTTCCCAAGTCCCCAAAAAAGATGCTTGATATTTCAAACTAGGCATTCTCATTTTTTTAAGTAGAAGAAATTTTTATGGGCTTTCCACATGGCTCCACCTGCCAACACAGAAGACACAGGTTCCATTCCTGAGTTGGGAAGATCCCCTGGAGGAGGAAGTGGCAGCCTACTCTAGAGTTCTTGCCTGGGGAATCCCATGGACAGAGGAGCTTGGTGGGCTATAGTCCATGCGGTAGCAAAAGAGGTGGACATAACTTAGTGAGTAAACAACAACAATTCTTTTATAGAGAAGGGGAGAGATAGGGAGGGGCTGTTATAAACAAAAAGTCCACTGGAGGAAATTGGGAGTCTGAAGTATAGTGGCTTTTCAAGGGTTTAATTTGACAGTTTCACATTGGCTGAGCTGTTCAAACAGCACATTCTTGATAAAAAGGAAAATAAATCTTCACAAACTGGTGGTGTGAAATAATTAGACCAGTTCAAAGTCAAATCAAAAGGATTAGAATCATCTGTATCATACACTCAACATAACTGAAGAGCTGACCTTTGAAATGAAATGAAATGAAATGATTTGCTCAGTCGTGTCAGATGCTTTGCAACCCCATGGACTGTAGCCTACCAGGCACCTCTGTCCATGGGATTTTCCAGGCAATAGTCCTGGAGTGGATTGCCATTTCCTTCTCCAGGGGATCTTCCCAACCCAGGGATCGAACCCGGGTCTCCCGCATTGTAGACAGATGCTTTACCTTTGCAATGCCTAAAATGACACTGTTTTATTGGTTCAGCTGTAACCAGGCTAGCCCTTTGTTGGAAGAGAATACCTTTCCCCTAAGGCATACTTCTATAGAAATTCAAACAGAATACAGTTCTAAAGAGAACAAGGCATGCCTAGACATATGATCTTCTCCAACTATAAATATGTTATCCACCAGGTATGTTTTTTCCATTTATGAGTCCATATGAAATAAATACTACATGACCACAGTCATAAATTTTACTGGCCAAAGAGGTACTACTCCTTCCTTTTATCTCAGTGTTTCTTGATGTGCAATGTCTGGACCACATTAATCAAAGTTAAGTATTTTAAAGGCTACTCAAAATGTAGATTCTTATTTCCCTCATATAGAGATTCAGACAGGTCTTTTTAACAAGCTCTGTGATTATTATGGATAATGGTTTTCATTTATTTGAATCAGTAAATATTTGGAGGAGATTAATTAAAAATAGTGGGTGAATGGATGGATGAGGAGAGGAGGAGAGACTCTGGGAGGAAGCGAGGAAGAGAAGACAAGCAGCCCTCTGGTTTGTCTGTCTCACAGTTCAGGTTGTCAGATCCAGACTAACAGATGACGGTATTCTATTCTGAGCCAGTAGCACTCTAAACTTTTATCCACTCAATTATATTTCCAGGAACCCATCATAATCTAGTTGCATGGATGGAACTTTAGAAACTTAACTGGTAAAGTTGCATTGAATGAAAAGAACATTCATGTTCATGTTTGGGAACGCATGTACACCCGTGGTGGATTCATGTCAATGTATGGCAAAACCAATACAGAATTGTAAAGGAAAATAAAAAATAAATAAATTAATTAAAAAAAAAAGAAAAGAACAAGTAGGGTTCTGCTGTAAACGTTCTAGACCTTTGAAGAAGTGCGGGAATGTTTGTGCATTGTTGTCTTATACCTGTAAATAAGGCAGAGGAGTCACATCTTCAAAGGATTTTTATCATTTAAAGAGAAAATGTGGCTCTACTAGGCGAAACACAATTGGAAAATACCAAGTGGCATTCCCATCCAAAAAAGGGGTCGGTGGAGGAACTCGCACAACAAAATGTGGCGGAGAGGAGCCAAAAGGAAGCAAAGAAGTCCAAGGTTCAGGACAGGAGGTGCTCATCCCTCCTCTGTTGAAACAGATAACTGAGTGAACGTTCCATTGTCTGCTCCTTAATCTGGCATTTTATGCTCACAGCTGACCTGCTCAAGCAATCTTTCCAAAAGCCTCTCTTATTAGCCTTTCTGACCACCTGTTCTTTCTTCTCTACAGACTATAAATATAAATGCCTACTTCTTCTAAGAGCCACAGCTTCAAGTTAGAGCTACTCTTAGCATCCAGCTTAAACAGACCTCATTCACAAGTCCGCTTCACCAGTTTCCTCTGCTTTGTAAGTGTTCATCTACTTTTATAAATGGGTCTCTTACGGTGTTCAAGCCCTACACTGCAGCAGGGAAATGCATATCCTAAATTTACACATATATATAAATTTATATATATATATATATTATGCTTCTTAAAATTTTGACAGAGTGCTCAATAAGTATTTAATGAACATGCAAAATTATTCCTCTTGTAACAGTGGGCATTACAGTCCCTCACAAACATTCCATTTGATCAAAAAACCGATATCCATGATACAGTGGGCAATTCTGCACAAATGGCCTCAATTCAATCCCTGTGATACAAGAGCACTGTAGGGCGTGGGGGGCCACCAGCTGCCTTAGAGACTAGTACGGGAAACTGACTCACTTTCATCTTACAATAGGGGGCTTAAAATTTCTCACTGTGTGCAGAAGAAATGAGGTGGGGGAGAAGGGAGCACAGCTGTGGTAACTACACTTGCATCTTTGTTTTTCAGCGTTTGCTGGCATTTTTGGAAATGTTAACTCAGTGCCAACATGCCAGCATTCCTGGCAATACAAAAATCATTCCCAGAAGAACTTCCTGGACTCCTAATCAAACCCTGGCCCTTCACACCACCAGGCCAACAAAAGAGATCTACTCAAAGGTTCCAATGATGCAGATAACACAAACACATTCAGTTCTAGTATAAAATTAAAGAGCTGAACTGAAAGAGGAGGGCACATGAAGGACAACTATAACCTAGGGAACCATATTCTTGAAAACAAAGAACACTTTTTGTGACTCACATCTCCCCCCAAAAGCCATGATTTACTCTCATGTAAGTTAGGTCCTATTTGGTTTTAGTAACTGAATACCACACAGCTGTCAATTGTCTATTATGTATTTGCGGATATCAAGCTAAGAATTTTCTCCAAAACCAGTGCTGCAGAAGGAAGGGAAAATAATGCATGAATCTTTACTCTAAACGCTGTATGTGATTACTGACTTCTCACTGTCATAACATGACTCAAATAAATGGAGACTAGGTTATAATGGTATGGTATAATGGTTTTCTGTAGATTCACAGCAAGTGCATCTGAACCAGGTAGTCATGTACAATGAAGTCATATATATGTGTGATATGTTTATTTGTGTATATTTTTAAATCTTTAAAAAATGCCATCAAAAATGGCAAGCTAATCCCCAAACCCAATTATAGTGGCAAATGTGTAAGATAAGTTCAAGGTCTGTAATCAATTTGTGTTCCAAGCTACACTGTATTTACTTTGATCACACGATCACATTATTATTTAGCATCTAAGATTAGCAACTGGGGTTATGCTGCACTTTCATCATATCCCCTGAGCTAAGGAATGGGAAGAAAACTCCAAGTGTCAGTCTTAAAGTTGTGATATATAACAAACAAATAGGCAAAAAATAAGTCAAAATACTCATATAAACTATAGTTCTATCACAAATTATACACAAATGTTAAAGACAAGGCCAAATCAACACGTTCTATTGACCACAAGAGGGTACCGAAGGGAATAGACTCTACCACAGTACCTAAAAAGTCACAAACAGATATATTTCAAGCTTTATCCAATTGTTTTTTCTCTATAATATAAAGACAACTGCAAAGCTTTGTTTAAACAACTGTTTTAGCAACCTTTATCTTAACATTATCATGATCAATTTTTTTTAAGTAGAGGCAATGAAAAAATATTTTCTATATTTCTTTTAATGAAGCATACATTTAGAATTCATGCATCCAATTTTTAAGACAATTTCAAGGTTATAATTGCCACACAGGATACTGCAAAATTTCCCATGCAATTATTTATGTTACCATGTTAGTATAACCATTAGCTAAAGCATATATTTTTAAAATCCTTTTAAGTGAGTGCACAGTAGCAGAAATAGTCACGTAAAGAATAATAATAAATACCAATAGATAAATTTCTATTTCACAAATGCTTAATTCTTATAAACTGGCACTGTGCTAGGCATTGAGAGGACAAGATACAGCCCTAACTACCAGTCTTGGCTAGACTTCCTCCTTCTCTGATAGAGGGATTTCCTCACTGCTCAGAAGAGTGACCTAGGGTGACATCATCATTTTTAAGTCTCAGAAAGAACAGCTGCTTGGATATTCCTTAGACCCAAGAGATTCCTGGCGTCCAGAAACTCAGGTTGTTGAGACCCTTAATACAGCTTTCATAGCAACATCCCAGCTGTGGGTGACTGCACCAAACCATTCCCCACTGTGTCTCTCCTCCTCAATTTGCTGAAATACAGACATTTCAAAAGGGTTTCCTTCTGCAGAGTTAGGCCAATATAATTCACCACATCGTCCCCATTCCAATTATCTTGCACTACCACCACCAGGTGACCAGATTCCTAAGAGCCAAAGCTTTCATATTTACCTATATGAGGAACTCCTACAAAATGGGTCTTCCCTGGTGGCTCAGCTGGTAAAGAATCCACCCGCAATGTGGGAGACCTGGATTCCATCCCTTGGTTGGGAAGATCCCCTGGAGAAGGGAAAGGCTACCCACTCCAGTATTCTGGCCTGGAGAATTCCCCATGGACTCTATAGTCCATGGGGTCTCAAAGAGTCAGACATGACTGAGCGTCTTTCACTTTCACTTTTAAAAAATGAAAAGATAGAAAAACAAACAGATAAAAATATAGATGAAGGATATGAAGGGATAACCAACAGAAGAGGATAGTCAAAAGGGTAACAAGCATATATGGAGTTTTTCAAACTCATTAATAATTAAGAGGAAAGCAAATTAAAATATTGAGATATCACATTATATGTATCAGATATTGGTTGGCAAGAGTTATAAAGGTGAATAACAGATTGAATGCATGTGGAAACATAGGAACTCACATATGGTGGAAACACAGGAACTCATAAAGGGGTACAGGTACAGCTTTTCTAAAGAGAAATGTTGCATTCAACATTTCTAAGTGGTTTATATGCGTGACTTAAAAACAAGTTTCTGGGTGCACATCCCAAAAATATCCTCAAAGAAAAGTCCATAAGGAAACCTGAAAGAGGATCCGTCTGGAACAGGAAGATAGCCAGGGTATTTACTGGTGAATATAAACGCATTAGAAGCATACCACAAAGTGGCAGGCATGAAGTAAGTACTACAAGTAGCTGGACCTTAAAACATAATTCTGAGTGAAAACCACAAAACAAAAAATAGGTACGTCACACAAAATCATTTACGTAAATTGAAGTCATGAATAGAAAAATAATATCAATTTTGTAAGACAAATATATACACATTAAACTTAAGAGAATGGTTGCTGTCTAAGAAAGAACATGTGAATGAGGTATGAGTGAAAGAATAAAACAAAAGAGTTGGGAACTAAAAAAGAAAAGAGATGAGAAAAGATAAGAGAATTAGGAGATTAATCAGGAAACCCAACCTCTGACTAACAGAAGTACTGAAAGGACAATGAAGGGAGGAATTACAAAAAAAAAAAAAAATCATGAAAATTTCTAGAACTAATAAAAAAAAGTATCCATATTAAAATGACACAATATATACAAAGCACAATAAATGAGAAAATATCTGCAAGATATATCATACACTATTATAAAACCATGATTAAAAACAAAAATCTAAATACAGAGGTCAAATAAATATCAGAAACCAATGAGTTCACAATAACATCACAGGAAGTTATAAAACAAAGGTGCAGTGCCTTTAAAACTCTGAGAAATAGTGAATTCCAACTCTGATTTCTATATCCAAATTGTCAATCTAGATTCATGGTAGTATAAAAATATTTACAAACATACAGGGTCTCAAAATTATTAATATCTAAAACTTTGTACCATTTTTCCAAAGGATACTAAGGATCAACTAAAATGATGGAATAAACCAAAAAAATCAAGACATGAGATCTAGGAAAACAACAGTTCAAAGAGGCAAAAAAAATTCCCAAGAAAATGGTAATATGACCTTCCATGAAAACAGACAGACAAATAAACCTATGAACTTTAAAGCAGCAGTTAAGATTAGAGTCCCAGGAGGGATGTGTCTTTAAAAAATCTGGAGAAAATATTCAATGTATACAAATGTATCAATATGCATTTTGTAATTACACTAATGCAATTGGGAACAGAGACTTTTATGCAAAATTTAAAGGTAACTATTCACTCTAAAAAAAAGGTCTCCCCTTCCTTTATGTATATATGTGTGTTTATGTATAAGTGAAATAAATGACAGCAATGGTACAAGGACAGGAGGAATTTTGTTAAAGTATTTACACTACCTGTGAAACAGTGCAACATTATATCTAAAGTGAATTTGGATTAGTTGTAAATGTACATTTCAAATGTACAAATTTGTAAATGTACAAATGGAAGAAATAGGGAAAAAGAGAAAAAAAGATAAGAAATGGAAAACAGTGGGAAGCAGAGGAGGAATTTATAATGCCACTTTAGGGCAATCATTAAAAAATGTTTTTAAAAAGTATAATTGATACAGTAAGAAAGCAGAGAAAATGAAATCATATAAAGTACCCAATTAAAATCACAAAAGGCAGAAAAATAATGGAAGAAAAAAACAAGGAACAAAGAACAAAGACAAAAAGTAGAAAACAACAGCAAATATGGTAGATATTAATCCAACTATATCAATCATCACTTTGAGAGTGAATGGTCAAAATCCACCAATTAAAACATAGACATGGTCATAGTGAATCCAAAAAACAAGCCTCAACTACATGTTTTCTATCAGAAACCAACTTGAAATGTAAAGACACATATTCATTTAGCACAAAGAAAGATAAACTTTGCTAACACTAAAAAAGAGACAACAGGAGTAGCTATATTAATGTCAGATAGATCAGATTTCAAAACAATGAAAGCTATTGGGGATAAAGAAAGAGGATTACCTAACGCTTAAAAGGTCAGTTCTTCAAAGCCAATAATAATTCTTAATATGCATACATCAAAGTGTATGCAGAGCATAAGAGCAGAGCTTCAAATATGTGAGGGAAAGACTGGCAGAACTTCAAGGAGAAATAGGTAAATCCACTGACATAGATGAAGACTGTAACACCCATCTACTAGAAATGAACAGATCCAACAGGTAGAAAATCAGTGAGACCACAGCTGAACTCAACAGCACTATCAACCAACTGGACCTAATGCTGATCATTTAAGAAGAGAGATTATACATTCTTCTCAAGCTTACATGGAACATTTACCAACACAAACTACACTGTGGGCCATATCTTAGCAAATTTAAAATAATAAAAATCATTCTCAGAGCACCATGAAATAAGCTGGAAATCAATGACAGAAAGATAGCTGGAAAATCACAGAATACTTAGAGATTAAACAAGCTTCTAAATGACACATGGGTTAAAGAAATATGAAAGAGATTTTATAAAAAGCATTTTGAACTGATTAAACGTTAAAATGTGTAGGATGTAGCAAAGTCAATGCTTATAGGGAAAATTGCTGGACTGAAAAACATTAAAGAAAACAAATGGATGGAATAGGGAAAAAGAGGGGAAAAAAGACGAGAAACAGAAAGAGTGGGAAGCGGAGGAGGAACTTATAATGCCACTTTAGACAAATGGGAGAGACAGAGAATGCTGCTGACAGTTTCTGATGATGTTTGATTGTTAACTGTCTCTTGGGCTGTGTGAGGACAGAGCGCACTGGGATTGGGTGGGATAGTACTTGGAGTCACTATAATCTTATGGGCTCTGGCATGACATCATGGATAAAACTAAGTTACACAACTGAGCAAACTCCAGGCAGGGTGAGTGGAACACACTCCAGACAGAAAGTTTGGAAAATTACTCTGAGTGAATATAGGGATTTCTTAATTAAAAATAACACAAAGCTCTGCTTTACACCCACATTCAAATTTCTCTTCTTCTTGCTTGACAGAGACCTTGGAGAATGAAATTAAATATTCAGTTAAAGAAACAAAAAGCACTGATAACATGTAAGGAAGAACTAACCTGGGTACAAAAGACTGACACGAAAGAGCATGCTCATGAGAAGCCTGCATCTGACTGAAACAGAGAGAGGTGTCTTTCCTGAACTTCCAGGGTGAAAGTCCGAGCAAGTAGAATTTAATTTCACATATTATGCTAATATTGTACTTTTTTAGTGCAACATTCCTAGAAAACAGAGCCAGAGGCAAAGCTTGCCTGCTACAGCTTGCATGCAATCCATGGAGAGCAGGAGTAGAGAAAAAGGGAAGAGAGACAGGAAAGGAGGAAGGAAAATATAAGCATTTATTCCTGAACTAACTGCAGAAGCAGGAGAAACAGCCAGTTGCTCATGCAATAAGGCACACCTTCATTCAGGTTTCACAAAACCAAGACACCTCTGGACATTTCAGTTGGGTAAGCGAGGGTTTACCTGCCGCTTTCTAATTGGTCAACATCTGCCCCATGGATAAGAACTCTCCTGAGTCCTTTTTGGACTGTCATCTGCTTGCTCAACAGCTGTGCGAGGGGCCAGAACCCAAGGCCCACCCCCCCGGCGCTCCATAAAGGGTCCAGACAGGATGGGGAAGGGCCAACACCACCAGAAGGCTGTGCATCGCTTATGAGGAATAAGAAGCGATAGTCCTCTGCCAGAGTTCTCTTCTGAGCAAACCCCAAGGGTCTGGGAAGAGCATAAACCGTGCTGAACAACAACACACACATTCCTAAGATGCAGATATAAGATTTTATCTTTATTGAGGGTGCTATATTTGCAATTTTAGATAATGAAAGTATAACATTTTCAAGGGATTTGCAGACTCATTCACAACCTTCTCTTGAGCCTGTTTTGTATATTTCACTATCAGAGGGTTTTCAAGAAGATCATGTTTATAAACAGGAAAGAAAGAGTGCATTATCATGACTCCCAAGTTATACAGTGGAAAAAAGAGGTTCATGGAAATTAACCATAGGCCACTCAAACAGCAGAAGGGTGGAGTTCAGACTAAACTATAAGATCTTTCTCAACATGAGCATAACTAACACAACTGCTCAGTTTTAACATTTTAAAAGAAAATGATCCCCACCCTCCACGGGATTGAAGTGCCTTGGTCAAGGTCAAAGCATTAGTCACATGAGTCCAAGCTTGGAACAGCCCTCTCCTGCGTGCAGAATTCATGGAATTCTAAATTTCTTTTATCAAAAGCCCTTTTTGGCTGCGTGCCATCATTTTTCACAGTAATAGAACCCCAGATTATAGCAGGGCACACAGCGGCCACAAATAAAGAATACATTTCCCAATCTCCTACCAAGGACATGTGTCTATGTGAGTTAAGTTTTGTTGAAGAATAGGAGCAGATGCGTTGTAGTGGGGGTGGCTTCCAGAGCCTCCCAGAAATGCCCGGTGCTCTTCCCTCAACCTTTGCTGCCACAAAGGAAGAAAAGGGTCTGATTGGGCACTGCAGAATAGGTCCTTTCCATTTCCTCCGCTCTGCCTTCCTTGACTTCCAACATTAGGTTCATCTCTTAAAAAGAGTTGTACATTCATGAGAACAGGTCCACGAAAAAGTTATTATTGCAGGTATTTCTGCCTAAAGGTCTAATTTCAACAGCCAGACTGAAGGACTTCCCTAGGATACCCAGATGAGTGGAAAGACAAGGAGATAAGAGTCAGAGAGAGAGAGAGAGATACTGACTGACTGATTCAGCCCAACATGTTAATAGTGTGGAGGCTGACAAATCCTTTACTAGGCTATCAGCTAATACGGTATTTCCCCGTAGAGAAGTCTCGATGGGTAACTGCCGAGTGAACGAATTATAACCAGCCCATTCTGTAACCACTGGCACATAATCATGGCCATCCTCTAGAACTGATCACCAACCGTATTACCTGGAACACTGAATAACTCTGGGGCCTTGGTCATCTTATCTGTCGCCTAACAGACTCAATGACTTCAGCTTAAACATTCTGGAGGCAAGTAGCTTATAAAGAAGCGCTCAGTTACTGAAAACACAAACATGATTATTTCTCCTGCATTGCTCTACATAAAGCTTTTCCTAGGTATACCCACCAAAAGAACCACCTCGGAGGGATGGCCATTGATGGCATGGGCCTGACAGCTGGCAAACAATCCCTGATATAAAAAGATCAATATCAGCAGTCGGGAAGGTAGGGATTAGTAAGAAATAGCTACCCATTCATTTTCAGCTACTATAATCTTAGTTGCACCTTAGTCTTATTGAACTTGGGGTTTTATACCCCAAAGAAATAAGAGCCAGTCCTCAAAATGTCACACTAATTGCCAAGAACATGAAGAGCTTAAAGGAAGCAGAGAAAGCACCGCAGGCTGCCAGCGCTGGAAGGCGTCCACTCGGCAGCTAAATGTGGAGGCCAGGGGGTACTGCTACTACTTGGCTACTTTCAAGCCACGTGACTTAAGCCACAAACTTCAGAATAAATCTCAATTTTCATTCACAAAAATATACTCTTCACTGCGTGGACTGAGCACGCAGTGCTGTTTGTGACTGAAGTTTAAACAGCTACATATCACTTCTGCTTTATAAACAAGCAGTCTCTCTGTTTCATCCTGTAAACACGATGAGCACACTTGTGAGACGTAGTCTGTGTAGTCTAGAGTCAGCGTCACCTCTTGCGACATTACCAAAGTTACCATTCCTACAGCTCCCTGAAGTTTAGACCATATTTATAACGATGCCAACGAGGGGAGGGCTGGTCAAACCTGATGCTATTAAACCGAAATACCCTGAAGGACTATTTGGCAGAATACATTTAGCCACTTCTTCAGATCATAGAAGTAGAAGAGCGGATAACTAAGAATTCTCTTTTATTTTTAATGGAATGCAATTGTGCTAAAACTGAAAAACATCACTCACAAACAATGCTTAACTCTTTCTCATTTATCAAATAACAGAAAAACTAAAAGACTTTGGTTAGTAAAATGTGAGCTTAATTCCCAGGCGTGGAGTAATTCACTATTTCTCAAGAAATAATTAACAAATATTTTTAATGACAATCGGTCTAGTTTTGAGCATTAGAACAACCAAGATGTTAAAATGAACAATGAAGAAAGCTAAATTAAATTTTCCCACCAAGTGTACATAGAGTGTGATTTATGAAATAGAATTATTCTTTATCAGGGAGCTTACCAAATAGAATTAGCAAAAGTAATTTCTAAAAGTTTAGTTTTGCAGCTGCAAAATCTCCAAAATTGATTAATATGAATTTATATCATTATTTCTTCTAACTGCTGCTGCTGCTGCTGCTGCTAATTCACTTCAGTCATGTCCGACTCTGTGCGACCCCATAGACGGCAGCCCACCAGGCTCCACTGTCCCTGGGATTCTCCAGGCAAGAACACTGGAGTGGGTCGCCATTTCCTTCTCCAATGCATGAAAGTGAAAAGTGAAAGTGAAGTCACTCAGTCGTGTCCGACTCTTCGCGACACTATGGACTGCAGCCTACCAGGCTCCTCTGTCCATGGGATTTTCCAGGCAAGAGTACTGGAGTGGGGTGCCATCGCCTTCTCTGTTCTTCTAACTATTAACATGCAAATCAACAGAAATATTTAGGTATTATAATTTTCATAGATTTAATATCCAAAAATACTTACTTCTCAAAGGAAGTTAAATTTTATACCAAAGGACACAATTTTCTTTCAGTGAGTTAAATTAAAAGAGTAGCCATCTGTGCGCTCTGTCAATTATTTTTGATTCCAAGTTTTCTCTCCCCTTAACTCTTATTTGATAGCCTTTGAGTTATTCACTGTGGTCCTTCCAAATTAGTGAAAAGGAATGTTTTAGCCCAACCAAATCTACTTTGTATATTATTCACAATACACTTAGAGTTTATAAAAAGGTCATTTTAGTGCAAAGGCTAAGAATAGGAGTTATCTATTTGTTCTCTCTCAGAGTCCAAGGAGGACGAGGGGACGACAGAGAAAAAGATGGTTGGATGGCATCACTGACTCGACGGACATGAGTTTGAGTGAACTCCGGGAGCTGGTGATGGACAGGGAAGCCTGGCGTGCTGCAGTCCATGGGGTTGCAAAGAGTCGGACATAATTGAGCGACTGAACAACAACAAGATTCCAAATATCCTCTCTCTTTACCATAAGTCCAACCTTAAGTTCAATAAATTTAAGTTGAATAAAATAAATTTAGAACAGCCTAAAGGTACAATTTAAAACCCTAAGACTCAAAAAGCCCTAATGTAATCCCATAAAGAAACACATACACACACATCCTGCTACATGTTCTCTAAAGAGTGGCATTGGTTGAAAAGGGATTCTGTCATTTCTTATAAAATGATCCCTTGACCTGAAACCACGTTATTCAAACGCTTCTGGCATCCTGGAGGGATGAGCACAGGAGGGAAACCCAAGGTGAAGGAAATAATGTACAAATTCTTCCAGCTGCTTGTAAAATCTGAGTATTTCACATAGTAGCCACCTGCTCTCCAACTCCAGTTAAGGAAACAGCAGAAGAAAATGAACTACACCTGAGTTATTTAGGTTAGTCATAGGGAAGCATTTTTCAAGTACTTAGTATATCTGATGATGCTGGTAGACATGAGGTACTAACAACTAATAAATAGGACTGAGCGGGCCAGGAATCTTCTTTCTGAGAGCTCCGTCACAGGGTTTACATGGAAAGCCAGAGATAAAAAAGTGCTTCTGTTTTACAGGCAGAGAAAATCAATAGCTAACTTGACAGTACAAGGGAATTATGGTGACTGACTAGAACCCTGGTATTTTAAGACTTGTCTAGAAGCAATTACAAGTCCTTCTCTGAGAATATTATTTTCTTCTTCACTTGGTTCTAGACAGAGGTTATACATAATCAGTTCCATTTATATTTACAAAAATGACTTCTTTTTATCACACTTTCTAAACACAGGACTGAATCAGGGATAAGCCTACAGCATCACTTTTTTTTATAGCCTGAATCAATCAATATAAAACAACTTACCAATTAGTAAGCAGAATATTCAAGAAACTGACTGCTATTGGTTACAATCTGATGCAGATCAGGAGCCACAAAGTTTCTGTTTTCAGAGCAACAGGTTACTCTGAGGACACAGCTAGCTGGCCCCACCATGCTAGTTCAAAAACACGAACGATGAAAAGCATATCTTTCAGGTACTTCTGTTGCGGCACCTTGTTCAGCCTCTGCCCACATTACATAGGGCTTTTGGTTCAGGGCATTTTATTATATACATTTTTTTTCTTTACTGCTTTTCTCTAGCAATGATCTAGGAAAGGCTACCCTTCCCTTCCAAACACTCTGATTTATTCATTCAATGAATAATGAGCAATTACGTCTCTAGGGGACAAACATGAGCAAGACCTACTGTGTATGTTTAAGGCCCGAATAGTTTAGGGGTAAAGAGACAAAGCAAAGCAAAAAATAAAATGCACTAGTCAGACAAAGGGGACCAGCGCACAATCAATGTAAATCAAGACCTGGGTCAGGACCAAAAATTATTTGACTACATAAAAGTGCAAAGAGGCTATTTGGGAGTTAAATCATGGCACCAAAGAATAAGATTTTTGCACATGCTGAAAAGTTTTAGACCCTTAAAACTACGCTTTATATCATTTGTAGATTTTTATTTGGAGGGAGGTTTCTTGGGCTCCAAAATCACTGCTGATGGTGACTGCAGCCACGAAATTAAAAGATGCTTGTTCCTAGGAAGGAAAGCTATGACCAACCTAGACAGCATAAAAAAGCAGAGACATTACTTTGCCAACAAAGGTCCATCTAGTTAAAGCTATGGTTTTTCCAGTAGTCACGTATGGATGTGAGAGTTGGACTATAAAGAAAGTTGAGTGCCAAAGAATTGATGCTTTTGAACTGTGGTGTTGGAGAAGGCACTTGAGAGTCCCTTGGACTGCAAGGAGATCCAACCAGTCCATCCTAAAGGCCATCAGTCCTGAATGTTCATTGGAAGAACTGACGCTGAAGCTGAAACTCCAATACTTTGGCCATCTGATACAAAGAACTGACTATTTAGAAAAGACCCTGATGCTGGGAAAGATTGAAGGCAGGAGAAGGGGACAACAGAGGATGACATGGCATCACCAACTCGATGGACATGAGTTTGAGCAAGCTCTGGGAGTTGGTGATGGGACAGGGTGGCCTGGCGTGCTGCAGTCCATGGGGTCACAAAGAGTTGGACATGATTGAGCAGCTAAACTGAACTTAGGGAGAGAGAAAGATCAGATTTATTTTTAGTGATATTTCTCTGGCAGCAAAATGAAAGAAGCATTTGAGAGTGGAAGTAGAGCCAAGAAATAACGGGGGCCTGAATTAAAAAAAAAAAAATACAGGAGTAAGCACCAAGGTACTAATTCAGGAAATCACTCATGACTTGGTGACTGTATAGACATGAGGGGTGTCAGCACGTGTGAACGAACACAAAGTTGGGGAAAAACACAGCTTTGTCTAAGAATTAAGACAGGAAATCTTCAGATTGCTCCCTTTCCCTAAACACCCATATCCATGTGCCCTACCTATGATTTTTGCCTTCAAAGTATGTTTCAAAACTTCCCCTTGTAGATTTCAAATAACTGTAATAATTTAGGGCCGTCAGATCTCCCAGCTAAACTTCCAACTAATTAGCACTGACCTGGTCTTCCTGCAGATGGTATTCTTGTCCCTACTGGTTATCCATATTTCAGTTAGAATAATTAATCTAAAACACAATTTTTACTATCACATTTCCCTAGGTAAATTTTCCCAAAACTACATAAAAAAAAGTCCACTCTTGGCAAAGCAAATGACCTTTGGTAATGCAGCACCGACATAGCTCTCTGATTTCATCTCCAACACTTCCAACTTCATATTTCATGTTCTGGTAACACCAGCAGACCTCAAGTTCCACCCACAAACCATCATCACCTCTTGCCTGCTTTGCTATGCTCTGTTCTGCCCAAAAGGCCCGTCTTCCCTGGCAAACTCTCACTCATCTTTCGATTCACCTCAGGGATTACCTTTCCAGAGACTAGACTTCCATATTATATCAAGTGCCTTTTGTGTCCACAAAGCATTATGTGCTTACGTATAGCTCTGTTATTGTTCAGCCATGTCCAACTTTTTGTGACCCCATGGACTGTAGCACACCAGGCCTCCCTGTCCCTCATCATCTCCTGGAGTTTGCCCAAGTTCATGCTCATTGAATCAGTGGTGCTGCCCAGCCATCTCATCCTCTGATGCCCTCCTTCTGCCCTTGATCTTTCCCAGCATCAGGGACGTTTCCAATGAGTCGTCTATGTACATCAGATGACCAACATACTGGAGCTTCAGCTTCAGCATCAGTCCTTCCATATGCATATACCTCTAACCCAGCATTTATCATGACAAACTCCAGGGTTCTTGCCTGGAGAATCCCAGGGACCGGGGAGCCTGGTGGGCTGCTGTCTATGCAGTCACACATAGTCGGACACAGCCGAAGTGACTTAGCAGCAGCAGCAGCAGCAGTGGATATAGAACCCACCTGGAATGCAGGAGAGGCAGATGAT
This sequence comes from Oryx dammah, assembly GCF_014754425.2. NCBI lineage: Eukaryota > Metazoa > Chordata > Mammalia > Artiodactyla > Bovidae > Oryx > Oryx dammah. Next base: position 7,662,506 of record NW_024070201.1, read on the forward strand.
GCCGTTTCAATCCCTGGGTCAGGAAGATATCTTGGAGGAGGGAATGGCAACCTACTCCAGCATTCTGGCCTGGAGAATTCTATGGACAGAGAAGCCTGGTGGGCTACAGTCCTTGGGGTCACAAAGAGTTGGACACAACTGAAGTGACTGGGCATGCACACATGTACACATATGTACACTGACTGTGCATGCACACATGTACACATATGTACACTGTCTCTATTTCACCCATCAGTAGTTACTGACTTTGAGTTATTTGCTACAACATACTCATCTTTGTACTTTCAAGTCTAAGAAAAATATCTACCTGCCATGTAGAAGGTCAGTAAATGTTTTTAGACCAAAGTGTCTGAGAAATATATATAAATGGAGTCAACTGGGGGACTGAGTTCAGAAGAGACAAGGACAGGAAAAGAAAAGGAATTTGCTACAGGCTATAATGATTTTTGGTCTTGATTCTTCTGTGGATAAAAGCCTTATGAAATATTTGCTTGGAACTAAAATAAAGTCATATTTTAGTAAGTACTTTCTTTTGGGGGGGGAGGGGCTAAGAGTTGAGATATTATGATTTATAATAAGAAATATATAGTCTTCATTCCCATTTCTGATACAGGGCTTCCAAAAACCCCTGGCATTTCCCAAGTGATAAAAATGATAAATATATCTTGACATTCATAATACATCTCTTTCATTAACACCTGAGTTTAAGTTAATAAGGTGACTTCCGAAAAGCGCCCAAAGATGGAAGTTGGTTGTCAGTGGAACCAACTAGGTGATTAGAGGGTTGGAACTTTCAATTCCACCATCTTTCCCCCACCCTGCACCTCCAGGAAAGGTAAAGGGCCTGGAGATTCAGTTTAATCAACAGCCAATGATGCAATCAATTATGCCTAAGTTATGATGCCTCCATAAACCTAACAATGACAGGGTTTGGAGAGCATCAGGGTTTGTGAACTTGTAGAGGTTCTAGGAGAGCATGGGAGCTCTGCATCCATTCCCATATGACTTATCCTACCCATCTCTTTCATCTGGTTGTTCCTGAATTGTATTCATGAGTCATATAGTAAGTACAATGCTTCTTTCAGTTCTGTAAACTGTTCTAGACAATTATTAAAATTCAAGGAGAGGATTGTGGGAACCTCCCACTTACAGTGAGTCAGTCAGAAGCAGAAGTGACAATTTGAACTTGCCATTGGTGTCTGGGGATCGGGGCGGGGGGTGGGTGGATGCTACAGATTTGTAGGACTGAACCCTTAACCTGTGGGATCTGACACTATTCTGCAGGTAGTATAAAAATGAGCTGCTTGGTGGTATAGGAAAACTACACACATCAGAAGAGTATCATTCCTTCTCATCAGTCTCATATGCCTCAGAAGAATCAGATTCATCCAAAAAATAATCTCAAAGCCAGGAAGTAGTTGTGGATAAGGGAGAGATGCCACCATTCATTTACCTTGTCTGCCCTGAGATGCTAAGAGCCCTCTCATTATCAACCACAACATCTCTCTTGGAGAGAACCACGGTGATGAGATGACACAGCTCTGAAGCAGGTGCAGCCCTCAAAGACTTGGAGCTCTTTCTTGAAAAACACACTGCCATATACCCACCTCCCCAGAAGACTTCTAGATACTAGATTATTTTAATTAGTATCCTTGATAATAGGGTATCCCATTGCTCAGCAATGGAGTTTATGAAAGAGTAAAATTGATCTAAAATTAATAAAATACTAGTTTTTGCCAGAGGCACAGAACACAAGGATAGTTCAGGTAGCATTTAAACAAAATTTTTACTTCAAAACCATTAAAATCTGTCTTATTGATTAAAAAATAATATTACATAAAAATAGTATATTATATCTATACCATATAATATATTATGAGCACAGCCTTTAGTGATAAATCATACAGTCTGCTTCCAAATCCTGATTCTACTGCTTAATAGCTATGGAAGCCTTAACAGGTGATTTTACTTCTCAATTTTCCTCATCTGTATACTAGAAATAAAAATAGTGCTAGCTATGAAGTCCTTCAGCTTCCTGGTGGCTCAGATGGTAAAGATTCTGCTTGTAATGCAGAAGACCTGGGTTCGATCCCTGGGTTGTGAATATTACCCGGAGATGGGAATGGCAACCTACTCCAGTATTCTTGCCTGGAGAATTCCATAGACAGAGGAGCCTGGTGGGCTGGTTGCAAAGAGGTGGATGTGACTGAGAGACTAACAATTTCTCTTTTACGTTCAAGAAGTCCTTAAAAAAAGTAACTGAGGCAACCTCTTGTAAATTATTTAGTATTGGGTTGGCCAAAAAGTTCTTTTGGGTGTGACATCCTAGAGAAAAACCAGAACAAACTTTTTGGACAAACCAATATAGTTTGCAGCACATAATGAATACTCGGTACTTATGGAACTTACAGGATAATATAGAGTCATCAAAAACCAATTAGACCTTTAAACCATGAAAAGACATAAACATAGAAGAGCTTTTGAAAGATCGCCGGCCTGAAACCTGGGGGAAGTGGAACACCAAGAATCAGGTGTTGGCTGCAGAGCTGCTTTAAATCATGAAGGGCCATCAGTGGAGGCAAAAACACAGACCTTCAGAAGAAACAGCAGCAAGTGGCGGGGTCAGAATGGCAGAGTGAGAGCAGCCCTGACCTACCTCCCACCACTGTCTGTGAGAATGACCCAAGACCAGCAGAAAGGTGCTCCCCAGCTAAAGATGCAACAGATGGAGTTATGGTGAGATAGGCAGGAGGGAGACAGAGGTGGTCTAGTCAGGACACACATTCCCAGGTCAGTGACTGACGCATGGGTGAGACAGCACAGCAGCAGAGGTCCTACCCAAAGGGGCAAGGGACCTTAAATGACACATTAGACCAGATCAACTTAATAGATATCTATAGAACATTCCATTCAATAATATTTCATCCAGAATGACATTCAAGTGCCCATGGGACATTCTCCAGGATGAATGACATGCTAGGCCACAAAACAAGTCTAAGTAAATTTAAGAGTGCACCCATAACAAGCATCCTTTTTTACCACAATGGTATAAGACAGGAAATCAACTACAGGAGAAAAAGCACAAACATCTGGAGTCTAAAAGATATGCTACTAAACAACCAATATGTCACTGAAGAAACCAAGAGAAAATTTTAAATTATCTTGAAAGAAAAAAAAAAACCTTGCGGTAAATGAAAATGAAACAGAAACACAATGTTCCAAAATCTATGGGATACAGAAAATGCAGTTCTAAGAAGGACGTTTATAGTGACACAGGCCTAGCTCAGGAAACAACAACAATAAAAAAAATTAAAAAACTAACCTTACACCTAAAAGAACTAAGAAAAGAAGAACATGCAAGACCAAATACGACAAGCCCCCAATGAGCATCATACTTTACCACAAAAAGCTGAAAGCATTTCCTCTTAAGATCAGAAACAAGATGAGAGTGGCCAGTCTCACCACTTTTATTCAGTATAGTATGCAATTCCTAACCAGAGTAATCAGAGAACCCTGGGAAAGCCAGTCAGATACATATAAAAGAGTTACACATAAATGAATGATTTTAAATAAATTCAAATGGATTAAAGACTTAAACATAAGGCCTGAAATCATGAAACTTCTAGAAGAAAACAGTACACTCTTTCACATTGGTCATAGCAATATATTTTTTAATCTGCCTCCAAACGGGACTAGATCAAACTATTAAATAGCTTTTTAACAGAGAAGGAAACTATCAATAAAACAAAAAGGCAGCCAACTGAAAGGGAGAAGATATTTGCAAATAATATATATGATTAGGAGTCAATATCCAAAATATATAAAGAATTCATACGATTCAGTATTAAAAAGAAATCTGACTTTAAAAAGGGCAGATCTAAATAGACATTTCTCCAAGGGAGACACAGAAATGGCCAAAGACACATAAAAAGATGCTCAACGTCACTAATTATCAGAGAAATGCATATCAAAGTCTCAATGACATATTATCTCACCCCTTTTAGGAGGACTTATCATCAAAGAGACAACAAATAACAAGTGTTGGTGAGAATGTGGAGAAAAAGGAAATGCTAGGGCACTGTTGGTAATAACAAATAGGTGCAGCCCCCGATAGAAAATAGTATAAGGTTTCCTCAAAAAATTCAAAATAGAACTACCATATGATCAAGCAATTTCACATCTGGGTATTCACCTGAAGAAAACAAAAGTACTAATTAAAAAAGATATAGGCACAATGTTTACTGTTGCATTACTTATAATAGCCAAGGTGTGGAAGAACTCTTAGTGTCCATTAATACACAAATAAAGATCAGTGTGTGTGTATGTATGTGTATGTGTATATGTGTGTGTGTGTGTGCGTGTGTGTGTGTGCTCAGTTGTGTCTGGCTCTTTGCAATTCCATGGACTGTAGCCCACCAGATTCTTCTGTCCATGGAATTTTCCAGACAAGAATACTAGAGTGGGTTGCCATTTCCTCCTCCAGGGGATCTTCTTGACCCAGGGATTCAACCCAAGCCTCCTGCATCTCCTGAGCTGGCAGGTAGATTCTTTACCACTGAACCACTGGGAAGCATGTATATATGTCATATAAATATATAATAAAATATTGAAGTGAACTGAAGTTGCTCAATCGTGTCTGACTCTTTGCAACCTCATGGACTGTAGCCCACCATGCTCCTCCGACCATGGATTTTCCAGGCAAGAGTACTGGAGTGGGTTGCCATTTCCTTCTCCAGAGGATCTTCCTGACCCAGGGATCGAACCCGGGTCTCACTTAGCCATAAAAAACGAAATCCTGCCTTTTGCAAGAACATGGGAAGATATTGAGGGTTCCACACTAAAATGTGAAATCTATAAAACAAAACAAACAAAATTTAAAAAGACTCACAGATACAAAGAACAAAATGGGTGGTGCCATAGGGAAGGTGGTAGGGGGCTGGGCAAACAACTGAAGAGGACTAAGAGGTACAAGCTTCCAGTCATGAAATAATTAAGTCACAGCAATATAATGTAACAGCATAAGGAATAAGGCCAATAACACTGTAGTAACCTTATACAGAAACAGATGGTTAGTAGACTTCTCTTGATCATTTCATAATGTGTTTAGATGTTGAAATCACTCTGTTATGCATCTAAAGCTAATATCATACAGTACCTCAAGTACATTTCAATTAAAAAATTAAAGATGTGACCACATGAGGAAAATCTGTCTCTGGATTCCTCAGGACTGCCTTTATCAGAGTGCTACCTTTATTGCTTAGTTCCCTAAGTCTGGGCCATCTCCCCATCCTTTGGATTTTGTGTCTTATTTCTTCAAATTTGTTTCTTACCATCCTATTCCTTTCCTGACTTGACTTCAGCCAGAAAACACCAAAAAGTTTTTAAGCCTTCTGAATATGGTTAAGTCCTAAAAGCTGGCCTTGACTATCTGTCACTAGACACAGATCTGAGAAATTGGACTCTGAAGAATGGCCAGAAGATGGAAAGATGGACAAGGAAGGATAACAATTAAGTCAAGGAAATGAGGAAAGTGCGTGCATACATGAGCTAACTAAATGTGCTGCTAGAAGTGAGAAAAGACTGAAGAGAACACACAGACTTTGTCAGGACTAGTCTGATTTTCATCTTTCAGGAAAAAAAAAAAAACTTTAAATATCTATAGGGTAATAATAAAAGAGAACTGGATTAAATCTGAAAACTAGAGTGTAGACCAGACCACTTATTAAATGTACTAACAAAGGGAAAGTTTCTTAACCTCTCTGACCTTCACTTTACTCATACTGCCTAACACATTCATCCACCTCAGTGATTCATTAAACATTCACTAAACACTTACTATCGGAGAAGGCAGTGGCACCCCACTCCAGTACTCTTGCCTGGAAAATCCCATGGATGGAGGAGCCTGGTAGGCTGCAGTCCATGGGGTCGCTAAGAGTCGGACATGACTGAGCGACTTCACTTTCACTTTCATGCATTGGAGGAGGAAATGGCAACCCACTCCAGTGTTCTTGCCTAGAGAATCCCAGGGACAGTGGAGCCTGGTGGGCTGCCGTCTATGGGGTTGCACAGAGTCGGACATGACTGAAGCGACTTAGCAGCAGCAGCAGCAAACACTTACTATGGTCTCTAACTATATTATTTAAGACACAGCTTTATTTCAAAGATCTTATTTTCAAATAGAGGAGACAATTCAGTATGTATATTTCCATAAAGCACAACAAAAATTCCTATAGCAAATACCATAATAGAAATTTTGATAAAGTGCCCTGGAACCCAGAGGATAAAAGACTGGATTCTGAAGTGAAAATACCACACCCAATAGATTTTCACACATTATAAAAATACGATGATATTAGAACTATACCACCAACACCAGAGTGACCATCACCACTGAATATACCAGCTGCTGCTGCTGCTGATAAGTGTCCGACTCTGTGAGACCCCATAAACAGTAGCCCACCAGGCTCCCCCGTCCCTGGGATTCTCCAGGCAAGAACACTGGAGTGGGTTACCATTTCCTTCTCCAATGCATGAAAGTGAAAAGTGAAAGTGAAGTGGCTCAGTCATGTCCGACTCTTAGTGACCCCATGGACTGCAGCCTACCAGGCTCCTCCATCCATGGGATTTTCTAGGCAAGAGTGCTGGAGTGTGGTGCCATTGCCTTCTCCGGAATATACCAGCACTCTTCTTCATATCAGGAAGAATATACTCTTGCTTCTTCTACAATATTACGTATTTTTGAAGAACCCTACTAAATCCTTTTTACTCTGTAAACAATTAGCGTCAACTATTTTTATAATTCTAAAAGGTAAACTATTTGGAATGTTATTTTAAGCCTTTTTATGATAAAACAAAAAATTGGTTCTGTTTAGTCAACAGAATCCTTTTAAACGCCATGAAACTAATGGTAATTTGCATTTCCACAGGCTCTTAAAATATACTTTAATAAGTGACCAAAAAATGCCAGTGCTAGAAGGAAAAATAATATGTACAATTACAACAAAACCTGCACACAGTCCCACACACATTCACAGCACCCTCCATTTTGTTTAAGGTCAACTATTCTACTCTTCTCTATGCAATGCTTCATAAAATCCCAGTTTTCTCTAAAATATGTCTCAATTGTCATTTTGAGGGCACTTTTACAAAGATTGAAATGATCATTATGGACAAAAAGTTTGGTGTAGCCTGCGGATATATGTCAAGCTTAATTATAGAAAAGCATTGAAAAGGGAAAGGCTGTTTTTCATGGCAGTCAAAGACAGTGAAGCCCTAAATGACATGTGTGGCATTAAACTTCACGGTGAAGCGTACCTTCTTATTTAAAATACTTCCATGTCTCTCTGTCTTAACCCTTTTCACCCTGAGCAAGGTTCTATTAGTCTGAAAACAGCTTTCAAAGAAAAAACAAAAAGAAGGAAGAAAGAAATGAAAAAGCACTGTTAAATAAGATAAGGCATTTGAGAGGGTAACAGAGAGCAGTTTTATAAAGCTCACTGCCGTCAGATAGGTTCTATCCACGACTAGACAGAGAGATTGGAACTGTGATGCGAGACACAGGCCAAGGCTCACAAAGTGTGAGCCTAGAATCATCGGTTCCAACTGTCCTGGACAGGCTCTCCACGCCTTTTTGGCCCTGCTTCTATCATCCACTGCATGTGGGCTCCCTGAATGTGTCCTTACCCAAGAGAGACCCTCGAGGTGGGAAGAAACTGACAGCCGTGGGTGTCTGCTCACGACAGAACTCCAACAGCAGGGACAGCAATTCTCCCCTGAAGGGGGATCTGGGTGGTACGTCTCGCATCTATCGCTTGACTTCACGCAGTTATACTGCATCACAGCCCACATCTTAGGTAAAGGCTTCAAATGAAAATGTTAAAATTACAACGTAAGAAAGGCAGGGCTTTTTGAGCTAGAAAAGGCCCAGGGAGATCATCTAACTTCATTTTAAAAGGTGGAAAACAAAGATAGAAGGGTTCAAGGGGTTTGAATGAAGGTGAGGAGAGAGATTTCGTATCTGGTAGGATAATATCTGGTGGCATATGGTGGAGAACAGGATTAGATTCCACCAGCTCTATATGAACCTGGAGAAGGGAAGCTACGGAGATCCAGAGGGGAGCTTCCTAAGAACCTGGACTTCACAGTTGAAGTCAATGTGTGGCCAGTATTCAAAATGAGACTAGGTCCATAGCAACTGAAATGTTCAATAAAGAACTTCCTCACAGAGCTGTGGACAGCCGAAATGAATGCCTCTGAGGAGTGTCTTCGCCTCTGGCCTGAGCAGAAGACAGGGTGAGTACTAACGGAGGGGCCTGGATAGGGTGTGGCAGACAGGCGGTTGGACTACATGGTAAGACCCCATTTGGGAGCTGCCATGACTCAAAATCCAAGTCTCCTAATTCCTAATTAGTGCTTTTCTTTTAAACTACCCAATTTAACATGGTACCGAAAGAAATCTTCATTCTAAATCAAGGATAATCTACATAAAGTATAAAACTGAGTGTTCTGCCCGCTACAATTTATTTCTTCTCAAAAACGTTAAACCATTACTACAATCTTGCAAATACCTACAATCTTACTGTTAATCTGGCTTTAGGTCGATCAGCTAGTAAAAAAGATACTCTGATTAATCTCTTATGATTTCTAATGATTAATTTTTTATAATTTATAATATAATTTCTTATAATTTTCAATACAATGCATAATGTATCAATCATTGAAATAATATGTAACCCCTGAACAGGAACATGGCTTTCATTTTGATCTGTAAAATTAGTCCAGATACAAAAGCAAATTCTTTGTGACCAGCATTAAAAAATTAGAAGGAATAAAGAGTTACTCCCAAAAGTCATGGGATAATTTCTAAACCAAGGAACAGCAAAAGGGAGTATCTTTCTAAAAATTTACAAAATTAAGCAATCAGAGAACCCTACAGTTTGAAGAAAACTAAGAGGTCATTTAGTTCACTCTATAAAGAAAAGTATTATTCCATATTCCCTACAGATGATTAGTCAGCCTCTGCAGGAACTTTTTGCTTCACTATTTTTCAAGAAAGTCAGTTCCCTGTAGGATAGCTATGTTTTTTAGATTAAAATAAACCACAAGAAAAAAAAATGCTTGTTTTGAAAAAGGACAAGCTGGAAATAAGTTCATTATAATGGAAAAGAATAATAGCTAACAGTTGAATAATACTTCAGATTTCACAAAACATTTCACATTAGAAAATTCATCTGGTTCTTTCAAAACACAAAGAGATGGCGATGAGAGGTATTTTTTGATACTAACTTTCCCAAAGTTATCCAACTTTAAAGCTTTAAAATAAAAAAGAATGCAGCCATCAGAACTTTTAATGCAAGAGATGTTACCCATTGAAAGAGGTTAAGTAAAACCTCAACTTGTCCTCTTGGCTTTAAACTTACTCCATCGAGAACTGTTTAAATCACAGTGCTTTTAGAGAGAAGCAATGCACTTAAAGTACTTAATTAGTTCTTTTTGTAGAAGTTTGAAAAGGATCTACATTTGTGAATTTGAACTATGCCTGCATAAATTTATACATACATTTTGATTCCAGTCATCTTATCTGATTTAAAATATGTTATTAATTCTTGCAGTTGCATATATTCCTGGGCAAAAAAATTATAAAAATCCAGTCTGAAGTTTTAGACAATGCACTTTTTGTTCTATTTATTATAATTAAGCCCAAGTACTTACATGTGATAAGTCAACAACAAAACATGTTAAAGAAGTTAACAGAAATGTAGTTTTACAAAGAAACTCATTATGAATTGGACTTCGTAAAGCCAATTTTGAATAAATATACTCAAGTTCAAATACAAAGGTTTTTGCTTTTTTTGTTTTTTAAGTGGAAGTTAGGACAAAAGCATTTGATATTCCAGTGAAAATAACGGGATTGATTTAATCTAATTCAATGGGAAATGGAATTTGATGCTTGCTCTGCATAAGCTTTAAGGCAGCAGGGCAAGTGATATATAAATAATCAAAGCCAACAGTTGACATGAAACATTCTGAAAGATTCTATAGGGAATCAACCTGGGATAACATAAAAAACATATTTAGCTCCCTACACTTTCTGGCACCAATACAAATGGTGAAATCATAGGACCCAATCACTGAATTAACTTAATTTGCCCCAATGCCCTGTCTGGCATAGGAAAACAGCTGCTGCTAAATTTTCGTAGGCACAGCAGAAGAATCAGAGTTTTCAAGTCTATTGGAATCCACATCCCAACTCTACCATCTAATAAATTCTGCCTCATCTTTCTATGACCAAAGCAGGACATCTTTGCGTGGTGCCAGATCTAAGCTAGCAACTGTTGAATGTGCCACATACTCAGTGAATAAGGAAAAATACTCTGCAGTGAGAAAGTAACTCTTACACTGACGCTCAGGCTCACTGCCAGGGAAAAGCAGGCAGGGAGAACTGGCTTCATTTGAATCTGTGATGACACCCAACCCCAAAATTTCGTATTGTCACCGTCATATGACCACCCAGGCTCTCAGTCTTCCTGAGCATTTTTAAGATTTGCTGCTTTTAGCATTCTTCCTGGGGCAGGGCCTTGAAGAAGGATTCAGCTCAGTTTGTACCATAATATAACTCAGTATTTCTCAGATCCACAAATTGCTTTATCTGATTGTTAGTTCTTGAGAGGTAAGTGCCCAGAAAGGATTTGGAGATCCTCTGAAATATGAACAATAAATGTCACTAAAGTCATAATGCAAAAGAAACTTGAGAGAGGTAGGACCAGGGGACAGAACTCAAATGAAATGGCAAGTGAAGTGTTATAAATCTATTTTGTTTCATCAATGACATTTTCATTTTCGTGACTTTGTCATCTAATGATTCCATTTTGGCTTCTATTTAACATTTCTGTATCAATTTGCTAGCTAGCATTAAATGATTACTTTCAAAGTCTTTTCAGTTTATTAGGCATATAGAATTGTTTACAAAGTTGAATTTCTAACTTTCAAATGTTAGCCCCCTAAAAAATAAATACAACAGATTGAGAGAAAGAAGGCTGCATCAAAGCCTTGGGTTGGATCTGGGGACATTCACAGTCAAAGGATGTACGTGGCATATTGTTTTTTAACCTGGACCAGTTTTTAAGTCTTTATTGAATTTGTAACAACATTGCTTCTATTCTATGTTTTGGTTTCTCGGCTATGAAGGATGTGGGATCTCAGTGCCCTGACCAGGGATCGAACCTACACCCCAGCACTGGAAGGCGAAGTCTTAACCACTGGATGGCGGGGAAGTCCCTGGGCAGCATACCTACCACCAACAATAAAAAGCTTACTGCTCTTAAGACAAGTTTTAACTTTTAATTACTATGGTGGTTATAAATTTTGCTGAAACAATAACTTGAGCAATTTATAGTAACCACAGAAAATCAACTAGTACCAATCCCAGGTTGGTAGGTTTTATGTTACTATCAAGGAACTAAGCAACTACACAGTATATCCTATAATGAGGACATAGTGGTAGGACCACACATAAAGGCATGACTAAACGGTACAAAGTGAATAAAATGAAAGGGCCTGTGCGGGAGTGGGAACAGCCACAAAGTTCTTGTTCTAATTATGCCTAAAGTAGTATTAAGGATGAGTTTTAAGGGTGACAACCGTGCACAAACTGTTGTCATAAATGTAAAATTACTAGCATCAAAATGTTCAGTATTGTACAGACAGGATAAACTACCCTGGATATTATCTTCTAAAAACATTCTGCACTCAGGGAACCACACTTACCTCTAGGGCTATGCAGGTACCTCACAAAGACCCACAGAGAGTCCCACCTTCCCTCCTGTTGACCCTAAGGATTAAGCCTGTCCCTTGTTCTTAATTAAGTATTTTTATCACCAATCTTCATCTCCCAAATCAAACATCCAGTTCCTCAGTCTTCAGAATTTTGCTATTAGTAAGCCAATAGACATGCCATATCAACACCAACATTTTATACTGTCTTACTCTGTGCCAAGCTCTCGAGCTATCAAACTGAATAAATAATCTGTCTTCCAGGAGCTCAGTCAGGAGATGAAGGTGGGCATGTAGGAAGATAAATTACAGCCTGGCTCAGAGGCTGCGTGTTGAGCAGGAGAGTTTAGTGACTACTAAAGCCCACTGACTCCAGACTAAGAGGCGATCTTAAAATTTGAGCCCCCAAAATTTTAGTTTTTAACCCTTTTGCCAGATAATTTTCTCACCTGAAAACCATACTGAAGACAGAGGGGGAAAAAATGGCAAAGAAGAGGAAGGGGACCCAAAGCAAGCTAGAAGAGAGGAGAAAGGGGGTGATTATTAACAGTTAGGAAAAGCAGTCCCTTGGGACAGCAAGGAAATCAAACCAGTGAATCCTAAAGAAGTCAACCCTGAATATTCATTGGAAGGACTGATGTTGAAGCTCCAATACTTTGGTCACATGATGTGAAGAGCCAACTCATTAGAAAAGATCCTGATGCTGGGAAAGATTGAGGGCAGGAGAAGGGGGTGACAGAGGATGAGATGGTTTGATGGCATCACCGACTCAATGCACATGAGTTTGAGCAAGCTCCAGGAGTTGGTGATGAACAGGGAAGCCTGGTGTGCTGCGGTTCATGGGGTTGCAAACAGTTGGCCACGACTGAGCGAGTGAACAACAACAACAATAAAAGCAGGGAGAAAAAAAACTCCTGTAACATAGCCCGGGAAGGAGGAGAGAACTCAAAACTAACCAAACATCATGAGCCTCAGGGTCTGCAGGAATGTAAGTGACTAAGCAGAAAACGTAAATTGGGGGACTGAGGATGGAAGATAAGAATCAGACCCAAAGGAATGGTGATACCACAGTCTGCAATCTTCTGCCCCAAGAAGAAACCCCCAGCAACACTGGTGAGCACTTAATATCCTTACACACACACACAGCCCTTCTCTGAAGGAGCTGACAGCTACAACCCAGCCAGAGATGATGGTGGTACATGCAGACAAGTTCACATACATGCGGAACTGACAATTAAGCACACAAGCTGGGAAAAATAATTTTCACAGATATCTCCTGAGTCATCTCTCTGAAGCCAATTAATTACTGCAAAACCCAGGGATAATCCCCAACATAGAGAGGACCTCATCAGAGCCACAGATCCCCAGGAAGTGAGGCAGAGCAGTGCTTTTTAAGCTTTATCGTGCATTTGAATGAACTAGAAAGCTTGTTACAATGAAGATACTAATTCAACAAGTTTGGAGTGGGACCAAAGATTCTGGATTTCTATTAAGCTCTGAGCTGATACTGCTGGGCAGCGGTTTGAATGAGAAGAATATGAAGAACCCTTTCTCTCCTGCTACAAAACAGAAAATTGATGACAGGAGCAGAAAGGATCTGCCAGATTATATGAATACAATCTAAAAGGAGGCAGTTTAAAGTGAGGCCAAGGAAAAGCTGGAATTAGTCCACTGCTGGAACAGAATGAATGGGAATTGACATTTATTAAGCATCAGTTTTGTACCTGGCACGTTCACACACATTCTCTCTCACAAATCCTGGGAAGAATGAGATTCTCCTTTTATTGTCATGAATGTTTAGGAACTGTCCTAAAGTTAATAAGTTCACATCAAACCAAGGTCTATCTGACTCAAAAGCCTTTTTCCTCTAAACAACTGACTCTGAAAAGTCGAATTCAGGATACAGCCAATCTTGAGGCAGGAATTTTAAGGAGAAACCATGTAAAGCTGCAGCCTTTCTTTCCTAAACATGAAGTCCTACAGGGTAACTAAAGGAAATGCAATTAAAGATTCCATTGCAAAATTCTAACATACAGAGTAAACTTACATGAGCATATACAGTAAATACCCTAGAGCCAAAAAGTAAACACAAATTTGCTTCCCAAAGGAGACTTGTTCTTCAAGGTAAACATTAAAACCAAAATTGCCCCAAAGCCTAAACAAGGTAAGCACCACAGTAGACCAGAAAATACATAAAGAAAATTTACAAAGTGTCAGTGTATCTGGGTTTTAATTTTCAAAATAGAATACTGTCCTTTCAGATTTGATGTAGTCCATAGCACATCAAGAAACACTACCCAAATACTATTTTACACTCTAATTCTAATGGATTAAAAAAATATATATAAGAATTTAGCTTAAAGAGACAGTACATCTCACAATGAGCTCACCAGCATTACCAGCTGGGACCAGTTAACCACATTTACCAAATAAGGCAAGTTTTTTCAGTGCTTAAAATCTTTCTACAGTGAGCTCACTTCACTTCTCACTGGGTTTCTAAAGTAATTGTAGAGGTCATCTCTCCACCTCAGGGCCAGTAAATCACCAGGCTCTCCATGCAAACAAAGGCACATAGTCCCTGGAGAGCATTCGGTTTGGCTTTATTACTGACTGTACACAGAAGAAAAAGACACAAAATCTACTCTAAAGGCAGAACAGCAGGAAGCTGTATGAAGCAAAATCTATTCATAAAATCAGTGAGAGATGCTTACCATTGTGAATAAAAATGGCAGATCTTACTTTAATATATTTGTCCAGTTGCAGAACATGCTTCTTGTTATCTAGGACTGAGTCTACACAAACATAGCCACAAATTTTAATAATCTCGGTTAACAAATGAATCATCTTATCTGCAGAGTCCTCCCTCCATTTTTCCCCACTGAATTGACTGTTTTTGTATAATACAGTGTAACTGTGCACATGGACAACAGAAAGTTAAATCTATGATGAAGTTTATCACATTCCTACTTAAAATGACACTCTTAGGAGAAGGGGTGTCCACCCTCTGTAGCAGTTCATGCTTGTATTTGAAACCTAAACAAAAGCCTGCAATTGTAAGTGGTTTTGATTTGGCCTTGTCTTAAGTATTTAAATACATTCTCCTTCGGATGTAATAAAGATTTTTCACCTTCTTCTTATAAATGGCCTGTGTGCCAAACCATAGCCATAAACTGAGCATATGTACTTGGCTTCAAAGGTAAAATACTCAAAAAAGATAAATATACTTCATATAAAAACTCTGGCTTGTGTTATAAACATGACTTTAGTCACTTGCCCATAGGGTCACAAAGAGTCAGACACGACTGAAGTGACTGAGCACAAGCACACGTGTGCTGAAGGTCACACCCAATTTTATCTTGTTAAAAATTCTGTAGTGTTCCAACATAGGAAGCTTAATTATGCTACTCATGCTGACTCTGTGATATCAGAGGTCTTGCTTTTTTGGGTTTTGTTTATTTTTATTGAAGTATACTTGGCTTACAATGTCATGCTAGTTGCAGATGTACAGCACAGTTACTCAGTTACACATAAATGTTTATTCTTTCTCAGGTCCTTTTCCCTTATAGGTTATCACAAAATATTAAGTCTAGTTCCCTGTGCTATACAGTAGGTCCTGGTTGTTACCTATTTGGTATCTATATTATATATATATATATGTTACCTATTTTATGTATAGTAGTATATATATGTTAATCCCAAACTCCTAACTTATCCCTCCCCACGCTCTCACTTTTAGTAACCATAAATTTGCTTTCTATGTCTGTGGATCTACTTCTGTTTTGTAAATAAGTCCATTTGTATCCTTTTTTTAGATTCCACATATGAATGATATGGCATTTGTCTTTCTCCATCTGATTTACTTCACTTTGTATGATAATATCTGGGTCCATCCATGTTGCTACAAGTGGCATTATTTCTTTCTTCTTTATGGCTGAGTAATATTCCATTGTGTGTATATTATACATATTGTTTTATATATCATATCTTCTCTGATCATTCATCTGTTGGTGGACATTTAGGGTGCTTCCATGGCTTGGTTATTGTAAATGGTGCTGCTATGAACATTGGGATTATTCATGTATCTTTTCAAATTATGGTTTCCTCCAGAAAGTTCCATTTGAATGAAGACTTAAGAGACTGCAGAGGTAAAAAACAAAATCTGTCTCAGGCTTTAGACCAAGGTCACATGCACGCGTGCGTGAATGTGTGCTAAGTTGCTTCAGTTGTGTCCGACTCTTTGTGACCCCATGGGCTGTAACCTGCCAGACTCTTCTGTCCATGGGATTCTCCAGGCAAGAATACTGGAGTGGGTTGCCATTTCCTCCTCTAAGGGATCTTCCCCACCCAGGGACTGAACCCGTTTCTCCTGCAGCTCCTGAATTGCAGGCGGATTTTTTACTGCTGAGCCGCCAGAGAAGTCACTTGGAGAAGGAAATGGCAGTCCACTCCAGTATTCTTGCCTGGAAAATCCCATGGATCTTGGAGCCTGGTAGACTGCCGTCCATGGGGTTGCAGAGTCAGACACGACTGATCGACTTCACTTTCACTTTAGACCAAAAATTGCATTGTATGCTTTGTGGGCCATGTGGTCTCTGACATGACTACCCAACTGTGCAGCTGTAAGGTGAGAGCACGTAAAAAAACACAAACGGGCCATGCAGTGTTCTAATAAAACTTTAATTATAGGCACTGAAATCTGAATGTCACATAATTTTCACTTATCACAAACTATTATCCTTAATTTTTCAAAAGCCATTTAAAAATGTAAAACCACTTCCAGTTTGCGGGAAAGAGATAGGGCCAGACTTGGCTCAGTTTGCAAATCCTTAAACATAAAGAATAAAAAGTATATTCTCAGCTCAAGAAAGGAAACAAAGAACACCCTTAAACTCTCCAGGGTGGAAAGCATCGTAAGGCAGAATGGAAGAACCTGGGTCTCCACTGCGAAACTTGCTCTGAGCTGGCGCTGGTGCAGAAAAGTTGGCAAAACCCCTCACAGGAGGGTAGGCTCACGTCCTCCTGTGCCTCTCCCTTCTTTGGGGAACTTGATAACAGCAGAATTCACAGACAGAGAGATAAGTTTCTCATGCCCAAAGGGAAGGGCAGAAGTAAATTTAAAAAGGAAACATGTTGCAGACTGGAGAACTATACTGACTTGAAAAGCATCACAATGGCAACAGCCACTGAATCAAAGCAGAAGATGAGAAGGGCGGTGCCAGAAAGAAACTGGAGGGTTAACAAAGAGGCTCCTCTGTGAACCCCACGGAAAAGATCAGGACTCCAGCGGTTCAAGGTTCAACTGGCCTCATGAGAACAGGGCCACAATCAGGGACATGTGCTTTAGAGCCCAACTGCCTGGGTTCAACCCCTGCTTTGTTGCACACTAGACCCTGATGCTGGGAAAGATTGAAGGCAGAAGGAGAAGAGGACGACAGAAGATGAGATGGTCGGATGGCATCACCGACTCAATGGACACGAGTTTGAGTAAACTCTGGGAGTTGGTAATGGACACGGAGGCCTGGCATGCTGCAGTCTAGGCAAATTAGATTACCCCTCTGTGTGGCCCAATTTACTCTTTGGAAAGAAGAGGGTGAAAACAATAGCCCTTGACTCACAGGGTTGTTGCAAAGATTAAACAGAAGAATATATGAGCTCCCTAGAAAACTGTCTGACATAAATGATCATTATCTATCCTATCCTGATCATCATAATTATCATTTACCAAACAACTCCCTGGTGCAGCACAAAACTCCCCACTATTCTGCCCCAGCTGAGTATTTTTCACTGATTTGCTCCTGAGTGAAATTTTCATGAATTAGTATTTTTCACTAATTTTACTGCCCCATTTTTCACTAATTTACCCACATCTTCCATTTTCATACACAGGCTAAGCTCAGATGCAATCTTTATTCATACTGTGGGTTACAGCATACTAAAAAATACCAGATTACATCACGTGTATAGAAGTATATTGGCACATATATTCACTGTTTGTGTTTTGTTTTTATTTTCTATTGGAGTAAAGTTGCTTTACAACATTGTGTTAGTTCCTGCTGGAGAACAAAGTCAATCAGCAAAATGCACATTCATATCCCCTCTTCTCCAGATTTCTTTCCCATGCAGGTCAGCACAGATCACTGAGTAGAATTCCCTCTGCTATACAATGGGTTCTCACTCCTTATCTATTTTATATATAGTAGTGTATATACGTTAACCCCAACCTCCCAGTTTGTCCCAACCCCTCTACCCCCTTGGTAACCATAAGTTTGTTCTCTACATTAATGACTCTATTTCTGCTTTGCAAATATGTTCATCTGTACCATTTGCCTAGATTCCACTTACAAGTGGTATTTTACAATATGTGTTTTTCTCTTTCTAATTTACTTTGTCTGTATGACAATCTCTAGGCCCATCCACATCTCTGCAATTGGCACTGCTTTGTTCCTTTTTAAGGCTGACTAATATTTTACTGTACACATGTCCCACATCTTCTATATCTGTTCCTCTGTCAATGGACATTTAGGTTACTTCCATGTCCTGGATATTGGAAATAGTGCTGCAATGTACATCAGAGTGCAGGCATCCTTTCAAATTTTGGTTTTCTCTGGATATATGTCTAGGAGTGGGATTACTGGGTCATAGCGTCTGTTTTGTCTTTTAAGGAACCTCTCTACTGTTCTCTGCTTTCCTGGTGGCTCAGCTGGTAAAGAATCCACCTGCAATGCGGGAGACCTGGGTTTGATCCCTGGGTTGGGGAGATCCCCTGGAGAAGGGAAGGGCTACCCGCTCCAGTATTCTGGCCTGGAAAATTCCACCGACTGTCTAGTCCATGGGGTCACAAAGAGTCAGACAAGACTGAGCGCTTTCACTTCACTTCATACTGTTCTCTGCTTCCCTTGTGGCTCAGATGGTAACAAATCAGCCTGTGATGTGGGAGACCTGGGTTCGATCCCTGGGTTGGGAAGATCCCCTGGAGGAGGGCATGGCAACCAGTATTTTTGCCAGGAAAATCCCCATGGACAGAGGAGCCTGGTGGGCTACAGTCCATGGTGTTGTAAAGACTTGGACACAACTGAGCCACTAAGCACGACTGTACTGTTGTAATTTACATTCCCACCAAAGTGTGGAAGAGTTCATGTCTCTCCTCACCTTGTAAATTTTTTTTGATGATGGCCATTTTGCCCAGTGTGAGTTGATATCTCATTGCAGTTTTGATTTGCATTTCTCTAATAATTAATACTGTTGAGGATCTTTTCACATGTTTGTTGGCCATCTATCTGTATGTATTCTTTGGTGAAATCTCCATTTAGGTCTTCTGCCCATTTTTTCATTGGCTGTTTGTTTTTTGATATACTTTGGAGAGTAATCCCTTGTCGGTTGCTTCATTTGAAAATATCGTCTCCTATTCTGAGGATTGTCTTTTCATTTCACTAATGGTTTCCTTTGACCTACAAAAGTTTTGAAGTTTCAATTAGGTACCATTTGTTTATTTTTGTTTTCATTCTTATTACTCTAGGCAGTGAACTGAAAAAGATCTTTCTTTGATTTACGTTAAAGAGTGTTCTTGCCTACATTTTCATCTGTTTTATAGTGTTAGACCTTATATTTAGGTCTTTAATCCAAGAGAGTATTCTAATTTCTTTCTTTCACATGTAGCTGCCCAGTTTCCCCAGCACCACTTATTGAAGTGACTATTCAATATTATTTTTTCCACTTTATTAAGGTGCATGGGTTTATCTCTGAACTTTCTAATATAGTCTGAAGTCAGGGAGCCTGATTCTTCCAGTTCTGTTCTATCTCAAAATTGCTTTCACTATTTGCAGTCTTTTGTGTTTCCATATAATATGTAAACAATTTTGTTCTAATTTTTTGAAAAATGCCATTCATAATTTGATAGGGATCACACTGAATCTGTGGATTACTTTGGTAGTAGAGTCATTTTCGCAATATTGATTCTTCTATTACAAGAATGTGTTATCTTTCTCCATCTCTTTGTGTTTTCTTTGATTTCTTTCATCAGTATCTTCCAGTTTCCTGAGTAAGGTCTTTTGCCTCCTTAGGTAGATTTATCCCTAGATATTTTGCTCTTTTTGATGCAATGGTAAATGAGATTGTTTCCCTAATCCCTCTTTCTGATCTTTTGCTGTTAGCATATAAGAACAGAAGAGAATAACAAAAAAGGCGTGGAAGAGATATCTGTGCCTTAATTTTGTATGTTGCAACTCTTCCAAATTCATTGATGAGCTCTAGTGGTTTTCTGCTAGCATATTTACAATTTTCTATGTAAAGTATAATGTCATCTGCAAACAATAACAGTTTTACTTCTCTGCCAATTTGGATTCCTTTTCTTTCTTTCCTTTAGCACTTATTGTAAAGCTGATTTGGTGGCACTGAATTCTCTCAGCTTTTGCTTGTCTGTAAAGCTTTTGATTTCTCCATTGACTCTGAATGAGATCCTTGCTGGGTAGAGTAATCCTGGTTGCAGGCCTTTTCCTTTCATCACTTTAAATATATCATGCCACTCCCTTCCCTTGCACGTTATTTGTTACTTCTCCTTTGCTGCTTTTGATACTTTTCCTCTGTATTCAGATTTTGTTAGTTTCATGAATATGGGTCTTGGCATGTTCCTCCTTGCATTTATCCTGTATGGGACTCTGCGCTTCCTGGACTTGGGTGGCTATTTCTTTTCCCAAGTTAGTAAAGTTTTTGACTGTAGTCTCTTCAAATATTTTTCTCAGACCCTATCTCTTTCTCTTCTTCTTCTTCTAGAATCCCTATAATTTGAATATCGGTGCATTTAATACTGTTCCAGAAGTCTCTAAGACTGTCCTCATTTTTTTTTTCATTCCACAGCAGCTATTTCCATCATTCTACCTTCCAGTTCACTTGTCCTTTCTTCTGCCTCAGTTATTCTGTGCACATATACTCAATGAATTGTGATATTAATTGTATTTCTTAATGCAGTTCATGGTTTTTTGTTGTTAAAAAAAAAAGTGGTAAAAGCAACAGCTCTAATCACACTGAAATATATCAAGCTTTTAAGCCACATTGCAAAATTTTTTGCCACTACCACTTTTCTTTTGTCAAGGATGCTGTTTGCCAGCCTTTAAACTGCACCTGTGGAATATCATAATTTCACAAAGGGCTATGCCAGCCCCCTTTCCCTGGTAGGCACAATAAATTGTTTCTCCCACTGTGCATATACAAGACTGCAGGCCTATTTCAGAAACACCACTAATCCCATTCCATCTTAATTACCTCTGTCCTTGGGGCTTCCTCTGCTATTCTGTTAGCTGCGTGAAGGTAAGCATCATATTTTGTTTTTGAGTCTACAAGACTGAACACCATGTCTAGTTAGTATAAAGCAGATCAATACTGCAGTTGAATGTTTTTGTATCAATAACTTAAGGCAAGATGACTGACGGCATGCTCATCAGATTTCTAATGACTCAGAGCTTGGAAAGGAGAATGAGGTAGTAGAGAAACTGTCAATATGTTAGATGATAAACTCTAGATGCCAAAAAACTCATGACTTTGGAATGAAGTAACTGAAACATAAGTTTCACCACCAAATCCAAAAAGTCTACCAGACAAGTATGTACTCAAAGAACTCTAGTTAATAGATGCTGAGATTTTATTTTGACTGGAAGAAACAATGTGGCATGAACAGTGAAAAGGTAAATAATTTTACTAGTCAATATTGATACTTTTTAAAATGTGGTAATCAGGGGCTTCATGTTCAGTTTCCACTGCTAATTTTTTTAACAAGAATGTTGAAAAAATGAAGCTGTTTATAGAAAACAAGAGTTGGTAAGTTAAACCAGCAAGATATTTTTAAAAAAAAGAAAAAAAGAAAAACCAAAACTTAACAGGGATGTTGAACAAATTCAGATGCTTCCTGGCAATTTTCACATTTGGTAGTCAGGAACTTTTTTTTTTTCTTTTCCTGAACTAGACATGAAAATGTTCTGTATTTCCAATGTAACAAAAGGTTTTAATTGATTTTTTAGAGGAAGTAGCCTTTGATTCTTCATAATTTTTAAATCTGTAGAAGTTTTCTAAATATTTAACAACCTAATTAATAGTCTTTGTTGTTGTTTAGTTGTGAAGACATGTCCAACTCTTTTGTGACCCCATGAACTGTGGCCCACCGGGCTCCCCTGTCCATGGGATCACCTGGGCAAGAATACTGGAGTGGGTGGCCATTGCCTTCTCCAGGTCATCTTCCAGACCCAGGGATCAAACCTGTGTCTCCTGCATTGGTAGGCAGCTTCTTTACCACTGAGCCACCAGGGAAGCCCTTCATAGTCTTTAGAAGGTTTCTAATTACTTCAATGTATATTATAAAGTTTTAATTCTAATTTGATACACATAAAATATAGGTGATTGCAACAGGAACAGACCAATAGAGAACCATTAAAATTGAAATGCTGGCATAACTCATTTGTAAAACACTCAAAGAATAGGTTATAATGTATAATGTGTAAAAATAAGTATTCTATAAAATGATTTAGAAAATCCTTCATCTTTCATTTTCTTTCTTAGTTTACCTGGTAATAAACTCCGATATTTCTCTTTTTCCCAACAAATAAGCAACTACTACACTGTAAAGTAAAATACAGGATAGCTTAGATCACTGATGATAGTTATTTTATCAGAGATCCATAGTTAACAACAAATGGTGCTTACTAGACACTAACCTATTCCTAATGCTTGGAACAGACTTCTGTTTATATCTGCAACTGCTTCAAATTAAAAACTGTAAACATAATATAAAATGCTTCCAGTTTTACTGTCTTCTTCTTTGAGTTGTCCACAGAAGTATCAAGTTCCCTAAATATTTCACAATATTTCTAACCACTTAACTGTGGAAAAAAAAAAAAAAAAAAGTAAATCCCAGATAGCTTTCCAAGTATCTCAAGGACCACTGGGAAGGCAGTGATCCTGAACAAATAAAGTAGAGGTAAAAATAGCAACATGCATAGTAATGCTCAGAACCAACACATGTATGCTGAAATGAATTCGAGGAATAAACTCATGTATGAAACTCTTCTGCAGCAGAGTAGCCAGTATAAAGGGTACAGGAAAGAATGCATCTACAAATAAAAACACCAAGTCTCAGAACCACCTTGTTATCTGGAGAAGATACAAAATTGACTAAGGCAATTTGCTCTGTGGAGTTGGAACTTTTGAACTACTCACAGATGCCCTATGTAGAAGCAAGAGACCTAGAAAATTTTCATTATTTAGAGTTTCTCCCTCCATCAGGTTAACCCTAAGTAACTGGATTTGCTATGGAGATTTTATTATAAGGAAATAGCTTTGATTCACACTGAAGAAGGCTGACCACTGAAGAATAAAAGGAATCTGAACTGTACAACAGATTTCACTCTCCAGATCTCTGGGCACTGATTTTAACAATGATGCTCCTTAGCAAGGTTCCTCTGTATTTTATCAGTTCTTATTTACATATGGTATTTGTGAACTGTGGGAAAAATTTTTTTAAATTATATATTAGACCTAAAAATTTAGCATAAGGATCTTTTGTAAAAATATATATCATGGGGAATCTTAAAATATTTCTTAAGTATCAGTCTTCAGGCATCAACATAAGAATAATTAGGTGGAAAAATAATGATAATCTCAACTACAATCTATTATTGTCAAATTATAAGAGCATATCTTCTTATCTGAGCAAACAGGAGCCACTTAATGAAGTCTACAATAATCTATATATGTATGTAAACACACGGAGACATTTAATACATAATGTCCCCGTGTGTGTGTGTGCGCTCAGTTGTGTCCAATTTTTTGTGACTCCATGGACTGCAGCCCACCAGGCTCCTCTGTGCAAGGAATTTTCCAGGTAAGAATACTGGAGTGGGTTGCCATTTCCTCCTCCAAGGGATCTTCCTAGCCCAAGGATTGAACCCACGTCTCTTGCGTCTCCTACACTGGCAGGAGGACTCTACCTCTACCGCCGCCTGGGAAGCTCCTAATATATAAAGATGTAATATATATAAACTGACTTGTTCACTAAAATGGTTTTTGGGTTACATTCCTACCCAGAATTCTAAGTCTATGTGAAGCTCAGCTTTCCCAATGACTGTCAGATTCTGAAATATACATAAAAACACGACACATTTAGAATTTTCAAAGTACAGAGAGACACTGAACGGAACCACTTGTATAGAAATGACTACCGATTCATTGTCTCCAAGGAAAATGGTCTGGTTTGTTTCTCTAGTGGTGGCAATGGGGTCAATTAGGGCTGATAGTAACCTTACAAAATGCTGTAAAGGATGGTGAAAATACACAATAAATTATATATATACATATATATATTTATTTATTTATTTATTTTAAAAAAAGGTTTACATTCCATGATGGAGGCAGGTGTCAAAGCACTGAATCAGGTAACAGAAGCCTGGGATCTGAGTCCCAGGCAGAGCACAGTAACCTTGGGGTTACTGGCAACACCACTTGATCCTTCTGGGTCTCAGTCATCTAAAGAATGATGATAGTTCCAACTCTGTAAGACTATTATCAGTGATAAGAATAGTGCTCCAAAGATTGTACAGTGTTATTAATTACAAGTAAGTTACATTAAAGAGCCTCTTGCTTGGTAGCCCCATGAATCACTCTATGTAAATATTTAGCAATGAACTTGCATTTGTCTCTGTCCATAAAACAAAGACAAATTAACCTACATGAACAGATTTTTACTGCAATACTTTGATTAATGCTGACACAAAGTATTACTACTAATGATAAAATATGAACAATTAACATTGTACTATTTTTCTGAGGGTGAAACCAACGCTTTAGAAAGTTATTATCCAAGTTCACATTTCCTAAATATTAAATGCCAGGTTTTGATCTCAAATTTGTATGATTCTACAGAACTGGCTGATAAACAATTAAAAGACAATAATCTTCTCTCTAAACATGCTAACGAGACAACGTTTCCTTTTCCCAGTATAGAGAAAAGGGATTTGTATTTCTTCAGCATCAAACATGTGGTGCTGATACTAAAGTACTCTGCAGGCTTGATCTCATCTCCAGCTAAAATCTAACTCTACACCTTTCTAGTTATGTGACCTCTGCCCATCTGCTGAACCTTTCCGCACCTCATTTTCTTTATCTATCAGTTTTAGCAGTTTTCTTATCTGTCGGGTGTGAGGATTAAATGAGTTTCACCTGATGGCTCAGTGGTAAATAATCTGCCAGCAATGCAGAAGACTGCCTATAATGCAGGAGACATGGGTTTGATCCCTAGTTGGGGAAGACCCCCTGGAGAATGAAATGGCAACCGAGTCCAGTATTCTTGCCCAGGAAATGCCATGGACAGAGAAGCCTGGCAGGCTACAGTCCATTGGGTCACAAGAGTTGGGCACAACTTAACAACTAAAGCACCAGCACTACCCCCACCGCTACATGGAACATGCTTAGGGCAGTACTTGGTTAACTACTACAAAGAGTAATATTATTGTTTACAAACATGACCAAATAACAAAATCAGTTATTCTGTCACTCTATATAACATAATAGAATCTACTGATAGAAGGTACAGTAAAGGAAATTGCAAGTAATTTCAAATCAACTATCAAATGGTTTCTAGTCTGCCCAGAAACTCAGTCCCAATACAGTCACTGCCAAAGAATATCTGTTTAAGAGAGAGACTCAGCTCAGAGGCCAGAAGCAAACATTAAAATCCTGACCATTCCCTGAAAGATCTGTTGGAGGAAAGTAAGGTGATCTAAGTCCGCTGAGCACAAGCTCAGTTGCTTCAGAAGTGTCTTGACTTTTTGTGACCCCATAGACTGCAGCACTCCAAGCTTCCCTGTTCTTCACCATCTCCTAGAGCTTGTTCAAACTCATGTCCATTCAGTCGGTGATGCCATCAACCATCTCATCCTCTGTCGTCCCCTTCTCCTCCTGCCTTCAATCTTTCCCAGCATCAGGGTCTTTTCCCAGGAGTCAGTTCTTGGCATTGGGTGGCCAAAGTAGTTGAGCTTCACCTTCAGCATCAGTCCTACCAATGAATATTCCAGACTAATTTCCTTTAGGATTGACTGGTTTGATCTCCTTGCAATCCAAGGGACTCTCAATAGTCTCCAACACCAAAGTTTAAAGGCATCAAATAGCAAAGAAAGGCAATGCCAAAGAATGTTCAACCAAAGAATGTTCAAATTACCACAAAATTGCAGTCATCTCATACATTAGCAAAGTAATGCTCAAAATTCTCCAAGCTAGACTTCAATAGTACATGAACCAAGAACTTCCAGATATTCAAACTGGATTTAGAAAAGGCAGAGGAACCAGAGATCAAATTGCCAACATCCATTGGATCATAGAAAAACCCAAGAGAATTCCAGAAGAACATCTGCTTCACTCACTACACTAAAGCCTTTGACTGTGTGGATCACAACAAACTATGGAAAATTCTTCAAAAGGTGGGAATACCAGACCACCTTACCTGCCTCCTGAGAAACCCATATGCAGATCAAGAAGCAACAGTAGAACCGGACATGGTATAACAGACTGGTTCCAAACTGGGAAAGGAGAACATCAAGGCTGTATACTGTCATCCTGCTTATTTAACTTACATGCAGAGTACATCATGCAAAATGCCAGGCTGAATGAAACACAAGCTGGAATAAAGATTTCTGGGAGAACCAGAAATAAACTCAGATATGCAGATGACACCACCCTAAAAGTGGTGAGGTGCAGAAGGTGAAGAGGAACTAAAGAGCCTCTTGATGAAAGTGAAAGAGGAGAACGAAAAAGCTGGCTTAACATTCTGCATTCCAAAAACTAATATCATGGCATCTGATCCTATCACTTTGTGGCAAATAGATGGGGAAAGCATGGAAATATTGAGAGACTTTATTATCTTGGTCTCCAAAATCACTGCAAAAAGTCCCTGATGCTGGGAAAGACTGAAGTCAGGAGGAGAAGGGGACAACAGAGGATGAGATGGTTGGATGGCATCACCAACTCAATGGACATAAGTTTGAGCAGGCTCTGGGAGTTGGTGATAGACAGGGAAGCCTGGTTTGCTGCAGTCCATGGCATTGCAAAGAGTCGGACATGACTGAGCAACTGAACTGAACTGAACTTCTTTGGGATTGGAATGAAAACCGACCTTTTCCAGTCCTGTGGCCACTGCTGAGTTTTCCAAATTTCCTGGAATATTGAGTGCAACACTTCCACAACATCATCTTTTAGGATTTTAAATAGCTCTGCTGGAATTTGATCACCTCCACTAGCTTTTGTTAGTAGTGATGCTTTCTAAGGCCCACTTGACTTCACATTCCAGGATGTCTGGCTCTAGGTGGGTGTTCACACCATCATGGTTATCTGGGTCATTAAGGTCTCTTTTGTATAATTCTGTGTATTCTTGCCACCTCTTCTTAATATTTTCTGTTTCTGTTATGTCCATACTGTTTCTGTCCTTTGTTCTGCCCATCTTTGCATGAAAAGTTCCCTTGGTATCTCTAATTTTCTTGAAGAGATCTCTATTCTTTCCCATTCTATTGCTTTCCTCTATTTCTTTGCACTGATCACTGAGGAAGGTTTTCTTTACCTCTCCTTGCTCTTCTTTGGAACTCTGCATTCAGATGGGTAGTCTTTCCTTTTATCCTTTGCCTTTTGCTTCTCTTCTTTTCTCAGCTATTTGTAACCAAAATGATCCCATAGATCACAATGTCGTCTAATTCAATGAAACTATGAGCCATGCTGTGCAAGGCCATCCAATTGGACAGGTCATGTTGGAGAGTTGTGACAAAACATGGTCCACTGGAGAAGGGAATGGCAAACCACTTCAGGATTCTTGCCTTGAGGCCTTGAGAACCCCATAAAGAAGAGGCATTGGAAGTATTAAGAAACCATGTGGGAAGTCGATTTAAGTCCATACTCTGATCCTATAAACAACTTCCTTTTATTTTTTTAATTAATCTTTATTGGAGCACAGTTGGTTTACAATGTTGCTAGTTTCTGTTGTATAGCAAAGTGAATCAGTATATAACCATTCTTTTAAAGCTTCTTTTCCCACATAGGTCAGTACAGAGTACTGAATAGAGTTTCCTATGCTATACAGTAGGGTCTTATTAGTTACCTGTTCCACATATGTACTGTTCTTAGTCACACAGTCATGTCAGACTCTTTGTGACCCCAATGGACTGCAGCCCGCTAGGCTCCTCTGTCCATGGGGATTCTCCAGGCAAGAATACTGGAGTGGGTTGCCATGCCCTCCTCCAGGGGATCTTCCCAACCCAGGGATCGAACCTAGGTCTCCCGCATTGCAAGCGGATTCTTTACCATCTGCGCCACCAGCGAATTAGTGTGTATGTGTCAATCCCAATCTCCCAGTCCCCCACTGCCCCTCCGGCTTTCCCCTGTGGTAACCATAAGTTCATCACCTAGCTGAGTTAGTCATCTAATTTAATGTTTGGATTCATAATGAGAACAATCCAAAAGAAGTGGAAGTCCAGTGGCCCCTGCAGTAGGAGAGGAGACTCATAACCACTGGACCACTAGGGGATTCGCATTTGGATTGTTCTCGACATGAGTTCAAGTATTTAGTATGCTTTAAATTAGATGAATAACTCAGCTTAGTGACAAATTCTTTTAAATTTGAAAGCATTTGTAATTCTTCTAGATTCCCTAAACCACTTGCATATTTGAGACAACAAATTAGGATGCAGTTTCCACATGAAGAAAGTCTTAAGGTTGTACAGAAATTAATTGTGACAGTTATCCACAGATATACTTTAGGCACCATATGCTAAAATTATTAACATGCCTTGTCATGTAATTAACAATGTTCAGAAGCAGAACCAAATTCTTCTACGGACAAAACAAAGGGACAAGAACGATCCAATTCTACTACAGTTTTCACTGTGAAATTCATGTAAAGAAAATCAAGTTCTATTTTTACATGACTAACATTATATCATTTATTTTTGTTTTAAAACCATGGAAGAATGTTCATATAATTTCCAGTAAAGTCTAAGTGAAAATGAAAACCAGTTTTAAAAACATTTCCCATAAAATGAAAATGTACCTTTTAAATTTAACAGGTAGTGTCTCTCATGTCTCTTTTATCTAATAAAACCAGCCCATGTTAACTGCCTACTGTATGCTGGGGAATTTTTAAATCAAGGGAGATACATTAGTTAGGCTTGCTTCAAAGTGGTTATCTTTGGGCTTATTTGCAACATTTTTATCATTAAAATGTTTCACATTGAAACATTTATTTGCTAATGGTAGAGAAAACAATAAAATTCACAAAAGAGTATTCTAAAGAGCAGCATGGAGGGGTCAAAAGATCGATGGTCCGAGGGACTGAGGTCTGGTCCTTACTCTGCCCCCAACTACCGGCTCAGTCTGTTTATATGTGGAAAATGAGCCAGACAGAGATTTCTCCCTACACGTATCTTTGATTAGGAACTCAGGTATGAAGTTCTACCAATATTTTGGAGTCAGTTTATGCAGGAACATGTGTGCAGATGTGACTTACAACTCATTCTCTCTGGGGGCAAGGAGAACACTTCCAATGTAATGAAATATATCCATCAGTATATACAAAACATGTGAAAAAAAGTTATATCTCATCATGTTCTACAATAATGCTGCTCTACGTACATTCATATTGTGGGAATTCTAGCGAGCATTAATCGTTCTAAATACCTACTTTCCACTCATTTCTAGAATTTCAATCAGGAGTGTATCAGGAGGCAAATTAAGGAAACCAAACATTCACTTCTATACTCTGGCGTGTGTAATAGGTCAGCCCTGCAATACAATTCCATTCTGTGTACACCCTCAGAATAAGAACCTCGAAAATAAATACACACTTGGCAAGTGTTTATGGATAATTCTTCTAATCTTTAGCTGTTCACAAAGCAGGACTCTTCTCCCCTGTCCTTCAGTTCAACAATCTCATCATTCATCTTTTCTTTTTTTTTTTTTAATTTATTTTTTATTTTACTTTACAATTCTGTATTGGTTTTGCCATACATTGACATGAATCCACCATGGGTGTACATGCGTTCCCAAACATGAACCCCCCTCCCACCCCCCTCCCCACAACATCTCTCTGGGTCATCCCCGCGTACCAGCCCCAAGCGTGCCATATCCTGCATCGGACATAGACTGGCAATTCGATTCTTACATGATATTATACATGTTTCAATGCCATTCTCCCAAATCATCTCACCCTCTCCCTCTCCCACTGAGTCCAAAAGTCCGTTATACACATCTGTGTCTTTTTTGCTGTCCTGCATACAGGGTCATCATTGCCATCTTTCTAAATTCCATATATATGTGTTAGTATACTGTATTGGTGTTTTTCTTTCTGGCTTACTTCACTCTGTATAATGTCCCTCACAGATGCAGTGGTTTTTGCTTTGTTTTTTGTGTTTCCCCACAACTGTAAGTCACTCAGGGCCTCGCTTTCCACAGCAAAGGATCAGGGGTCTCAAAGCTCCATAAAAACACACTTCACACAAGGGATGTTTGTGGTCCGTGGACCCTGTCCACTTCATCTAAACAGGACCATCCGCCCGGGAGGAAGGGCCAACTGGACGCAGTGTTTCCACCAGCACCAACTGAGCATGTCCTGCTGTAACGGACCCTCCTCTGGCTGCCTCACAGGCCTGAACACACTTGTGCGAAACCTCCACTGTCAAGACTGTGAAAAGCAGCTGAGAATCATTTGGAGAATTCACTTTATTTACCAAGTAAAAAGTTAACTAAGTACAACAGGAAGTAAAGCGATAGAAAGAAATCAACATCTTCAAGATTTTTATTCCTACCAAGATGGTTCTACAATACCAGAAAAAAAGATGACTGAAAAATATTGCAGAAGACAATTCCTGCTTCCTATTCACTTTACTATACAAGGATTACTTAGAAACTGAGCAACAATATAGTACTAAGAGCTATCAGGCAAATAAAATACACAGAATCAACACCACCAGGAGGCCCACTACAATCACATTTTTGCTCAAGATGTCATCTGAATTAATTCGATTGTTAAGTTTAACCTCCCAATGAGTAGGCAAGATTGCAGAATGCTGTTGTGTGCTCCCAGCTGATCTGCTCAGCAACTGAGATACTTAAAAAAAAACAAAATAAAATGAGTGTATTCGCTCATGCTACTACCCCTGTAGCAAACGTAAACAAATAAGAATTTTTACAAATGTGAAATTTACTATTTTATATGAGCTCCAAACTTGGAATATTCTGTGCTAGAAAGAGAAATTCTTCACAAAACTTTTTAATATTATAAAAACATCACTGATGAAATGAAAGTGAAGTTGCTCAGTCATGTCTGACTCTTTGAGACCTCATGGACTGTAGCCCACCAGGCTCCTCCTTCCATGAGATTTTCCAGGCAAGAGTACTAGAGTGGGTTGCCATTGCCTTCCATTGCCTTCTCCAGGGGATCTCCCTCACTCAGGGATTGAACCCAGGTCTCCCACATTACAGGCAGACGCTTTACCATCTGAGCCACCAGGGAAGCCCATTGATGAAATGAAATCTTGTAAACTTGAAGGAAAACGGCTTGATTTCATACCCAGAGTCTGACTTTCCAGCTCTGGGGTCTGATGCATGCAGGTGACCTCATCATTTTCCTCACTGTAAAGCAGATGTAACTAACACCTGCACTCACCTCCCAGATTGCTTGTGAGGATTTGATCAGGTCACAGATTTAATAACTCATTGAAAACCCCTGCAGTCTGGATCTCAAGGAAAATCAGCTATTTTACTCTTAAAAAGACTCTTGCTTGCTCTAAGCCACCACATTCTTGTATTTTCTTCCTCCTTCTGCTTCTTTCTTCTTCTTCCTTCTCAGCCTCCTTATCTGTCTTTGTTTCTTTCCAAACATCAATGTTGAGAGTTCTCAGGTCATCAAGAATTTAGGTCCTCTTCTCCCTCTCTTCTTTCCCTAAGGGCTCTAACCTACTCCCATGATTTTCATTACCATCTGGAGGACAGATCCCAAACACATTTCTAATTCAGATCTGAACACATACCTGCCAAGTCACTGTCTCCACCTGGATGGCGTGGTGAGACCCTGAGTTCAGTCATCCTACCTCAAGGCCAAACTCCCCATTTCTGTCATTCAAACGTAAATGCAGCCTAAGTCAGTAAGCGACTGGAAAAAATGCCCAGTTTTACAATGCAGAATCCTGGGAGTTATCCCTGAAATGTCCTGTTGCTCACTTTTCAGTCTGTAACCCATTTCCTACTCTTTCCATTTTATGTCTGAAATATACTCTGTTTTCTCCACAGCTCCGTCCCCTTCTGAACCTACAGCCACTAACTACTAATTCCCAAACTGGCTTCGCTCAAACAGTCCCCCCTCCTCCAGCCCAACTAGAGGGATGTTTTAAAGCGCAAGCATAATCACTCCTCTACCTACATTTCTTTACATGATCAGAGAATAACAGTAAAACAGAATAAGGAGCAAACACTGTGAACCACTAATAAAGGCGTGCACGTGTCTTCCATCCCCACGGTCGTCTACGTTTCAAACACATTAACTTTTTACTCTAAAATGCCAGGCTCTCTCCTTCTTCAAGGCCTTCATTCATATCCACCTTGTTCCCTCTTTGGGAATGTGAAAAAGGGTCCTCCCTTCCCCTCCCTGTATCCCCATTCCGAGCTGTTTCTTTCCTATCGTTCAGCTCTCAGTTTAACCAATACTTCCTCCAGAAGGCATTGCTTGGTTCTCTGGACAAGGTCAGTTCCATTAATTATATTCTCACAAAGCACCATGCACTTCTGTTCCACAATCCTCAGTGCATTTGTAAACACACAAAAGATAACAAGTGCAGGGAGCTTGTCTGTCCTGTTTACAGTTGTATCCCTTAATCTTATCAAACACCATAAGTGGGCCAACAGAGATACTGATAGATGTTTGCTGAATTAATTAACACAGAATGGTTCTGGTTTCATTCTTGACTTGATAACGGCTCATAATTGGTGGGTAAGTGCACATAAAACTCTAATTCAAGGCAGACTGTGATAGCTTTTCACAGGAAATAAACATACAGATTACTTGATCCGCTAAGAAAAAAAATCAATTCTGGAAGGGAACAGACGTATAAAGAAAGACCCATGTAAAGGAAGGCTTCTTTCTGGTGCTCAGATATGAAATAAGCCACGGAGAGCTAGCAAGACTTCAACAAGTTAAGGGTAGGAAATATTCCAAGGAGGGGAAAAATTTCAGACAGAAGGGAGAAGGATAGAAGGATAAATATTTCTGCAGGAGAATGAAAACACTGCTCAAAGGAGAAAAGGGTTTGTCATTGATTGAATGGAAAACCAAAACAGAGAAAGGATGGGGGAAGTATGACAGATGATGAATTCTATTTTAGAAACTCAAATTTTAAGTCCTTACATGATGTTGAGAATGTAGTTAAACATGGAACTAGGAAAGAAGTTGCAAGTAAATTTCAGAAATTATTAGGCTCAGAGAAATTTTAGTTGATCCATAAGGAATTAAACATTAATGCAGAGGCATGACAAAGATGTCTAAAGTTATCCACAAACACATATTTTTATTAAGAATAAAAAATAGAATAAGTAAAAGCAATTTTATAACTACTGCCTCAATTTTCAACATACATACCTAATTTTTATTTTATATAGGTGTTAGTAATACTTACCATATTTTTACAATGATTTTACCCTCTTTAAAACTGCTAATGTCCTACCACTGTTGGGATGGGAGAAACTCGCTTATGCTGACTTTTTCTCTATTCAGTAGGAGAATAATATCTTTTTTCTGTTTAAAAGAATTCTAGTCCTTGTAATAGGCTCTGTGCAAAAATTTTAAATGACGTACAGAATTTTTAAAAGGTCATTCTAATTTCAAAAATGTTAACATATGAAATTACATATATTATCTTTAATTATCAAGAGAATATATGAAGAATAATAAAATGTAATACTTACTTTTGCTGCACCTATTTGTTCTTTGCGAAATTTCTCAAGTGGTGCAATTAATACATCATTAGCATTTTGAATCTGAAATTAAAAATACAAATACATTAAATTCTGTATAATTCATGCAAACAATATTCAAAAAAAGATATCTCCTTTATTCCCCTTACTTAAATAAACAGTTTTTGTTCCCTTTTACTTCTATAAATGAAATAAAAAATACCTCACATGTCATATAGTCTTTTTCTACTTTATAATTAAATTTTCACAAATTATTTCACTTGATCCTAGCAATAATGTGCCTAATGTGAAAACAAGTACACACGGTGAGATCTTAAATATTTAAAGTTCATATTCTAAAATTTAACTACACATCAGACATTAAATTTTAAAATACCTTTAATTATATTGGTTTAATGTAGTCAGTTCAAGCATCATTTGAAAATTGAGCCATATAAAAGCTTTCTGTCTTGCCACTAGAATATTATAATTGTACAGCTGCAAACTAAAATCAGGCTTATTTTTTCCCTATTTAATTAGATTCCTTATACTTGGACTTTGCCTGCATATTCTCATAATATTTCCAACCACACTAAAACAGTAACTGATTTTATTTCAATGAACAGCGTTTTAGTCCAAAACTCCAAATTGGGTTTCACTTAAACTTTCAAACAGATAAACCTTTAAATCAATCTGTACGAATACTGTGAGGGGGTTCAAGCTGGGTCGGGGCAATGGCTGGATACAGAAGACATATTTCTAAGGAAAGCAACATGCTGGAAGGAAATCTTGGTTTTAAAAAAAAATCACTTTAAAAAGCATTAACATTAAACATAGGATCTTAAATGTTTTCACGACAAAAGGAAATAATAATGTGGCAAGATGGAGGTATTAGCTAAGGTCATGGTATTAATCATTTTGCAATACATAAATGCATCAAACCAACATATTATACAATTTAAACTTACATAATACCAATTATATACCAATAAAGTTGAGGGGGGAAAGGCAGGCCCAGTTAACAAAATTACCATTCATTCTACCGCTGTGATAATACTATGACCTATTACATAGTTAGCAAATGCTAAAATGAAGAGAAAAATCTATTTTTCAAATTAGTCACTATTTTAAAATAGGTTAAAGCATATACAGGAGCTCCTTATATTATTCTTATAATTTCAAATAAGTTTGATATTATATCACAATTTTAAAATTTCAAAAAATGGGTTTTACTTTCTATTATTTTCACTAAGCTGGTTATTCTCTAGTCAAGCTTTATTTCTTAAATTCCATAATCTATCTAACACACAAAGACAGTATTCACAAAAATAAAAACTAAATAATGCTTCCCATGATTCTGTCATTTTCCAATTTGTAGGAAAATGAGATGACCTCTTGAAAATAGTACCTAAAATCCTCCATTGTGAAAATATACAAAGTAGATCAATACTCAAAATCCTTCCCAAGACATTGAGAGCCAGCACAGATACCTCTGCCATCAATCACCTACCGTCCTTTTTGTGAGCTCAGACAGGCATTCATCCAGATACACTGGGCAGGCATTTTACTACAGAAAGATGACTGGGAACAGTAGCAAAGTAGCTGACTTTTAATTCTCACCCTCTAAATCCTCTTTGCCCTAGTGAAACTCTAAATACATTGAAACACATACATATATATTTCTCCAGATGTTACAGAGGTAATAAATAATGGATTCTGCCTTTAAAGTTCACATAAGGAAAGACAGTGGCACGGACACTTTAGTGTAATTTGTAAAAATAGCAACAATAAAGGCCAACAGTTACCGAATGTTTGCTTTATGCTGGAAACCAGCATGACCTAATGTATTTAAAGGCAATTATTTTAAACAAAGAGATATTTCTCAAGTGGTGAAAACTCAAATAATGAGGCTGAATAAGAAAATACACAGCACAACTCTTAAGTACATCTATTTAAAATCAAGAATGGCTGACTTCAACACAGTTCCATAGCTTATGAACTGCTATTTAAACATTCTGATCACCAGCCGTATCACCTAACAACTTGATTTTAAGGATGAAGATAATGAATGTAAAACACTTAGTTCGGTGCCATACATCCAGAAAGTACTCAAAACTTATAGTGTTTAATATCTCCAAATAAACACATATGACATATATCCATCTGTAATGATATACCTGATACACTTCCATATCCGATTCTTCTATACTACCCTTTTGGTTGAGGGATATCTATGTGCACATTCTGAGAAGGTATTTTCCTTTGACAGTCACCAAAGACAGATGGCCTAGACATTCCCACTTTCAATCACGAGGTGCTTACGTATGTGCCAAGCACACTACTGAGCTACGTGGGGAAGGGAAAAACACGAAGGCATGAAAGTTGATGCTTACTTGTGAAAAGGGGGAAAAAAGTATTCATTCAACAAGTATTTAATGTCATAAAGTCCTGCTAAAATTTTCGGAAAATTTGAGACAAAACTGATCACAGTACATTGAGAATAGTTACATGATTAACTATGCAGAATTCATCACAAACACATCAGAATTTTGATAACAGAAAAGATCCATGAGAACTAAATAAGTCAAGGTAGTATTTGGATAGTGAACAGGAAGTATTGGATAGAGGTGAACAGGAAGTGGATATGAACTGGATACACCAAAGAGAAAAAAATATCCTAGGAACAGGCATCGCCATAAAAAAGGCAAGAGAGAATTACGCAAATATGAGGTGGTGGGGTGGGGAGGGGGGGCGGGAGGGGTGCAGCACAGGGCAAAATAGAAGCATTTACTACACGTTCATTAACAGTCCATTCTGACTGTGAGTGCCAACCAAGTTACAGGCCTTCAGTTACCTTTTTAAAAATGGAAATGGCACAGTGAATACAAAGTATGTTGAAAAGTTTTGGCACGCAGCAGGTTCCATGTGTTATTAGCTATTAACATCATCTAACTGGAGAAAAGTGTGTAATTACTATTAGGAAATTTAACTGCAATAAGGAAAGAATACCCATAATCTAAGCAAAGTTACCTGAATATGGAATCACTGCTGGAATGTAAAAACTTGTTCTAGCAAGTAATATGCAGGATACTTTGAGAATGAAGAGATAAGGACAAGGTATGCCAGGTGAATGGCTGGGAGAAGAACACAAGTTTGAAGAGACAGCTAGGTCAGAGGCCTGTGGTGTTCCCATCTGGGTAGCATGGAACTGCAGAGGCAGAGGAATCAAAGGTGACACCAAGTTTCAGCCTCAGGCACTGGAACTCCAGCATAACTTTAAGAACTAGGGTAAATGAGGCAGGGAGCATGTCTGATAGAGAGAGTAATGACAATGAATTTCACTTTGGACCTGTTACTTTTCATTCCATGAAAGATTCACGGAAATATCATAGCAGAGTATCCCACTTCAAAACATGGAACTAGTCAATACGAATGAAATGTTTTTTAATTGGGAAAGACCAGATAAAAGAGTGGATGGCAGATCCATGTGCTAAGACGCTAGCACTCACATTCATACCCAATAGTTTACATCTCTGCCACAACTATTCTCTGGCTGTTATGTAAATATGGCCTGGGAAAAAAACAAAACATGAGAATATAAACTTGAGCCAAATCTGATAATTAACAACCACCCAGTGGGGCAAGTATTACTTCCTATCTCTAGTTTGTCCATATTTCTTCATCTCTATCTTTTGTTTTGGATTTGCTCAATTTTTTTCTTTCTCTCCCCTGCTCTCATTCTATTAATGTGAAACTTAGGGAATAAAAACATAAGTTCCAGAGGTACTAAACAGAAAAAAAAAAAAAAAAAAAGAAGGGGAAGAAAAACATCCAATGGAGTGATAGAGATAACAAGAGATATGATTTGTTGAGTGTTTAATGCATGCCAAGTACTATGCTAAGCCCTTCACAATATCTAGATTAAAGTTGATTTCATATGAGTAATGAAGTTCAAAACCTAACAATCATCTGGAATATATTAAGAATGTGAATGCTGAAGTTAGACCCTGTTCCATTTCGAATCTCAGCACCTAACCTGCTAAGACTCAATGCCTTCATCTCTATATCTCTTAAGAATTTCATAAAAATCAAAGGAAAAATACACATACTTTAAAAATCACAAGCATAGATTCGGCATATGGCAGGCTTTCAATAAATGTTTGTTTCATCACAGAATTCACAGTGTCAACTACTGACTTCAGAACCATCCTCAGCGGTCTGAGAATTTCCAAGATGATTTAAAAGGTAGTTATTCAAGAGGGAGAAATTGAAATCCAAATAAATTTAACAGAAACTTTTTCAGAGTACCCATCTGCAGTGGTAGATAACAGGAACCTACATTTTTCCATAAACCATAATAACATCTGTGTGGCTTTACATCTGATATATGATGCTTCTCTTGTATGCAGTCAATGGGCTGCTGTTCACAATATGTGAATCTAAATTCAAGAGATCAAAATAAGAACGCCAACACTCAAAGGGCGCAAAGTGGATTTACAACCCAACTGTCTGCTCCTGACTCTCAGCTTTGAACACCCCCTACAGGACGAATGCCTTTTATCCCAACACACTGGTCGATCACATGGATGAAATTCTCCAATTCTGATGTAATCCACATGTGAAGTAAAGAAGGTATTTAAAATTTAGGTAGGTTTAAAAGGGTTACGGTTACAACTAAATAATAATGGAAAATAACATACAAAATGCTAAGAAACCATCATTAAAAACCTGAATCTGGGGTACCACACTGGTGACTTTCTCAAGATTTAAAAAGCAATCTAGAGAAATGAAATTCTGGCTCACATGGAACTCTTTCTCCTCAAATTTACACAGGGGGCTTGATAAAACTCCTTCCAAAAGGTAATACTAGAGGATGGGGTGGGGGGTAGGGCATGGAACCAAGTCACAGAGTTCAGGAGATTCAAACTTCCATAATATTTCTGGAATGTGTTACTTTGTATGACCTCATTAAGAGGCTTTAGGAAAAATTCAAATGCAATTTTAATGCTCTCTCTAGATACTGATGATACATTTTTGAAAAGTTCATATTTCAGTAATTAAGGGTTAACTATTTTATAAGTTTTAACCATTATCTAAACCTTGGTTTTAAAAAACTTATTTTTGTAAGTACTGGTCCATTTTTAAATTCAAAAATAATCACAGCTATTTCACTTATTTTCTGCATCAGAGAAGCAAATCTAATATTGGGTAATAAGACATTACAATACTGCATTTACTGGGTAGACACACTTTGACTGTGGGTGTACTACATTAAACCAGGCAATTCAGCTTCCTGTTGCTTTTCTTTTGCTATTTCAAGTGATTCTAATAAACAGCCACAAGGGAGTGCTCATAAATCACTCAAAAGTAATGGCTAGAAAATGTTTTTATGTGGTTAGAAGAATCATTATCCAAACATGTTTGGGTTTTTTTTGTCTCCAAGTACACATGAATTATAATTTTCTACAGACCATGAATTTTCAAGAGCTATCCTATAGGAATTTTCAATGCTTGTTTTCCACTGCGGAGACCCTTACCATAACTTGTCTGTCTAAGGAAGTGAATAGTGATAGAATAAAACAAATCTGATAAGTAATTCTTCTTACACTTATACTTTCTCTTCCCCTTCAAGGTCTTGGTTAAACTTGACTGTTGTTGGTACCAGTCACAGCTCATCACAAATCAAAGATTACAGTATCCCACCAGGATGTAAGATAAGATAATTCTCTACCTCTAAAAGCTCTAAAAGACTCCAGGTTTTGAAGAGATTGGGGCTTCCCTGGTGGCTCAGATGGTAAAGAATCTGCCTGCCATGCAGGAGACCTGGGTTCAGTCCCTGGGTTAGGAAGATCCCCCGAAGAAGGAAATGGCAATCCACTTCAGTATTCTTATCTAGAGAATTCCATGGACAGAGAAGCCTGGCAGGCTACGGTCCACGGAGTCGCAAAGAGTGGGACATGACTGAACAACTAATACTTTTGAAGAGATTTAATGATTTTCTGCTATCAACTGTTTGAGAAGGCTACAAAAAACAAGCTCTTTATAGAAATAAAGCAGGGATGATGTAGCTCACTGCAAAAACAACTTCCTGTTGAGACGGCTATTATAATCAAATCCACACAAAGTGAAAATATTACAAAGGTATGTACATTGAGTAGACTGAACACAATCAATGTGGAAGACAAACAAGCTGAGATAAGACTGGCTCATTGTCTCACTGGTATTTATAACTGGAGAAGTCAGATCAGAGTCCTTGGGATTACAAGCAAGTATCTCTTTGCTGCCTGTCCCAACCCCTTATCCTATTCCCGCCCGCCCTTTTGGATAAAGCTATGGCAGGTGATCTTGGGACAGCCTGAGTTTCACTCCTAGATACTGGTAAAGTTAGCTCTCCACAACCTCACAAGAGGCATTCCTCTAAGTCAGTAAACCCACAGTTTTTCTAATTGTCACGCGCATTCACGCTCAGACAAGCTGTGTGACCCCACGGGCTGTAGCCCACCAGGCTTCTCTGTCCCCGGGATTTTTCTGAGCAAGCACACTGGAGCGGGTTGCCATTTCCTTCTCCAGGGGATCTTCTAGACCCAGGGATCGAACCCACATCTCCTGAGTCTCCTATATTGGCAGGCAGGTTCTTTACCAAGTAAGTCAGAGCTCAAAACCCAAATCTCACAGAAAGAGCGGAGGACAGACATACAAACAAGACCTTCATACAATAAGTAATATGAAGTAAAAACTAAATGCATTTTACTTTCTATCCTTTAATGTGAATAGCACCGTACTCTGAAAAATCATGCCTTCATCTTTTAAAAACATGTAAGGTTATCTGGCCACTGCAATAATCCATTAAATTTCTACTTGAATGTCACTTATTACTTCAATTTTGGATGTTTTGATTTTACTTATGAAGTCAGTGTTCTATGATGATTCCTACTTCACTGGATTTCATCTATTTAGATCCAACTCACTTATATTTAATATTAGTTTCACCTTTACTTCTACCAGTAATAATACTTATAAGAATATATTTAGAAAAAGAAATTTAAGTTTTTGAAGGATGATGCTATAGGAATCCCATTTTTTACTTCAGAAGATAAGTAGACATATACTCTCTAGGAAAGTGCATGGGTTTGTATTTAATTCTTGAATTAGCCCATGAAAACCGTGTGATTTTGGTCAAATTATTCAAACACTCCATATCTCTTTCCCTTCTGTAAAGATGAAAATATGCCTTTATCTCATAGCCTGTATACAAAAATTTTTGCATTTTATATATAATGATCCTAAGAGTCTATTAATACAAGTTTGTACTTGCTTCTTAACTAAATTCATCCTTTTTGAGTACGTCAACTGTAAAACAATAATATTTTTTAAATGACTTAGGAATTTGCGACTGCAGTTTCATAATTAATAAAAGAGTGAAATCTCACCAGCAGGTATTGGATGCCAAGACTTCTTAAACGGAACACAGTGGCTAGTAGGCTAAATGGCAACCAATCCTCTCCGCTTCTACAGCCTATGACTGTCCTGAATATAACTCAAAGTATAGTTAGGTATTTTTTAATAAAAAAAAATCTATACTCATAAGACGAAGGAGCAGAAAAGCATTCATCCAAGAAGAAATTGACCATTTTCATAGTATAGCTGAGAAAGTGGAAGAGAGGGGTAAATTGCAAAATTTCACACAATTCATTGGGATCTAATAGTGTCATAACTCTAGGTTGTACCAAATGAAATTCTCTGAATATTGAGTTATTTGGACTAGAAAGAGAAGTTATTTTTCTCAGAATTTTTTGTTGCTCTTAAACTACTTTTGCTGTATTCTTTCTTATCCAGCAATCTCTAATGGTAGATTAAACCAAAGATACTTTTAAAGTTTTCAAGCATTGTAGAAAACATCTGTAAACAACAGGTCTAACCATAACATATGCCTCCTTACAAACTTGTGTTTACTTATTGCCATCCTGATTACTACCTTTATAACTATCATGTGAAAGTCACTCAGCCATGTCTGACTCTTTGCAACTCCATGGACTCTATAGTCCATGGGATTCTCCAGGCCAGAATATTAGAGTGGGTAGCCTTTCCTTTCTCCAGGGGATCTTCTTGACCCAGGACACAAACCGGTGTCTCCTTCATTGCAGGCGGATTCTTTACCAACTGAGCTATCAGGGAAGTCCATAATGGAGGCTTAAAAAAACAGCCAAAGAGGTCAAACTATATTTCAACTTTAAATAACAGATATACGAAAGAT
Source organism: Oryx dammah (assembly GCF_014754425.2). NCBI lineage: Eukaryota > Metazoa > Chordata > Mammalia > Artiodactyla > Bovidae > Oryx > Oryx dammah. The sequence continues at coordinate 7,704,492 of NW_024070201.1, forward strand.
CCAATTAAAACTGACATCTTAAAAATTACTTAAAACAATTACTCCAAACATCCTGCACATATGTTCCTTGTAACAAATACTTCCCTTTTGATTTTGACCAAAAAGTATGCACTTAGGAAAACACTCCTATAGAATATATGCCTGCATTACCTCAAAGGTCATACAAGGAAAATGTTGAGTTTAAACCTACCTTTGAGAACACAGTCGCCAAATAATGTAAGACATACTGCCATCTCAGTTGTTGCTGCTGCTGCTGCTAAGTCGCTTCAGTCATGTCCGACTCTGTGCGACCCCATAGACGGCAGCCCAGCAGGCTCCCCGATCCCTGGGATTCTCCAGGCAAGAACACTGGAGTGGGTTGCCATTTCCTTCTCCAATGCATGAAAGTGAAAAGTGAAAGGGTTCATGAAAAGTGAAAGGGAAGTCGCTCAGTCGTGTCCGACTCTCAGTTGTTAAAAGGTATTAAATAACTGCTCTGCACTCCCCACTAGGTGAAAAAATTATGCACAGAAACTGGTGGAGTTACTTCTGCAGTCCTCTACCTTTGGCCATTCTCAGGAAACCCCATCATCTCCTGAATTTGTGTACCTCTAGTGGCATTCTGGTGGGCTGCAGTCCACGGAGTCGCAAAGAGTCAGACACGACTGAGCGACTTCACTTTCACGTTTCACTTTCATGCATTGGAGAAGGAAATGGCAACCCACTCCAGTGTTCTTGCCTGGAGAATCCCAGGGACGGGGGAGCCTGGTGGGCATGGGGTCGCACAGAGTCAGACACGACTGAAGTGACTTAGCAGCAGCAGTGGCATTGCTATTAAATTGCTATGATGCCCTCATGTTTCCCAACCCTATAGGAGATGACCAAAGATTTTCCTGTAACACAGCTTTCCCGTGTATATCAGTGTCCTCCTGCTGATGGAAACATACCTCTGCCCCTTTCCCTCACTTTAAAAATCAGAAGCTCCGTATATCCTGAGCTGAGCCAATCACAGCCACAGGAAGATTTTTTTTTTTCTCCAGGTTTTATCCCAGAGTTTAGAGGAATCAAAGTGGCTTCAAGTGAGGGGCCAGGGGGAAGGAGCCTCAACAAATTGATAATTTATGTAACTCCACGTTTATCACCTCCTCCTCTTTTAATGCTAATTCTTCTTGATAATTTTCCTCTACCCTTCTAGGTAGACACTACTAAAAACACCTTTTGAGAGAGAAATTAGAATCTTGTGGGTTTTTTTTTTTTAAAGTGTCTTTGTGAATTTAAAGAAAATTCCAATAGAATTTTATAAAAATTTATAAAAGAAATGAAAATTCATTAAACAAATTCACAGTTAGTTTATGGCAGCTATATTTTAGTATCTGGATCTTAATGTATTTTAATCATAATTGTTCCATATTTATGTAATGGCAGACTGTGAAAGCCTTAAGAAAGATTTAAGATGCAATTTCTTAAATTTCTTGTTGCAGCCTTTGCAATAACAGGAGGGCTGGAAGAGAAGAGAAGGCGGGGACAGAGGATAGAGGGAGGGGACAGAGGATAGAGGGAGGAAGGAGTTTTTCTCTGGACAGAGATTCATCTAAACAAAGCCGAGAATGACCTAGCTCGAATAAGGATCCACTGAGCAAGCTTAGGAAGGTAGGCGGCGAGCGAGTGCTGTGCTGGGCAGGCTCACAGTGGCTCTCGAGGTCCACTAGGAGGCATCTCTTCCAAGCCTACATTCAGCAACTTGGGCCAAACTGAGCTGAGGTAAAGATTTCTATACCTCGAATTAGGCCAGCATTACACATCAGGGTTTTATACACACGCACACACACACACTGCTCCCTAAGAGCTGGCAGGTTAGTTTTTATCACACCTCATTGCTTCAGAGCTAAACGTGTATTGAGAAGGCACTAATACTAAACCATAAACAACAGTAAAGAATGCTAACTATACAAGATTCCTTTTATCTAGTTGTTAAAGCATCTCTTTAAAACATGTATCTGTGGGCTTAAAATAGTACCAACTTAGTATGTCTTTCTCAATACCTGCTTATTTAACTTATATGCAGAGTACATCATGAGAAACGCTGGACTGGAAGAAACACAAGCTGGAATTAAGATTGCTGGGAGAAATATCAATAACCTCAGGTATGCAGATGACACCACCCTTATGGCAGAAAGTGAAGAGGAGCTAAAAAGCTTCTTGATGAAAGTGAAAGTGGAGAGTGGAAAAGTTGGCTTAAAGCTCAACATTCAGAAAACAAAGATCATGGCATCTGGTCCCATCACTTCATGGGAAATAAATGGGGAAACAGTGGAAACAGTGTCAGACTTTATTTTGGGGGGCTCCAAAATCACTGCAGATGGTGACTGCAGCCATGAAATTAAAAGATGCTTACTCCTTGGAAGAAAAGTTATGACCAACCTAGATAGTATATTCAAAAGCAGAGACATTACTTTGCCGACTAAGGTCCATCTAGTCAAGGCTATGGTTTTTCCAGTGGTCACTGGAGTGAGAGTTGGATTGTGAAGAAAGCTGAGTGCCAAAGAATTGATGCTTTTGAGCTGTGGTGTTGGAGAAGACTCTTGAGAGTCCCTTGGACTGCAAGGAGATCCAACCAGTCCATTCTGAAGGAGATCAGCCCTGGGATTTCTTTGGAAGGAATGATGCTAAAGCTGAAACTCCAGTACTTTGGCCCCCTCATGCAAAGAGTTGACTCATTGGAAAAGATTCTGATGCTGGGAGGGATTGGGGGCAGGAGAAGAAGGGGATGACCGAGGATGAGATGGCTGGATGGCATCACTGACTCGATGGACGTGAGTCTGAGTGAACTCCGGGAGTTGGTAATGGACAGGGAGGCCTGGCGTGCTGCGATTCATGGGGTCACAAAGAGTCAGACACGACTGAGCAACTGAACTGAACTGACACTTAAACTTACTTTTACACAAAACAAGGATTTTGTATTTCCTGGCTTCCATAGTGACAGGAAGTTTCTGTAGTGCCGATTTAATCGATTTTGAAGCTAAACCTGGACACTGCATGAACATCTCGTGCTAGGAAGAACGACAGCATTCATGCTGCAGGTTATTCATACATCTATCTTTCCAGCCCTGTAAAGGTAGAGATAATGTCTTATTGATTTTTGAATAGTCATTGCCTAGCAAAGTGCTTTTGGCATAGTGGAAATTCAACACACTACTGGTAAATTAGTAAAGTTATTTACAGTAGCCATAATTGATACCTGCAATGAATTACTGTAACAAACACTGTTCCTCATAATATTACTGTGGATGACAACCTACCTATAGGAAACTAAGTATTTCTGAAAATAAGAAAAGTATTTTATAAAATATACTTTTGATATATATACTTTTGTATAACATGGGTAGCAATCTGAAACTAAGCTAATTAATATTATCTTTAGAAAAAATTTCAGTCACCAAAAAAAAAACCCATTAATTTACAATGACTTCTACTATATTCACACAAGTTCTTCACTTATAAATCAGTTTTGCTAAAAAAATAAAGCAATATTATATTTCAAGTTAAAATGCCACAGAGGGAAGATTATTATCATACAAACTGCCATAGTGGGTTAAAATGAAAAGAGCAGTAACTCCTCGAAATAAGAAATGCAAACCACCATCCAAATTCTGCCTACTCCTCCATCCTTAAGGTTGGTTACACTGTTGTGATGAACTGAAAACTTGAGAAGGAAAATCACGTGGCTTTGTTAGATTTTAGCTAGAAACCAGAACAGGGCTTTGAGCAGGGGAGTCAGGGAACACAGACGGAAAGCATGGAAGAGAGAAGCAAACAGGTCAGAACCGTCAGACAAAGGCTGGGAAAATGTTTCTAAGTACACACATACAGAACTTCAGCAACACCGACTGTGGGCCAAGGGAGTTCTCCTTCAGTCCTCACAACAACTCCCTAAAGAAAGTACTATTATTATTCCCATTTTGTAGTTGAGGAAACTGAGACCCAGAAAGACTAACTAACTCACATAAAGTCACAAATAGCTGGTAGGTGGCAGGACCACACCATGAACCCAAGTAGTCTGACTTATATATACCACATTGCACAGTCTCAGACAATAAGAACACACTGCATGACCAAAAATAAGTCTTGCCCCCAAACAAAGTTATATGAAATATGAGTAAGGCTATCACTAAACAAAGGAAACCTGAAAAAAGGGCTATAGCATTAGGGGGACGAAATGATTATTGTCCTATTTACTAATTTATAAATGCGGAAATGTAGACACATTATTTTCTCTATTCCAGATCTTTTTTGGAAAATGATACACACTTTCTATTGCATCCCCAAACAATTTCATTGTTGCGCTGATGTCATATTTAAGTGTGTGATAAAAGGTCATGCTAAGTTGAATAATACAGATTTTCTTGGCTCTTGAAATGCTAAGTTATGGTTTCAGGATGGGGAACACATGTACACCCATGGCGGATTCATGTCAATGTATGGCAAAACTAATACAATATTGTAAAGTAATTAGCCTCCAATTAAAATAAATAAATTTATATTAAAAAAATAAATGCTAAGTTATAATAATAATGTAATGGTGAGATAAGAATCAGCATAGACACAGGGAAGATTAGGAAGAGATTATTGCAATTATTAACTTAAAATCGGAGCATTTCTCCCACATAATTCTACCCAACTAAAGTTTAGGAAATGAGAAAAAAGGAGTATTCAATTCAGAAACAACCACAATAGTACTGCTTTTCTTAGTTCACTTTCCCTAGTACACTTACTTGGGATGTTTATGTCACATACTATCTTGATATAAATAAATATAGGAAACATTGTAACTGGGACTTGTACAGTTCAGAAAAAAACCAGCACCAAAAGCTCATACACACCCAGTATATCTTCCCTATAAACTACTACTGTAGCAACTGCTTGTATGTGAATATTTTAAGGATCTCTGGGGGCTGGGGAAAGAGAAGATAATCTTCTGAAATAAATAATTCCTTAATTGAATAAACCAACAAACTGAATCACAGTGTTGTTAAAAATAAAACCGGAAAAAAAAAAGGATTAAAAGAGAAACCTTCAGAGCTTCAATACAGAATTACAGAAGTCCATGAGTACCCAAAAGTTATCTAAGTCCTACAATTTAGCAAGCAAGAGATATGATTTATTTTGCAAACATTTTCTTTTAAACTTTCCCAGGCATCTGAGCACAGGCTCTTAGTCATAGCTAAGAATTACTTCCCAAATAAGTTCCATATGTTATAACTCTCGTTCCTGGTCTTTTCCAAACCCAGATCTGGTCATAAACTATGAGCTAGTTTACCACACTGTACAGCTGTCAAAAACTTTTCTTACCCAATGAAGTAAAGAACCTCACTCAGCCTTTTCTGTGAGGTCTTATATCATGTGAAATATGAGGGATATGTCAATACTAGAGAAAATCTTCTTCACAACACACGACAAACATAAAAACCAATATGCTTTTCCTTATCTGTGAAAAGGAAGCCCCAATAGAAAATACAATCATTTAATAAATCATTAACATCTGACCTCTTTGGGGTTTACCCTCAGGCTATGGCTTGAATTACATTCAGTTCATATAACTGGGTCAAAGGATGTTAAGATTATTTTCCAGAAAATCAAGCTTGGAACTACTTCCCTTGCTGACAGCAGCGAACAGCCCGAGACATGTATCTCTCATGCATCCTTTAAACCTCAGCCCAAGTGTCACGTCCTAGGTAAGCTTTCCCTAATATTCCCAAGTGTAAGGTGTTTTGTTTTATTGAAGTATAGTTGATTGATAATGTTGTGGTAGTTTCAAGAGTTCAGCAGAGTGATTCAATTATACCCACACATACACATACAGACACATACATTCTTTTTCACATTCTTTCCCCTTATAGGTTATTACAAAATATTGAGTTAGTTCCCTGTGCTATACAGTAGAACCTTGTTGGTTATCTATTTTGTGTGTGTGTGTGTGTGTGTGTGTGTGTGTGTGTGTGTGTATATGTTCATCCCAAGCTCCTAATTTACCACCCCAGTTTTCCATTTTGGTAACCAGAAGTTTGTTTTCTAAGTCTGTGGGTCTATTTGTAATAAGTTTGTTTGTACTATTCTTTAGATTCCACTTATAAGCAGTATCATATGGGATTGGTCTGTGTCTGGCTTACTTCACTTGGTATTATAATCTCTAGGTCCATCCATATTGCAGCAAATGGTATTATTTCATTCCTTCTTATGGCTGAATAACATTCCACTGTGGACTTTAAGGACCTTCTTCCAACTCCTGGAGGACTGTGATCCTACATTGTCTCAGCAGATCACAGAACACTGCAAGCCACCCGGCGCCAGTCTGCCTTTTCCACCAAATTATGAGTATTTGTGAGAAAATGCCTGTGCCTCCAGCTTTCACTTGTGTATTCTCCACATCCCAGAGTAGCATCTGAGGCATACTGTCACAGGCCAAAAATGTATCGTGGTACAAGCTCATTAGCTGCAAGCAGGGGTGGGGGAGCAGGTGGGGAAAGGAAGTGGAAGTCAGCAAATAAAAAATGCCAAGATCAAACTGAAGTAAGATGAACAATCTTGGACTTCGCGTTCAAAAAACTGTTATTTTCCTATTTATAGATTAGTTTTGATCTGAAATAATAGTTTATGCATTCATATACTAGTTGAGTGTGAACTAGTGACACTCCTGAAGAAGCTGAAAATGGAAGCAAATAGAAATCAGTATTAAAGATACCCCGCCCTTGTCTCTTTGGGGACAGGGAGGATTTTAACAGATATGAAGGTAGCCCACCTTCTACTTGGACTGCAAGGAGATCAAATCAGTCAACCCTAAAGGAAATCAATCCTGAATATTCATCAGAAGGACTGATGCTGAAGCTGAAGCTCCAATACTTGGCCACCTGATGCAAAGAACTGACTCATTGGAAAAGACCCTGATGCTGGGAAGGGCTTCCCTGGTGGCTCAGCTGGTAAAGAACCCAGCTGCAATGTGGGAGACCTGGGTTTGATCCCTGGGTTGGGAAGATGCCCTGGAGAAGGGAAGGGCTACCCACTCCAGTATTCTGGCCTAGAGAATTCCATGGACTGTAGACTCCATGGGGTCACAGAGTAGGACGTGACCGCGACTTTCACTTCACTGATGCTGGGCAAGATTGAAGGTGGGAGGAGAAGGGGACGGCAGAGGATGAGATGGTTGGATGGCATCACCCACTCAATGGACATGAGTTTGAGCAAGCTCCAGGAGATGGAGAAGGGCAGGGAAGCCTGGAGTGCTGCAGTGCATGGGGTCACAGAGTCGGACATGACTGAGAAACTGAATAACAACAATCTTCTACTTGGGCACACCAGGGAATAGATTTTCACTATATATACAAACAAAAGTTAATTACAACAATAAATCTTCATTTCTACTTTTAAAGGTGAATGGATAAAATTAACTTCTGTAATTTATCCTGATTCTTTATTTACTCTAGTTACCATTTGGAAAGAAATCTTGAATAAGTTCTGGGGATACGGGAGGGAGAGCAGGCAAGTTGGATGCTCTTTGGCAAGCCAAGCTCCTTAAATGTTTATTAGGGATGAATAAGCAATGCCTTCTGTCTTATCGTTGGAAGATGCCTTGCTACCCTGTGCCAAAACTTCAATTAGGCTTATAAACACCCTGGAAAGAATGAGGAATGAAACACAGAGCTTCTTGTGGACTTTGAACTTACCAGCCAGGGAACATACTATCTACATTCAGAAGGCACTAAATTACATTACTGTGTTACAGCTAGAACATTTATCTAGGTCAAAAGGCAAAAAATAAGGGCATGCTTGCATCAAGTTGTGAAGTGGGTAAAAACTGTTGTCAGAAACTTTTACCTCTTCAGTTGCCCCTACAGAGGCTTTATTTGGCCTTTATTCCAGTGTGTTTACTCAGACCATGCACCACCATCCCCTTTCTCTCACACTGGAGCCCCTCACCAAAGATTGCACCTCCCAGGGAACCTAAATTCTAAATATTTCCAACCATTACCACACTCACTGGCCCATCAATAAAGTCTTATTGCTTCTCTGGCTTCTTTCATTAACTTTTCTCCATGCTTCCTAACAACCAGTAAATCTTGCTCACTGACAAGTGCTAATCTTCCTGTTTCTGAAAGCCATCGGCCCTTGGGAAACATAAGATAATATGACAACCCAGGGGTGGGGATTTCTGTGCCATGCATGGTCCTCTGAGAACTGGACTTAGGAAAAAATAGTTGCCTACTATATCTACTTGTGTGGCAAAATGTGAATGGCTTCTTGTCTGAAATAACGACAACTTAATTGCAGGCTAGGCTCATTTCAAGATAGCATGGTAACAATGCTTTTTCTTCTTGGCTTAGATATATATATATATATATATATACAGATGATGGTGAATATAGGATTAATAGGCCATTTCAATGACGTTTATTTTCCACCCAGAAGCAACACAAATTACTCTTCGAAACGTTGCAAGTGAGAACTTAAAATTAACCACAAATGAACTGCTTGTAAACCAAACCTAGAATTTCTGATAATTTAGTTTAAAATACAATCACGGACTTCCCTGGTGGTCCACTGTTAACAACCTGCCTTCCAATGTAGGGGATGTGAGTTTGATCCCTGGTGGAGGAACTAAGTCCCCACAGGCCACAGAGCATGGAATCCACACGCCACAAGTAGAGCACCCATGTGCCACAACTACGGAGGACCTATGCACTGCGGCAAAGATCCCACGTGCTACAACTGAGACTCGAGACAGCCAGAGATACTAAATAAATATAGACTAATAAATAAATAAAATACTTCAATCATTAAGCTGCAATTCATGACTTAATTCCTGAGTTCAAACGGCTTTCAGGCAAATATTTACTATGGAATTCAAAGGCTCTGCTCTCGTGACACTATTATAATTCAGAAAGACAGGCAAATTAAACAAAAATAAATAAGATAATATCAGATAACGATAGCCATCATGAAAAAAATGGTAAAAGTTGATGTGACAAAAAATTATGGCAGCAGAGATCTGAGCTTGAGTGGTAAGCAAAAGGCTCAGTGAAGAAGCACCTTGGGGACTGAGGCATGAGTTACAATAACTCCTCCCTTTCTGTAATTTCCACCCAAAGATGTGGAGGAAGACTCCAGGCAGGGAGAACAACAAGGGCAAGCATCCGAAGACAGAAGTATGCCGGACATGTTGATGGAAGGAGAAGACCAGCACAACTAAAGCAAGGGGAAGCAACAGAGAATGGCCTAAGATGAAAGCAGAGTCCAGAGCATGCAAGGCCCTGAAAATCACAGAATGAAATTTTTATTGTATCCCGGAGAAGGCGATGGCACCCCACTCCAGTACTCTTGCCTGGAAAATCCCATGGACAGAGGAGCCTGGTAGGCTGCAGTCCATGAGGTCGCGAAGAGTCGGACACGACTGAGTGACTTCCCTTTCACTTTTCACTTTCATGCAGTGGGGAAGGAAATGGCAACCCACAACAGTGTTCTTGCCTGGAGAATCCCAGGGACGGGGGAGCCTGGTGGGCTGCCGTCGGTGGGGTCGCACAGAGTCGGACACGACTGAAGCGACTTAGCAGCAGCAGAGGATGAGATGGTTGGATGGCATCACCGACTCATGGACATGAGTTTGAGTAAACTCTGCAGGTTGGTGATGGACAGGGAGGCCTGGCGTAATGCAGTCCATGGGGCCTCAAAGAGCGAGACACAACTGAGATGCTGAACTGAACTGATACTAGCTATCACAGAAATACCGATTGGGATTAAAATGACAAAGGAATGCAAATTATACTCAGAATTCACATTTGCACTATTACATGCATTACTATTGATGAAAGTATTGAACCTGAGGTTTTTAAAGCTACTGTCCCTGCAAAAAAGAGTGATCTCCACTGAGAGTTGAAGGGAAGTTCTGCCCCTAAGTTGAACTCAACTCCTGTACAAACCAAAAAAGCAAAAACAACAAAACGAGCTATGGAAAAACCCTTTGGTATTAACTGCCAAGAACTTCCCATCAGATAAACCCAAATACTCTTAGCTTTTCTCTATGGCTACACAGATAAGGTTAAAGCAACTGCTTCCTAGGGTGAAAGAAAGGGGGTTTTTTATCTGAATTAACCCGAGTGGTGACCTCCATTTATCACGTTCAATGTCATCTAATTATAAAGTACGTGTCTACATATACAAAAAGTGTATAGCCTTGATTTGCCAAGAGACTATATTTCATGGTATATCTACAAGTTGAATCTACTTTCCATATGTCAAGGTTAAAGCAAATTGAAAACAATCTAGAGCTAAGGGCAGCCCTGAGATGATCACACTCCGCTATCGTCCCATTCAAGAGGAGCCCAAAGAGGTTAAAACTGCACACATGTTGAATAGCACATTCAAGACTAACGTAGTGCCTTTTACCCACTGAACTCGAATGAACTCATGCCTGTCCTCACTCCATGATCACTTACTAACACTCTAATGCAAACTTAAAGACAATTTCAAACACTCTTCCACATTATCAAGAATCATTAGGTACCTCATCAGAGAAAGACAGCTTTACACAAAAATACAAGAATCCTAAAACATGAATGCTTATGCTGTCTCTCCTTTTTTTTTCTTTTATTAAACCATTCCAACTGGCAACATATGAGCAAGAGAAAGAGAAAAAAGAAGCAGAAAGAGAAAGAGAAGCAAAGAGAAAGTGAGGCTATTTTTCTCTTCTTGACATATTCTAAAATCAACATATTTAACCAAAAAAGTTTTAAGAAATCATCATTAAATATTAAATGCTTAGTATTGTTATTAGCATTATAAAGATAGATAATTCCAATGTACATAGCTTATTTATTGAATATCAAAGCCCTTTAGTTATTTGTGTTCAAAAGTGGGAAGTCATGAGCAGTTTCTTAAGCCATTCGTGGGAGGAAATGCTCACGGAATGGAGGAACTGTTTCAAACTCAGTCTCTTCTTTGAAAACTATTGCCCTAGAAAGACACCGTGAATGACAGACGTGTGACAGGGGCCTCCAGTGAGCTGAAACAAAGAACAAAGGGCAAGTGCTGTGTGACTTAACTGTTTTGAGAGGTTGTGGACTGTATGTTTAACGCACAAATTCAGTGTACGATTTTAGAAGATCTGTTCTCCTTTCTAATATTATTACTTCATAACAATGTAAAATTTAAAGGCTAGGTCATAGTTTTACTTCTGATTTAACCTACAATCCACAAAGTAAAAACTAAGGCCTCTGGGTCACGCCGCACACCTAGAGTTGACAGAATGCTCCGGCATTGTACCGTCTTTCAGGCGAGATCTGAAAAACCACTCCAGCCCTTAGTTTGCTTCTTACATCTTAAGAATCATCAATTATTTGACACCAGACTGAACACACTGCCTGATTATCAATTAGCTTCTATGGCAGTGGCTCACTTGCTATCAATTTTGTCCTTGGGTGACGGTATTTCTGTTCTGTGCCATCTGAGGACTTTATTCCAAATATTCTCAAGCTACTCGTTTCCCTTTTCTTTATAGTAGATCCTGCTAAGAGTAGGTCCTGGTTAGCGGAGGAGTAGAAGTTATAGTAATTTATCCCAATTAACCAGGGAATGACAACTTTAAAACCGCTATGTTCAAACTCACTTATATTCATCTTTTTGACTACAGAGAAAGTTAATGTTTTAAGAAAAAGGAGCCTTGTCTCCAATTAATGATTTATCTGAATGACCATAAAATATCAATGAAATAAATTTAGGATTTGCAGATATTGCCACATCTCAGGAACACAAGTGTTGTAAGTAATAATAATGGCTAGCCGAGGGTTGTCAGTCGCATAAGAACTGAACACATACTTGCTTACCACACCTTGCTAGATGCCAAGAAATTATCATGATGCTAAGGTTATCATGATATATCTGTTTTCTATAGATGATATGTAGGCTGTACACTAGAGCACAGACTACATGGAAGCAGTATGTAATACATGTCCTAAATAGGTTATAATTTCACTGAGACACTAGAAAAACTATGAGAGATTGTTTCAAACAATGAATGTTAGCCCAAGACTAAACAAACAAACCAAAATGGAGATCAGGATGGTTCCCAAGGAAGTGAGCTGGGCCATTATTGAAAACATTCTATTTCTTTTCTTGTTGATCCTCAAAGACTGAAGAGTTATGTACTCTATAAACAGGCTAAATATGCCTCTTTTTTCCCCCTTAAACTATCACGTTCTGATGCTTTTGAGCTGTGGTGTTGGAGAAGACTCGAGAGAGTCCCTTGAACTGCAAGAAGATCAAACCAGTCAATCCTAAAGGGAATCAATCCTGAATATTCATTGGAAGGACTGATGCTAAAGCTGAAGCTCCAAAACTTTGGCCACCTGATGTGAAGAGCCAATTCATTAGACAAGACCTCGATGCTGGGAAAAACGGAAGGCAGGAGGAGAAGGGGATAACAGAGGACGAGATGGTTGGATGACATTATTGACTCAATGCACATCAGTTTGAGCAAGCTCCAGGAGATGGTGAAGGACAGGGAAGCCTGGAGTGCTGCAGTCCATGGGGTTGCAAACAGTTGGACATAACATAGCGACTGAACAACAAAATACTACCATGTTCTAAAACAGAATCTCCAAATGTCTTTCAAAGATGCTACCACATGGCAAGAGAAAATAATTTTAAAACAGTCAAAAATAAAGCAAAAGTAGAACAAGGATGGGAAGAAAACAATGGTGATGTGAAATGAACAAACAGAATGAGTGCCCAAGGTCTTGCAAGAGAACTCAAGAAGGTTTAAACATTACAGCTGGCCATAAGCAGAAGACTACCAAAGCTTCACCCTTAGATTTTATGTAACATGAGCTAATGGTTAGTTCTTACCACCTTTGTATTGGGGACTTCCCAGGTGGCACCAGTGGCAAAGAACAGGCCTGCCAGTGTAGGAGACATAAGACACGTGAGTTGATCCTTGGGTCAAGAAGATCCCCTAGAGAAGGAAATGGCAACCCACTCCAATATTCTTGCCTGGAGAAGAGGCTCTTGGGGAGCCTGGTGGCTAGAGTCCACGGGGTGGCAAAGAGTTGGACACGACTGAAGCGATTTAGCATGCCTTTGTATTACAAAAAAAATTAATATGGAAGTCATTAAATGTTTCTTCTGTGGAGTACTATTTCTTTATACTTCTTTTGGTAAACTGATTGAAAGGCATCAAAACTATTTTTTGTTAGAATTATTAAGAGATAACCCGAGATATTCAACTTGTGGGTGAAAATTTGATGATGAAACAGGATGTCTAAACACAGTCTTCTCTTACAAGGAAGGGACTTGCTAATTCCAAGGAGGGTAAAGGGAACTTTATAGTGAGAAACATGTCGCATACCATGTTAATCAAGAGATCAAAGTTTACAACAACTGTAAAAAGACAGAGTAATTTAATTCTTGCCAAAACTTTACAACTTGAATTTATTTACATGAAAACAGCAGACACAAAACCAAACTGAGGTACATTCTACAAAGAAGCTAGCACAAACCTTTCAAAAATGTCAATGTCATGAAAAACAAACAAACAAAAAGAAGATGGAGGAATCATTCCAGACGTTCATGGTCAAGGTCAAGAAGAAATTTCTATACAAGGAATAATTATGACAGCAACATTTCAAAAACTCTACAGGAACAGTAATCTCTCAGTGTAAACTTTCTAATGAAAATAACTACAATGTAGTAACGTAAGTGAACATCTCTGTCTTAGGAAATACACACTTATTAATGGGTTTTTTAAAAAAAGCACAGTGGTGGCAACTTATGAGACAAAGGAAGGGTACTAAAGCAAATTTGATAATTTAATAACTGGTGAATCTTGGTGACAGGTTCATGGGAGACTTTTGCGCTATTCTTCAATAAAATTTAAATTATTCTAAAATGAAAAGCTAAAGATTTTTAATGACTAAGAATGAAAATGTGAGAAATGTAAAATTTTGAATACCCTTCTCATATACTTCTACAAACCAAAAATATTTTCATATAAACTATTTAGTCATGATATAGCTACATCCACAAGACAGAAAACAGAAAGTAATCCATAACATTCAAACTGTACAAAAGAGACAGACTGAAAATAACAGCAAGGTGTTTTTAATATGTCTATTTAGTGGGATCTTTAACATATCTTTGTATATTTTTTATGTATTTTAGGTCTTTCATTTAGTTTAGCTAAAAACATTTCCCCTGCAAAAAAACACACCTTACATGTCTCAAATCAGATTTAAAAGAGAATACTCATCACTCTACCACAAAGAAAACCTAAATATACACAAAAAGTTTTACAAAGTCAAATGAATATCACCAATTCATGACAAAATTTATGTATAAATTTAAATCATTAGGAAAAGCAGAGAGAACATTGAAACATAAATTCCTGCTCATTTAAACTTGACATTTTCCAACTATACTTCACATTTCTTTAACTCAGAGTTCTCCTGACTAACCTCATAAATATTTCACACACAATTTCACACCTAAATTCTAAACATTGGCATTTAACTTTAGCAAAAGGCCTGATTGTCCACTATGGAAAGTTTCTTTTCTACCTTTAAAAGGTCTATATAATGCAAAATTCTAACCTTCCTTCAGGAACCACTAACATATCTACCGCTTTACACAATCTACAGAATTCCATTAGCATAGGAAAGTAAAAGTTGACCTGTGAAAAATTAGGAAAAAGATCTGGAACTATGAAACTAGAAGATTAAACTCTAATAACTGGCTGAATGATCTTAGGTGAATAATTAGAGGCTCAGTTTCTTCATCTATTAAAGAATGAGATTTAAAACTAACTGGTTGAAAAGAGTCAGACACGACTGAGCGACTGAACTGAACTGAACTTCTCACCAGTCATTTTCAAAGCTCTAGTGACTTGTCAGTCCAGTTCAGTCGCTCAGCTGTGTCTGACTCTTTGAGACCCCATGGACTGCAGCACACCAGGCTTCCCTGTCTATCACCAACTCCCAGAGTTTACTCAAACTCATGTCCATCAAGTCAGTTATCCCATACAACCATCTCATCCTCTGTCGTCCCCTTCTCCTCCTGCCTTCAATCTTTCCCAGAATCAGAGTCTTTGCCAATGAGTCAGTTCTTCGCATCAGGTGGCCAAAATATTGGAGCTTCAGCTTCAGCATCAGTCCTTCCAAAGCATCAATTCTTCAGCACTCAGTTTTTTTTTATTGTCCTGCTCTCTACTGGAAAAACCATAGCTTTGACTACATGGACCTTTATAGGCAAAGTAATGTCTCTGGCTTTTTAATATGCTGTCTAGGTTTCTCATTGCTTTTCTTCCAAGGAACAAGCATCTTTTTAATTTCATGGCTGCAGTCACCAGCTGCAGTGATTTTGGAGCACCCCAAAATTAAGTCTCTCACTGTTTCCATTGTTTGCCCATTTATTTGCCATCAAGTGATGGGACCAGATGCCATGACCTTAGTTTTTTGATGTCGAGTTTTAAACCAGCTTTTTCACTCTCCTCTTTCACTTTCATCAGTAGGCTCTTTAGTTCCTCTTCACTTTCTGCCATAAGGGTGGTGTCATCTGCATATCTGAGATGACCTGTCACTCTTTCTTAAATATGCTCTTATCTGC
Source organism: Oryx dammah (assembly GCF_014754425.2). Classification (NCBI taxonomy): domain Eukaryota; kingdom Metazoa; phylum Chordata; class Mammalia; order Artiodactyla; family Bovidae; genus Oryx; species Oryx dammah. Next base: position 7,720,113 of record NW_024070201.1, read on the forward strand.
TATTTTTGTCTTGGTTCTGAATGAATGACCAAAAACTCACAAGAAGAATTTCTCATTCAGCAGCCATTATAATCACAGTAACTAGATAATTACAGGTGTAGTGTAAGCTTGGAACTCCATGATTAACCATATGATGAAAAGCATTCAAACACACTGGTGAAATTCAAAGTCAGATCTATCCCTGGCAAATACTGCCTTAAAAGAAGAAGGGAAGAGCAATTAGCTCTTGCTACCAATTAGAAATCTAATAGAATATATATAAATATATAATATACAAACAAACCATGTTTATTATAACTGAATGAAAACTAAACGATTGAGATAAAAATACAGACATATGCAGATAATTAAGATGAAAATGATCTAAACCACACAACTTCTGGAATACTTTCAGCTATATATAACATGTACTATGGCTGTGATAGGTACTGTTACCATGAGTTTCCCAGTCTCAGTATCTGAGAGTCTTATGTTGTTCAATTCAAATCTTCCATGAAATGAGTCTGGCCAAAAGAAAAAACTGATTTTAAGGAAAGTTACAATGCAAAGCAGTATTTAAGAATAAAAAAGCATCACCGTCACAAAACTCACATAAGAACATGATGAAGCACCAAATCAAGATCACCATGGGTCTTATTAAGGTTTCATAATCAAGAATCTTCAGGATTAAATTAGAAGATTATAGAAGATTATAGTGTCTATGTATAATTGTGAGTAAAGGGAATGTATATACAGACTACAAAATGATGCAAAGTCATATAATTCCTTTGAAACTCAATAATACACGCAAAGCTGGACGTCTCTTGTAGGATATTAAGCAGGAACAACAAACTACAGAGGAAGAGGGATTTCAAGGTTGATTTCCTCACTTTTTTATTCAAAGCCCTTGGGGAAGGACTTTCCCCTTAAGCAGTATAAAATACATAGATGTAAAGATAAACCTCTATGATAGTTGACTCATTTCAGACTTTTCATGAAAGTGTGCAATTTAATGTTAAATATTATTTCACTCAGATGAGGTGTTTATGAAATTGGGTGGATGAAGTCATCCCAAAATTAGTTTATAAGTCTTAAGAAAGTTTGAAACCAAGGTTTCTAGGCAGGAAGGCCCACTCAAAAGTCGAGAATAATCACTTCAGGGTACTGGACCAAGGACTCAAATATCCAAAGCTCCCTGTCTGAAGCAGAGGGGTGGCCCAGCACACACACTGCCTCCTTCCCCTACTCTCTCCTCTTTCTCCCCCATCACTTTGTTTAAATCTTGGTCATAGCATTTCTCATCCTCTTCTTTAGATCATTTGCTACAGTTTGTCTGGATCTCTGCCCATTTCCTTTTTGCTACTAATGATGCCTTCAGCATTAATGGATGTCTCTTCATGATGTGTGTTTGAACTTTGGATCCTCAGGATTGTCTTTGCCTTCACTATTTGAATCTTCTTATGTCTTTCTAACCTGCTGTTCATATTCTTTGGCTTGGCTTCAGTACCTAATGACAACCCATCCCAGGTCTTTTTTCTGTAGTTGTCTCAATCTACAAACTGAAGCCACATTTCAACCGAGACACCACAAAAGTTGTCCTGGACTTGGCCTCAATAGACCAGTATACACTATATGAATCAAAACAACATAGGCAGACGAAGCTTGGCTCCATATAAAGGGAATTTTCTACTAATCATAGAAGACACTCCCCCTCCTCAAAAACAAGGAATGCTCTGGGTCTAGAGAGTATATAGCAAAGAGGCTATGAGAGCTGATTCTGGAATAGATGGACCTGGGCTCAAATCCAATTCCTCTGCTGTCTACCTACTTTAACCTTGCTAAGCCTAAATTTGCTGGCTATAGAATGAGAATAATAATCACTTTAATAAAACTTTATGTCATATATAGCTGTAAATGATGGCTTGAGAGTTTTAAACAAGGTTAAATATAAAGTGCTAGAATAATGCCCACCATATAGAGCACCAACTTGGTCCATTAGAAACTGGACATATTTATTTTTCCAAACCTAAGCAGAGACATTACTTTGCCAACAAAGGTCCATCTAGTCAAAGCTATGGTTTTTCCTGTGGTCATGTATGGATGTGAGAGTTGGACTGTGAAGAAAGCTGAGCACTGAAGAACTGATGCGTTTGAACTGTGGTGTTGGAGAAGACTCTTGAGAATCCCTTGGACTGCAAGGAGATCCAACCAGTCCATTCTGAAGGAGATCAGCCCTGGGATTTCTTTGGAAGGAATGATGCTAAAGCTGAAGCTCCAGTACTTTGGCCACCTCATGAGAAGAGCTGACTCATTGGAAAAGACTCTGATGCTGGGAGGGATTGGGGGCAGGAGGAGAAGGGGACGACAGAGGATGAGATGGCTGGATGGCATCACTGACTCGATGGACATGAGTCTGAGTGAACTCCGGGAGTTGGTGATGGACAGGGAGGCCTGGCGTGCTGAGATTCATGGGGTCGCAAAGAGTCGGACACGACTGAGTGACTGAACTGAACTGAACTGAATAGAGTAGATCTCAAAAGTTCTCATCACAATAAACAAACAAACAAACAAACAAAACCTGTAACCATGTGAAGTGATGGTTGCTGACTAGACTTACTGTGGTGATCATTTTACAATATATACAAACATTGAACCACTATGTGGTACATGTGTGTGTGCTAAGTCACTTCAGTCATGTCCAACTCTTTGTGACCCTATGGAGTGTAGCCCACCAGGCTCCTCTGCCCACAGGATTTTCCAGACAAGAACACTGGAGTGGGTTGTCATGCCCTCCTCCAGGGGATCTTCCAGACCCAGGGACTGAACCCACATGTCTTATGTCTCCTGCACTGGGAGGCAGGTTCCTTACCACTAGCACCACCTGAGAAGTCCTATTACATGCTACACCCAAGCTACTATAATGCTGTCAGTTCACTAAAAAAAAAATAACACCACCACCAACAACAATAAAAACTAAATTATTTGTTCAAATAATTGAGGATAAAACTGTCTTTCTTTCCCTCCAGTGTATTTTCTCTACCTTTCCTGTTTCACCTTTCTTGTGAAAGCAGTCACACTCCCTCAACTGTTGCCTGAAAATGACAAGATATATATTTGCCCACAAACTTAAGTTCACTCACAAATCTGCTCTTGTTCAACCCAGAGAACTGACTTCAAAACACTTTAAAAAGATTTATTCCAACAGGAACCTTCATAAGTTACTGACAGAAATGTAAATGGTACAGTCACTTTGAAAAACAGGCATTTTCTTAAAAGTTAAACATACATTTATCATACACCTAGTAGTCTCACACCTAGGTGTATAGCAAAGGGAAATAAAGATATCTGTCTACAGAAAAATTTGTAACAAGTGTTCACAGCAGCATTATTCATAATAGCCGAAAAGCAGAAAACAACTCAAATGTCCATCTACTGCTGAATGGTTAAGAAATATATACGGTATGTCCATACAAGGGAATACTATTCAGCAATAAAAAGGAGCGAAGTACTCACTGATGTTATAACATGGAAAAACCTCAAAAACATATGCTAAGTGAAAAAAGCCAAAAACAAATGACATACAATATATGATTCCATTTACATGAAATATCCCAATAAAGAACATTTGGATAGACAAAAAGTAGATTAAGTGATTGCCTATGACTGTGGATTAACTGTAAATGGAAATGAGGAATTTTACTATGGTAATGAAATATTCTAAAACTGGATTGTGCTAATGTCTATGACAACTGTATAAATTCACTAAAAAAAAAAAAGAAAGAAAACCCACTGAATTATTAAGTTCAAATAGGCTGTGTAAATTTACTTCAAAATATTGAATTATTGAGTTAAAATGAGTGAATTTTATGGTATATAAATAAAACTGTAAGGAAAAAAAATGTGCCATGTATAGACAATCTAAAAATAAGGTTATTCCACTCCTCCTGCATTTAACTGCATTTAAGTGCTGTGACACACTTCCTTTACTCAACAAACTTTAAATAGAACATTAACATTTAAAATAAAACAACGTGGGACTTTTCCAGTGGTCCAGTGGTTGAGAATCTGTCTTCGAGTGCAACAGACACAGGTTTGATCCCTGGTCAGGGAACTAAAATCCTGGGTGCCTGAGGGCAACTAAGTCTACGGCAAGCAACGACTAAGCAACAAACCACCATGAGAGAAGTCCCCACACTCCATAACAGAGGCCCAGTGCAGCCAAAACAGCAAGCAGGGCAATACAGCTTCTTTCTGGCTCTCTTTTCACTTGGGACATGAACTTTGGAAGACTTGATTCTGCATGTAAGAAGTCTTCTCCTGAAGAGACAGCATGCAGAAAGAAATGCCCAAGGAACCGCATGCCAGTTTCAGCACCAACCAGGAGACGTGAGTGAGCCTTCAGATGGCTGCAGCTCCCCTCTGCCTTCACAATCACCCTAGGGGACACTGAGCAAGACAGTGAGGAGCAGTCCCACCAAACCCTGCCCAAACTTCAGGTTCATGAGTGAAATGAACAGTGCAGTTTCAAGCCACTAATATTGGAGTTGATTTGTTACACGGCACTGCAGAATCAGAACACTAGCTTATCCACATCTTAAAATATTGGACAGCAGTTATAAGACAGAGCGAAAAAAAGTAACAATCTCTAAGAATGTATTCAAATTCCCTAAAGCTGAGAACTTTCAGCAACAGGCTGATCCTATCCATTCCAATAAAAAGGTAAAAATTTCTATTTCCATCCTGGATAATGACTTTATTCTTAATGTTGAGTCTTACAGCAGAGATACAGCATTAAGAGTCAAAACAACTTCTAGGGCAGAGGAAAAGAGTAGCTATTCAGACAACTTAGGATATAGAAGTATGCAAAAACAGAGTCAAGGTTTTTGTCAGCAGCCTGTATTCACAGGATATAAAACCCACACTCTAGTCAGCTGTGATGTCAAGCACCACACTTCCCTCCTGTTAAACTGAAAAGGAGCCCAGTTGTCTGCTCAGCATACCCATCAGAAGCCCTCCACCTCATATGTCACAATCAATTGCACTGATTCAGGTCCAGTCTTTTTTTAGCGAAAGGAATTTATTACAAACAGGCTTGCTTCCTTCCAGTCCACACCCTGCGCCCTGCAGCGCCCAGGAGGGCACCACATCTGGTCGAGCTAACTTCTCAAGAGAGCAAGGGAGAGGAGAGAGAGGAAATCCTACCAGTCAGAGGATACAATCAATAACCTACGAGAAATCAAACTCTAGAGTTCACTGCAACAGTGAACAAAGGCTTGTCAGATACTCTAGCAAACAAAACTCTTATCCAAACTCTCCAATCCTAAGAGAATTCATGACTCTTATTACAAGATCCTAAAAGCTTCTGCCCATGTGTTGTGTTAGAAGAGCTTTATTCTAATGCTTAAATCAGTTACAAGGTTTTAAAAACAAGAGGTGGAAAACCCAGTTCAAAGTGGTTTAAATGACATGAACACATCAGTCCATAAAACAGGAGACACAGGAGTCAGACAAGCTTCGGTGTTGGCTAATCTATAAAGTGAAGGACATCATCAAAGACTCAAGGTTTTCCAGTCTCTCCACCTTTCTGCCCAGAATGTCAGCTTTACCCACAGCTCCCTGTAGGAGGGCCATCAACAGACTAAAGACCTTCCTTGTTCAGGTCGAGCAGAGTAAAGAGAATACCTCGTCATCTGCACAACCATGCCACCTGAGGCCTTTGGCTAACAAGGGAATATTGATGCTGAATGGCCTGGCCACGAGCCCACAAAGCCTTCTTGACAAGAGGGCCAGGTGACCACTATGGGCTTAGAGCCGCTATGACACTCGGGGAAACGGACCTCCTGAAAGCAACAGACCAACTTCCAAGTCCACTAAAATCCAAACCATCATTTAAACCTGATCAATTAGAAAGAGAGATTCTTTAGTTTCCAAGTGGATTTTGTTCTAAAAGTCCACCCCACGTCAGTTTTGATCTTGAAGTATGATTAGGGCATAGAATGCATTTTCCCACTGAAGTAATATATTTCCCATGTGCTAAATTGGTTCTTGGTGCATTTCAACCATTTATAGTTGAAGTATTTAAGCTGGGAATGCCTCTTTCCTTCTTTTCCCAGTAGTTCTGGAAAAAATAGAGACTCACCACCTATAAGCTATCATGCCCTGGGACCAGCAGGGTGAAAACAAGGAACTCTCCACAAGCAACCATCAGTAAGAGCACAGAGACCTCCAGGAGGAACCGGTAATCCACAGTAGCAGCAGCTCAGAGGGCAGTCTGGTGAGTTTCCCAAAGGGCATCTGTGCTCACAGAATACCCATAAGTCACTGACATAAAAACGTTTTATCTTGAATTACAAATAACAAAACCTATTAACTAGTTTTTTCTAGTACAATGCTAAAACACCCTAATAATGTGGAGATGTGTGTGTGTCAGTCACTAAGTCATGTCTGACTCTTTGTGACCCATGAACCGCAGCCCATCAGGCTCCTCTGTCCATGGGATTCTCCAGGCAAGAGTACTAGAGTGGGTTGCCATTTCCTTCTCCAGGAGATCTTCCTGACTCAGGGATCAAACTTGGGTCTCCTGCATTGCAGGCAAATGCTTTACTGTCTCAGCTACTAAGGAGGCCAATAATGTGAATGCTTTCTTTTAAATTAAGTCAGTTCTGTGTTTTTAATATTTTTTTAATGTGTGTTCCTTTTAGGAACTCAGAAATCCATCATGGGATTAAAGCCTTGTTTAATGACCTAATGAGGATTTTCATGAGAACACTGATGACAGTAAACAGAGCTGTGCCTTAGAGAGCACACTCTGCGATTTAATCCCCATAACAGCCTGGCAAGGGTGTTGTTGTTCAATCGCTCAGCCAGGTCCTACACTTTGCGACCCCTTGGAAGAAACACACCAGACTTGCCTGTCCTTCAACATCTCCTGGAGCTTGCTCAAACTCATGACGGTGATGCCATCCAACTATCTTATCCTCTGTCATCCCCTTCTCCTCCTGCCTTCAATCATTCCCAGCAGAAGGCTCTTTTTCCGAGGAGTCAGCTCTTCGCATTAAGTGGCCAAAGTATTGGAGTTTCAGCTTCAGCATCAGTTCTTCCAATGAATATTCAGGGTTGATTTCCTTTAGGATTGAGTGATTTGATCTTGTTTCAGTCCAAGGGAATCTCAAGAGTCTTCTCCAACACCACAGTTCAAAAGCATCGACTCTTTGGTGATAAACTTTCTTTATAGTCCAACTCTCACATCATATATGACTACTGGAAAAACCAGAGCTTTGATTACATGTATCTTTGACAGCAAAATAATGTCTCTGCTTTTTAATATGCTGTCTAGGTTGATCATAACTTTCCTTCCAGGGAGCAAGTGTCTTTTAGTTTCATGGCTGCAGTCACCATCTGCAGTGACTTTGGAGCCCAAGAAAATAAAGTATGTCACTGTTTCCATTGTTTCCCCATCTATTTGCCATGAAGTGATGGAACCAGAAGCCATGATCTTCACTTTTTTAACGTTTTAAATGTTTTCTGAGTTTTAAGCCAGCTATTTCACTCTCCTCTTCCACCTTCATCAGTAGGGGCTCTTTAGTTCCTCTTCGCTTTCTGACATGAGGGTGGTGTCATCTGCATATCTGAGGTTATTGATATTTCTCCTGACAATCTTGATTCTGGCTTGTGCTTTCTCCAGCCCAAAATTTTGCATGATGTACTCTCAAATTAAATAAACAGGGTGACAATATACAGCCTTGACATACTCCTTTCCCAATTTGGAACCAGTCCATTGTTCTATGTCCAGTTCTAACTATTGCTTCTTGACCAGCATACAGGTTTCTCAGAAGACAGACAAGGTGGTCTTGTATTCCCATCTCTTTAAGAATTTTGCACAGTTTGTTGTGAGCTACACAGTCAAAGGCTTTAGCATAGTCAATGAGGCAGAAGCAGATGTTTTTCTGGAATTCTCTAGCTTTTTCTATTACCTAATGAATGCTGGCTATTTGACCTCTGGTTTCTCTGCCTTTTCTATATCCAGCTTGAACATCTGGAAGTTCTTGGTTCATGTATTCTTGAAGCCTAGCTTGAAGGATTTTGAGCATCACTTTGCTAGCAAGTGAAATGAGTGCAATTGTGTGGTGGTTTGAACATTCTTGGGCATGGCCCTTCTTTGGAATTAGAATGAAAACTGACCTCTAACGAAGATGTTACTGATCCAAGGTCACACACATAGAAACTCAGGCTGGGGCACTGTGGCAATGTGCCCAAATTCACATGATTAGAATGTGGTAGGGAAAGGATCCCACTGTAACAGATTTGATTCTGAAATGCAAGTACAGACAATTCCAACTAATAAGTTTGCAAGTACTTTATGAAATCCAGTCAAATAAGCTTAAAAATAAAATTTAAAGTATGACCTATTTTCCCATATTTTCAGTGCCCTATACATTACTCATGATATTTTGAGAAGGGGAAAAAAAAATATATTCTAAGAACGTTTCCCTCCATGTTTTCCCTTTGGCTCTGAAACAGTAACATGTGGTGCCCACTGGCGTTGCTCTAAGCAGGATGTTGACCTTTCCAGAGCTGACAAACCAATTCCCAACAATGCCAAATAATGGGTCACTGTATGACGTGATTGTTATAGCTGGCACTAAGCCAAGTCTAGATAACTGGTTCCCTCTCTGCTCACGAAAAGCTGAAATTCTACCCAAGTAACAATTTGACAAGAATGCTACTATCAAAGACGATCTCAGATGTGATTCTCTAGATCAGGTCTTCTCAGACTTTAAGATGTACAAGTAGCACCTGGAGATCTTATTAAAATGCTGGTTCTCAGCCTGAGATCCTGCATTTCTAACACGTCGTAGGTTGGTTCTGATGCTGCTGCACCATAGCTCACCCTCTCAGTAGCGATCATTCAGTTCATGGCAGAAAAAGAAAAGCACGGATTCTTCAAATTACAGTCCCAGCTTGCCAACATTTATCTTAAATGGCATGGTGCATGCATTCATGCTAAGTTGCTTCAGTCATGTCCAAGTCTGCAGCTCTACGGTCTGCAGCCTGCCAGGCTCCTCTGTCCAAGGGATTCCTCAGGCAAGAATACTGGAGAGGGTGTCCATGCCTTCCTTCAGGGGAATTTTCTGGCCCAGAGATTGAAGTCCCACGTCTCTTATGTCTCCTGCATTGGCAGGCAGGTTCTTTACCACGAGCACCACCTGGGAAGCCCCAAATGGCATGGTATCCTTTTCTAAACTGCCATATAAATTTGTTGCTGCCTCACGGTCAGCACTTTCCAAAGAGCACAGTATAATGCTGGTCAAGTTTGGGCAGTGTTATATGCTACACACTCTTTTCTTGGTGAGACACTGTGCATGAACATATTTAAAACTGATATGTACTCTGGTACAAAAACTAAAAGCTTCTACTAGATTTTTGAGTACAGCCTGTATGACAGCAACTTCTCAAATGTGTCCCTGGCTCAAGCTTGAAGGGTCTGAAATAAAAATAGCTCTAAGTAAAAGCCTCAAAGTCTTTCATCGAACTTTGCAAAGCACTGAGGAATTAAAACACAACTCCTCCTCCTCCTCTTAGACGGTATAACCCCAAAGGAGAAAAGTCTTACCTACATTTTTGCCACTGATTATAAATCAGTATTGGTCAAGTGAGAAATCTGAATTGATTAAGTCAAAAAACCACTGGGACCCTAAGCATGAATGTCCTGCTAAAGCCAGTTGACTTTTCCTCCATTGCCCTAAGTCTGCTCAGAGGGAAGAGTCCTTCACCAGCTCTCAGGATAAGACTCTGGACAGTCCCCAGGACTTTTCTGGACTTTCAGGAAGACAGAAATCTCTAAATCCCCTACCCTCCCACCCCATACTGCTGCAGAGGTAAACCTATGTTCTGTAAAGTGTTAATCCAAGGCAACTTCTTTTCTTTTCCACAAACTTAATTTCCCATTTACTTCTTTCTGTTAATAACCATTTTTCAGGATTACTGCGGGTTACTGGGGAGGAAAGTTCCCACTTGATACTTAATAACAAAAGACTCCTGTTCTCTAGCCAGGGAAGTGGCTAAGGCCAACTCTCTCTTGCAGGTATTTATACAGGTTCTTTAGAAACTCACTCCCCTAAAGTCCCTCTACCTGCAGCTTCCCTAACATCTCTCCTTTGCTAGCCACTCCTCTCCCTTCTCAGCTTCCATCCCTGGAATATTCGCTACAGTGTCTTACTGATGGGTTCCCTACCCTCTGGCATGATTCTTTAAATGATCATAAATGATTCCATGGGGTCACAAAGAGACACGATTGCATGACTGAGCTGAACTGAACAGGTAAACATTTCTATCCTATGTTCCCCAACACATCCTTGGCATTCACACATTTTTAAGATGCCACCAATTAGAAATACAGTCACTCCCTTAGAGGATCAGCTGTCTGTTTCATGAGTCAGAGTCTCCATCAGTTTCCTAAAGGATGAGTTAGACACCAGGCCACTGTGCCCTCCATTAACTACAGGAAAATCATATCAGGATCCATTGGTTCCATTGACAGTCTGCCATCACTCTCCTGAAAGATATAAGACTCACAGCAAAGCTCTCCCAAGGAATCCTTCCCACCAAATCCTCTCTCCAGAGCCACTCTCCTTCATCCATGTGGAATATGGAAACTGTGTAATCAGTTTCTGTGATCTTTCTTTGAAAATCTGTAGCTTGGTCTTTTATCTCACCTCTGGACAGGGCATCAGCAGCAAAACATTTTTCCCAGCTGAGCATCAGAAAGAAGTGCATGCCCCAGAAAGACAGTGGTAACAGCAGCAGGAGATATTTCTCTGGAAATATATAAGACAGTCCCTAGGATTTCTAAAAATCAGTAGGTAAGAGAAGAACTTCAGGGGTCTGGAAATCATGTAATTTGAGGACTGGAGCAGCAAACCAGTGAAACACAAGCTGTTACTCTTAATATAATTTTATTAATACTCAAAACCTGATAAGAGCTATACTAATTCACCTTACTGAAATATTAACATAATAAATTCTTATAAACATCAATGAAGCCCATAAATTTTATCCAAATTTATCTTTATTTGGTCTTGAGTATGACATGATTCAGTGTGAGTATCAATTACTTTCTAATGATACTGTCCCTTGGATAATAGCAAAGTTAATTTGGATATCCAGGATATACACCTCAGAGTCAAGAGGGATAAGTACAAAGGGAGTAAATACATTCAGAAGCATCCTGGATTAATGGGGGTGGTCAGTTTAGAACTTCAAAACCAAACTACAAAAAGGCCACAAAATGGATAACATACATATTCAATATCCATCTGATTCATGTGTTGCCTCAACAGGAAATTATAGGATGTGTTCTACACCAAGCCACAAAAATATTTTCCTAAAATACTTTGTACCAAATCATGAAAACTCTGACATAAATGTTAGATGGATCCCTTCAATGCTATGCTCTCAAAAATACATTGAAAGAGAGAGAGGGAGTTTGAAAGAAAGAACCTTTCACCAGCTATAATAAAATAATTCATCCATCACTTAGACTCATTAATCCTAGATATAAAGCTTCTAATGTAGAGATCAAAGACTAGTGAAGTGAAACATTTGACAATAACAGAATCTCAGTCACCGGGTGGTTTTCCTCATCCTATGAGGTCCTGAGCTCTCTAGCAATCTTGAGCAATTTGAAACAAATACATAAATGAACAAACACAAAAGACTGTTTTCAAAACTGGCTGCCTAAATTGAAGCCACAAAACACATGCACACTGAATGTGGGTACATGCCCACACAAGCTGGACTTGTAAAGACTGCAACCAAAGAATGCAAAACAGAAGAGATCTGGGAGTTGCCCTTGCAAAGAGATTTAAGGAGCATGCTGCATAACAGATACAAGGCATCCTCACTTCAATCATGCAGAAAAGGATTGCACATGTAGCCAACACAGCCTGAGAGAAGAGGAAGCACCATCTGTATGCGCTCTGTCCCAAGATCACACAGTCAAATGCCAGAATCCAACTGTTTTCTACAAATAAATTGGGAATTAAGAGAACGGTAAAAGTGTGCACTGAAGAACTGCTGCTTTCGAATTACAGTGTTGGAGAAGACTCTTGAGAGTCCCTTGGATTGCAAGGAGATCAAACCAGTCAATCCTAAAGGAAATCAATCCTAACATTCACTGGAAGGACTGACGCTGAAGCTCTAATACTCTGACCACCTGATGCAAAGAGCCAACTCACTGGAAAAGACTGATACTGGGAAAGATTGAAGGCAAGAAGAGAAGGGGGCGACAGAGAATGAGATGGTTGGGTGGCATCACTGACGCAAAGGACATGAGTTTGAACAAACTCCAGAAGACAGTGGAGGACAGGGAAGCCTGGCGTGCTGTGGTTCATGGGGTCACAAAGAGTCGGACACGACTTAGCAACTGAACAATAACAAAAGTATTTATATTTGGATAGCTGATATAAACAAAACATTTTAACGTCATTACATTAATGGCTTTAGAGTTAGCATTTTCCAAATATTAAATGGGAAATTTTCAACTGCCCTATGAAGTTAAATTACAGTTGTGTTAACCCTTTATATGATTAGATGGGTATGGCCTCTTCTTATAAACTTAACAGAATTAACATCCAACTGGCTAAGAAACAAGGTATCATGTGAGAAATAATCACAGAACATAATATGAACAAAAATTATCATGTAAAATCTGAGTTTACACTACTCAACAATTATTAAATGAGCAGTTAGTCCACATTAGTTGAGTAACTATGAAGTATTTCAATTTTCCAGGAGAATTCTCCAAAATTCTTAAGTATATAAAAACAAGGTACTTCCACTACTATTATTTTAAGAGTTACATCATTTCTTGTAATTAATGTGCAATATCTCCAATCCTATTAACTGTTTTCCTTTCTCTATTAGTTTATACAAATATTCACTCATCAAAATGATTTAGCCCAGCTGTGCTATGTGCTAAGGGTTCTGAAACACATAAGAGTTACAAGGAGCCTACTGCTTAGAAGAGGAAACAGAAAAAATAAGGAATGACAGAAACACAAAGCAAAATGTACAACTAAGGTGCACATTATTCAAAACTCCTCAGATTTCAAACTGCTTTCATAGATAGTAAGTTTCTATATAACTCATGAATTATTTAAAATCTCAATATTAAAGAGCATGGACTCCAAAATTAAATCTATCATTCACTAATCAGATAGCTGATTAGTGGCAGAATCTTAGCTAAAATAATGGAAGCCGAGACTCACATTATAAATTCTTTTCTCACAGTTTATAAAGGTCTGCAAAAAAGTCACCATCATATCCACAACTCGTTACTGAATTTATATGCTTCCTAGATCTGCATTCATACTGAAAAGCACAGCAGCTAGTGCAATGGTCTCTATGCTCTGATCCTCTGAAATTTTAATGACACTCTATCCTTTATTCTCATTTCTAACCTGTCTCTCTCAGCCTTTCTTGTCTTCCCCTTTCATTGAAAATGACTTGAGTTGTTAGTAGGCTGTGAATGAAAAACAGTAAGGGCAACCCCCAGGTAAGTACCTCTAAACATTAACTTGGAAAAAAAAGGGCTAAGGGCAGACCACACAATGTATATAAGCATATACAGAAGCTATGTGGCCACCGACCAGTCTAATAACAACTTCATGTTATCCGGGAGATTTCTTGCAGACAGGCATTCCTCAAGCTTTACATCCAAAGGCTACACTGCTCCCCTCTTTCTGCTGTCTTCAGATATGCCTACTGTGCAAAAGCACAAACACCCCGTCTCAATTACAACAAACTAATAAACTAGTGGTTAAACTCTTGGCCAAATTATGCCCTCAATTTTTTTCAGCAGTGCTGAAACTTGAAAAACCTTTGTTTTAATATTTTGCTTCTGAAATTGCCACCAGAATAGCACATTCTTTTCAAATACCCTCAAAGATGACATTTATAGACTTTAAATGCAGGTGTGGTTTTCAAGGGGAAAAGAATGACTGTTATTAGAGGCAATTCTTTGTTTTGACCAATGACCTCATCATAGAACCAACCAGAGAGCTTCTCAAAGGAGGATAGAATTTATGAGGACAATTAAATAATGGTATATATCTTATAAACTAATCATCACAGTGTTTTAAATTGACAATCCGCCAGATTCATGACTGAAGGGTTAATAAGAGAGGCTTTTTCCGGTTAGAAAAATATCTCAGACTTCATTGGCTGTTGCTTACTTCAAGGGCTTGCAAAGCACTCCAAATAAAATATTCCCTCTAGAAATACTTGGATTAACATGGTGACTTAAGTGTTATGGCCAATGAAGACATTAGGGGATTGCAAGCCTCAACCAGACACAGCCTCTACAATATAAAGCTGAACCATATGTATGTTAGTTTCTCAACCAAATAAATTTGGAGAGATGCCAACTAAAAAAGAAAATCTACTGTTCCCCTGTCTGCACTAGTTACTAAGACAGCTCTGAAATATCCTTTTCCCGAGGAGCCCTTGAGCCAGAAGTGGTGCTCCTCGCCCAACTCAGAGAAGCCTGAGGAAAAGACAGAACAAAAGAGACAACCCTCCAAGCTCTCCTTCAGGACAAGATTGCACAGATGTTTTCTAGTAAAACAAACCAAATTAAATGAAGCAACCTATGCTCCTCGACCAAAAACGAGTAAGTTGGTTTCTAATTCTTTCTTCATCTGAAAGATTTTCATGGGACCCTACCCACTGTCTGGGCTCCCAAGCTTAATGTTCATGTTTATTTTGCTTAATATCTATATTTATTTATAGATTTTACTTATCTATATTTTATAGTTTATAATTTCTGGGAACAAAAATAAGAGCTTTGAGACAGTGTAGTACAGTGGGAAGGCAACCAGACTGAAAGAGCTGGAAACCTGATGACGCTAGTCATTGCTATAATCCTCATCCCATTAATCAATCCTTAGTTACAGACACCAGGGAAGGTCACAAACTGTCCAAATTGACATCTATTTGGTCTTGAGTATTCTTTAACCCTCACCAGTGGTGTGACTGTCCACCTGTTTGGGTGCCAGATTCCTCTATTAAATGGGACAACGAGTGGGCACTCCCCTTCAAAAAGCATCCTTAACCCTCATTCACTTTTGGCTAACAAAAGCATCGTCTCTGCATCACAGACTGTTATGCACAGATGAATGTGTTAATTCAATCTTGGAGGGTAGCTTTCTGTTGCTACTAAATTATCTAAAGGCTTCTCACCCTTTGGTCACAAGTAATTCCATCTGTCAAGTGCAAAACTTACTGATCTGTTGGGGAAAAACTGCGCACACTGTAGAATGAGACCACACAGTTCACATGGGCACAGAGCTAATAAGCATTTTATAATGATGGATGATTGCTCTCCTCAAAGCATCTGGAAGTCTTTCAGATTAAATCACTACAGTCTACAAATAGTGTGGAAATAATTCAATCACTTCCACCATGGCTGAGGAAATTGAGGGATAAAAAGTTTTCAGAAACCAATTTGGAAGTAACATCCGACTAACTATTTAAAAAAACAACAAGAAAACCAATGGAATTATGGAAAATGACAGTGAAATAAATAGTAATCAGTTTTATTACTATTATAAGACTTAATGTACTTATTCATGACTGACTTCTATCAGCTACCAGTGATTCAACAGAAATTTATCTGGGCAATGATGATAGAAAAATAAATGAGAAAATACACTGAAAAATACTCATAAGAAAATTCTGAAGTTTTTCTGAAGATATAACCTAAAATTTATAAATGACTTAAGGTTTTACTTTGAGGTAACTCTAATTTTTATTCCAGGGCCAAATTACTGAAAATATTGTCTTTTTGGACAAATAGTAAATCATGCAGCCAATTTATCAAATACCACAGGATCAAACACCACACTCTAGTTAGAACTCATGACATCTAAGTCTTATGGAAAGATTGTCTTTTAGGCTATTGGTAAAACAATTTCACATAACTAAATGCTTTACTCAAACATTTCTCTGTACTTTCAAGGACAATCACTGGGTATTCAGCAGCAGCAACAGTATCTATGTGGATGAAGAAAACAGGAGAAAAATACAATTTAGGAGAAATGGAAATGATTTAAATCTAGAGTCATTAGGAATTAGCCCATCAATAGCCACCAGAGCATGTGGTTTGGATTAAGGTAAAATAAGAATGCATACACATATACACATAATGCTCAAGCTACTTCAGTTGTCATAATAAACTGTTGCTTCAAACTGTGTTGGAAAGAAAAGAAGTGTAACATATAGGAAGGAAGAATTAATAGAAAAAATAAAATAGTGAAAAGGATAACCCAGTTGACTGGGCATACACACTGAGGAAACCAGAACTGAAAGAGACACGTTCATCACAGCAATGTTCATCGCAGCACGGTTTATAATAGCCAGGACATGGAAGCAACCTAGATGTCCATCAGCAGATGAATGGATAAGAAAGCTGTGGTACATATACACAATGGAGTATTCAGTTCAGTTCAGTTGCTCAGTCATGTCCAAAACTCTTTGCAACCCCATGAATCGCAGCACACCAGGCCTCCCTGTCCATCACCAACTCCCGGAGTTCACTCAGACTCACGTCCATCGAGTCAGTGATGCCATCCAGCCATCTCATCCTCGGTCGTCCCCTTCTCCTCCTGCCCCCAATCCCTCCCAGCATCAGAGTCTTTTCCAATGAGTCAACTCTTCGCATGAGGTGGCCAAAGTACTAGAGTTTCAGCTTTAGCATCATTCCTTCCAAAGAAATCCCAGGGCTGATATCCTTCAGAATGAACTGGTTGGATCTCCTTGCAGTCCAAGGGACTCACAAGAGTCTTCTCCAACACCACTCAGCCATTAAAAAGAATACATTTGAATCAGTTCTAATGAGGTAGATGAAACTGGAGCCAATTATACAGAATGAAGTAAGCCAGAAAAACACCAATACAGTATACTAACACATATATATGGAATTTAGAAAGATGGTAACGATAACCCTGTATGCAAGACAGCAAAACAGACACAGATTTATAGAACAGTCTTTTGGACTCTGTGGGAGAGGGAGAGGGTGGGATCATTTGGGAGAACGGCATTGAAACATGTATAATATCATATATGAAACGAATCGCCAGTACAGGTTCGATGCTGGATATAGGATGCTTGGGGCTGGTGCACTGGGATGACCCAGAGGGATGGTATGGGGAGGGATGTGGGAGGGGTTCAGGATGGAGGAACACGTGTACACCCGTGGTGGATTCATGCTGATGTATGGCAAAACCAATACAATATTGTAAAGTAATTAGCCTCCAATTAAAATAAATAAATTTATATTTTTAAAAAGGCAATAAAAGGGAGGGATGTCTGCTGCTGCTTTGATTTTCTTTTACATTTTACTCCTTTTGTGGGGTGGGGAGAGAAGAGGAAAAGAGGAAAGTAACTTTCTCAGGAACATAAGCACAAGTTTACAGCCATGTTTCACTCCTCTGATACAACACGGGGCAGTTCTTTCACAGTTTTCAACATTCTGTCCAAAATCATGCTCCATCTGCCTCCCTGCAACAGCTTCTCAGCACTCAAAACTTGATGATCTGGTAACTGGGAGATGGTTTCCAAACTCCTGCCGATTAAACACTGTCACTTGCCATCTGCCTCTTCCAGGATGTAGTCACTAGCCACTGCAAACTCTGACCTTCAACACCCTCTGAAAGGAGCTCAAGGTGGAGATCAGGAATAAGGCACTCTGAGCTCTGGGAAAAAACTGGAAGAACACGCCTTCCGATAGATCTTTTCAGGAGAGGATTTTATGAGCCCAAAATCATTAATGGAGACATCTGCTCCTCATAACCAGCAGTAACCTTTTCGGGAAACTTCTGCCAAAATGAGGGCTTGACCTCCACCCTTACCTCTCTGGAGCAGCTCTGCAGGGCTATTTGAGAGGCTGTTCCCTGGGCTACAGTCCTCATTTTGCCCCAAATAAAACTTAACTCACAACTCTCACTTTGTGCATTTTTTTTTTTTCAGTCAACAGTACATAACAAAGAAGCCTTGCCCTAGCCACAGGTCCTCATTTCCTTCCCTCCCCTCCACTCTGGCTCTAGGAGGGACATCTCTTCACCATACGCTCTCAAGGTCCTGTTCCTCATAGCTGTGACTCCTCCTACCTGAAAGAGTCTAGAATCTACCTGGTCTTTTCAAACCAAAATCGTACCCAGTCCTGGTCACTGTTAGACCTGGTGACTTCACTCCATTCCAATTCTCTGTGTTTCCTAAATGTTGCATGTTTATGTTTTCCTCTGTAGTGAAAAGTGAAAGTCGCTCTGCTGCTGCTGCTGCTGTCACTTCAGTCATGCCCAACTCTTTGAGAGGCCATGGACGGTACCATCCATGGATTTCTCCAGGCCAGAATACTGGAGAGGGTAGCCTTTCCCTTCTCCAGGGGATCTTCCCCACCCAGGGATCGAACCCAGGTCTCCTGCATTGCAGGAGGATTCTTTACCAGCTGAGCCACAAGGAAACCCAAGAATACTGGAGTGGGTAGCCTATCCCTTCCCCAGGGGATCTTCCTGACCCAGGAATTGAACCAGGGTCTCCCGCATTGCAGGCGAATTCTTTATCAACTGAGCTACCAGGGAAACCCATTTCTCTGTAAGTAGACACTAAACCTTACTTCAAAGTTAAGTCAAATCCTTTTCTCATATTTCCTCTAAGAGCTGGAAAGGGAAGTACTTAATGTAAAAAAAAATGGTTTAAAATAAAAATTTTAAAAACGTGATTAACTGACAATTACTCAAAAAGAATTCTCTTCCAAAACACCAGACAGCCTGTGTACTGGTTACAACTTATTCCAGGAAATCATAAACTGAACCTTTACTGCACCCTTGAAACACCCTAAGGACATCATACTATGACTTTGGTTTTCACCTGTTTCTGGCTTATCCTATTGCAACTCTCCCCACTTCAATTACCCAGGAACCTCAGAAGTAGGAGTGAATTGTCTTTACAAATTAAGAAATATCTTCAAAATTAGGGAAAAGAAGATATACACACCCTACTTTGGTAATTAAGAGGTGCTGTCTAGGGAACCACTGATGTGAACATGAAACTCAATACTTGATTATAGCTTTAGTATTAATATTTTATCACATCTACTTCCAACAAGAATTAGGGGTACTAGCAGATATTGCACCAAACATACGCACCAAATATGTGCTGATGTGTTCAGTTGTGGCTGACTCTTTGTGACCCCATGGACTGTAGCCTGCCAGGTTCCTCTGTCCATGGAATTTTCCAGGCAAGAGTACTGGAGTGGATTGCCATTTCCTTCTCCAGGATGCACCAAATATATGCACCAGATATTATCAATGAAAAAATCCAACTGTTCATATTCAAAAAGAAATGGGAAATGCCAAGGATGGAAAAATACTTCTGTGCTGCTAAACTCAAAAGCAATGTTCTTTAGTCAAAAATTCTTGAGTATCAGGGAGAAAAAGTAGCCCCCTAGCTTAAAAGTCAAGTCATTCATGTTATATTCCTTAATCCCCTTCATTAGTCTGTATTTAGATACAGATTTGAAGAACTCTCTAGTAATTGGATTTTATTTAACAAATAAGGATATAGCCTTAACGCAGTAGGCACTGTTCTAAGACCTTCACAAACATTAATCCCATAATGGTAGGATTCTTACCCTATTACTGATTGGGAAACTGAATATAGAAATACATGTGCCTGAGGTCATACACAGTTAATTTTACAGGGCAGATTCAGGGTCTGTCCATTGCAAACTCTGTGCTAACTATTACATTATGCTGGCTCCCCTAAAACACCCCAGGCTAAACTCAACACCTTCCTCACCCTTCCCAGTCCAGCATTCCTTAGAGGTGCAATGACATCCCCATCCTCTATGTAAACTGCTACAACACCACATCTGTACCTTCCATCTCTCCCACCCTGCTCCACTGGCCCCCTCCACAGCCAGTTGTTCCTTAACTTCTGTTCCCACCCACCACTTTCTTCCATAGTTCCTCTCCACCTCCACTTGTAGAGTTATCATTTTGTTGTTTAGTCGCTCAGTCGTGTCCAACTCTTTGTGATCCCATGGACTGCAGCATGCCAGGCTTCCCGGTCCTTTACCATCTCCCAGAGTTTGCTAAAATTCATGTCCATTGAGTCAGTGATGTTATCTAACCATCTCACCCTCTCATCCTCTACTGCCATCTTCTCCTTTTGCCTTCAATCTTTCCCAGGGTCAAGGTCTTTTCCAATGAGTCAGGTGGCCAAAGTATTGGAGCTTCAGCATCAGTCCTTCCAATGAATATTCAGGGTTGATTTCCTTTAGGGTTGACTGATTAGATCTCCATGCTGTCCCAGGGACTCTCAAGAGTCATTTAGGACCTAATTCTTCTTAGCATTAATATAACACCCTTCTAACTAATTTGGCCTGCCTCTGGTCTTCTATGATCTGTTCTAAATATCACCAATAAAACTGACTAACTCAGTATGCATTTGTCAAACGAGGTCCCTTGTTAAGTGCTGTGAAATTAAAAAAGAATCAAAGCCCTGCTGCAGAGGCAGGGAACAACACAGGTGTTCCAGCTCTGATCAGGTAATCTGAAAACACTCACTGAAGCTCTACTGTTGGCTGAACTGTGTCCAAACTCCTCACCCGTCTTCCAGGTTTGCCAGAACACTAAGTTTTTTCCCACTCTTTCACACAACCCCAGTCTTCCCTATTATATCCACCCATACTTTGACATCCCCTGTGTCTGTGTTCTCTTTCCTATCACAACACTGTTTCTGCCACCTCCACGCAGTCTAGCTGAAGTCCCACCCAATTACCACCACACAGCTTTCTCCATATTCCCAGCTAGACAACAGCTTCCAAAAGACCAAGAACCTTAGCACCTTGGACCACATAGGACATACCTATCTGTCTTGCGTTCCCCTATTTGCAAACAAGTTCTGATTTACAAAACCACATTTAAGTTTCTCCTTTGAGACGAATACATTCTCTGATACTTAACTTCAAGAAGAGCTGGCTCAGCTGAACCATCCCTTCTCCGTGTATTTCACACTACTTGGCATTCTCTTCTCTTCTCTCTGCTTCTCCTCCATTTGTTGTGGCTGGTGTATCTCGCTTAAGGCCTGTCACAAATGCAGTCTCCTCCATGAAGCCTCTCCACATCCTCCAGATAGAAGTAACCGCTCCCTCTTCTGAGTTGTCGTAACATTCTTCCTGCGCACCTCTCCTAGCATTCACCAGTTGGTACATTATTGACACCATGTCCATATACCTCCGCCAGTAACTCAGCAGCTCAAAAGTGGACACCTGCCTTACTCATTTCCAACTACTTATCATTTGCTGAGTTTTGTGCTATGATAGTGAGAATGGATGAGTAACAGGTAATGGGTGACTGCATTTCCATGTTGGTCCTGGTCAAGAAGCTAACATTATTAAAGAAAGTGGGCCAGATAACTCCAAAAGAGGCAGGATGGTGGGCAATATACTTCCCTTCTCCTGTGTTCTCCAACCTGTCCTTAGTCTATTGGCGCCAACAGGAATGCTTGTAACATGAAATTATGGCTTCACAAAAGCAACACCTGGGAAGAAATGAAAGTTCTTGACATGCTAGGTTGGAACTCTGACAACACTCCTACAGACAGATGGCTACTATATTGGGTTGGTTCTATGTAGTCATTCACTGAAGACCTCACACAAGGACCTGAGAACCGTGTGGCTGCAGAAATAGTCGTGAGTGCAGTTTAGAGCTGCACTTCTGGATACAGGTTAAATTTTCAGTTCTGCTACTTATAAACATCAACAATACATAGGCCTCAATTTTTCCACGTATAAAAATCCAGATAGGGACTTCCTAGTGGTGCAGTGGATTAGAATCCGCCTGCCAATGCAGGGGACATGGGTTCAATCCATGGTCTGGGAAGATTCCACATGCTGTGGGCAACCAAGCCCAGGTGCCACAACTACTGAGCCTGCGTGCTGCAGCTATAGAAGTCCACATGCCTAGAGCCAGTGCTCCACAACAAGAGAAGACACCGCAATGAGAAGCCCATGCACCACAACAGAGAGAAGCCCCCACTCACCACCACTAGAGAAAACTCTCACACAGCAATGGAGACCCAGCACAACCAAAAATAAGTAAATTAATTAATTTTTAAAAATGAAGATCATACTAGAACTTAGCTTACACAGTGAAGGTGAGGATTAAATAAGTACATGCAAGCAAAGTGCTTAACAGTGGTCTGGCATATAAGAAGGGATTAAGCAACATTAGTTATTGTATAAACAAGTAAAACATTTTATTTGACTTTAAGAAATTTATAATCAAGTTGGAGGAAATAACATTTGCTGAAATACTTCTGAAATCAATTCAGCAACCATTTCCTGAACTTCAACTTATTATACAATAGACAACGTTAGGCACTAAAGAGAATAAAGATAAGAAATCGGGAATTTTTAAGTCTAGCAGACAAGGCCAGTAAGCATCCCCAATTAACTATAGTAAGTCAGATCATGTTAAGGAGTGACTAGTAGATACCCTGGGGCTGCCCTGGCAGTGCCAGTGGTAAAGAACTCGCCTGCCAATGCAGGAGACATAAGAGATGTAGGCTCAATCCCTGGGTCAGGAAGATCCCCTGGAAGAGGGCACAGCAACCCACTCCAGTATTCTTGCCTGGAGAATCCCTTGGGCTACAGTCCATAGCGTCACAAAGAGTCAGACACAAGTGAAGTGACTGAGCACGCACGTACACACACACGAGATATATGAGAATGGCTCCCTAGTAAATACCTAGTCCACTGGTTCTCAACTGGGGACACCTTGCAATGTCTGGAGACATCTTGGCTTGTCCAACTGGGGGCGCTGGGGCAGATGTGTGTTACTGGCATTTAGCAGAGGGGAGAGATGCTGCTGACCATCCTACAATGCTCAAGTTGATCCTCAACACTAAGGAATCATTCTGCCCAACGTCAACAGTGCCAGGTCAAGAATCGCTGCTCTCTTCCTACTGTAAACAACTCTGCTCTGAAGATCCAGGCCCCACATCTCTACCAACTGCCTGGATTCACTTCTGATGAAACAGGCTTTGGTAGTCTGACACTTTGCCAGTCTTGTGTAATAGTTGTTTCTCTTGCAGACTTACCACCCTTTGTTCACGGCCTACCCTTCCACATGTCAACACATGCCCAACCATGCCACGATCAGATCTATGAAGCTGCCAAACCTCCCGGTTTTATTTTTGCCCATTATGGCATCTCAGCCCTGCCCAAGCTCCAGTTACAACAACAGATGGTCTGCATGAAAATATCAAACTATCTTAATTTTTATAGCCTGCTTCTTGAAGCTGGCAGTAAAACCTTTTAAATCTTTGGTAAAGATTTAAAAGGTAAAGTAAATTAATGTTACCTAACTGTTGCCAATTAAAATAATGAAGCTTCAAATGACTGAATTATCCATTGAGTAAATACACTTTAGACTTTTGTTTCCACAATGATCGTCATTCTTAATGATTTAATAATTTAAAAGGCAGACTAAAATTTTTTTTTAAATGTTTTGGCATTGTCTACCCTATCACAAAGCATACTCTGCATCAGTGTCTTCTGAAACACTCAGCATTTCCTGTTGCTTTAAAACATTCACTACCTGTTAACCTTGTAAATTCATGGATATAAAGCATATATGCTTGCCCACCCCAACCATACCTGGAAGCAAACTTAAACACTAAAGTTGTCACACCAAATGAGATGAAAAGTGAAAGTGTTAGTCACTCGTGTCCGACTCTTTGTGACCCCATGGACTGTAAGCCGCCATGCTCCTCTGTCCATGCGATTCCAGGCAAGAATACTGGAATGGGTTGCCATGCCCTCCTCCAGGGGATCTTCCCAAACCAGGAATCGAATCCAGGTTTCTGACATTGCAGGTGGATTCCTTCCCATCTGAGCCACCAGGGGAGCCCACCAAATAAGATGGCTACTATCAAAAAAAAAAAAAAGGAAAACAGCAAGTGTTAGGGTAAATATTAGCCAAGATGTAGAGAAACAGGAACCCTTATGCACTGATGATGGGAATGGAAAATGGTGTAGCCCCTATGGGAAACAATACTGTGGTTCCTCATAAAATTATAAAAGATTGTAAGCAGACTCACAAAGAGAAAATTTACACTCTATATTTATAGCAGCATTATTCACAATAGTCAAAAGATGCAAGCAACCCAAGTTTCCATCAACAGATGGAAACTATCAACAGATAGTTGGACAAACAAAATGCCGTATATACATACAATAGAATATTATTCAGTCTTACAAAGGAAGAATTGTGATACATGTTACAACATGGACAAACATTGAGGATATTACACAAAGTGAAAAAAGCCATTATATGTTCAGTTCAGTCGCTCAGTTATGACTCTGAAACCCCATGGACTGCAGCACATCAGGCTTCCCTGTCCAAAACCAACTCCCGGAGTTTACTCAAGCTCATGTCCATTGAGTCAGTGATGCCATCCAACCATCTCATCCTCTGTCATTCCCTTCTCCTCTCACCTTCAATCTTTCCCAGCATGAAGGTCTTTTCCAATGAGTCAGATCTTCATATCAAGTGGCCAAAGTATTAGAGTTTCAGCCTCAACATCAGTCCTTCCAATGAACACCCAGGAGTGATCTCCTTCAGGATGGACTGGTTGGATCTCCTTGCAGTCCAAGGGACTCTCAAGAGTCTTCTCCAACATTACAGTTCAAAAGCATCAATTCTTTGGTGCTCAGCTTTCTTTATAAGTCCTCTCAGAATCATACATGACTACTGGAAAACAATAGCTTTGACTAGATGGACCTTTGTTGGCAAAGTAATGTCCAAGCTGTGTAATATGCTGTCTAGTGTGTTCATAACTTTTCTTCCAAGGAGCAAGTGTCTTTTAGTTTCATGGCTGCAGTCACCATCTGCAGTGATCTTGGAGCCCAAAAAAAATAAAGTCTGACACTGTTTCCCCATCTATTTGCCATGAAGTGATGGGACCAGATGCCATGATCTTAGTTTTCTGAATGTTGAGTTTTAAGCCAACTTTTTCATTCTCCTCTTTCACTTTCATCAAGAGGCTCTTTAGTTCTTCTTCACTTTCTGTGATAAGGGTGGTGTCATCTGCATATCTGAGGTTATTGATATTGCTCCTGGCAATCTTGATTCCAGCTTGTGCTCCATTCAGCCCAGCATTTCTCATGATGTACTCTGCATAAAAGTTAAATAAGCAGGGTGACAATAGACAGCCTTGATGTATTCCTTTCCCTATTTGGAACCAGTCTGTTGTTTCATGTCCAGTTCTAACTGTTGCTTCCTGACCTGCATACAGATTTCTCAAGAGGCAGGTCAGGTGGTCTGGTATTCTCATCTCTTTAAGAATTTTCCACAGTTTGTTGCGATCCACACATTCATAGCCTTTGGCATAATGAATAAGGCAGAAGTAGATGTTTTTCTGGAACTCTCTTGCTTTTTCAATGATCCAGTGGAGGTTGGCAATTTGATCTCTGGTTCCTCTGCCTTTTCTAAATCAAGCTTGACCATCTGGAAGTTCTCTGTTAAAGCCTGGCTTGGAGAATTCTGAGCATTACTTTATTAGCATATGAGATGAGTGCAATTATGTGGTAGTTTGAGCATTCTTTGGCATTGCCTTTCTTTGAGATTGAAATAAAAACTGACCTTTTCCAGTCCTGTGGCCACTGCTGAGTTTTCCAAATTTCCTGGCATATTGAGTGCAGTACTTTCACAGCATCATCTTTTAGGATTTGAAACAGCTCAACTGGAATTCCATCACCTCCACTAGCTTTGTTCATAGTGATGCTTCCTAAGGCCCACTTGACTTCACACTCCAGAATATCTGGCTCTTGGTGAGTGATCACACCATTATGATTATCAGGATCATGAAGATCGTTTTTGCACAGGTCTGTGTATTCTTTGCACCTCTTCTGAATATCTTCTGCTTCTGTTAGGTCCAGACCATTTCTGTCGTTTATTATGCCCATCTTTGCATGAAGTGTTCCCTTGGTACCTCTAATTTTCTTGAAGAGAGCTCTCCGCAATTAAAACTTTTTCTTGTTAATATTCAATGTGGCAGTCCCAGGAATGTTTAACTCAAAATTCTCTACCTATTTATAATTCTGTCAATTATGCATGCTTAGTCACTTCAGTCATATCCGACTCTTTGTGACCCTATGGACTGTAGCCTGCCAGGCTTCTCTGTCCATGGGATTCTCCAGGCAAGAATACTGTAATGGGTTACCATGCCCTCCTCTAGGGGATTTCAAGACTCAGGGGTTGAACCTTCATCTCCTCCATCTCCTGCACTGCAGGCAGATTCTTTACCTGGTGAGCCGTGGGGAAAGCCCTTGATGTCTGCTAGCTGGCAGGTATTCTTTGTTTTTTTCCTGAACTCCCTCAGGGCTCAGTAGCTCACCATCCATGGTAGCTGCAGCAGCTGATGACTGTGACGTCTTTTGTTTACTGATATGGCAGGAAGTACTCCATTTCTCAATCCCATCAGGCCCAAACCTGGTGGTTTTCCATGGGTGAACTTTGTCTCCCAGGGTATAAAATGTCTGAAAGGCATTTTTCACTACATAAATTGGAAGGAAAGGAAAGAGGCACTTCAATCCAGAGTACAGAGGCCAGGGATTTCACTGAACATCCTTACAGCGCACCAGGAAGACTTCCATAACAAAAATTTATCTGGCCCCAAATGTCAAAGTGCTGAAGTGGAGAACCTCTGTCTGTGAAGCAGAGTTGCCTTTTTTCCCTCAATCTGTATGTGGTCAAGAAGCAAGCCATGTTAGTATCACCTGCAAAATAAGCCCAGAATCTGACGGCTTCCACCACTTTTATCCTGGTGCAAATGACCATGATCTCCAACCTACTGGAATAACTAAAATAGCCTCCTGACTGGTATTCATAGTTAGGAGATAACCACCTAGCTGTGTCATCCACACTATGTAAATAGTCAGGTAATCACTTAAAATTCTAGATCAGTTCACATCTGTCCTCTGTTGACCCTTCCACAGAGCAACAGACCAACCCCTCGCGAAGCCCTACACACTCCTCACATCCCACCCCACCCACTGCCCCTCTGCCCACTTTCCCGTCCGCTCCTGTGAGTCAGCCACACTGGCCCAGGTGCTGTTTCTCAAAGCCCAGCCACTCTCCAGCCTCAAGGTCTCTGTACTTGTCGAGCCATCTGCACCACCACCAGAGACCTGCAGGTGAAACCAACCGCTCTTTCATCTGGCTGCTGCTTAAACGACACCTAATCGTGAGCCTTCCTCTGACCACCCTATGTCCTCTCCATCCTCTTTCATATTCCTTTGTCCAGAGCACCTGTTACCATCTGATACTGTCTGCTCCTGCCAACTGCAAGACAGGTAAGTCTTTTTGCCCAGAATCTGACTGCTTCCAACGCTTTCATCCTGGTGCAAATTACCATGGTCTCCAACCCAATGAAATAACTAAACTGGCCTCCTGACTGGTATTTATAGTTAGGAGATAACCACCCAGCTGTGTCTTAGCTCCTGGAGAAGAAAATCAGCATTTGGTGAATAAATGACTGCTATCTTTCCCAACTACTTCAGTGTAAAAAATTACAGAAGCTCTGTTTCATAAATAAAAAACCACGCTATGCACACTGGTCTACCACCTGCTTTGTTTATAAAGGTATCCAAGTTCTACTATTGACAGCTTCAATTTTTTTGGTGTAAGATACAAGCAGAATCTGGCTTAACCTATCACTAATGTGTTTACTATATGAAGGCTTATTCTTTCATAAGAAACTGAAATCAGATAGCCTTGGGCATAGTTTTTTTTTTTTTTTTCAATATGAGCTCCATAAATGAGGTGGTGAACTTGGAGGGTAGTTATTGGCTATGTCTAGCAAAGTATTCAGTCAGAGAAGACAATCAAAGTCCAGAACATTTATAGCACACATATCACCTATTCCATGGATTCCAAAATTTCACTCACTCATATACGACTTCCACAGTTTGGGCCATATCCATGTCCTATATTTTTACTTATAAATTGATCCACTTCTTTTACTATGCTTACTGCAAAGCAATAATTTCCATTAAACCCAGAGTTGTTCTTTATTAAGTACACATTAAAATAACCATGGAACTACTAAAATGTAAAGTTTTCATTCATATAATGCTTAATTATTTTGCTGGTGGCTTCTATTTTACACTCTGGGAAACACAGAATATTCTTCATTTATAAAAAAAAGAAAACATAATTCTAAGAAGCTTACTGCTTTACTTGATGTCAACAACTGGAATCAAGATTTTCCCAACTCTGCGTTCTGGTTTCATGCTGAGTAGGAAAAATAGATTTTATTTGCATCACTTTAACAGAATTCTGTTATGTGTGACAAGTAGAAATTATACTGTGAATGAAATATAATGTGAACAGAATTAAAAGTTTCAGATCAGTGGGGATATTTTACTATGAGAGGCTTGAATCGAAATATAATAATAACTATGTAAGGCACTGTTCCACCACCAACTTAGTTAGATATGGTTATACAAATGAAGAGTGCCTCAGCGTTCCAAACAACAGTGTTTCTGTTGCTGAAAATATCTTAGATCCAAAGGTTTGGCAGAAGTTTAGAAATATGATTAAAGTAAGGTTTCCTACTTGACCACATTTTCCAAATGAAAGAAGGAAATACACTATCTTTAGGAATAGCCTGTGGTTTACCGCTACACTAGTAACAGTGAAGTTGCTCAGTCGTGTCCGACTCTTTGCGACCCGTGGACTGTAGCCCACCAAGCTCCTCCGTCCATGGGATTCTCCAGGCGAGAATACTGGAGTGGGTTGCCATTTCCTTCTCCAGGGAGTAAAAAGTTGATCAAATTGGTTAAGTTAGATTGTTACAGTAAAACTCTCTTGTCTGGTATAGCTGAGGGGAAAAGGAATGCTGGTTGAAATCATTCTTTTTAACTGACTCACTGTATTGCTTTCTGTTTAGTTATCCTTTAATCCCTCACAATAAAGCATTGGAATTTCACATATAAAAGTCCTATACATTCTTTGTTGAGTTATTCTTAAATATCTTATTCTTTTGTTATAATTTTGAGATGGTGTACAGAAATATAATTCATATGTATGAATTATATTGGTATATAAGTTATATATATGAATTATATTATATATATTCATATACATATATATTCTATCAATCTGGCTAGGCTCCTATTTCTAATAAATAATCTGTAAATTATTGAAGATATTCTATGTGGGAAAATCACATCAATAAATTATAGAATGAAGGAAACAAAATTAAGCCCTACATTTTCTATGCCTCTTCTTTTATTTTACTCCATAGATTAGGTCCCCTCCAAAATAATAATAAATTTAAGTAGCATTAATAGTAGTATATAAGGACCCTCATGGATCTGCCTGCAACACAGGAGACCTCGGTTCTGTCCTTGGGTTGGGAAGATCCCCTGGAGAAGGGAATGGTAACCCATCCCAGTATTCTTGACTGGAGAATTCCATGGACAGAGGAGCCTGGTGGGCTACAGTTCGTGAGGTCGGGAAGAGTTAGACATGACTGAGCGAAAAACACAATCCCTGCCTGACTCCTGTGAATGTTTCTAATGCTTGGATGGTGAGTATTATGCTTCTAAGTCCTGTAAAATGTCGGACATATACACAGTTCAGGCACAATTCACTATCATAATATTCTGCTCAAATGACAACATTAACTGGAAATGTCCTAAGGCCATGACCATACTATAATAGACAAGAGTTGGGTAATTATCTAAATTACAGTAATTTCTTCATTTCTGAAAATAATACTCATATTTAGAGGAACACATAAAACGTACTCAGTCCCCTGGGCTTTAGGTGATCAGTCAAGGGTCTTTAAGTGATCTTGACTGGGCCAATCAGAGGCTTTAAAATTTTTTTCATTAATAGTTTACCAATGGAATTTGAAAACACCAGAATGGGAAAGACTAGAGATCTCTTCAAGAAAATTACAGATACCAAGGGAACATTAAATGCAAAGATGGGCTCGATAAAGGACAGAAATGGTATGGACCTAACAGAAGCAGAAGATATTAAGAAGAGGTAGCAAGGATATGTGGAAGAACTGTACAAAAAAGAGCTTCACAACCAAGATGATCATGATGGTATAATCATTCACCTAGAACCAGACATCCTAGAATGTGAAGTCAAGTGGGCCTTAGAAAGCATCACTACGAACAAAGCTAGTGGAGGTGATGGAATTCCAGTTGAGCTATTTCAAATCCTGAAAGATGATGCTGTGAAAGTGCTGCACTCAATACGCCAGCAAATTTGGAAAACTCAGCAGTGGCCACAGAACTGGAAAAGGTCAGTTTTCATTCCAATTCCAAAGAAAGGCAATGCCAAAAAATGCTCAAACTACCGCACAATTGCACTCATCTCACACACTATAGTAAAGTCATGCTCAAAACTCTCCAAGCCAGGCTTCAGCAATACGTGAATCGTGAACTTCCTGATGTTCAAGCTGGTTTCAAAAAGGCAGAGGAACCAGAGATCAAATTGCCAACATCCGCTGGATCATCGAAAAAGCAAGAGAGTTCCACAAAAAAAATCTTTTTCTGCTTTATTGACTATGCCAAAGCCTTTGACTGTGTGGATCACAATAAACTGTGGAAAATTCTGAAAGAGATGGGAACACCAGACCACCTGACCTGCCTCTGCAGAAACCTATATATGCAGGTCAGGAAGCAACAGTTAGAACTGGACATGGAACAACAGACTGGTTCCAAATAGGAAAAGGAGTACATCAAGGCTGTATGTTGTCACCCTGCTCATTTAACTTCTATGCAGAGTACATCATGAGAAACGCTGGACTGGAAGAAGCACAAGCTGGAATCAAGATTGCCAGGAAAAATATCAATAACCTCAGATATGCAGATGACACCACCCTTATGGCAGAAAGTGAAGAGGAACTCAAAAGCCTCTTGATGAAAGTAAAAGAGGAGAGCGAAAAAGTAGGCTTAAAGCTCAACATTCAGAAAACGAAGATCATGACATCCAGTCCCATCACTTCATGGGAAATAGATGGGGAAACAGTGGAAACAGTGTCAGACTTTATTTTGGGGGGCTCCAAAATCACTGCAGATGGTGACTGCAGCCATGAAATTAAAAGACGCTTACTCCTTGGAAGAAAAGTTATGACCAACCTATTGAAAAGCAGAGACATTACTTTGACCAGCATATTGAAAACAGAGACATTACTTTGCCAAGAAAGGTCTGTCTAGTCAAGGCTATGGTTTTTCCAGTGGTCATGTATGGATGTGAGAGCTGGACTGTGAAGAAAGCTGAGCACCTAAGAACTGATGCCTTTGAACTGTGGTGTTGCAGAAGACTCTTGAGAGTCCCTTGGACTGCAAGGAAATCCAACTAGTCCATTCTGAAGGAGCTCAGCCCTGGGATTTCTTTGGCAGGAATGATGCTAAAGCTGAAATTCCAGTACTTTGGCCACCTCATGCGAAGAGTTGACTCATTGGAAAAACTCTGATGCTGGGAGGGATTGGGGGCAGGAGAAGAAGGGGATGACAGAGGATGAGATGGCTGGATGGCATCACGGACTCGATGGACGTGAGTTTGAGTGAACTCCGGGAGTTGGTGATGGACAGGGAGGCCTGGCGTGCTGCGATTCATGGGGTTGCAAAGAGTCGGACACAACTAAGCGACTGAACTGAACTGAACTGAATGGAATTTGTAATAGTTACCAATGAAGTTTTAAATTTTTTTTTTACCAATAGTTTACCAATGGAAACACCACCTCTGGTGTCTCAGAGGTAAAGAATCTGCCTGCAACACAGGAGACCTGGGTTTGATTCCTGGGACGGGAAGATCCCCTGGAGAAGGGAATGGCAACCCACTCCAGCATTCTTGCCTGGAGAATTCCATGGACAGAGGAGTCTGGCAGGCTATAGTAGTCCATGGGACCACAAACAGTCAGACACAATTGAGCAACTACACACACACACACACACACACACACACACCCCAGTGGAAACTAGACAGGCCTTCTCCAGAAACAATGTCTGTGAGGCACGGAAGCAATGTTTATGAATCTCCATGTGGAAGAAGCCAACTGAGAGAATGAAACTGACAGCACATGAAAGAGACAAAAAAGCCCTCTCTTTTGAAAGAGCTGATGAAGCTAGCTGTTCCTGGATCCCACATGCAACCCAGCCCTTCCCACAGATAACTGAGACATCCTACTGTCTTCCCTGCCGGTGTGCTGTCTGCCTTGCAAATGAATGTCCTGAATGACACACAAATGAGAGAATCCGTCCTGAAGGGACACAAAGCATGTTGGTAAGAATCCACTAAGAGTCAGACTTTGTCTTGAGACAGTGAGTCCTGCTTCTAGGACAAATGGCAAGTTTATGACTTTGCTGTTATTTTAAGTTAGTATTACAACTTAAAGTAAAATGTAATGAGCTATTACACTGTATATTTACAAAATCTCACCATTGAGAGAAACTGGTTAAAAAATACACAGGATTTCTCTGTGTTATTCCTCTCTGTATTATTCAACTGTACATGAATTTATAATCATCTCAAAAATTTGTTTAAAGTGTAATTAAAAAAGCTTTCATTCTCTTTTATCTTGATGGTAATTAAATGTGCAATTCCTTCTGTGAAGCTGAAACAACATGACTCTGTGGTTTAATCATGAAAACGAAAACCTTTTGCTCACTGAAGAGTATCCCAACCTCTTATTTCTGAATATCTGTTTGGTCTGTCCACTGGTATCTCCAAACCATCAACAGCTTTGTCATAACTTGCAAAACTTCCCCTCATGCTTATCTTTTACCTCTGTTTTTCTAGTCTAACTTATGTCTACTTAGGTTTATTTTCTTTGCCTTTTAAAATTAAATGCCCAATCCAGATCTTAAAACGTTGGGGTATGTTGCCAAAATGACTATACATTTACTATTTATGGTATCAAAGTATCTTTGTGCTTCTTAACTATCAAAAAAGAAACCAAAACATATGGATGTATATAAACATAGTAAAGACTAACACATACCCAACTGTATCAGTGAAATATGATGACCAACCCCACAGAATAAATGTATTTTTGAAAATATGACATACACAATTGTCAGAATTCAAAGTAAAGCCTATATGCCTGGGGTCAATAGAAAAGGAGGAAGACACGAGGACCAGAGACAGGAGGGAAGACACGGGGAGCACAGGTGTGCCCAGGAGTAGACTCTTGCAGCCACAAACACCACCTAACACCCAAAGGTTCATGCCAAAGTAGCAAAAATAAAAGGGATATATTTAATACAGCTTATGTCTTGAGAGGAGAAAAAAAAAAGTAAAAGTCTGTTATTCATGTATCCTATTTTAAATTGATGGCTTTTAAAATAGCACTATCTGGTGGAAAAGGTCCCCTAAATTCTTCCAGACAGTCAAGGTTAATCTTAAAAAAATAAAAGAGGTCTTGGGAAATAGGAAAATATAAAGACTGGATGCTTACTGTCACGTATCCATTTACAAATCTTTAAATCTAGCCGTTTGATAGACACCCATGACGTATCAGCTGTGAGAATGGTGTCAAGCAAATGAAAAAAAAAAAAAAAGTATGCCCAAATGTTAATGAAAGTGGTATACGTAAATGCAAATATGGTTCAAAATCAGGGCTATCTTAGTTCCCTCTGCTGATTGCTAGCCAGGAAAGCAGGCCTTACAATAATAGCATACAAACCTTCATTTAATTACAGAAGGAACAAGCTGCTCTTCTGCAACAGCAAGTACATAGCACGACAGTCAAGTCTCAGCTTCCTGTCCTTCATCCCCCTTCCTACACCGTGTGCAGAAGCATGAACAAGCAGAGAATGGCTCAAAGGCAGGCTTCTAGGACAGCTTCCCAGGACAGCTTCCCTGTCTGACACCTCTACTACAACTATTTGAAGATCTTTTCAGAATTTTGACAGACATTTCTAATCAGTAAGTGTGCTAAGTCTTTTTCAGTTATAGAAGCAAAAGACATAATTCGCAAATATGAACACTTTGAGGCATTTTCTGAAACCCTAGCAATTATTCTATTCAAGGCCTTCAGACGAAATTAACAAAATTTACTCAAGGAAAGTTTATTGCTCTTTTAACCATAATGAAATAAGATAAATAATCTGAGAAACGGTAAATGAGAAACTACAATAACTTTCAAAGACACCTTTTCTTTTTCTGTAAAGGAGTAAATTTTTGGACAACCAAGGTAGTTTTCAGAACACCTGATATATATATAAGAAAAAGAATATAAAGCAGATCAGGCCTTTGTCCTCAAAGTGTTTAAAATTTAAGTAAAAAAGAACACACAGGATCCAACAGAACAGTGGGCTGAAGTCCAAAGACCTGAAATTGAGTCCTATGTCTTAGACTCTGTCACCTACTAGTGGCATGAATCACTTTCAGTGCCTCACTCAGAGTCTGAGCTCAGTTTCAGATTCTCAGAGGATAAATAAAAATATATATGAAAGCACTTTGCACACTCTAAAAATCATAAATCAATACTGGGACTATGAGCAATAAAAAATAAAAGCCACCGTCATTGCAGTCATGATGAATTATGTATGACCTGCCACCTCTCAATCCTACCTTTTAATATTTCACTAAATAACTGAAAATCAGGGAAATCATGGGAAGCCTCTAGTTTTTTTCAATAAAGTGAAAAATTAGAACTCTGTACATGGAAAATTGAGTTGTTTTTTTTTTAATTTCAGGTGACATCATTATCTAAAAATGTTGGCATGTAGGCAAGCATATCTAGCTTTTTTCTAATAAATGTTAACCTAGGACATACTAGAAACATAATCCATACTCGTATATGTGGAATTTTGGCATTTATTTATCTGAGATAATGAAAGGAATTGGATTACTTCACAGAAAATCGGACTTCAGCATATAACAACATCAATGCCAGAAACTGAGAGACTAATCAATATCATCTATGGACAGCATATGTG